>NC_085842.1:236347175-237065925 GCF_035594765.1 Anolis carolinensis
CCAATGCACATTTTTTGGAAGTTAAGTCCCACTCTATTAGTATGTAGGTCTAATTGGTGCATAGGTCCATCTCTTTCTGTTGTTTCTTTCTGAAAATTAAATTTGAAATCTATCTCTTTCCTATTCTTGCTTATATCGCAGCATAAGATATTTCTATCAAAACGTAAATACAGAAAGCCCTTCAAGTCAACAATAGATATTGAAACTGCTTATTCATATTCTTTTGTATGACTTTGGCAACTTTAGGATACTTTCATCAGTTTTTTAAAAAAAACTTCTGAATTAACATTTAGAAAGCCAGAATTCTTTGTTGGTAGACAATAGACTTGAGCAGTTTCATGTCTTATGTTCAGCAAGGAGCTTCCATGACTATAGAGGAACCACCAGTGTTGTGCATTTGGACAGATGTGCATTGGGACTGATGCATAATGGGACCACTGCACAACATGTGCTGATGTGCACTGAGTACTCAATGTGCACTGGGTACTCCCAATGTATACTGGAACACATTATTGGGTGCTGCGATATGTGTCTTCTCAGTTTACTGAATTAACTATTAGTAGTACTTTTGCAATGTAGCTAGCAAAGTTACGCATTGTAGATGCATCTGGCAGTCTTCAGTGAGCCCAGTGAGGAGTACCTACTCGAGGCTAGCTAAGTTATTTTGGCATCTGCAGTTGAAAAGCACACAAGCAGTTCTCATTGGCTATAAATTTATGCAGTAGTATATAATTTAAATAACCAACAATTTGCTCTCCCTTTCATAACACTCTCAATCAACCGCCTAGGATAACCACTTCACTCTCTGAAATGGTGGGGTTCTTTCCTCTGAAGTTTCTATCTTCACACAGTCTAGTTCCTTGTGACCCTACCACATAGAAATCGCAAGCATTTATCACACAGCCGGAGAAGGAGGAAGATGACGATCCGCATCCATCCTTACTTATCCTGTTTGGAACGTTAGGAGCACATCTGTTTTCTCTCCTTTCTCTCTCTCTCTCTCTCTCTCTTTCTCTCTGTCTGCTTTGCACTCCCTCAATATAGCATGAGCTCTTTTGCTGGAAGAAAAAATACTCCCCATTTTGGTGCCTCTCTGCCTGTGTGGATTCATTTAGCTTGCAAGTCAAACAGTGGTAGCGATGGTGCGGGAATTCTTTCTGCCTGTAGCCATAAAACTTTATTTGCACTGAGGAAGAAAGGGGGGAAAAATTAGAAGCAGCGGTTATGCCAGAACCATGGCTGAATGTTAAATTTGCAGCAGATGCCTCCCTCCACGTCAAATGAGGGCTATCTGAATACATATGAGGTCAGTATGACTTCCCCCTTCTACAACAGAATTTGTTCAGAAAGTCCTCGTTTTGGGGATCCTGGCCTACGCTACCGAAGCATATCATTTCAGCAAAATGGTTGTCACAATAATGAAACGCGCTTTCAGCAAAGAGTGCAACAGCATATGGTGCCCCATGGAAACAAAAGAGTTGGAGTTAGAAGGCAATTAGGCACAGGGTAACTCACAGTTATCATTGCCAGATGTCTAGGATCGCCAAGGACATTTCAGAAATGCCATAGTGCTGTGGAAGGAAGTTCTTCCCTGCCTGCCAACTAGGGTATTCAGTTTTAAATATCTTTGGAAATACATTTTAGCTTTCTGTACAGAAGTGGATAGAGATAAAATATGGATCTTTTAGGATTAGAAGGGTGATGCAAGGTGGTTACATGGGCACAGAAAATGCTATCCTCAAAAGGAAGCCCAGAGAATCCACTCTGACACTTCCTGTGTTACTTTTGCATAAAAGCACTGCTGGGGTAAAATCTTGAAATCCCTGCAAGAGGAAAAAATACTATTAAAATTGTTAATTTAACTCTTCAGTAAGGCTTTACATAAGAAGGAGACTTAACCTTGCTAACAGAAGCATTTGTGGAAATTCAGAAATCTGGTGCTTCTTTAAAAGCTTCCCATTCCCCCCCCCCCCAAGAACTGAAAAAACACAACAGTTAAATAATGACAATGGCACAAAAGGACAAACCATGGAAAAAGGAAGAGCTGGTGGTTCCATTAGGTATACTGCGGTTGCAATCTTATACGGAAGCACAGAGGAGTAAATTCTGTTGAAATGAAATGGATTGGCTTCAAAGTAAATTGGTGTGGGATTGCATCGCACGTAACTTTGCTTGTGGAATGGGGCAAAAAAATTTCAACATTAGGCTAGGATTCAATTTGGACATCAGATCTTCCCTGTCTAAAACAATATTATCTGTGATTTCTTGCTTGCAAAATAGATAATCCTGCTTCCGATGTATTTGGAATATCAACAGGCTTCAGACTAGAGTATGAAAATATTTCACCAACAAAGTAGGTTTTCTTTCCAATGGAAAACTGAGGAGACGTGGGATCCTATGAAAACTTGTAATGTCTTGGGCAATAGGTTATGTTTGGAAGGTGTGCGTTACAGTGTGTGCCACATCTTTGAGGACAAGAGCTTCCTTTTTACTTGTACAATTATTTCATTTTTTTCAAAATGTGAGTTATAGGGGTGTACAAAATTATCATTATTCTTCTTAATTTGGATCAATTTTGTTAAATTCATGCATATGAATCAATATTAGAAACATGCAAGAAAGGTGGAAGGGAATTTAAGAATCGAAACACTCACCAATCATTTTAATTAAGATTCTGTAACATTTGGATGCCTCCCAAGGTCAGTTTAATTTTCAGTACAAGCATTAAGCAACTTTGGTAAAGCCAAGAGAACATAAAGTGTTTGAAAAACCAATCCTGTTTTTCTTTGGCCCGATCTCCAAATCGGGCAGGACTAGCTGAGTTGGGCAGGAGGCTGAGAACACAGCCATCTTAAATGTAGTTTGAGAAGGTGAGGTCTCCTGTGGCAGAGAATGCAAACTGCCCTGCCCTAAACTACATTTCCCAGAATTCAGTGCTCAGCATCAGAAAGTCCTAATGGCACCAGCCGTTTAGAGTCAGTCTAATTATAATCAATAAAATCATTGCATCTGCAAAGAGGACTAAAGTAATAGTGCTAAGTTGTAGTTATGTGATTGTTTGTCATAAAGACAGACAGACATTCAAAGGGATTGCTGTTGTCGCTTTTAGGGGGATATATTGTTTTTGTCCAAATGTTTAAAATCCCCAAAAATCTGTAGACATGTGAATTTTTTTGAAACTTCTAGGGCTTGATGCCCTGATTATCTTGTACATTGTATATAAAATTCAAATAGATAGCTATTGCAGTTTTCTTTAAATTGTTTGTTAAAAAAAATCAAAAAATTCCCCTAAAATGAGTTGATGAGTGTAACATTCTGAAATTTGGTGGGTGAACAGTGGAAAATGTGTGGTACAATTATAGCAAGTTTCATCATGGTAACTCTAAACATGAAGGAGAAACGAGCCCCTGAATATTCTCCACTTGCTCAATTACTATAATGAAAAAGTAACAAAATTCCGTTACTCTCATTATAGTAACAAAATTTTACTTTAGAAACACTTTAGAAACAAAATGTCAGCATCACCCAGTTTTGTAATGACTTTTGAAACATCTCTAGTAAGGCAGCAGTAGTCCTGACTCTGTCATCACTTACCACTAGCACACCTGAAGAAGAGAGTTCTCTGGTTGCAATGACTCTTTCTATATAATGAAAATGTTGGGAAATCAAGGATACAGATCTCATGAACAGCCTTCACATGAACAGCACAAACAGTTTGTATTCAATGAACACAGTAATCTTGCCCTTCCTGTCAGGCTCAGGCAAAGCAAACTGCTGCAGCCTCTTGCAGCTTGTGTATTCTTTTTCATTAACAACTTTTTCATTAATGACTTGACCAAACTCTGATGTTGTCAGGATACAGTTTTCACTTGTGAAATATTGAAGGGTATGGAGCAGGGACTTCTCTTCTTCAGGCACAACACCTTCCACATGAGAAAAGCAATAACAGAAAGTGGAGGCAGGATTTTGTGAGCTGTAATGAAAAGGCAACTTGTCCAATCAAAGCATCACACATAGATGGCATTGGAGTAAGCAGGTGGAATACACAAAGAGGAAACTTTCAAAAAAGATAGGATGACCACGACTTATTTGGCACCCCATATCCCACAAAACTGGGACCCAGGGCAATTCATAAGAATATTACAAAATAGTTACAAATTACACTGTGGCGCCTGTAACCAAAAAACTGGTTCCAGCAGTTTAATTTATCCACATCTGACAAAATATGTCATCTCTGTGCATTTCCTAGGATCTCCAGTGCAACCCTATTCTCGGGCAAGAAGTCTTTTATTTCAAAAGTATATCCACAGTTTTGTGTAGCCACATGAAGTCTGGGAATGTATCCACTGTTGTATTGTACATTAAAATGATAATATTAATCACAGAGCCATGCTGCCAATTGTGGGATCTCAGGTGCTGTTACTCCACTCCCCTTCAAGCAAGTTTTCCTAGTTCTGATGTAAATATAAACTTAAACACATTTTAAGGTTAATAGTTCATTGAATCAGAATCAAAAGAAATTGAACGCGAAGGAGCCTCCACCACAGTCCGGGAAAAAGAGTTTGGCAGTGGAACTCTCTTCCCCGGACTGTGGTGGAGGCTCCTTCTTTGGAGGCTTTAAGCAGAGTCTGGATGGCCATCTGTCGGGGGTGCTTTGAATGCGATTTTCTGCTTCTTGGCAGGGGGTTGGACTGGATGGCCCATGAGGTCTCTTCCAACTCTATTATTCTATGATTCTATGATTCTATGAACGCCACATCACCAAAATTGGTCTTCCGTTGTGTTGCCATTGTATGCACTCATGGCATGATATTGCCGAGTGTAAATGGACTGAGAGAGATATCACATAATACAGTACAATCCTTCTAATTATTTTTATTTCCAAATAGTCCTTTTTTTTAAAAAAAAAGAATCATGCTTTTTTCTCCCATTAACATTTTAAATCCTATTTTAGTTCTGCCGTTTGACTCATTCTCCCTCCTCTAGGCTCTATGTTAGCCAATGAAAAACTTTTCCTTTCCCTGCATTTTAAATGAAGGTGTGCATGAAGTTGAAGTATTCTCTCTCTCTCTCAATCTGTCTCGTTCTCTTTAGCTAAAAGAGGCAGTAGTTTTCAAAACTGCTGCTTTTGTGGGTCTTATGTTTTAGATTATTTTTTGTACAGTATTCATTCTGAAAACGTCTGTGCTACTCAGTAAAGGTGACAGGATTTTTTGGCATTGAAGAGAGAGCTGGAGTTGTTTCAATGGTGACCATGGCTCCCCCCAGTGTTCAAAAGCAAAGCTAAAAATTTTGCATATATCCTTGCACAAAATTTCAACCATAGTAACTACCAAGTGCTTTCACAGAGTGTGAATCGCAGTAGAAAACATGCAAATGTTCTTGTTTTCTAATCTCAAAAACTCATCAAAATATTTAATCTTCCCCCTAAATTATGAGTTTAAATAAATCCTTGATTTTTATTTCCATTTGGAGCATGATTCCCTTTATACAAGTTGCATGCACATTGGCATTAAATGTCCTTGCCCAGTCTGTTCAGGAAAATAGCTTTCAGTTAGTGGTAACTTCCATGCCAGTGGAATGAATGGTGAAGCTGCTCTGGATTTTATTCTGAAATTCAAAGGGACAATCCAAAATATTCTATGTACTTGGGTGAGAGAGTTCAGTATCATATTTCATTTTTTAATAGTAGCTGTTGTTGAGTTTGGACTGAAGCCTGAATTGGATTTGCCACTCCACTGATATCCAAGCTACCAGCCTCCACTGACTTTAAGAAAGGAGCTGAATAGTAAAACGCAACTATGAAAATGCAGCATAGATGTTTCATTTTGATGTTAAAGACTTAAATCCAGTGCTTAACGCCAGCAGTTTTGAAACTGGTTTCTAGGGTGTTTTTTGACTGCTTTAAGAAATTTTAAAGAGTATTCTAATGTGTTTCAAAATAGATTTTATCTTTGTATTGTTTTAATTGTTTTTTTACATTTAAATTTTTATGTCTAAACTTTCAAATATTTAATACTTTAAGCTTTGATTTTATATGTGTTTT
The DNA here is from genome assembly GCF_035594765.1 of Anolis carolinensis. NCBI lineage: Eukaryota > Metazoa > Chordata > Lepidosauria > Squamata > Anolidae > Anolis > Anolis carolinensis. Next base: position 236,353,222 of record NC_085842.1, read on the forward strand.
GGGGCATCAAATTGTGCCATGTGTAAGCCGCCTTGAGTTCCCTCCGGGGTGAGAAAGGCGGGGTATAAATGGGGCAAATAAATAAATAAATACATACATAAATTTTATTTTGTTCATCATGTCAGGAGCCTTGGGAGGCTGGGAGGTGATACGGAAGTCCTTTCAACACGTAAATAAATAAAATAAACCAGAATAAATCCACTGAATGAATGAAACTTATCAAAGTATTGACATTGATTCAGCAGACCTACTTTAGTTGGAGGGGCACTAACCACCTCATCACATTTACCTTAGGAAGCATCCTATGGCGCTTCCACTCTAGCTGGAGAACTGATGGGCTTGCTGCCCATAAGACAATGCAAGTGAGTTTCCTATGGAAGCCCTTCCTCCAACTAAAGGGACACATTGTAGGACACTCAACACAGGGCCTCTCCGGGAGGATGATGCTTTCCCACAGACACCAGGGTTCAAATATCTGTTCAGCCATGGAAACTCTCTGGGAGATTTTGGACAAGTCACACTCTCTCCTCACCCTTAAGGGATGATATGACAAAATTCTGAATAAATCATGCCAAGAAAACCCTAGGATGAGGTAGGTTGACTTGATGGGCCATGACAACACAGCTCTAGTTTTTTGACAATTGGAACTAAGTTGAACAACTTTGAATACAGCACTGTGAGAACTATTTTTGTATATGTCTGTACTGTCAGAGATATTTAAACATTAGAATTGCCCTGAGGAACTTTCAGTTAGCTTTCGTGGGTCAGGTATAAAAGCAAACCCAATTGTATGGCATTGAGTTTCAACAAAAAGTCACATTGTTTTCAAGGAATTAGCATTTTCTTTAGTGTTGGACCCATCACATGTGCTAAACCCAAACATGTTGGTCTATTTATCATGCTTTTAAAAATGACACTTTTGTGGCTAAAGAATGAATAATATCACTGGAAGGATATTTAGCAGAACATTCTGAAAGGTTTGGGGTTTTTTTTCCTGAGCCATTCAAAGCTAAGCTGCTTTGAAACATAAAAGAAAATAGCTGCCATTTCTTAAGTTTGTATCCCCACCTGCAAGAGTTTGATTATACTTCTAAACCACTGATCCTCATTTTTCTTTTTGATGTACTTACCTTCTTCTTAGGACAGTTTTACTACACCACTGTTTTTGCATGGGGAATACTACATTCCAGTCGGTTTTCGTGTGCTGAGGCTCAGGTCTCCCCCACCATCATGTTTTGAATCCTGGTCACACTACTATCACGATGTAAAACTGAGGCAGACAAGTTACCTTTTCCATAAGTAACATAAGATTTGGGCTGAAAGCTTGCATCTTTGGAACTCACTTGAACTTCAAAGCTTGTTGGATTGTATTTAGATTGCAAAGGGGTAATGAATGGACAGAGAACAAGATCCGTCATTAACTTGTTCTCTATTATGAATTAGCAATGGCAGAGAGCAGGCTACTCCTCTTTTTCCTGTCCTGCTGGCTTTGTCTGGATAGGAAGTGGGAGTATGGATTATTCAAAAATAAAATAACCTTTCTCAGCTCTGCAAGCACATACCCCCTAACTGTCCTGATTTGGCAGAAACAGTCTTGATAAATCCTCTGCCAGTCTGCTTTTTCAATTGCCTTTTTTCCTCCCCCCCCTCCTCCTCCTCCTCCTCCTCCTCCTCTCTTTTGCCCTCTACTTATTTCCATTGTGGCCAACTGAGATCAAAGTGCAAGTATAGTTTACACGCTATTAACTCAGCAGGGGTATAGGATATGGGTGGGTATAATATTTATCTTCCCAGTGGGCTCAAGCAATAGTAAACTGCTGCACACTTTTGGGGGGAGTTGTATCATTATTGTATTCACTATTCCACTACAATGTTATTAGTATAAATAGTGGATACATAGCGAGTTTATCCATTAATAACTAGTGATTGAGAGAATCATGGGAAAAGCAGTAATAGGATACACATTGTATCATGTGGTGCAATGCTTTTGTAATAAAGTCTTTAGTTTATGTGTTCTTCCTTATTTACAACATATGTGTTCTTTCTCATCAATAATTTCTGCTGTCTTGACAATATTCTGATGTTGCTTGGTCAAACGCATTCCAGTTTTCATTTGTGAAATGTTGAAAGGCATGCAAGTAATGTACAGCTCGTTTTGCTAGTGTGTTTTTGCATGTATTTTGATTTCTACTAGGAGTTTCTTGTTGGTATATTAGGAGTTGGGAATTAAGATTGTAGATTGGATTGGACAAAAAAACAGAAGGAACAGATCTCATCAATTATACTGGCTAAGGTGATGGAAGTGAAAAGTAGTTCATGAAAACATATGACTTCATGAAGGCTGTTTTAAGTGTATACTTACAGAGGTAGTGCATATTTTATTTAAGTGAGAAGACTAGGAGGCCAAGGGCATTCTGAAATTGCAATGGTTAATAGGGGGCATGGGGTCTGGGGTTATATTTTATTGGCTGTTTGTGTTTATTTGGGGACGCTGGAAAAATTCAGTCATTTCAAATTCTAGTATTAACTGAACTGACCCATATGGAGAGAACTAATAGGTGGACCAGAATGTACTTTATCATATTTCACACTTTTGTTGTATCTGTGTGATGGCTTAAACAAAAAGATTGGTATGGAAGACAAAATCAAAACCTGCTTTAAAATTCTGAGATCAAATCCATTTAGAAAATGTGTATTTGAGAAAAATACATTCAAAGCTAAAATTTAAAATACTTATTATGCAGTACTGATATGTAAGTTTGGGTAGACCCTTCCTTCCTTCCTTCCTTCTTTCCTGCCATCCTTCCATCCTTCCTTTCAATAAGTCACATATTAATTAAGAAACAATGTGAAAATGAGCTTACAGGTCAGCACATGTAGAAATAACAAGGATTAGAAATGAACTGGTTCGTGCCTTTGTGTTATTTATTGATATTATTTTAAGTATATTTGAAAGCAATGTACATGGGAATCACAGGACAGTTAGGCCATCTGTGGCTTGAAAATAATAAAAACCTCCAAAAGTACATTCTTGTTTTGACACTTTATATAAGGGAAATTGCTTTACTATGACATTGTATATAATGGCATTTGAGCATCCACAAATTTTGTTATCTGTGGCGGTTCTTGGAACCTAAATCCTAATGGATATTAAAGTCCCATTGTAAAATCAGTACTGAAAAACTGTACTAATGGGTACATCTTTGGCTGAATTATCTTTTCCCCTTCAACTTTCTAGTTTTGTGTTAAAATAATAGAGAGGAGATCTTACATTTCTCTCACTGGTATTCAAGTATACATTTATAAACAAATTTTGCGTGGGATTTCTTGTATGTATGGGTTAATGAAATAAGGCACTCCCAAGTGTCAAGGGGAAATGCTAGGTCCTGGAAGAGGCCTTAATCATAAGCTCCTATGGACTTTTCAGCCAGGTTGTTCAGCCAAATTTAATTTTGTCTAACTACATTTTGGCAGACCTGAACATCTTTATTGCTTCTTATAGAACAAACATTAATCGTCTAGCTGGATTGCAAGAATATGCCGATCAATCTGTCTAAAATTGAGTGCTTTCTGAAATGGACTTTAGTACACAAAAGTTCTATATAACAGTTCTCTTAAAATAATGGCATTGCTGCATGGGCATGATCCTGCTCTTTTATCGCATGGGGATGCCACAGCAGCTGACAGGGTTTGCAGTTCTTTTGGACCTTTAGGCCAAACGCATAAAATAAAGAATAGAATTGGTGATCACCAAGGGAGAAGAACTTCCCTGGGGATGAATTTAGTTTCTGGAAAATTCCCTGGGATTGCTTATCAGTGAGTATGTTCAAAAATGGAAAGGTAGATCCAGGAATCATAGAATCATAGAATAGTAGAGTTGGAAGAGACCTCATGGGCTATCCAGTCCAACCCCCTGCCAAGAAGCAGGAAATACCAAGCTATTTTAGTTTAACATTCCTATTGCCAGTAAACCAACATTGGGAGAGGCATTTCCACTTTTCAAATTACGGAGGAAGGATAGAAGTGGTGGTATACCATCAAAATAAAATATCAGGGAGAAGAGGATGTGGACCCAAAAATGGATAATGCCCAAGGATCTGAAATTCCCTAAATTATCTCCAGAATATTTTCCCATCTTGAATATTGCTTCCAGAAAGATGTTGCAAAGGTCAGTGAGCTTTGATAATCAGTTACAGCATTTTTTCATTCACTGTTGTGTGAAGTGATCACTTCTCTTACAAAAGCCTTCTATCTCAGAACTGCAATTTAGCCATAGGGAATATATTTTAGGAAAAGAAATGACTACTAAAATTTCACATTTAAACCTTTTATTGTAAAAGTCACACTATAATTTATGATATTTAAACATGTGATTAGCATTTCCAAGAACAAGTGTGGTCCAGGGAATAGAGTCTTTGGCTGCAATACTAGGCATGTTTAATTGGGAATAAGTCCCACCAAATCTCGTGGGCTTTACCTTCAGAACATAAATATCTAAAGATATAAATCTTCGTAAACTTCCTTCTCATAGACAAGATTGAATAATTTTGCAATGTTATTGCTCACTGCAAGAAAGGCATTGAAAGCTTCATTGTTTTTTTAGATTCACAATTTGGGCCTTGTTCTGTACAATTCTTTGTGTTTTTTCTAAACAGAGGACTATTTTCTGTGCCGAAAACATTTGTGTGCAGTATGTTCTATACAAAGATGTTATTTTATGTGGAGGGAAAAGGCTGTTTTCTTTGCAGGAAATTTTTTTACAGAGAAATATTGTTTTCTGCACAGAAAATGCAGAGAAAAACATTTTTCATGCAAAATAAATATCTAACCACAAAAATTGTCATCCATCTGTGATTCTCCCCATCAGGGTTTTTCAACTCTTGAGAAAACTCTTTTTCAAATATTTTTCAAATATTTTCAAGTGTCTTTTCCCCTATTTCAAACACAACCTAGTGTCATGGCTGATATCTTAAACACAATGATCTGGCCATGATATAGATCCCTTCTCCACCTCAAAGAGTCATTTTTCATATTAGGAGGTGTGAATCCCTGGCTACCTGCCACACACTTGGGATTGCTACACTCTGATGCAGCCTGTGCATGTAAAATCTAATGTACTGTGCAGTGGGGACTTAGAAAGAATCTGTTAACTGGTCATGCAATTTGCAGCTCCTTTTGCAGAAAGAGCTGCATATATAAGGTGAAACCCGTGGAAAGGAGGCACCCTTGGCTGATTCACAATATAGGAAATTCAATTGCTTCCCCAGGAAATTTAAATGAAATTTGAAAACTATCTGATATTGGAAGGTGGGTGGGATTAGACACCTTTTTCATGTGGGAAGAAAACTTTTGGGAAATGAAAAGTGTATTTGGGCATAGCATGAGCTTCTCATCTTCTCCCTCCTTTACCTAGAAGACTTTAAGTAAAGAACTGGAATGCTAAATATTTGAATTAGAAAAAAGATGTCAGGCCTGAGCAAAGGTTGTAAAATGGTTGGGATTATTTTCAAGGTGGCAGCTATGTTAGTCTACAGCAAAAACAAAGACTCTTGAAATAATGTATGGACTAATCTGTTTTATTTGATTGAAGTTTTCATGGTCTCCAGTCCACTTCTCCCTTACTTCTAAAGAAGTATACTGAAGTCCATGGAAGTTAATTTGTAGAGTGTCACAACATTTTGTAGTTTTTTTTGTTTTTGTTTGTTTGTTTTTTTGCATTGCAGCTCCCAGGAACCCCTAGTTAACAAGGCCATGCTTGGCTATGTGATTCTTGGGCCTGTTGTCTAAGTCAGTACCTTTCCAAACTTTGGAGAAATGGGCCATCGTGTTAGATGCAAAATTATGGCCAGGCTGCTGTTGCCATTTGCAATTGTAACATAAAACAAAGCAAAAAGTCAGGGAGAAGTTATTCTATAATCACTGGTAATGGTAAAACCATTACTGAGAAAATACCAGAGAACTCCTATTTTATCTCAAAACTTGAAGTAAAATCCCTCCCCAATTTCATTTTTCCACTCACAAATAGGGAAGGGAATTTTGAGAGACCAGGGGCACAGAATTATATTGGAGACAGCAAATAGATTTGCAAGGACTGGAAAATCTGTGTTCTGCTCAAAACAATTTACTTTTACATATAGGCAAGGTTATAAAATATTGTAAGCACAACTAGCAAGTCCCCTTTTTGCAACCGAATGTTTTTTTAAAACACCAAATTGTCCAATAACACTTATTTGCATTAGTTGGTATACAAGCCCCTATAAAGCTTTGGAAATAAGCCCACTTAATTTTGTGGGGGTGCATGAGACAGAGGGGGAGAGGGAAAGAGAGAAATAGTGGAAAGGAGACATTATTAAACTCCCTCTTCTTAAACAATGTGAAAGGTCTAGCTTAGCTGGACAAAAACCAGGAAATTCACAGTTCTGGTTGGGACTTCATTCTTTGCTTCTTTCTTTGTGCTTTTTCCCTACTCTACCCCCTCCCAACAATGCCCACGATCTGGACATGGAGCTTTAGCCTTACCTTTGAATTTCCTGCCTTTTGTCATTTTAAACCAGACTGTTGATGTTATTTAAATGCTGGATTTCTGCTCCTCACTCTTCACTCACCTCTCTCCTTATTTAATGTTATTTTTAACTGACCTATCTTGTTAACCTTTGGGGGGACATCACACTGGAGCTGAACGCTATTCAAGTAATAATAGCTCGACAACTCACTCCCTGTGGACAGCTCCACAGAGTCTGTCTGGATTAAACACTCATGTGCATGTGTGCAGACACACACATACACACACGCACCCCACCCCACCTCTATTCAGAGCAGAGTCACTGGCTAGTCCTTTTCTTTGCATCTCTGTGTGGGATTTTCTTCTAAGGGACAGTTTGAGCAGAGGGAGTTCCAGACAAATGAAAGACTCAGAGTCAAAAAGAAGGGGGCTGCTGCCACACTAATTAAAACAAAGCTCCCTTGTATAAGCTGCACTGCCTCCTCCCCCCTCGTTTTTCTCCCCAGCTGAAAATGGCCAAACAAACATTAGGCCTCTCTCTCTCCACATTGAGCCCTGTAAGCGGCAGGGAGCTATATTTTAAAATATAATTAAAGCAAATGCCCCTTTGTTTGTTATGCGCCACTTGCCAAACATGACTCCAGACAAACTTGCCAACTGTTAACATTAAATTTAGCATTCCAGCCCAGTTTCCAAATGTTGTCATGCTCTCTGAAGGAGTGGATCTGGGTGTGTGTGGATGCAATATGTGAATAACCCACATCCCAGGTATGAGGAAATGCAATAATATCTCCTTTGCACAATTTTCTGATCAGATTTGAACGATCCTGCATTTTACTTTTTGGAATGGGCCTGGACTTTTACTGTGAAAATGATCAAAACAAGAGAATGCAATGAAGCTTGAAAATTTCATTTTGGTAACCATATACCACGAGCAGATGCACAAGCTTGTCCTGAGTCAAGCTGCTCTATCAAAGGAATGAGAAATGTACACACATGCCTGTGATATATATGCTCCCCTCCTTTTATTAACAGCATATTGTGTTATAAAGGACAGGTGAGATCCATTCCCTTTATCCAGTGCTCTTTTCTCTCCTATGTGATTTAGTGGTATCCTTGTTGACTTCTAATTAATGAACACCGCTGCTGCTCTTGGTTATTTTATTAGTTGCTTTACTTCTTTTCTTTGTTGTTTGTTTCATCTAATTCCTTAATGTAGATTTATTATTTCAGTTCCAATTCTGGTGATCAAGAGGAAGCATAATTCAATGTAAAATGGAGCAAAGAGAAAGCCAGGGGCAAAGCATAAAATGAAATTAGAAACTTTAAGGCTGGAATTAAAGCTCCCTCCCTCATTCCCATTAGGGTTGAAATCATGCTGGCAAAAAGTTTGCTTAAACATGATTTGGACTCTTACCAGAACTTTGAATTCTTAGACCCCTTTGAACTGCTGGGAGGGCTGGATTTGAATCCCATGGTCCAAAATTGCCTGTACCTTTTCTTCAAATATAACTGACTTTTGTTTTTTCTCTCACAGTTGAATCTGAACATCAAATTACTGAAGAGTTATCAATTTTCTGTAGTATTGGGGATCTAGCATAATTTTCTTCCCACAAGGTAACATATGTTCAGAAACTCTGCTTTTCTCTCTCCATTATGGCAGGTTTTTGGTTTGGTTTGGGTTTTATTTTATTTTTTGCAAATAATCTCAATTTGTGTGGAAAATAAGGCAGTGCAAAAATTCGGATGCGAATTGTTTCAGAAAATCTGTACTTACGACCCAATTTACAAAGCCAGAACTGCACCCCCCACCACCACAAACGAATTAAAACAGCCATTTACAGCATTTTCCTAAGAAGTTTTTTACTTTTCATGAGTCACTGTGAGTCGGCTTCTTTTTCAGCGCAAGAAAACTCTCCTGGGTGGTGCAACCAAACGTGATATGCCATATACATTCCTCAGTCTATCAGGGCTGAGGGAGAGGGGAAGGGAGGAGGCGCTGCTGGTGTTTCCTTTAAATGCAGGAGCCACGTTGCCTCACTATTGTGCGAGTGAGTTGGGAGAAAGCTGTGATAGCCATAAAAATGAGGGGAAAAGGAGTCCCGGAAGTGTTCCCATTAGTGCAAATGGGCAAATAACAAAACGAAAAACTAATAAAATTTTCGGAACTTCATTTTAGATACAATAGGAACCCCTTACAAATTTTTCAAAACACTTTAGAAACAAAATGGGGCTCAACCAATTTTCATAAATACAAATGGATCAGATTTTTTGGCATTTTGCACACCTCTAGTGGGCATCTTTTTGACTTTCCAAAACCATATCTTGAGATCATTTCTGCCATCCAGTTTCCTCTTGTAACCAAGGCCGTGAGAACATCTATATGCATAACACATGATTGTGGAAACATACATTTATCACAGTTATAGTGAAAAGAAGTCCTGATGTATTCCCTGAAAGGTGCCTCCCTCAAAATTTACCTTTTCTTCCTGGCATTCACTGGTTGGCTGTTCATAACCTCTCTGAAAAGATGCTTCATCAGGTCTGAATCACAATAAGATTTGAGACAATGAAGAATCAGGCTGTGAATGTGAGGATGTTGAGTTGCCAACTGGCTAATCAGATTTAGCACTTTGACAATGTCAATGAAATTAAATAAAGGCAATTCGGTAAGGACAATGTTTCCTATTTTGGAGAGATCTTGCTCTTGCGGTTGCTGAGTGCAGAGAGATAATAAGAGGAATAGTTGGAATCAGTCATAGAACCATATAGTTAGAAAGGGACATAGAGTAAACTAATCCAATCCCCAAACTAAAACTGAAAAATTCCTGAGACGACATAATCCATCCTCTGTTTTAAAAAGCCCCAGTGAAGCAGAATTCATTATCATCTAGGGTAGTCTTTTCCATGGTGCAACAGTTTCTACTATCAGAATATTTGTCCTAATATTTAGTTGTAATATTTTGTATATAATGTGAGCTCACTGGTTTGGAGTCTATGTTCTAAAACAAACAAAATGTGTATCTTATAAGCCTATGTTCATTCTGAGATTTGGCCCTCCTGACCGGCTATTTAGTTCTACGATTAGTGATTTGCTCTTCTTCCATTTAGTATACATGCCCCTTATAAATCTCATTCATCCAAAGCCTTCTTATGCAAAGATCCTGATTCCTTTCGGTATCTACCATTACTTTTTCTCATTGGAATTGGTTGCAATTGTGCCTTCAATAATATTTCACTTTTAAGAGGCTCATATCCATCATGGATTTTCCTTTCCTTGAACATTTCTCACCATGGGACACTCAATATTTTCTTAAACTTATTAAAATTGGCTTTCTAAAATCCAGAATGCTTGTCCAACTAAATTCAACTTTCCACATCCCCTGCCTCCTCTAAATAATGAATCCCAGGAGGTTGTGCTATTTCCAAGCAAGGTTACCAGCACTTCCCACCTCATGGTGACTAGTTCTTCCTTGTTGATGAGAATCAGGTCCAAGATGATCAATCCCCTTGCCATTTCTTACACTTTCTGGAAAATTAAATTAGTAGTAAAGAAAGTGAGGAATTTATTAGGCCTTATATTTTTGGCAGAATTTGACTTCTATAAGATATCAGAGTAGCTGAAGTCATGAGTTACTACTTTTTCCTTTCTAAATGTATGGTAATCTGTTCTAAAAAGGCATAATCCAAGTTTTCAGTCTGGTTTGAAAGCCATCTTGTGGGTGAACCACGCTGTTGTGTACACACATGAAAATATGGAGTGAACCAAACATACCTGGAACAAAGCCTATGTACTTAAATGCTTCAAGGGGCAAATTATCACTACCTGGCTGCTGCTAAATGCAAAATGCTTACATTAGAAAAAGAAACAAATAAACAATCAGTGCCCAAACAGGGCTCTACTCATGACTTTGCAATCTGATCATTCTTGGGCCCCACAATAAAGTGCTTCACATGGACGTATCAGTCCAACCCGTATTATATTAGGATTCTAATAAACAGATGAAATAGCATATGCTTACTTTACAAAAGATCATACACTACACACTTTACTGATGAACTTTCACAATTATGCACACTGAAATATTTAAAACAATTTCAAGAAATCTGCATAAAATTCATAGATGTGGGGAAAAGGAGCTGACTAGTCTCTCTGGCAGGTGGTGAAAAAGGTATGCACCCAACCAAAAGACACACAGGCTGGACTAATGGGGATTTGGTGAAAAAAGGCTTGGTGAAAAAGGATTAAGTGCATCTTGTAAATCACAAGATTGAAAACAGGTAACCCAACTTCAGAAATAAGTCACCCCACCTCTATGAGTGCTAAAACCTTCTCTCATGCACAAATCATTTTCTCCCTCTGGATTTTTTCTTTCAACCTCTGCTTACAAGCAATGATATTCTGCCATTGGCAAGTCAGAGAGAAAGGGGATAGCCCCCATTGGCAGACCACTAGGCATTGTGATTCTGAGAAATGGCATTTTTGCAAAACTCTGGGGGAAATTATGATTTTTATGGAACATATCAAGAGCTGGAGAGAGGAAAAAGACTTTACTCCTTTCCATGTTCCCACTACATGTTCTTGTTGGAGAACCCCTGAGCAAACATGAGTAATTTGGGGTTTTGGCTGGGAAAAGATTAACATGTTCACTTTGCTGCCATGTCCCCACTACATGCATCTCAATTTTGCTCAATCTGCCTGTGGATGCTTTGTATTTCATTGCTTTTCTCCTCAATAGTTTCCTCCGAACAGACTAGAATATGGTGAGTGTAGCACTTGCTGCTTTAGCAATTGATTATTTATAACTGATGCTCAGTTTCATAGGTTCAAGTCCATTTAGGAAATTTGTTCCCTTTTAGTGAATTCTCTGAATGATTCCTTTTATGCTCAGCTCGCGGTGTACTCTTGTTCATGCTGAATAAGCAATTCCAGATCAACGGCAGCAGTTTTTCTGTCATTCTGTGATTGATAGCAAAGCACAACTTCCAGGCACTGCGGACTTTTCATTGACCTCTGCTAACTTTAGGTACTGGATTTGAATTCTAAGTCACGTCCTGCACCAGCAAGCATTTTGGAAGCTTGAATTATATAAGGGAGATTGCTGTTGCTTTCTTTTAAGGTATCCTAACACAGCTTTGATTTCCTTTGTGTTGATATGTATGAATTGAGAGACATTATACTGAATGTACACATGTCTTCTTGAAGACCTCTTTGAACAAGATATTTTTTCTTTATTTTGTTACTCCCTTCCCCCTTAACCTTTCCTACTGACTTCTTGTTCCTTGAGTAGGAGAAATATCTTCTCAAGATACATATAATGTATACTTTTCAATGTTATGCCTCTAACTAGAACCATCTTGGATCTATATAGAAAAAAAAGAGTTTTCCTGCTTCAGAATGATTCAAAATTGTCACTCCACAGTGTTTTATTCTTTTTAGAAAGTTTAAGACTGGTTCGCAGTCCTTTCTGAATCTGTTTTGAGATTTTTCGTTAAATATCATTGCAAGTTTATCCATCTCTGCTAGTTTGAATGTACTGGATTTGAATTCTAAATCATGTACTGAACCAGCAAGCATTTTAGAGACTTGGATTATATATATGAGTCCCCTCGGGGAGATAGGGCAGAATACAAATTAATAATAATAATAATAATAATAATAATAATAATAATTATTATTATTATTATTATTATTATTATTATTATTGCTGTTGACTTCTTTTTAAGTTTCCTACCACTGCTCTGATTTCTTGTGAGTGGAGATGTATGAACCAAGACACATTATACTGAATGTGTATGTGTCTCCTTGAAGGCCTTTTTGAATAAGACAATCTTCTAGCATAAACATGTCTTCTATGTAAGAGACAAAAGATAAGGATGCTGTGTCTCTTCCAGTGTTATTGAGCAAGTGATGGGAGTGATGGGAGTTTCTGTAGCTTTCCAGAAATATTAGGATAATTATAATTTCGTCACCCCATGCACCCCATGTGTAATTTTAATGGGTGGCACATCTGTTTCAGTGAAAGCCAGTGTAGACAAACAACTGACTGCAGCTTCCCAGACCATCATTTTAGACTCAAGCTTAAAATTGCTAAGGAGTTTTCCCAGTGGTGCTGTTCCTTCTCAGTGGTACAACCATGTTCATATATCTGACTAATTGGAAGGCATCAAAATAGAGGCTTGCCTCTATGTATTCTTCAAACACTATGTTAACTGAGAGTATTGGGGAAAATGTCTCAGTTCACATAGGAACACTTTCAGCATGGAAAAACCATTCTGATGATACTAGCAAAAGATAATTTGACACAGATTATGCTGCTCAGGTGTTGAATACACTTTTAAAGGTTGAGTATCCCTTATACACAATTTTTGGGACCAGAAGTGTTTAGGATTTTAGATTTTTAAATTTATTTTGGAATACCTGTATTTGCATGTAGGTACATAATGAGATATTTTGGGGATGAGACCCATCTAAACATGAAATTCATATATGTTTCATATATAAATAGCCTGAATGCACTTTAATACACTATAGTTTAATTAATCTTGTGTGTGAAAAAATATTTGTGTACATTGAACCATCAAAATTGTTGCTTTCTCAGATGTCTATGTGGACAATAATGGGTTTCAAAAATCCAGATAAGGGATGTTCAACATATAATAGTCACCAATAGTGATACATTTTCTATTTTCAAAATTCCAGATAAGGGATGTCCAATCTATAATAGTTACCAGTGGTGATACATCTTTTATTTCCAGATTGGATAAATAACAGGTTGTGATGTCCCATGTGTTACATGTGACCTGTGGGTAAAATATATTTCTTATATATGTGTCTAAGGGTGCATCTACATTGTAAAATTAATGCAGTTAGACACCACATGAATTGCCATGGTTCAGTGCCATGCAATCCTGGGAGTTATAGTACAAATCCTTTCACCTTTTTTGCCCCTCACCAATTACAACTCCCATTATTCCAGAGTTTGACTTAGAAAGAAAATGTGATAGTTCCTGAGCGAAGGAAAAACATTTATGAACTGCACAGAGCTCTTGTTTGCCATAAAATATTGTACAAACTAAACTATCAATATTCTTTAATCTAAGAGTACTGCTGCATAAAATTATACAGGCATGATCGTCTCTCAAAGTATTGTGCTGAAAATCCTATACATTTTTTAAAAAGAGCAACACAAAACAAAAACCCCTCAGAAAAGTGTGTAACTCTAATAAAACAGCCATTCTCATGTCCTGATCAGCAGGAAGTGATGTAATGCCAAATCAAATTATCAGAGTACCAGGGAATTCTCTTGCTGTGTGAAGTGATCAGCAACAAGATCCAGTCATGTGTCCTGCACAGCTTACAGTACGGTTAGGCAAGCTTACTTGGTGTGATATCCTCTATAAAATGCTGTCTGTCAGTGGAATGAATCAAGCTGTGGTTTCTCTATCAGCTGCTCTTGTTTCAGTATGCTTGTGAGACAGATGGAGAAATATTTTGAGAGAGTCACTGGAAAGCAAACTTGAAATGAAAAGACAGAGAGCATTAGGGGTATCCTCCTATTCCAACAGATATGTGGTTATATCTCGAGGCTAAAGCAGGGAACAGGATTTTAAGGCAAAAAGGAAAGGCATGGTGTATGGAGAAGGCACCTCCACATTCTCAAATTTCTGATATCTATATTCTTGTTGCAACCCTTTGGTATCAGTCTGGACATTTGGATGTAACCCTATCAGAGTAGCTGAAGATATCTAAGCTTGAGGATTTATGAGATGCGAATGTTCATATTTTTCTTGTTTTGTTTTTACTGGTCTAGTGCCAGTAAATAAGTCACCAAACCTCTGGCTGAGTGTCATTTGATAGGAAAAGGCTGGGATCACAAGGAAGCCTTCTGTCTTTTACAGAAACAAAAAAAAACCCTAAAGAAAAGTGCTGAGGTAAGCAATGTCAACCCCAGCTGCATCAACATGATGGTGGGAAGACAAATGAGAGCTTTCACTGCTGGATATGGGGAATAGGGAGCCTACAGCTCTGAAAACCCTCTTCATATTCCCAAAACAGCTGTCATAACTGAAGCTGCCAGGGATTGCTTTTTAAACGGCTTCCTTTGATAAGGAGAATTCTCTCACCAGCCCTTTCTTTTTCGTTTATAAACACACTTGCAGCAACACATAGCTCATCGGAGAGGTAGCTGAAGACTTCAACCGTGTTTAGCTTCCCTCTCCCTCTCACAGCCACCCTATCCATGAGGATTGCTGCCTACTTGGGTTGTGCTTAACCTCATACAAACAAACCTTGGAAAAGAAGGGGGCGAGTTGGATTACAGCTCCCAGAATCCTCATGATATTTAGTGGGTTCTGGAAGCTATCATCCAGAATGTTGCTGCTTCCCTCAGCTCTGACCTCAACTACTTATGTTCAAAACTGAATGATTTAGAAATTCAGCCTTAAAGTCCTTAAAGTCTTCAATTTGAATTCCCAAAAGGAGAAGTGTTGGGTGGCAGAAGAAAGCATTTTCCTTGCTTGGATTCAGGAACATCTTTATACTTACATTGAGCTTAATCTATCATTGATTTCTCTCTTTCCCCGTGCCTTCTGTACTTCTTGAAAATAAATGAAAGACCCAATCTAGCATTACAGGCAGTCTTGTATTAAACAGACTACACTGGAGTCCACTTGGAGCTCAGCTAAAAGCAGTCAACAATATTTTTTCCAAATGTAGGTTGCCTGGACCCAGTATTTTTTCCGGGAAAGTGTGGGGCGGGTGAGCCAGTCAAAGTCAAATGCGATTACACTGATTTGTTTGGTGCCAGTGGTCTGACAGACAGAAGCAAAGAGGCAAGGAGATGCTAACAAGAAGGAGGGGACAAGGTGTTTGTCGGGGAGACAAACTTGAGACAGGAGCAGTGTTTGTGCCACTGGGCCCGCCAGCTCCTTCTGCCTGTTGCCCGGGCAATGACTGGAGGATTATGAGGAATGCTTGGAGACGATGGCTGTCTTTGGAGCTCCGGGTTGGAGCAGAAGGGGGGTGGATGGCTTTTGTCTATTGGTTTCTTCTTCTTTTTTGATATTCAACAGATTAGACAGGCGTGTTGCTGTGGCGACGACACGGAGGAGGTCTCCAGCACACCTGCACCCCAAATGAGGAGTCCCGCCAACATGGAGTTTATAGAGTCCTGGAGGCAATTTTCAGCTGTGGGAACCACAGAAAGGGGAGGAAGAAGGAAAGGGAGAGGTAAACAGAAAGGAATCAATGCTCTTATCAGATTTGGTCAAAAACACGTTCCTTATTTTACAGACAACTTTTATGGACACCCAGACAACACACAGAGCTCTTCTATAGAAACTGTTCTGAACAACCCACAGGACAGAAATAGGAAAACATACTGACTACATTTAGCAGCAGCACTAAGTGTCACATTTCATTTTTTAAAAGTACAGTATTGGAAGGAAGGAAGGAAGGAAGGAAGGAAGGAAGGAAGGAAGGAAGGAAGGAAGGAAGGAGGGAAGGAAGGAAGGAAGGAAGGAAGGAAAGAAGGAAGGAAGGACGGAAGGGCAATGACCTCATGGTCAGCGTGCTGTATTTAGGTTTGGAGATAAAAGCGGGCTAGGATATAATGGAAAGCTATTTCCCTTTGAGACTTGAGCAGGCTAACATACATATGTCTGTATATATGTGCACATAATTATAGTTTTTGACTATAACTCCCCTCCTTAAGAAAGTTAATTATATTGTGCAGGGGGAAGGGGGGGAGGTTTATAACTCTTTTCAGTTAAGAGAAAAGGACGCTTGGAGAGAGCAGGAAAAAATGTTAAAACCGAGGAGCACCCAAAGGCAAACATGCCACTCTGGAATGCTCTGGCACTCCTCCAAATGTTGCTAATGAACCAGTCAGCCCTGCACAGTGTCCTTGCTTCACCTCGCCTGGACAGCCCCCTGCCTCCCGGTGCTCCTTCTCACCCATCACCTTCCTTCCTCCCCACCCTCCACCCATTACTTAGGCTGTTATCATGTTTCACTCTGAACTTGAAATTATTTTAAAGGAATTCTAGATTAAGGAACAATGGGAAGGCATTCACAGAGCATTACGCTGCAGCTGGGGGCCAATGTGATACGTTATTTTGCATAATTCTTAATGGAAGGTTTTATTGTCTCTTCCATTTCAGTCATTTCTCTAGCTGAGAGTTTTCCGCCATTATGAGTGCTTGATATGAGCAGATGCTCTGGACTTTCTTTCTTTCTTTCTTTCTTTCTTTCTTTCTTTCTTTCTTTCTTTCTTTCTTTCTTTCTTTCTTTCTTTCTTTCTTTCTTTCTTTCTTTTGCTAAGATGGCTGTCATCATTTACACAAGTGAAAGCTAGGCCATATCCTGAGCTCACTCAGCAGAGTTCAATAATGGACACAAAAGTGTCAAGAAATAAAATATAGCATCCAATGCACTATGTCCTTCCATTATCCCCACTGGTACTACTTATAATATTGTCCTCAGATTAGAGGCTCTATTGCTCTTCCACTGAAAGTACCAATCACTGTACAGTACTACTTAAAATTTAAGGTCACATCCAATTTCTAAAAACCTCTTCTTAAAGCCTGAAATAGGAATAAAAATTATGTTTCAATAGAAAACTATGTATGCAAAAGGGAAGAGCTCTTAGTAAAGCTAGGGAAACTTGTCAGAGTAAGTATTTATTTAATGTGTCAGAAGCGAACCGAGGGTACAAGTTGTAATGTTGTGTTTTTTTAACTGGTGGAGGCTCCTTCTTTGGAGGCTTTTAAGCAGAGGCTGGATGGCCATATGTCGGGGGTGCTTTGAATGCGATTTCCTGCTTCTTAGCAGGGGGTTGGACTGGATGGCCCATGAAGTCTCTTCCAACTCTACTATTCTATGATTCTATAGTTTTCAAATACAACAACAACAACAACAACAACAACAACAACAACAACAACAACAACTTGGCATTATACTAAACGTCTTTTGCCCAGTAGCTGGCCACTTGGAGTGCCTCTGGTGTTGCTGTAAGAAGGTCCTCCATAGTGCATGTGGCAGGGCTCAGACTCCATTGTAATAGGTGGTCTGTGGTTTGCTCTTTTCCATGCTCGCATGTTGTGTACTCCCCTTTGTAGCCCCATTTCTTAAAGTGGGCTCTACATCTTGTGGTGCCAGAGCACAGAGTAAGTAAACATATTGTTTTGTTGTCCAAAGAGGCAAAGCTTTTCTTATTAGGGAATTGGCTATGTGGTTAATACTCTTGAAATATTTTAGAAATTGAAATTTTAAAAGACTTTCAAGAAATCAAGCATGGCTAAAGCCTGGGATCTTAGTTACCAGCTAATGAGATACATGTTCTTTAAAATACTAAAAACTCTAAATGACTGAAGTTAGCAATTTACAGCAGATCTTGGTTTCCTGCAGGAAGAGTGAAAGCAGTAGAAAGAAATTCATATTGCCTTGAGAGTCTAACCACGTGCTAAGTGAGGTTTCACAAAGGCCACTGCTGAATACCGCAATGTACCATTATTGGATCCCTTTTAAAACACCAGATACAGTATCTGTAGCAATTTCAAAGAAAGGGTTCTGGCATTTGTTTTTGAGAAGTAATAACATACTCTGTGAGAATCTGTGTGTGAATTACACACTGTGGGAAATACTGGTGTCCCAACTTTCTGTGCAACCCTATGGATATCTGACACCTTTTGCACCCTTAAATTTATTTTTTGAGAAAACTTGACTATTCTCAAACTTGGAAAAAAGAGTCCTCATAGTAGCCTGATCAAAAGAACCATGCTAAGGATGTCTATGGGGCATAATGCTAAACAAATTAACCCTACTTCTCTATGGAAAACTATTTAAATCAATGAGGATGGGGATGAATACTACCACACAAGAATCTGAAATAAATCTTCATTTTGAGAATTGAGGCTTAAAATACATCAAAAGTTTCACAGTTGATATTACAATGGCTTTAACACAGGAGCTGATTTTGACTTTCTCCATAACATATAGTGAAATCTATTACATTTATATTTGCCACCTGCTTTCCTGGGTTCCTGGCAGGCCCGGATGTATGTGTGTATGTGAGTGTATGTTTGTGTGTGGTGGGGAAGGTTGGTGTCAAATTGGTTGGTAGACATCGACCCAACTACATTGCCATACAAGGCAGTTCCAAACTGCATTATATAGCAGTGTAGATGGGGCTATCAATGTTAGATCACTTGATGTATCATTCTTAGCATTGCCAGGTCAGGACTATGCCAGGGCCAAATATTTAAGCCAAACCCAGAAATCTAGGTGTGATGCTTTGTGCAATCACACGATGTGGCCTTTGGCA
Source organism: Anolis carolinensis (assembly GCF_035594765.1). Classification (NCBI taxonomy): domain Eukaryota; kingdom Metazoa; phylum Chordata; class Lepidosauria; order Squamata; family Anolidae; genus Anolis; species Anolis carolinensis. The sequence continues at coordinate 236,372,050 of NC_085842.1, forward strand.
ATGTTACAAGGTTGATGTTACAAGGAGTAGCCTCTGTTGATGCCTTTTGGTAAAAGTTTCCCCCTGACATTAAGTCTAATTGTGTCCGACTCTGGGGGTTAGTGCTCATCTCCATTTCGAAGCTGAAGATCTGGCATTGTCCATAGACATCTCCAAGGTCATGTAGCCAGCATGACTGTATGGGGCGCCATTACCTTCCCACTGGAGTGGTACCTATTGATCTACTCACATTTTCATGTTTTCAACTGCTAGGTTGGCAGAAGTTGGGGCTAACAGCGGGAGCTATATTTGAACTGCTGACCTTTTGGTCAGCAAGTTCAGCAGCTAAGCAGTTTAACCCATTGCATCACCGGGGTGCCTGTTGATGTCTTTAAGCATGCGAAATTAAGCATCAATCAAAATTACACATATATTGTTGAAATTGGAAAAAGCCCCCAAGTCTACATATCAAGGAACACATACACACAGAGATATTTTCAAGGCAGCGCTCTCATTCTGGGATTCCTCCCCCACAACATAGGGACTTGAGAAAATGATCTAGGCCCTTAGACCTGAGAATCCTAATTAAGAAAGAACTGGGTTGTTGTATGTCTTTCGGGCTGTGTGGCCATGTTCCAGAAGCATTCTCTCCTGACGTTTCGCCCACATCTATGGCAGGCATCCTCAGAGGTTGTGAGGTATGGATAAACTAAGTCAGGAAAGGAAAGAATATATATCTGTGTAGAGTCCAAGGTGTGGCAAGAGTTCTTTGTCACTGGGAGCCAGCATTAATGTTTCAGTTAATCACCCTAATTGGCACTGGAAATGTTTTGTCCCTTGCCTGGGGGCATCCTTTGTTCAGTCAAGTCCTCATTGTGTTGGTTCCCATCTACTGTTTTGATTTTGGAGTTTTGTAATACTGGTAGCCAGATTTTGTTCATTTTCATGGTTTCCTCCTTTCTGTTGAAGTTGTCCACATGCTTGTGGATTTCAATGGCTTCTCTGTGTAGTCTGACATGATAGTTGTTAGAATGGTCCAGCATTTTTGTGTTCTCAAATAGTATTCTGTGTCCAGGCTGGTTCATCAAATGCTCTGCTATGGCTGATTTCTCTGGTTGAATTAGTCTGCAGTGCCTTTCATGTTCTTTGACTCTTGTTTGGGCGCTGCGTTTGGTGGTCCCTATGTAGACTTGTCCACAGCTGCATGGTATCCGGTAGACTCCTGCAGAAGAGAGAGGATCCCTCTTGTCCTTCGCTGACCGTAGCATTTGTTGGATTTTCTTCGTGGGTCTGTAGATAGTTTGTAGGTTGTGCTTCTTCATCAGCTTCCCTATGCGGTCAGTAGTTCCCTTGATGTATGGTAAGAACACCTTTCCTCTGGGTGGATCTTTGTCTTGACTCTCATGGCTTGTTCTTGGCCTTGCAGCTCTTCTGATGTCTGTGGTGGAGTATCCATTGGCCTGTAGAGCCCAGTTTAGGTGGTTGAGTTCACCTTGGAGGAGGTGAGGTTCGCAGATTCTTTGTGCACGGTCTGTCAGGGCTTTGATTGTGCTCCTTTTTTGACTTGGGTGATGGTTGGAGTTTTTATGAAGGTATCTATCTGTATGTGTAGGTTTTCTGTAAACTGTGTGGCCCAATTGTTGATTGGGTTTGCGGATGACCAGAACATCTAGAAATGGCGGTTTTCCTTCCTTTTCTTTTTCCATGGTGAATTGGATGTTTGGGTGGATGCTGTTAAGATGGTCCAGGAACTTGCTGAGTTCTTCCTCTCCATGGCTCCAAATTGTGAAGGTGTCATCTACGTATCTGAACCAAACAGTTGGCTTTTTTGGTGCTGTTTCTAGGGCCTGTTTTTCAAAGTATTCCATATAGAAATTTGCTACTACTGGGCTGAGAGGGCTCCCCATGGCCACTCCATCCTTCTGTTCATAGAATCCAGTGTCCCACTGAAAGTAGCTAGTGGTGAGGCAATGGTGAAACAGGGCTGTGATGTCTTCTGGGAAGTTTTGTTTGATTAGTGTGAGGGTGTCAGCTACTGGGACTTTGGTAAAAAGGGACACCACATCAAAGCTGATCAGGATGTCCTTGGTGCTTAGATTGAGGTTGCTGATCTTTTCTATAAAGTGTGTAGAGTCCTTGATATAATGTGCAGTGAGCCCAATGTGGGTTTGTAGCTGTGTAGCCAGAAATTTTGCCAGGTTGTAAGTCGGCGATCCAATGGCACTTACAATGGGTCTGAGTGGGATGGAGTCCTTGTGGATTTTGGGGAGTCCGTAAAGCCTGGGTGGGAGGGCTTCTGATTTGCACAGCTGTTGGCGTATGTCAAAGTTAATGGAGGAGTTCTTGATTAGAGTGTTAGTTTTTCTGGTGATTTTGTTAGTGGGGTCTTGTTTCAGTTTCTTGTAAATTGTGGGATCTAGAAGTTGTCTGATTTTTTCTTTGTATTGTTTTGTTTCCATGATTACTGTGGCATTCCCCTTGTCAGCTGGAAGAATGATGATTTCAGGATCTGAGTTGAGATCTTTGATGGCCTGTCTTTCTTTTCTCGTTATGTTGCTGGGGGGGAGTTTTGCATTTCTCAGGATCCTTGCTGTTTCCATTCTTACCTCCTCTGCTTCTTCCTCAGGGAGCTGGTAAATTGCTGATTCAACATTGGCAATGATGTTTTCTACTGGGATCCTGGTGGTGGTGACTGCAAAATTTCCTCCTTTTTCTAGAATGGATACTTGGTCTTCAGTGAGTTGTCTGTCTGTCAGGTTGATGATGGTCCGTGATTTATCCAGTTCTGGCTTTGGCTGTTGCTTACGGCATTTGTCAAATTTTTGTTTTTGTCTCTTGGTGTGGAGAACCATGTCTTTCTCCATTTTCTTGTAGGTAAGGCTGTCTAAGAAAGAACTGTTTTCTATAGAAAGCATTTTGAACACTGTCCTGGAAGATCTGAAGTGTGAAATATGTTCCCAACAAGTTTTTGCCTAGCCAGCCTGATCTCTGGCTTATTCTGAAGTGGCCAGAATTCAATCAAAAACAGGCTATGAGGAAAGTAACATTTCCAACGACCTTATCACAAAGATCAGATGAAGCATCATGCTTTGCCTGGCTTTGCTGAAGATCTAGAGAGTCAGCGGAATCTAAATCTGTCTAAATCTAAATCTAAATCCCCGTCTGCTGCTCCCTCGTGGCAACGCTTACTCTATCACATTGGGGAAGTGTCGCCCTCATGGCAACAAAGGCAGGCTTCCATGTTGGGAGGGAAGCATCATATGATGCTTCCACTCCACTTGTGGGCTGGGCCTCCACCAGAAATCTAGTGGACATCATGTCCATCCATCACTGGGCTGGTGGAGAAACATCCTAGGATGCTAGAGAAGATCTGTCTGATGAGGCCCCAAACTCTAGTTTAGACTGAGTTCTTGAGTTGGGACTTATACTAAAGATGTTTAGATTTTTCAATTTTTGCTTATATTTTCTGAAGTATGGCTTTCAGAAGAATTTATAATATCTCACCTTGAGGGTATTGCACTTGACTATTGTTTCCTCAACTTTGAGAATGTATTTATAACTGAATGTCCTCCCATATTCGTCTATCTTCTTTACCCAAAATGATGTAGCCTTTCAACCTGGTTTGAGCACGCCGTAATATACTGATATCAGCTGTGTTCATTTTATATCTCTAAATGCCATCTATTTGTGCAGTGCGTCAAAGACGTAAACCACTATGTGTGGTAAGTGCTAAGTTATTATAGATTCTCTTTTTCTCTAAAGCACTTTAGGAAATCAATATGTTACTCAGAAAGACTGCATTGTCTCGGCCTGATCTGCTCTCTTTAATCGCTGAAGAGCATGATAAAGAATTGAGAGTTCACAGTGCTGTCCAGAATTTACAGCTACTAAAAACTTCAAATAAACGAGTGATTTCTGTTTTGTTTCTGTTTTACCAGAACTGCATTATCAGAAGCTGCTTCTTAGTGTTACTATTTTTTTTTCAAATAACTCATCTGCACAAATAAATTCGTAATAAAATGTGGCAATGGTTTATTTTTGGGGATGATTCGCAAAAAAGAAAAATCAGTTCTGTAATCCCATTGTACGTAGGATGTCTCTTGGTGATGCATCCAGGTATGTTAGAACTTTAAATAGGGATGTGAGTTACATAGTCCTGTTGAACCTTATTGAGGATTTCAAAGGGATTTCTCCTTTTCCAAGGATCCTCAAGCTGGTTCTGGTTGATAGAAAGTAGAACACAATTGCTCCTCCTGAGTAGGGATGAGAATTTTACCTTTTAAAAGCTTAAGCGTTGTAAACTATACCAGAGTTTTGAGGGCTGAGAATATGTGACTTATCTGTGTTAATCCAGTGGTTTCATGGCTGAGTGGGTATTTGAAACATGGTCTCCAAAATCGTGGTCCAACACTCAAACCACTATGCCATGCAAACTTTGTTTTTTCTATACTCATTTCAAATAGGAAAACCAGTGCTACGGTATATGGTGGTTTGAGAGTTGGATTGGACCCTACTGGTAGATTGCCATGTCTGACTGATTTCCAATAGAATAATATAGTCTTCCAACTCCCAATTATCTATCAAAAGTAAAAACTAAATAAAAAAATCTGCCAGAATTGAATACTGGAAGAAGGACAGTAACGCAGGTGTAGATTATAATTCGTTTATTTGTGAATTCAATTCTGGCACTGCTAAATACTATTTTGGAGCAAAACTCCTCCTGCACCTTAATTAGATAATGCATGAGAAATGCTTGAATAACTTGAAAATGCAATATAGTCCATGATAATGATAACAACAATCAGACTAAAGCTTCCTACAGCATATCTTGAGATTATTGTTGTCATTATTTTTTGTCCTGAGTCACAGCTGGAACTATTCTGATCCAGTAGGCAATGCTTAGGTTCTTATTATCTCTTTGTTTCTCTGATGCATTTCTCCATACTACAAGGATCTTTCTTCCACCACTTCAGCTCTAGCCTTTGTCTTGAATGTTTAAACAATAGCCAGGTATGAAAATTCAGGTTTTGTTTTTGTTTTTGTTTTTTAAAAAAATGCCACTTGAGGTTTCTGAGAAGCTTGCTTGAATACTTCTGGACAAAACAACAACAGCAACAAATCTGTCCCTAAACATTTTCTTTTAGCTGTTTGAGTGCCCAGCTTCCAAAGACTGTAAACAGAAAAGAAATGCCTTTCATGATGGAAGCCTCCCTTATCCAACCATCTGCTGAGAGAAAGAAGGAACCTCTTGCCATCCAATTGCTATCAATAAGAAAGAAAGAAAGAAAGAAAGAAAGAAAGAAAGAAAGAAAGAAAGAAAGAAAGAAAGAAAGAAAGAAAGAAAGAAAGGAAGGACGGACTTTGGGGATTTTCATATTCTGTGTTTCCCTTTGGATAAAGAAAATGAAAAGTGGCGGGGGGGGGGGGGGAATCATATGATCCTAGCAAACAGAAATGACCACATCTTAAAATAAACTACTATTTGGAGTCGACATTGGCTATCGTTTTGGAGGGCAAACCTGAGCCATTGCAAAGAGATGGGAAGAAAGTCCTTGTGCGAAGCTGGCATGTGCCAGCGGATAAATGGCTGGCACTCGCAAAGCTGCATTGCAGGGGAGCTTTTAGCTGTTCATTGCTGCCAGCTGATGTCTCTGGAAGCGCCATTGCCAAGAAGGCCAAACTGGAAGCAGGTGCAGAGCTAGGGGAACTGAATGTGGTGGTGGGTGAGCAGGAAAAGAAAAGAGGAAGAAGAAGAACAGAACTTCTCTTGTTAGAATGAGGTTGCCTTCACTGAGAGCTAAACAATGCTTTACTTTAAAACTTGGAGAATATTTTTGCCCTGATAGACTACTGCAAACCCACTCTGACAATCCTCTTACATTTATGCACTGAACTAAAAGGCTCGAGCCGCCCCCTGCCTCCCCCTTCTGCAGAGCCGTGGATTGCTGAGCAGAATGTTAGCATGCTGATTATGGCAGCTTTGCTTCGGAGACAGAAAGCATCTGCTTCTGAATGTGCCCCCCTTGTCCCACCCCCAGTCAAACTGCTCTTTGGGAACGTCCACCTCCATTCGCCCAGGGCCTGGGAAAAGTGCCTCTCGCCCTCCTCCCTGCCCAACTCCAGGCTCAGACTTCGCCGTGCCATGTCACCAGTTCAGGCATTGTAACAGGCTGCCTCCTGATAAGAAAGACGGCAGGCGCCAGCAATGCCAAGAATGTACATTCCTTTCAGAGGCACAAGCGAGAGGTGGTACTCCAGTTTGCAGCCAGTCTCTGTTCTTCCTTACATTTTGCCCAATGACACTCAGGGCCCTTCCAGGCAGGCCCTATATCACAGAATCTGATCCCAGGTTTTCTGTTCATCCCGGGTTTTCTTTTTATCTCAGATTATCTGGCAGTGCGGACTCATATAATCCAGTTTAAAGCAGGTCGTAGTCTCAATTATGCTACAGGACTCCTTTATAACTTTTTATGCTGAAACAGATTAATACAGCCATGTTGTTGGCTACTACAAACAAATGCAAGATCAATATTTATGTGAAATAAACCATAACATTGAAAAATAAAAAAGGAAAACTCACATATCTCAGATTAAAAGGATGAGTGAACAGGTAGTCAGTGCCAAAAAACACCACAAGAATGGCACTGTTTAAATCTCTTTAGTATAATGGGGTGCCACAACTCCATGTTGATACTGTAATGTTCATCTTTTTTGATGTTTCAACTGTGATGTATTTGTTCTCATTTTTACATTCACCTTGAGACCCCATTCTGGAGAAAGGATAAAAATAATGATACAAATCAAATATATAAATAAAGATGATACAGTAGAGTCTCACTTATCCAAGCTAAACAGGCCGGTAGAACGTTGGATAAGCGAATATCTTGGATAATAAGGAGGGATTAAGAAAAAGCCTATTAAACATCAAATTAGATTATGATTTCACAAATTAAACACCAAAACATCATGTTATACAACGAATTTGACAGAAAAAGTAGTTCAATACGCAGTAATGTTATGTTGTAATTACTGTATTTACAAATTTAGCACCAAAATATCATGATATATTGAAAACTTGGATAATCTAGATCCTTGGATAAGCGAGTCTTGCATAAGTGAGACTCTACTGTATTAATAATTAGTAATTAGAATTAGTAACTTAAAAAATCCTCTCCTTGTTACTTGTCACCTTCACTTTATTTGGCAGAGGCATTCAAAGTGGAACTGAGCCTCTGGGGAAAAAAAATCTTTAGATTTCCATAGGTACATATGACATCAAAACCTATGGATTCTGTATCAACCATATATAATTTGAAAATATTTCTAAAAAATCCCAATAGCAAATCTTGATTATGTTATTTTAAATAAGGGATACTTTTACTATGCCATTTAACATATTGGGACTTGAATGTCCACAGATGTTGAATGTCCACAGAGAGTCCCAGAACAAAGCCCCAGCTGATACCAAGAATCCATGGTACTTTAAACTAGGCCTAATACTAACCTGAGAGTCATTATAGGTGACAAAAGAGTCACAGTACAGTCACATTGCCTAGTTCCAGTTGTAATCAAAACACCAGGACCTTGAAATAGATCCCAAAACCCGTGGCTCCAAGGGTGCCCAGAAACAGAATCTGCAAATGACCTTTCCCCCAGGTTAAGGCAACTTCCAAATAAACACACCAAAATTACACAAGCACATACATATGTCCCTGGGAAATCACATCATCTCATCCAGGAAAGAGACATAATTGCTTCAAAAAACCTCACAACACCCTGGAAATGTCACAATGTTTTCTCTAGGAAGTTCTAGGTCCTCCAGTGTGATCTAGCAGAAGTTGACCATAGAGTCATGCTGGAGGGCCCATCAATTTCTAGAGAGATGTTCTCTCAGTAATTTTTTATTTGTGGTTTTTCACTTTCACAAAGGTCCTGTGCCCCTAAGCCAAGCACATGTGGAGGGCTGGCAATAGCCTTCTAGAAGAAACCAAATGCCCTACTTTCAGGTTATTATTGTTAGAATCATAGAATCATAGAATAATAGAGTTGGAAGAGACCTCATGGGCCATCCAGTCCAACCTCCTGCCAAGAAGTAGGAAATCCCATTCAAAGCACCTGAATGTTACCTGAATAGCAGTCAAATAAGTAGTCAACTTTACAGTTGCCTAATTTTAAGAGAGGGAATGGCTTTTGAACCATTATTGCAGTGAAAGAGACATTGGAATGGAAATATTCTAAGTTCTTTTATAGATAACAGTTTTTGACACTGCAGTTGAAAAAGCTTATGAACTTTTGCTCTGAAGGGTTAATCTTCATGATATTAGCAAGTGGGATGCCACGCTTCTCAATCCTAACAGATTCTTGGACAGTGCACTAGTTCAGCCATAACTCATCTGATTTCATTTCACAGCACTCAAGAAAGCATTTGAAATGGATAAGCACTTTGCAAGGGTGTTTTTTTCTGTGTGTATGCAAGTGGGTGATTAAAAGCTTCAAACAATGAGTGTTCCAATATATTTATACATATATAAAATCGAAAACCTCAGCAAAGCACAAGAGCTCAGTAATAAAGCCATGAAACTGCTAATGGGGTAGTTTTGAAAAAAGAAGAAAACAAATGAACAGACTACCAAGCACAGTAATAAGAAAGTGAATAATATAGTTTTATATATATGTAAAAAGAAGCAATACAGCCAAGGCCTATTAAGTGAAACTATAGATGAAGAGGACTTATGTCATCAGACTTTGATTCTTGTACATTTTGAATGTCATCCAAAAAGTATAATCCACTGTTTGAAATATTATAGCTATGGTGAGGGAGAAGGGGTCTCCCCATTATAACCTTATAGCCTCCAACATTCACATCCTACTGTAAATACATCACATAGTGTATCATTTTTCTTACAATGAGCCTTGAAATCCTCTCCCCCGCCATCCCTGTCCCGATTTCCCAGTTTTAAAGCCCTTGTCACTAAAAGGTCTGGGCAAATGGAGCCACAGTTTTTCTTTTACTAAATGTGAATTCTTTCACATTCATTTCCTTCTTCTATATATTTTAATGGAGCAGTGGGCCCGGACATGACAGGTATATACCCAGCTTCCTGAATTCCATCACCAATAACACTGCAGCACAGAAATTTGATCACTGCTGCCTATGTTTTCAAGGGGAATACTGCTCTTGAAAGAAAGTCTTCAATGGCAGAACAGGAGGGTGATAAGATGATGCATGCTACAATGGCCATGAAGTCAGATGAAGGCTGCAACAGATAAGAGGCCACCAAGCCCATAGCTATGGACCAGCTGATGGGTGTTGGATATAGATTCGTTCATTCTAATTCAAAGACCAAGGTAGTTGAGCACTTTGGCAGCTGTACCCATGTCTAAATAGGACTATTTAGAATCCACTCTGCACACCCCATATAGGGAGGGGGCTAGAAAAGGTGTTGGAAACAGAAACTTGAATAGCATTTACTTCTGACCAAATGTGCAGAACACAATCTCATCATCACTAACTCACTTCTTCACCAGTAAAAAAGTGTAAGGCCTCATGGAAGCAACCTCATCAACTCATTGGCAGACACTCTTGGTGCCTGTAAGTACTGGAGACCGCCACAATGTACTTTTCACAAGAACAAGCCCTGATGACTTCTGGACACACCACCAATTAATTCAATCCATGATGGCCATCACAATCACTTCCAAATGTAGACTCCAAGGAAGAAAGTTAAGACAAAATGAATGCCCAAGCTCTTCAAGAGCCCTCTAATGTAATTTTCACAAAGACCATGACAAGCCCTGATGACTTCTGGACACACCACCAATTAATTCTTAATGGCTATAAGATCACTCCCAAACATAGACTCCAAGGAAGAAAGTTAAGGCATAAAATGAACACCCAAGCTCTTCAAGAGAACTTCTCCAAACAACACTTAAGGATCACCTGCCCATGGAACACCCCGAAAACATTGAGAAATGCTGTAATAAACTGAGGACCTCTATCATTACTGCCAATGAACAAATCACTGGATATCAAACGAAGAAACATCAATATTGGTTTGATCAGAATGATAATAAGATCCAACATATAATTGATAAGAAAAGGAAAACCTTCCAAATATGGCAGAGACATCAACTATGCCGCTAAGAGAAGATTTACATCAGTGTAAAAGCTGAGGCCTTAAGAAGAACTAGACAATGTAAAAATATCTAGTGGACAAAAAGCTCAAGAAATCTAACACTTTGCCAACAACCATGATGCAAAGGGATTTTTAAAGCCACAAAGGTCATTTATGGCCCAACAAATAATGGCATATACTGTCTATGTTCATTAGATGGGGCCAAAATTCTAAAGGACAAAAAATTCATTGCAGTACATTGGAAAGAGCATAACCTCCTTAACCACAGTTCCAATGTGGCAGTTTTTCTCGCGAATCCCACAACAACAAACTAGGGATGAGCTTGCAGCACTTCGTAGTTGAGAGGAAATCAACAAAGCCATTAACCAATTACAGAAAGAAAAAAAAACCAAGGTTAGAGGACCTGATTGGATCCTTTTTAAAAATCTTTAAAGAAAGTGACTCCGAGCTAACACAACTCTGCAAGCTTATTGAAAAAGTGTAGGTGACTGAGAAAATCCCAGCTGACTTCAGGGATGACATTGTCATCACTCTGTTCAGAAAGGTTGAAAGAACAGACTGTGGAAACTATCAAGGTGTCTCCATTTTAACCTCTGCCAGAAAAATCCTTGCAAGAATCCTCTCAAACTACTTTCTACCTATTTCAGAAGACAACATTCCCTGAATCCCAAAATTGCTCCCACCTCCTCCCCCAGAGGAACAGTGTGTATAATTTTCACTGCACAACAGCTTGAAGAATAATGCAGGGAACAAAATCAACCTTTGTACATGGCATTCATCGAACCTTCCAAAGGTTTTCAACACCATGAATCGTAATATTCTCTGAATCATCCTCCTGAAAATCGGATGCCCTGATAAAAATTGTGAACATTCTGCAGCTCCTCCACGATGACATGACAGCAACAGTCTTAAATAGAAATGGCTATCAAAGTGACCCATTTAAAGTGTATCAGGCATGCTTTATTGTTCCAATTTTCTATCTTCATTGCTATGATTTCACACCTTGTTGATGGGAAGCTTCCCATCAATGTGGAAATCACATATCGGACAGATGGCAAGCTCTTTAACCTCAGAAGGCTGAAAGCCAAAAGTAAGGTAACAACAACGTCTTCTATAGAACTTCGATTTGCTGATGATAATGTAGTCTGTGCTGATTCAGAACATTTACACGCCACTGTAAACGCCTTCACAGAAGCATATGAAAAACTTGGCATTTCACTTAACACTGAAAAATCCAAAGTGCTCTACCAGAAGGCAAAAACCAATCTCTTTGCAATGCTAGCAATACAGCTTAATGGTGTAATGCTAGAAAATGTTTACCATTTCTGCTACCTTGTCATCCACTTCTCCTCAAAAATTGGCATCAATAGTCTGAGCTCTGCAAGTGCAGCATTATTTCAAATGAAGCAGAGAGTGTCCGAGAATCAGGACATTTGTATGGATACCAAAAGGCTATAACACTATTGTCCTTCCAACTCTATTGTAGGCCCGTGAATCATGGACCATCTACAAGCATCACCATCTCCCAAAGCAGTTACTTTATTCTCAGTTTAAGAACAGAAAACAAAATGTTGGTGGACAAAAAAAGAAAAGAAATGTAAATATGGGCTTAAGGCTAACCTAAAAAAATGTATTATAAACATCAAGAACTGGGAATCAATTTTCTGAGCTGTGATAGGGCTTACCTATGTTAGTGAAGGCGGAAAGGACTTTATTCAATTTTCTTCCTTTTCAAAAGACAACAAATTTTTTGCTTCAAGTTCTCATTTACTATAGAATGCTGGTAAGGCATTAAGATGGCTGCCTTCTTTGTATTTCAGAGTTCCTTCTTCAGAAATGGTGGTTGCTGTGAATTTTAATCGACATTGCTCTTTGCTACAAAATCAATACATGAAAAGAGGAACTAGATAGTGCCTGGGAAATATTAGATCGTTCTTGGAAAATAAAGTTTTTGCCCTCCCCCCATTTCCCCTTTTCCTTTCATAACCAGAGCAAATTTCCAACTATGAGTTATTCAGTAATATACAGAGAAAAAAAGCAATCCTGCTTCTCTAAGAGGCTCTGACTTCATTTTTATTGAGACAATGCAAAGCAATATTAAAGTTTTTACAGTACTGTGTGTTTCTTTTTGGCTTCTACCCAGAAGAAAATGTGGATTTAATTCTGTATGTTTTGTACAATGAGCCTTGCTATAGTTGCACGTCATATATCCTGCAAAATAACTTTGTGTTACTTTTATATTATTAAGAACTGACTTCTTTCTCTCTGCAGACCATGGAATTTCATCAACACCTGGTGTTTGTTCGTCACATTTCATCCAACTACAGAGGGAAAAAAAGCAAGGTAAACGCTATAAGCAAACGGATGAGCCATGAACAAAGTGAAGGAATGCAAACAGGATGTATAAATTCTGAAGCCAGACTTTCCTGTTAGCAACGTTATATAGAACTGGAGTCATTGTTTCAACTGGGGAAAAGCCAAAAGGAAATAAATAATGGCATTTCAGATTATGGCATTAATGAAAGTGGCAACTGAAATCAAAAAGCTTACATAACTCTTCCCTTGAACATAAATAATGTGAATTCAGAGCGTATAGCCTTATTTAAACGTGCAGCATGAATCTCCACCTCCCTAACTATTGCACTCATAGTTAAGAGATGTATGCAGCTGATTAGATTAGTGGTTGTCCCATTTCCAGCTTGCAGAGCATGCTGCACCACCACCCTTTCACAAATCCAGACATGTGGGCAAATTTTTACAGCTGTTGTCACCCTCATACTCAGTTCATTGCAGCCAAATACTGTACAGTTGGATTTTGTTTGTTGACTGCCAGGAGTTGCAGTCCAACTACATTGTAGGCTACTTTAGTCCCCATATTGGGAGAGATGGGATAACAATCGATAAAGTTGGAAAGCCAGGTCATTTCCCCTCCTGCTTTAAGACATTGATATTAGGTCTGCCACTTCAAGATCATCTCCGGTCATACATATTTGAGGTAAAAACCAAAGGACAGTGCTGCTTATGTCACTAAGCACTGTGCATGAAGTACAAACCACAGTTAACCACAGCTGTGGATATATTTTGGTCCTCACTTTGAAATTAAGACCAAAATATTGGCTACATGGCTGTTTGCAGAGCAAGGTAATATGACAGGATCTCACCTATTTATGGAAATCTAGCCAAAAGGTGGATACAGATCTGAGTGGAGTGTGAGTCCTGGCACTATACCAAAAGGGAAGGGGAGAAACCTAATCCAGTGACTACCTAGATGGATGATAGGGCAAGAAATCAATTAGGTCTTGAAAATTATAGCACACTATTTATTTATTTATTTATTTACAGTATTTATATTCCGCCCTTCTCACTCCGAAGGGGACTCAGGGTGAATCACATTACAGTAGAGTCTCACTTATCCAACATAAACGGGCCGGCAGAATGTTGGATAAGCGAATATGTTGGATAATAAGGAGAGATTAAGGAAAAGCCTATTAAACACCAATTGGGTTATGATTTTACAAATTAAGCACCAAAACACCATGTTGTACAACAAATTTGACAGAAAAGGTAGTTCAATACGCAGTCATGCTATGTAGTAATTACTGTATTTACGAATTTAGCGCAAAATATCACGATGTATTGAAAACATTGACTATAAAAATGCGTTGGATAATCCAGAATGTTGGATAAGTGAGTGTTGGATAAGTAAGACTCTGTATATACATATAGGACAAACATTCAATGTCCATAGACAGAGACAGACGCAGAGGCAATTTAACCTTCTCCTGAGGGGATGTTCGATTCTGGCCACAGGGGGGAGCAGCTGCTTCATCATCCACTGTGAAAGCACTTCCTCAATCCAACGTCGTAAATTAGTTAAATTTGCCTCCCCACTTTATAAGTGGTACCTTATTTCCTACTTGATAGATGCAACTATCTTTCAGGTTGCTAGGTCAGCAACGAGCAGGGGCTATTTTTTATTTTTTGATTGACGGGTGCTCTCCCCGCCACGGGCTGGCCTCGAACTCATGACCTCATGGTCAGAGTGATTTATTGTAGCAGGCTGCTCACCAGCCTGCGCCACAGCCTGGCCCCACATTAGAATGGTCAACTCAGGGCCAGGTCCTGAGATCAGGCAATCCTATTTGTTACCTACGAAGTACCTCAAAGGTAGTGTGCAGCATCCACTACTAAACTGCAGTGGAGTACTACAAGGATATAACTTTTTTGGGACCAGCAATGAGGTGGCTGAATGAAGATACTTTGTTCAGTATCATTAGACCAGTGATTCCCAACCTTTGGGCCTCCAGGTGTTTTGGACTTCAGCTCCCACAGTTCTAACAGCTGGTAAACTGGCTGAGATTTCTGGGAGCTGAACTTCAAAACACCTGGAGGCCCAAGGGTTGGAAACCACTGCATTAGACAGAGGAGCCACCTATGTTGTCCATATATGCAGCTCCAAGCTGATTTAAGACTGCAGTGGCCACAAAATGCACACCACTGATGCATGCTGCAGTATGGATTAAACAGAAAGCAGCACATTTTAAATAGTCACAAGGGAGTCCAAGTTCAGCTAAATTATGTGATACAGCTGATACCTGTGTATCCCAGATCCAAGGCAAAACTGGCTCAGCAAAATGTGGAGTACATTGTAGATACCTATCCCTGCTGAAGAGCAGTAAATGATCCCAAACAGGGGCTGCCAAAACACCCCAAGGGCATAGCTGGGCAGCAGGGGACTCATTGGCCCCTGGGAGTGGTAATTGATTACATCCACAGTTATCTGTCACTTTCCCTTTTTTCACCCTGTATGCCTCTGCTGCACTGATGTGCATCTCTGGGAAATAGGGGGAGGCAGTGTGGTGGGGACGGACTGCAAAGCAGTTTGAAGCCAGGTTCTCTGGTAAATATAATCCTCAGATCAGTCCCAGGCAGGACTGTAGCCAGAAGGGGGGGGGGTTAAGGGTTAACCCCCTGAAAGCCCCCCCCCAAAAAAAACTTGGTTTACTCATGAAATTTAACTGGTTAACCAATTTATGAGTAACCAGGTTTTTTTACCTGACACATTTCGTGGGGGGGGGGGGGTGTTGAACCCTTAACCCCCCCCCTTTGGCTACGGCCCTGGTTCCAGGCATGGCAATTTGATTACAACCACTAGCAAAACTGATTTCTCCCAAGCTGCTTTCAAGTTGTATATAGTGTCAGTGGGCAGAATTTATGTCTACTGGATGAGCTGTTCCCCTCTTTCAAAATATAAGGGAACTTACTTTTGCAACAACATTGTTAGCCTCTTTCTGGATATTCACTTCCAGTTTCTTCAACTTGTGGTGCAGCGTGTTAAAGTGCTGAACTGCTGAACTTGCGGACCGAAAGGAGGAGTGGAGTGAGCTCCTGCTGTTAGCCCCAGCTTCTGCCAACTTAGCAGTTCGAAAACATGCAAATGTGAGTAGATCAATAGGTACTGCTCCGGTGGGAAGGTAACGGTGCTCCATGCAGTCATGCTGGCCACATGACAGTTGGAGGTGCCTATGGATAATGCTGGCTGTTCGGCTTAGAAATGGAGATGAGCATCAGCCCCCGGAGTTGGATATGACTGGACTTAATGTCAGGGGAAAACCTTTACCCTTACCTTTTTCAACTCATCTCTTGGGAGTGCATTAAAATTGCCTTCCCCCAGACTTTCTGATCCCATCATGTATTGAACCCTTATAGCTAGAGGTGATAGGAACTGCAATTTCAAACACCTGAAGAGCATCAGGCCAAGGAACGTTGAATTAAAGATATTAACATATGTAGGAGGGAGAAAAGGACAAACAGCAGACCTAGTTGAATCATTATTGCAGAGTTGTCCGTCCCCCCCAACCCAGGAGCTCAGGAAAGTTACTTTTGGGACTACAGTTCCCAGAATTTTCTAGTCAGTTTAAAGAGGATACTGAGCTGTAGTTCAGGGAAAAAACTCCCAATATGGGCTTTTCTTTTTCTTCAGGAGAGGAAGAAGCAACAATAAATCAAATCCTGGTAATAAATCTTTTGAAAAAGAATTGATTTGGACATATGGGTGGAAAATGAATTGGGGTAATAAATTAAACCGTAACTGGTTGGAGAGTGAGAGGGGAATTAATTGGTTGGCCTTGAGTAAAATAGTTGTTCTTTTATAAATACAATATTTTGGATCACAGATTCCTGTGTTGCTTCTTGTTGGTAGTACTAGCCTAGGCAACACTCTTCTTGCCAGCCAGGCGAAAATGTTTTCTTGCAGAAAACAGTGTATTTTTACATAAAATATACTTACTTTGCAGAAAAACCTGGGGGGAGGAGGTTTCTATAAATTCATTTCTCATGGCATGTCAGGAAAAAAAGTCAAAATGCACATAAATAAATAAAATATACAGAAACCATGTCTTTTGAAGACAGAAAACTTATGATAGTCTTCACATCTCTGCCCCACCAACATTGGGGTGAGAAACCCCCTTATTCAGGCCATGAGACACTCTTCGTTTCAGGGCCTTTCTATCCAGATGTAGTGAAAAATGATTTTATAGTTCCAGTTCTGGATGTCAACTGTTAGAATACTCTGTTGGGATAACCAAATAATTATCTAGGAAAAACAAACACACCCAACCTGCGAACCTGCATTTTCAGGAAGAGTGTAATGAGCCACAGTGGCGCTATGAGTTAAACCCTTGCGCCGGCTGAACTGCTGATCTAAAGGTTGGGTTGCTGACCTGAAGGTTTCCAGAGACGGGGCAAACTCCTGTCTGTCAGCTGTGGCTTGCAGGGACATGAGAGAAGCCTCCCAGCAGCACATCCGTGCATCTCCTGGGTAATGTCTCTGTAGACAGCCAATTTTCTCACACCAGAAGAGACTTGCAGCATGTTCTCAAGTTGCTTCTGACACGATAAAAAAAGAAAGAGTTCCCAGATCTTTCTTGCTAAGAAAACATCTTATTAAAATAAAAAGATATGAGAAAAATGAAGGTGGCACAAAACAACTTGAATATAGTCTATCTAAAGTTCAATCTGTACATATCTTAGACCAAAAGGTGTTCAAAAAAATCACATTAGAATGTTGTTAGTAGCTTGCTACCAGATTACCCTCCAAAGGCAGGCAATAGAGGATACCGTCATGGAGGATTCTTTTTCCCAGTTGCTTTTTTCCAACTAATTCTGCAATCATCCTCGATTACATTGATGTAAGTTTGGGGATGGGTTTGACACGATCAACAATGGGATATCTTTTCCAACCTGCACCCAGAGAACCATATTTCTGGGCTGGTGAGAATTCATCATATATTAGGGACTTTGCCAGACCGGATTACTCATTCTGCACTTGCTCATTTCCTCTGTGTGCCTTTGGCTGCAACAGTGGACTTATCTCTGCATGCTGTCAGACCCAATTTCCTTCTTCTGTTAGGTTTTATCATTATTCAACAATTTGGACATTCAACCCTCTTAGTGTATTCTAGAAAATGCCTCTTCTCCATTTCAACCTTTCTTCCTCCAAGCCCTCCCCTCCTTCCATCTATTCATAGTTTTCCAGCCTTAAATCCTTTACTTTCTTGATTTCTATTAACTTGGTGAATAAAGGAAGGAACAGGAGATGTATAGTATTCACTGCACCTCAAACTAATCAGTGAGAAAACCACAGATTCAATAAAGATGAAGGTATGTCAGAAATTCTGAATCAAGATAAATATTTTTGCTGCATTTGTGGGGTTCCACTTACTGTGGAATAAGACAATTCATATAAAACGTGGCATTGTTGTGAAAATGTTGCAGAGAAACTGGATTAATGCAAAGTCTAGAGACCTGATGTTAATAAGGATTCATCTATGTAAATGTTATTATTCATTAAACAAGCTTTTAAAAACCAACATGGTTTTATCATTATTTTATATCATGTTGGAAGATACAAGTCTTCCAAGGCTTTGAAGATTAGAATGCAACTGCAAATAAGTTTTGTGGTAATTTATCTGATGAAAATTGAAAGTTTGGGTTATATTTTGAATCTCTTCATTTATTTAAGCTATCATGAGCAAGTGATGTAAATTAGTAAAAATAAGAAAGGGCTGTCAGCATTGGTGACTTAATTCACTGTTTCTTGGAAGACAGCAGCATGTCTCACTTCAGAGCAGAACTAGGTCGGTTCCTTCCCTGGGCCCCCTTGCACTGGGAAAAAAAAGCTTTTTAAAAGATTCCAAGAGCTGTCCAGTCAAAAATTGTTTTTGGCTCTTCTTTAGCCACAGAAAGACTGGCCAAACCAATTTCATTCACATCTTATTTTAATAAGACCCAAACAACAACAAGAAAGTCCCTTTGAGGCTCACAACTTATGGGCAAATATCTATCTTGAAGATGATTGAAAATGTTTGGTTTATTACTATCCTCAACAGGGAGTTTGAGAATGGGAAATACTGCTTCAAAAGTAACAGAAAAAGAGCTGGCCTGGTTGTGGGTGTGTACTCCTTATTTTCTTTGCTTCTACATATTTGGACTTGGCCTACATTTTGCCTTCCAACTACCATCCTCAGCTGAATATGAATGAAAAAGAGATCTTGGTATTACAGTCTTATTATTATTATTATTATTATTATTATTATTATTATTATTATTATTATTAATTATTATAATTATAATTATAATTATATTAGCAGATTAACGTGTTTTAAAAGTCCGATAGAGGTTTATAACTTCTTTCTTACTGTTACCCTTTATTCCCATAAGAAATTTTATTAAGTCTCATAATACCAAATAAAAGTATCAAAGCAGGTTGTAGGAAAAAAACTGTACGTGATGGAGCAAATATGAGGTCATTTTTGGATTTGGAAAAAATTACTATAACACCAGCATACATTTTTTTAAAAAAATGTTTTTATAATCCTCAGTTTTGTAGGCCTTTATTTAACATGAGACAGATTCTAATTTTCTAATTTCAGATAGCTTTATTGATGTTTTGTCTGTTCCTAGGCTTTATCTGTTTTCCAAGTATTTTAAGATCCTTGAAAATGTTTGGTTCGGTTTCAAAAGGTTCTTTCTTGAAGGAACCTGCTACCCTTTTACACCTTTATATAATTGCTCTGTATATTGTTCCCACTCTCTTGTCCTGTTCATATAATGTATTCCCTTCTTGGTCATATAGTATCCCTACCGTGGTTGAAATTTCCCTTTGATTTCTTGGATCTTGTGGAAGAGATCTCTTCTTCTATCCTTTTATATAATTTTTTTTGTGTGTGCACGTACAAACTGTTGAACAGTTGCCTTCAGAATTTTGGTTTCATTTCTGTCACTTTTCATATTTGCTTTTCCCCTGTTCTTAACTACGTGAAGAGTATAATCAGTCATCCACTGAGGCTTTTTCAGGTTCACATCCAAATGGTATTATTAGTATTTAATTCAATTCCAGCTCAGCTCAATTTCAGCTGTTAATGATCAGATAACGAACATAGCAAATGTTCATCAAATAATTTGAATTCTCGATAAGGAAAAATATTTTTCTTGTAATTTATAATTTTTATTTCTTTTGAAATTTTGTAAACCATTGTAGGTTATATCCAATTGCCAGTTTCAGCTGGAGCAAGTAATTTAATATTTTTTATCATCTGCCTGTCATATCTTGTTAATTTTTGATAAATGTTGTCAATATTGACAGTTTACTCTGATTTTTTAAATTTCAGGCATCAATCATTTTTCTTTGTGTATTTTTAAGGAAAAGGAATTGATCTGGGATCTGGGCCAGCCTGAGCTATTTTGCTGCCTGAGACAAAGAGCACGATGGCATCCCTTCTCATTCTAGCTGACTAAATTATCAGTTAAACCTTCTTCAACAGATTTTTCCACTGAAAACAGCTTGCTAGTTTCATCCAGTTGTCTTCTGCAGCAACTCGATGCTACCTCCCAGCACAATGCTTCTCAACCTGTGGGTCCCCAGGTGTGTGTTGGCCTGCAACTCCCAGAAATTCCAGCCAGCTTACCAGCTTTAAGGATTTCTGGGAATTGAAGGTCAAAACATTTGGGGATTCACAGGTTGAGAACTACTGTCCCAGCACTTCCTGCCTGTGCCTAATGATAGAACCTGCTTTGGTTATTTATGAAACATAAAGAAACTGAATGTGCAAATATTTTGTACTTTTTCCTGCTATACACGCATCCATGCTTTCAAATAAACCTATCACATCCCTGATAAATAACAGAATCATATAATCATAGAAAAGAGCAGCAGGTTAAACCGTTGAGCTGCTGAACTTGCTGATCGAAAGGATGGCAGTTTGAATCTGAGGAGCGGGGTGAGCTCCCGCTGTTAGCCCCAGCTTCTGCCAACCTATCAGTTCAAAAACAATTCTATGGACAATGGAGATGAGCGCCAACCCCCAAAGTCAGACTTGACTAGATTTAATGTCAGGAGAAAACCTTTACCTTAATCATAGAACCTACATGGGCTATCCAGTCCAATCCTATGCTATGCAGGAAAAGCACAATCAAAGTATCCCCGACAGATGACCACCCAGCCTCTGTTTAAAAGCCTCCAAAAAAGGAGCTTCTTTCACACTCCAAGGTGGTGAGTTCCACTGCTGAACAGCTCTCATTATCAGGAAGCTCTTTCTCATATTCAGGTGAAATCTTTTATCCTATAATATGAACCTGTTTGGCACATGGATACATGACCCATGACCAAAAAATGTGTTAATTCAAACTAGCAATGAACTAGTTTATTCTATGCAATATTTTTTTCAGATATTAGAAAGTTTGCTCATCACAATGGATCTGTATTACCACTTTTTGCTGGGAACTAAAATAGAGCTTATGGATCTTTCTTCAAGGTCACTACCTTACACTATATATTCCCAGTTCTGCATGACACCACTGAGTTGTACTGATGAATTTAACCTTCTTTGGAAAATTGCCTCCATGAGGCAATCAATAATCCTAATTATACGTAGACCACACACAATAAGGACCCTACTGGGATAAATGTATATATTAATAGAGGTCATGTAATTAAATCTCTTCAACCTAGGTTGAAAATGTACCCAATTAAAATAAGGAAACTTAATCAGGAGTGGCATTAGTAATTGGAAGAGAAGATAAAGGCTAATTCTGGATGGTAGGTGTAACTATTTTGTATATGTTGTTATAAAAGATGAAATTTCATAATTATCTTTTTTCCTTATTGATGCTATTCATCAATAAATGAAATTAAGAGTATTCACATTAACACTATATCTATAAATTGATCTCAAATTTATATTGCCTTCTTCAAATAAAACTCACTTCAGCCCTAAATGCAATTTACTTCCAGTCAACAGGGCAATCCAATATTCTCTTACATGACCAAGGAAGGATTCCACTAGATTCTCCTTGGGCTGCTCCAGCAAAGCAGTGGAGATGTAATGCTACTTGTCTCACCCTTACTTCCATTTTCCCCTTCTCCTCATATTTCCCACGAACATTTCTCTACCCTGTTAACCTGACTGCCTGAATCCTAGTGGATTAGATACCATTGGTAAAAGTTGTCTTTAACCAGGCTTTGCAAACTAACATCAAATTCTTGTTTCAAACTAGTTAAAGCTAATAGGGGCGCGCAATTCAGGTAAACTTTGTGCCATTTTCAGTGTCCCAATTTCGGTGTCCCCACTCCCAATTACGTTTTTTGGGAGCTTCCCAAATTTGGGAGGGTAAAATGCTATTTTTTGATCTGGCAGCCGAAAGATCTGTTCTCACTCTGGGAAGATCCAACCCATTGGTGGCAATGGGAGAACTTCCAAGGCTCCCTAATCTGTCATTTTTAGGGCTATCGGGATGAAAATTGCCACACCTGGGGGACATACCACTGCCAACCCCCCCCATGTTTCAGAATGTTTGGATCATCCCCTGATTTTTAAAGAATTCTTAAAGTTTCTAGAAAAAAACCCAAAAATTTATCCTGTGCTTGCCCGGCCGTTGAGGGGTGTTTATCTGATATACCATATTGTATGTCTACAGTCCAGAAACTTCAGAGGCATATGTCTGAGCTATATCTAATGCCTAAAGATCACTAAGAAGAGAACATCAGATCTCCTTTCTTTCAAACATGTGGAAATGAGTTTAATTGTACTTTTTTCATAGTATGTAATTCTTGTGGTTACAAAACTTATCCACAACTTTTGCTGATGTGGTTGTTTGCATGGCATTAAAATTTTGGAATATAGTTCTAATAGCAATGAAATTCCACTTCAGAGACACGTTGCATTATTTTTGAATATATACTTTCTGATTGTATATTAGATTGTCTGTGACAAATAATCAATACAATATTTTTTTAGGAATAAAGAAGTTATTGTTGAAGGAGCCCCCAGTGGCACAGCAGTTTAAACTGCTGAGCTGCTGAACTTGCTAACCAAAAGGTTGACGGTTCAAATCCAGGGAACGGGGTGAGCTCCTGCTGTTAATCCCACCTTCTGCCAACGTAGCAGTTCAAAAACATGTAAATGTAAGTAGATCAATAGTGTATTGATCCGGCGGGAAGGCAACGGTGCTCCATGCAGTCATGACCTTGGAGATGCATTTCAGCTTAGAAATGCAGATGAGTACCAACCCCCAGAGTCGGACACAACTAGACTTAATGTCAGGGGAAAACCTTTATCTTTACCTTTTTGTTGAAGAAAACATTGACTTCCTGGTTCTCTTTTTTGTTCTTTCACACAAGTCTTTGGGAAGATATACATACTGAGACTAAAGTTCCCATAACTGGGATGCCATAACAATTGGTTCAGTTCTCAACTGGCTGAGTCTCATCAGGATACAATGAAGAATTATGTCTATCTTCATAATATGTTGACAAAATATGGGCCAACCTCTCCACCATTTAGAAAAAGTGAAAAGAAAAAGAATGTTTAAATAGCATCATGGGGATATTGATCTTTGTAAACATGGACACATTTACTACTCTGAATATGGTTCCAGGATGGGTGGCTATGAAAAAGCAAAGATTTCTTTTTTCCATACATAAGACTAGAGCCAGGAAAAAGCTAAATGAGCAAAGGTAACTCAGTTTTCAAAGACAAACAACTATTACATTCAAAATTTTCCAAAACATCCTTTCTTGCAAAGTCAGCACAGTCGCAGAGATTTCTGTTACTTTTGGTAAAAGTTGTGGCATTAACCTACAAGCCATGGAATGGGAGCAAGATGCTGGTGTGTTGTTGTCCTTTCAAACATTACTGGTTTCAGCTTCTCAATAGTTTCCTCCATCTTGTTTCTTTTAGCTGCAATAAACATGCCTATCAGTGCAGTTGAGAGAGCATGCTGTGTATTACAATATATGTTTTTACTTTGCCTTGACTACAGTAATAGACCGGATGTAAAGGAGAAGGAGTTGCAAGATGATAACCTTGGAAAAACATTCCTAATGAAAACCTTCAGAACGAACTTCTTGATGAAAAGTTGAAGGTCAGTGTTTCCCATGAAAATAGTAGTGACCATGAAACACTGTAACCAGGTGCTGGAGAGACAGCAATGTATACCATTTGAGTGTTGGAAGCTAAATACTTATTTCCCATATAAGTAATCATGCAAGCTGCAAAATTAATACTAGTTGATCATATTCCAAATATGGAATAGAAAATGATGTTTATACTTAGGGGAAACGTTTAAAGAAAGAAAGAAAGAAAACTCTTGTAGACTTCATCTGTTTCAAATTTTCTTTCTAAATGTGGGATATTTCCCTACACTATACTGGGATCCTTGCTAAGGACCATCTTTTGGTCATAATCAAGGAACAAATAGCTTGGCAGGGAAATAAAGAATCTGACATCAATAATTTATGCAGACATGAAAATCATGCTAATAGTAGATAAGTAACCTATTCTTTAATGCTTCTTCATAGGGATACAATGGCTGCCATTTTTCAAGATGACAGCAGTTGATCTGGTGGTAATTTCACTTGTTCAAGAGATCAAACTGCAACTAAGTGCCAAATTTCAGCTTCAAAACATTCTGAATTCAATTCTAATGTTCCTGGACTTGGGGCTCTTCTCCATATACATTGAAATCTGGGGTCATTCTAGAATATAAATGGCCCATCCTTGAGTGCCACGGAACTGTTCAGACATTGCCACTGGTAACTGCAGTTTCCATATTGTCCAGTTGGGCTGAAATCAGTTTGGCCCTGTTGGACTGTCACCTTTATTGGTGCGGTATGAGCCCCCGATGGCACAGCAGGGTAAACCCTCGTGCTGGCAGGACTAATGACTTGAAGGTTGGGTTGCTGACCTGAAGGTTGCTAGTTCGAATCCAATCCAGGAAGGGCATGGATGAGCTCCCTCTATCAGCTCCAGATCCATGCAGGGACATGAGAGAAGCCTCCCACAAGGATGGTAAAAACATCAAATAAACATCTGGGCGTCCCCTGAGCAATGTCCTTGCAGATGGCCAATTCTCATACCAGAAGCAACTTGCAATTTCTCAAGTCGCTCCTGATATGAAAAAAAATGGCATGGTTATTTCTGTTGCTGTGGCAGCTTGCTAAAGAGCTCTGGAGAGGTTCTGGCCATTGCCAGGCACTTTTGCTCTCACCTCTTCAAGAAAGGAGAAAGAGAGACAATCCCCTTCTTTTACCCTGGTTGTGCAGGTGTCTTTGCTTATGTCAGTAATGGTGCCTGGTGACTGCCAGGAGCTCTCCATGGCTCCTCTTCCGGCTGCCTTGGTAACAGACACAACATGGCCCCAATCCATTCCTTTTTTCTTGTACCACCAGGCACAGGGAGAAGTGGGTGGCAGTTCTGGTTCATGTGGACAGAAGACCAGTTCACTTTGGAGCCAGTCTGCTGTTTATGCTCAATCGAAAGTGCAAGCTGCTCTGGAGCTTACCCAAAACTCTGGAGCATTTCCTATTCCTAACATTTGGCTAAAACTGGGTTAGGCTATTTTACGCCGCATTTATGAACTGAGTCAGTCAGTCAGTCAGTCTGACTGACTGACTGACTGACTGGCATTTATGAACTGGAAGTCCCTGAACATTGTCTGGATGTATAAACTCAAATTCTGTTCCAAAGCAGACAAGCCCCAAAAACGTAAATATATCTTTTTATTCTTACAAAGTATAATTAAATGTTTGAAAGTTCTGCATCTTGTGTAGCAAAATTGCATGAAACTGGTGAATTTTTAATTTTGTTTAAATTAATTTTTAATTTTCACATTTTTGGAATTTTGGTGCAAAAATTCATGAGTTTTGTTTTGACAGAAAAACACTTTTGTACAGTATATGTATTTGTGCAAGCACATTGCTTTTGTGAAAACTACAACTCCGGAGCAAAAAAAAAAAAATTTGCTGCTCCTGATGAAAAAAGTGCTGTTTTATTCCCTAGCAGGGATGAATACTCTCATAGTGATTGACAACTTTTTCTGCAGAGTTTCTCAATGTGTAAATACAACCTTGGATGAGAAAATGTAAAAATATTCTTATTATCCCTTTTTCTGGACTAATATTTGAATAAAGTTTGCATTGTGCTCATGAAATGTACTGTAAGACTTAACTGGACAACTGCACTGGTGAACAGAAAAGGAAGGATAATTGAGGAATGATGGAAGTTGGCCAGTTTGTCAACAAGCTATTCATTGTCCAAGAGCAGAAAATATTATGATGAACATATCACATTCCCCTGTGCAGAGGGCCAGAGCATTAAAACTACTCTATACACAGTCAGTTAGGTTGGAAGACAGAATTGCGACTAAATGCTTAGCTTTGTGTCTATTATCTCATTATATAGCAAATATTATCTACAGCAGTGATTTGTAATATGAATTTCACTAATATGCCTCTTTTAAGTCATGTATTTGAATTATTACATGAGGATTTTTAAAAGTCAGTATTTGTAATACGGCTCCATTATGTTACACTTCTCTTGGGTTCTTGATATTCTGCATATGTTATGTTAAATACACATATTTTCTCAGGAGATAAAAAGTAAAACACATATTCTGTGATTCCTAACATATCCTACTCTGATAGGAAACACAGCCTAATTCTAAACAGAAGATTGTCAGTCCATGGAGATGGGCCTATTACTGAACACCAAGAAAGAAAAGTCAAAGGGATTCCTGAGGATGATGAAGTTTTGAAGGTATACTGGCTGCCAAAGGCAGACTATTTCCAGCACATGTATTTTCAGGAAATATTCTTTAGAATATTTATAATGCTATTATTTCCACTTGTTCTTGCTGGAAGAGGAGGAAACAACTGTGCTTTTGCCCTTTCATTTTATTTTAATTGCTCCCCTGAAGTTGTCCTTCTCCTCCAATCTGTTAGACAATTTGGCTAGGTTGGGACAACAGCCATATTTTGCCTCTAGAACCTATTTGCAAACCATATTATTTAATACTTTCTTGCCTTCTGGGTCTTTTTTCTTTCATTCTTGGGGCAGTGGCATATTCTCCAACATTTCAGAGATGAAAAAGAGTGTGTATGTGTGTGTGAGCAGTCAACATCAGAGTGTGATCAATATAGCAGTAATGGTTAATAAGTATATACAAGTTAGGAGAGGTTGCAGTTGTTGGTTTTTTTTTTTTTGCCTGAACCTATAAGAAAGTGTATGCCTGCTCCTAAACTCCCTACCCCTCAAGATAACTGAGTGAACTTTGGGTCAAGTTGCAACAACTTAGGTAAGCTGAAAATAAAGAGTAGAAATGGGAGGGCAAGAGACAAACCAAGACATTTTAAAAGCAGCCAGAATGTCGGGCAGCAGAGGATTAATCCAGACTATTCCTTCCAAATCTGGACAGTTGGGAAGCATGCTGTGGGCAGATGGGCTGCAAAAATACACCTTGGAATAATGCCTGCTACATGTGCAATGCACTTTATCCACTCCTAAACTACAACTTACATCATGTCTATTTGACCATATTAGTTGGGGACAAAGGGAGTTATAGTCTAACCCAGGCATTGGCAAACTAAGGCCCAAGGGCCAGATGTGGCCCCCTTGGTGCTAACCTCAGGCCCTACACATTTTCTCTGTCCTCTTGGCATATGAACACAGTGGCCTACCGCTTCCTCATGCCAAAAAGATGGGGGAAGAAGGCACGAAGTAGCTGAGAGCCCTCTGGAGCACTTTCAGCCATTGCATGTCTTGCCCTCTTCCCGGCATAATGCCAAGATGATAGCCTGATGATGATGAGGAGAACTGGGAGGAGGATCAGGGCAGCTGCCCCATCTTTATGCTGGGAGGATGGCTTAAGGAAGGCACACAGCACCTGAGAGCCCTCTGGAGCACTCTCGGCCACTGCCTGTCTCGCCCTCCTCCCAGCATAATGCTGAGAGGACAGCCCAAGGATCGGGGGAGGAGGATCAGGGCAGCCACAGCATGACTCGCCTTCCTCCTGGTATAAGGATGGAGCAAGCAGCCCCATCCTAATGCCGAGAGGACAACCTGAGGATGGCCCAGGCCCTGGCCTACCCCCTTCTGACTCTGCCCCTCCTAGCCCCACCCTTCCTGGTCCAGCCCCTCCTGGCCCTGCCTCTCCTGGCCCCACCCTCTCCTGGGCTCTCCTCCTCCTGGGCCCACCTCACCCAGCATGTGTCCGGCCATCCTCCCTCCTGGTCTGGCCCTTCTGGCTGGGCCTGCAATGTGGCCTCAAGGCAAAACAGTTTGCCCATGCCTGGCCTGACCTATCTAGAAAGTGCCAGGATTAGGAAGGCAGCCTCACTATATGGGATAACTCACAAGTTCAACAAATATGGATATTATATGAAATAAACGGGCCCCTGGTGGCACAGTGTGTTAAAGCGCTGAGCTGCTGAACTTGCGGACCAAAAGGTGCCAGGTTCAAATCCCAGGAGCAAAATGAGTGCCCGCTGTTAGCCCCAGCTCCTGCCTAGCAGTTCAAAAACATGCAAATGTAGGTAGATTAATAGGTACCGCTCCGGCGGGAAGGTAATGGCGCTCCATGCAGTCATGCCGGCCATATGACCTTGGAGGTGTCTTTGGACAACACCAGCTCTTCGGCTTACAAATGGAGATGAGCACCAACCCCCAGAGTCAGTCACGACTGGACTTAACATCAGGGGAAACCTTTACCTTTACCTATGAAATAAATATGTGCTAGTGTCAGGTCCTGTTTCCATTTGCCCAGGTGATAACCAGAGCACTGCCTCTTTGAACTACAGATTCTGTGTGAGTTGCTGTTGTGTTGCTCACATTTTCATCCCCCCTTCTCCCTGCTCCGGTCTAGAAATATATCAGAAGAAAAAAACAAGATCCTGTTTCCTTTTGAAAATGTATTTTAAATATCTGGAGTAATCATATTATAATATCACTTTGTTGTGATCTTTAAAATAATGCTGTGTGCATGTGTGTGTGAGAGAGAAAGACAGACAGACAAAGAGAAAGAGAGAAACTGTAGCAATGTACCAGTGCTGCTTATGATCTAAGGGCTCTGCATTTTCGCCTTTTGAACTGAGGTAATCATTTATGGGAACAATAAGAACGTCAGCCAAATTGAAACAATCCCTAGCTGCTAAATGAGTATATCACAAAATTAAATTTAGAGGAGCCAGCTGCGATCAAGATGGATGGGCAAGACAAAGGCATGTCCTCCACCGTATCTTAAAAGAAGTTCAGCTCACGGATGGAGAATGTTTGCGGCTTCCCGTTTTCTCAGTACAGTGTTTTCAACAAAGCTGGCATTCTTGAATCTTGCTGAAATGCAGTGACCTCCATAAACGACCCTGTGGAAAGCAACTGTGCAAGTGCTACACCATCTGGGGACCTGCTAGTGTAAATACATATCTTGCCATTGGAAGGTGGCAATTCTTGTGAACTGCATGATAAATCATTTCACACACAAATAGTTTGGGGAGATAGGGTGGTATATAAATAAAGTTTATTTATTATTGTTTCTCACACATTTTTTAAACAGATAGCTGTCCATGTTGCTATACTTGTGTATTGGACTGTATTATGAGGCTGTGCAATGAAATAGAGTTCTGTATTAACAGTAAGAAGAACTGGGTTCAAGGCTGCGCTATATGATGAAACCCATGGGTGAACCTCGACTAATATTACTTTACCTACCTGACCTACCTTACACAATTGTTATGAAGCTATAATAAAGAAGAGAGGAATCATGTCAGCTGCAGTTGCTGCAGAGTGGCAACAAATGGTTCTTGGGCCAACATGCCATGGACCACCACTCTGTGTAGCACTGCCTGAAAAATAGATGGTTAGCAGGCATATCTGAATTATATTTAGGTCTAATCAGATTTTTGTAGCTTCACCATTGCCCATTAAGATCCGGAGTATGTTTGATCATCTAGCAGAAAATAAGAAGATATCCTATAGGCCTTTTGTGATAATGGATGCTTGTAATATAGCAGACATACTTGGAGGCTCTTATATAGATATATATAAGGTCCCAGGTTCAAACCCCGCTGTTAGCTCCAGCTCCTGCCAACCTAGCAGTTCGAAAACATGCCAATGTGAGTAGATCAATAGGTACTGCTCCAGCGGGAAGGTAACGGCGCTCCATGCAGTCATGCCGGCCACATGACCTTGGAGGTGTCTTTGGACAACAGCGGCTCTTCGGCTTAGAAATGGAGATGAGCACAAACCCCCAGAGTCAGACATGATTGGACTTAATGTCAGGGGAAACCTTTATCTTTTTTTTATATAGATATAATTGTCATCAAACTAATCTCAACAGCAGGATAGACAGCAAAGGAGCATTACTCCAGTTATAAAAAAAATCCTAGCCATAATTTTATAGAATAGGATTTCTTTATACCAGATGCTTTGAAATACACTTACTTGTTAGAGTAGAAGTTCAGTTTGAGTAGGTATCATATAGGTCTCTGATTGTGTTCCTTGTGGCTTTTTATCTGTAAACAAGACTTGTACTGAACAACCCTTTAGTGTGGAAAAGGTTTAAAAAGAGAGTGAAACTTAAGACATTTGCATATTTCCCTGTTACATTTTTCTTTTGAGTGCACAAAAGAATAAAGCCAATAAATGATGAGAGATGGGCTTCTGGGAGATTGTATTATCATCATGCTCTCAACATGACATCTCTCTTGTATTCCCAGGGGATGAAGGTCATGAGAAATGAGGCAAGCACTCCAAGGTTGGAGGAAATGTTTCCTCAGAATAGTGGTTCTCAACCTGGGGTCCCCAGATGTTTTTAGCCTTCAGTTCCCAGAAATCCTAACAGCTGGTAAACCGGCTGGGATTTCTGGGACTTGTAGGCCAAAAACATCTGGGGTTGAGAACCACTGCCTTAGAAGTTTCCAGCTCCCAATGAACAGAGAGATATATTTTCAATCTAAAAGTATACCTCCTGTGGGTGAAGGTCCAGTGATAGCAGATCATTTGATCATTAGAATCATAGATGAATGGATTAATGATGGGTGGTCGACTACATAGTGAACTGCCAATTCAAAGGTTGGGAAAAATCACATGCCTGAAGAACTGGATCCAGCAGGAAAACAGTAATGACTCTTGCTTCTTCTTAGAGATAAGATAAGAAGAGTCTTGCTGGATCGGACCAAAATGTGTCCGATTCTATTTACACCAAATGTGAACATGCTGCAATAATTTGTTAAGGGAAGCAGAGAGATTTTTCCATCTCGCTAGCAGAACATGAGTCCTAAGAACCTTCAATTTTGTGCTCCACCATACATAGAGCCATATTTCCTTTATACTTATGTCCCGAAAGTAGTGACTGATGGCTTTGAGCTCCATAAATTTATCCTTCTTTAATACGTCCAGGTTGACTGCATAAGTAACAGAAACAGATAGTTTCTATTAATGAAAGGGTGTATGTAGCCACAGGTATTGAACTACATACATTCCTTCACAATTCAAGGGGATAACCCCTTATTTAATATTAGTCTATACTATTTCAATATTCAAGGCAGTAGTAATTGTTGGAAATCACATGACTAATGTATCTCAACATAAATTCCTTCTATGCATATATAAATAGGCATGTCAAGAAAAAATGTTCCTTCCAAGCCTGGCCTTCTCCCTGACTATCTCCTAGCCATTTTAGTTTTTCATGTAGAGAAAGTATGCCTTTCCATTAACCTCTCTCCATATTCAACAATGTAGTTTATAAAGAGAGGTCCACCTGAATGTGCTCCATCTCCATAAATTCTTATACAAATACCAAGGAGAAATTTGGTGATTCAGCGAGTTGATATTTTAATTGCTGAAATTGCCATTCATTGAAACTACAGTGTTTACACAGCAGTTACCAGTTGTTAACGCCACAATAAGGAAAACACAGAATTAAATTTATTGATGAATTACACTATGGAACAGAGTGTACAAAGGATCATAAATTTAGAAGTAAGAAATTGAGTAGGTAGGTAAATAATCAGGTTATACAATTTCATATGAATGCAATTTATCAAGAACGATAAAGGTTGGCTATCTGATTGACACATGGTTGTCATGTGTGATGTACAGAATGAAGCATGATAGAAAAAAGGCGATTTATGCTAATTTGACAGATTCATAAAAAAATACATCCATACAATAATTTCTGATGTGCACTGAGATTTGGAGTCCTCAGATGCCACCTTATTGAATATAGGCTCAAGCTCTCTCACACTAGGGACTTCATCACAAAGGGGTAAGGATTTGCCACGCATAGTGGTGAATCCATGGGGTCCCAGCAGGAGGCATGGAGAACCCCTCTCTCTACACCCCGCATTACCAAATTTACCTGGGACCCATCCCACGGGTGGAAATGTTGCTGCCTGGCTTCCCCCCATTGATCTAAATGTAACACGGGAAGCCTTTTGTGTTGCCTTGGTGGTGGCGTACACCATTTGCTCTCCACTTTTGGTACAGAGCCCAGCTGGAAGTACATGTGCTTTGTGTAATGAACTCTGTGTCAAAAGTGGAGAGGAAGCCGCATACAGTGGGCAAATCAGCCTGTCTGATGAGGTGGCTGATAGTTATTATACTATGATTCCACTTTAACTTCCATGGCAACATCACGTGGAACTCTGGAAGCTGAAGTTTGGGGAGGGGATAGTTAGTTCCCAGTAAGAGAGTTCCAGTCCTCACCAAACTACAGACTCCAAGACTCCATAGCATGCAGCTGAAGCAATTAAAGTGGAACCACAATACTATAATTGTGTAGTGTGAAAGGAACCTTGGTTACTTCCCTCCGGAGAAAAAATCGTACAGGTTTTTTCCCTACAAAAAGAGGCAAAATAATGTATCCATGTGAAAATGAAATAAGGCAAGAACATTATTTGATTTTTTTTAAAAAAATTAAGAGGCAAGTTGAAATCCACACAGCAATTTTAGATTTTAAAGTGGAGTTTAAAGTGGTTACAAATGTGTATTGGAAAGATAACCCCAATTTAAAGAACTAGGAAATGGATGTAAAGAGAATGCTGGTGAGGTATTTTGCCTGACCCTAAACATGTTTACTCTCAATGTCCAACTCCTCAATAGTCTTTACTTCCTAGTACACATACTTAAAGACTGCACCCTTGATTTGTGACCCTGTCCTGCCCAAGGTTTATAGGCTTTGCTATTCATTTGAAGCATGCACCCACTCCTAGAGCCGCTGCCATTTACAACTGACCTATTCTTGGAAGATGACAAAGAACTCTTTATTTCAACATGCTAACAGGTGAAATACTTCTGCATTCCATTTCCATTATGTCTTAAGCACTGCTGGGAACAGGAAAGGTGCTGAGTTGCTTACATACCTGGCCAACGCCGTGCAATTTTGAACCTTGACAAGCTAGTTAGGCTTCATCGAAGCAGCCAAGAATAATGCCTCCCTTGTCAAGCCACAAGAAAAAGCCTGCAGCTGCTCTGTGTGCTGGTAAATGCAAGGAAGATTATATGCGCTGTGAAAACTGTTCATTCATGGGCCCTGCCATTCCTAGTACAGTCACGTCAAACTGCACATGACATGGTGGGGTGGCGTGGTAGAAAGAGTGCAGATTTCAATTTTGGTAATGTATATGCAGTTGGAATGGAGCAAAGGAGCATGACCATGACAATCTATCTCCTGTAGATTAATGTCGGGAGCAGGCAGGTATGTCATAAAGCATGACTTAATAATGTGGAGAACCCTCTCAGTATTTTCCTCATTTTCATTAATGCTTTGTGCTTGCCTGCAAGATATTCTCAGGAGACCTGGGGCCTATTGCTTTCAAATGTTGCCTCTGACCCAGATAGTGTCAAAACGTCTGAATGCATGCAATGCTCTTTTTAAAAAGAGCATCCCTAATGCAATGCAAATGCACATTGTGGGGAAATTCCAGCTGCGAAAATGAGGCCTCGTATTTCTTAAACCATATACATGTCAATGGGCCATTATTCTCTAGTTTTAAACGTAATTGCGGCACAGCTTGGAATGGGTTCCTGAAATCATAAAATGCATTGAGTAGCAGTTACTGAAGCTTTCAGAATATTTTATATCTCCTCCCTGTCCCATGTCCTCCCCACTTCCACCCCACAAGGAGAAGGAGAAGAGATGGAAGAAGAAGCTGAAAAGGAAAGGCAAGAAGCCATGTAAAAGTGAAAGCATATCCTTTACTTTGACTTCACACTGAAAAAGATACGTTGGCCTTTTAACAGACATTGAAATGCCAGGGCCTCTGAAGCTCTTTCAATGTTCTTTTTAAAACCATCTTGGTCCACTTCTGTATGACAAGCCATTTCCAGGCAATTAAGACTATTTAAAATTGTTTTCTTTGTGAGGTGCTTGCTTTCATTTCCAAATTTCTTCTCAAGCTAGTGTTTCCTATAAAGCCCGAGCAGCAGTCATTTTGAAAGAATCTTTTCTTAGTCATGTGAACCGTGCCTGCCGCCACCTTTTTCTGATAAATTTAACATGTGCGCAGTGCAGCCTTTATCACCAGGACTGGTACATGTTTAAGGTATCATTATTTCATTGTGGTTGCCTGCCTCCCCTGCTCAGTCTTTCTTGGGACAAATCCAAGAAACAGCTCCTATGATTAAAAACAATGTAGATTAATACTGCGGTAGTGTTGAACTGTGGTATCCTTTTACGTCTTTCGGGCTCCTTCTCCCTCCCATTTCCCCTCCCCATTGCTCCAAATCCACTCCTTTCTGCAAATAAATTTACACCATTTTGTTCCCTGGCTGAACCCCTAATATGGGGAAAACACAAAACGTTTTGTGGAAGGAGAATATTTAACAGTGACTGCTTAAAGGTATAGCAAATGGGTTGCTTTGCCACCGGAAAACATCCCAACAATTGTGCAAAACAAGACTTGGGTTTAGTATCCCAGATAGTAGTTATGAATTTTGCCTTTCCCGAGAAGGTGCAGTTTTATAGAAATATGCCATGGCTTTATGTGAAAATCCATTTCGCCCAGGATTTTAGACAATATTGTAGGTGGTTCCTAATGGCGCTTGATATATGTCGCCTCTCTTTGTTTGACTGAGGAGAGTATACAGGCATCATTCTACCTCGCTTTCAAAAATGTTGCTCATTACCTAGAACTTTTATCTTTCTTTAATTTATAGCACAAATTCCAACATTATCTGCTTCTCATCTAATTACATTTCTGTCATTCCAACCCTCAGGACAGACAAAACGATAAAATTAACTTGACTGTTGCCTTTGGAAGGTTTTATTCAGCTCAAGAGAGAAAGAAAGAAAGAAAGAAAGAAAGAAAGAAAGAAAGAAAGAAAGAAAGAAAGAAAGAAAGAAAGAAAGAATACAGATAAAAACACAGTCTCTTCAGGACTTAGAGTCTGTGGTAGTTGATTAGCCCCTGTAGTAGGGAAAATTAAATTTTGTGGTTGAGACCCAGCATGCTTGGCTGGTTTAATAATGCTATGGCCACCATCCAATGGCTGACATCCAATGGCTGAGGTACTTTCTGTTCTTTACTCCCTCGTGCAACACCTGAAAATCCCGGGGCGAATCAAACAGCAAATTAATTTTTTTCTTCTTTTTCAAAAAACACCCTCACCTGCAGAGCATGTATAAGAAACTAATTTTAATGCTTTCAAGCTGAGGTCATTGGGATGCGAGCCCAAAAAACAATGACAAAGGTAAGTTATTTAAGCACTTTTCCAGGACTCCCCCCCCCCTTCCAAATCCAACGGTGCTTTGCCGTTAAACTTGTTTACTTCTGCTTCCTGTTCAGCAAAAGACAGGAAGCTTACTAAAAGCAATCAAAGCCCACAAAAATGTTTCTGATGTTGCTTGCCATAATACCATACCTGTCATGTTTTCATTGGTCAAAAAGCCTCTTATATGCCTGAAGTATCTCTTGCTACCTGAACATGTTAACTGCTCACAATACAAGGTCCATAGTTGGACCCAATCTACCAAACCTTTCCCCAAGGGGGAAAAATACACAACTTTTCAAATCCCTCTGAACTTCTGGTTCACAGGGAAGATGCAAAAAAAAAAAGCCTTTGGGGGGGAGATATATATATATATATATGTGTGTGTGTGTGTGTGTGTTATTCCCTGAATTGCTATTGAGCTGGGGAATTCTGGGAGTTGTAATAACAAAGAGTAACTTTTACAAGTACTAGACTTCGAGGACAGATAATGGTCCACAGATCTTAAGCTGCTACATATAAATGCAATTGCTTCTGGCTACAGCTTGTTTTTTTTATTTTTAATTAGTACATATATGGATTGTTATTGTGTGCCTTCAAGTTGTTTCAAACTTATGACGACCTTAAGGTAGCCCTATTTTCTTGGCAAGATTTGGTAGAAGAAGTTTGCCTTCCTCTGAAGCTGAGGGAGTGTGACTTGCCCTATGGGGACAGGGCTTTGGTATATGTAATAATATATATTTAATATATAATAATAATAATAATAATAATAATAATATATTTAATATTTAATAAATAATTAATAATAATATTTAATAAATAATTAATATTAATAATATTTAATAAATAATTAATATTTAATAATAATCATATAGAAAAGGGACATTCAGCTGATATGGCTTCTTATGCAAGCATTACTTGCTGAAATTCCCTCTTCTGCAGGAACCATATCTTGTTTTTCATTTGGCAATTCTGTTGGTAAGTGTTAGGAAAATCAAATGTCTGTCCATTTACTGGATTATAAATGTAGATATGTGTATAAATGTTGCTCTGAGGCGTGTCACTGTATGGAAAATATTCACTCGGCATTTCTGTGGTTTCCATAAGGTTTTTACAAAATGCTTCCCTACAAATCTAAGGCAGATTTCAAAGTGAAGGGAAGGACTCCCACTTTGACTCAGGAGTTATTTAATATTCTTGAGAAAATAGTGAATTACATCCTAAGAAAAACACACTCATTGTTTGGGCCACACCAAGTCATTTTCTTCTTTCTGTTTTTCTCTGTCTTTCCAAGAAAAATCATGTTCCTGAACAGAAATGGGAACATTTTGTTCTGGATATTATATACTTCCTCAGAAAACTACAAATGTGTAGCGCTATGATTAACAACACTGTTAAATTATTGTGAAATTTCATCTGTTTTGGTATGAAGAGTATTTTTCAACAGTTCTGTTAGCAAAAATGTACCCTGCCTCTTTCATAAGCTGTGACATAAGGAGTCAAGAGTAGCTTCACATCAAATGCTAGTCACTGAAATAAGAAATGAGAATCACATATATTTTCCCTTAATGCTCCAAATATGACCTTGTCTTTTGCAAATAGGTTTGACAGGTTTTAAAAAAATAATCTTCACATTTGTCTTCTTTCTCTAGCCAGCGCCCTATAAATATATTTACTTCTTATTTGTTTACAGAATGACTTTCAACCCAGCATCTAATATCCCAAATGCAACCTGCTCGGCTGTGCAGCAAAACGAGTAATTTTGGCTTCCCTCTTGAACAAACGTGACTTGAAATCGCAATTCGGTTTATTAAAGCTCCAAGCAACCATGGGGTCGCTTCATTGGCCAGCTTTCTGAAACTCTGGGAGAGAAAAGTTTGCTGACTATAATGAAGCCTGGGAGGAAGTATTGCGGCTTATTATATAATGAGTTTTCCAAGTGAAAATGCCTCCCTCCATAGATCCTGGATAACTGTGGAATGAATTCACTTTGCAAGGCAAAGGGAGCGTTCCAAGAAACATGGATTCTCTGAGCCAGATATTTCTGTCTTTTACATATAACACAGTTTTTGAGAGTACTATTACTGGAAGCTTTATCTGAAATGGCGGCCCCTACATGAAGCACATCTCACATTTTTCTTTTAATGTTTTCTTTGATCCCTGTGTTCTGGTTCAACACTGGCATTATGAGCTCCTTTGCCAACCTGCAGTATAATAATACTGAGTCTGGTGGTACATCAGTGTGAGCAAGATAAACGTTATAATTCCTCCCCTGCAAAGAGGAAATGGGACTCCAAACTGAGTGACACTGGCTTGACTCATGCAAGCCATTTATAGCATGTGCAAAGGACTCAAACACCAGTCTTCCGATTCTCCATCCAGTGGGCTTGTTGAAATGGAGCTGCTTTTCGTCCTAATCCTTTAATTGGTTTCAGTGTCAGTGTCTGGTACAACTGAAACAAGCCAGCCATTTTTTTGTTCAATATTCTATTCAAGCATGTTTTGTCCCACTTAGGTGGTGTCTTTTTAGTTTGTCCAGTCAGCTTTTCCTTCCTTCGCTTTAGCCTTAATGGCAACACCAGTTTCCCTGCCAGCTTGAATAGCTGAAGTTAGACGTACTCTCAAAGGTGTTTGTTAGTGCAGTCATTCCTCGAACTCTCAGACCTGCCGGTAATGTTGTTTTCACAAGGGTGATTTGCATTCACTCTAGAATGACGTCCAGTACGTGCCTGCAACTTAAAATGTGCTCCTTCTGAATGAAGTAGACGCCAAGCCTCTTAAGAATTTACCCAACATAATTAGATACACCCTGGCTCTTCTAAATGTTATCCAAAGGCTAACTATCTGATACTTAAATTGAAAAAGCTCATTAACTTTAAATACTGCTAAAAGAAGGGAGGGGACTCAGTGCAAATAGTAGATTGGATATGAAGTGTTTGTGGAGTCTGAGCGTAATAATCTGAAACTGACTGCACATTTGTGCAGGTCTGGTATCTATCTTTCTTTTTTTTTTCTTCAGAGAGATTTTTATGTCAGCATGTATTCTCTTAATTTGATGCAGGTTTTCCCAGTGTTAAAAAATAAAAAGGGCACAATAAAGCTAGTTATTTGATAGGTAACATAGAAACAAAACATAGCAGAACTGATTGTTGTGGGCATGATA
The DNA here is from genome assembly GCF_035594765.1 of Anolis carolinensis. NCBI lineage: Eukaryota > Metazoa > Chordata > Lepidosauria > Squamata > Anolidae > Anolis > Anolis carolinensis. The sequence goes on from NC_085842.1 coordinate 236,410,368, forward strand.
TCTTGCACAATTTGAATATCCATTTGAAACTCAGATGCATTTATTTTCATGTAAAATACAAGCCCTACCTGATCATTTCTGGCCTGATACTGTTTCATACCATGTTACATAGGTGCACGTAAGTTCAATACTGCTCTGTTCTGTTTATATAATACATACATACCGTCCAAGATTTTCTGTAGAACCACATTTCCTTGAGAGATTACTTGTGTTCCTCTTCTTTCCACTACAGTTATCAATAACCTCCCTAAATTGGGCATCGTTTAGTGTTGGTCTACAACTCACATAATTCCCAGTCAAGATAACTGGGGAACGCTGGTTCCTGGAATGCACCAAGAAGAGGAAGTATCTGTTATACACTAGTTGGAAACACTGAAAGCCAAACTTGATGTGTCTTATACACATGGTTTTTAAAAAAGATAAGACCCAGAGCAACTTAGAAGAGGCCAACGGAAAATCATAACTTAGGGTCTAGTCAGTGTCCTGACAAAAACAGTCTTCATTAAAATTAGTATATATGCTTGAAAGAAAGCCTACACCGATGCCAAAAACTTCAGAGATTGTATCAGGATCATCACTTCTTGGAATCATTGTAGGAAGTGAGAAATAAACTTTCCTCTTAGTAATGAGGATACTCAGATTTCCCATTGGCTGCTATTTACATATAAACAATGCATTTAAGCAATTAACTAGTTTCCCCAAGCAACTCCTACAGAGTTATGAGAAACCAAGCTCTGCAGTATCTAAACATCATCTTCTCAGACAGCTAATCTTTTGTTTCTATGAATATTTGCAGTACCCACTAGGAAAAAAAAATCACAACCCTGAGGCTTCCAGTGAAACTATGATAAATTTGCATGCTTTATGTCAGATGAGCTTTGTTGGCTACACAATACCCAGACATCAAAGTAGGATTGTTGCTTTTTACAACTAGGAAGTGAAGCTCTTGTGTTGAATTGAACATAAATACAAGACTTATTCAGGTGTTGTTTGCCAACTTAATTTAGCAGCAGCTTTAAAAAACCAAATTGAATTCTGGGATGTATCAACAGAAGTATGTCTAGAACAGGTATGGGCAAACTTTGGCTCTCCAGGTGTTTTGGACTTCAGCTCCCAGAAATCCTAGCCAACTTACTGGCTGATAGGAATTGTGGGAGTCCAAAATACCTGGAGGGCTGAAGTTTGCTCATGCCTGGTTTAGACTGAGAGACGAAATGGCATATCTCTATACTATTTTGATCTGAGCTCATCATGAATACTGTTTCCATTACTGGGCATCATAATCCAAGAAGGATATTGATAAACTAGAATGTGTCCAGAGAAGGGCAACCAAAATTGTAAAAAGACTGGAATTCGGGCCTTAGGAGAAGTTAATTAGGGAGCTGGGTATGAAGAAGAAAGGTTAAGAGATGACATGATAACCATGTTGTAATATTTGAAAATGGAGCCAGCTTGTTTTCTGCTGCTCTACAGACTACGGCATGGAGCAATGGGTTCAAACTACAGGAAATAATATTTCACCTAAACCAGTGGTTCTCAACCTGTGGGTCCTCAGGTGTGTTGGCCTACAACTCCCAGAAATCCCAGCCAGTTTACCAGCTGTTAAGATTTCTGGGAGTTGAAGGCCAAAATACCTGGGCCTTCACTGACATAAACATTTGGAAACATTAGGAAAGAACTTCATGATGTATAAGTTTGGCAGTGGAATATACTGCCGCTTAGTGTGGTTGACTCTCCTTTTCCAGAGGTTTTTAAGCAGAGACTGAATGGCCATATGTCAGGAGTACTTTCACTATTCCTGCATGAGGAAAATGACATTGAAGAGGTGAGGAGTGCAATTTCACTGAACAATTAATGCAGCTTGACACTTTAATTGTTATTGCTTAATGCTATGGAATCATGAAAGCTGTAATTTGGTAGGGCATCAGCACTCCCGTGATTTCATAGCATTGAACCATAGCAGTTAAAATGGTGTCAAACTGCATTAATTCTACAGTGTAGTCATCCTAGGTCTTGCATCTACCATGCCGAATCAAACCTACATAAAAAGACACATCCTACAGCTAGAAGTTACAGGTGTCATGCTAGAACAGTGTTTCTCAAACTGTGCTTCTCCATATGTTTTGGACTTCACCTCCCAGAAATCCCAGCCTGCTTACCAACTTCGGCTCTCCAGGTGTTTTGGACTTCAACTCTCAGAAATCCCAGCGTGCTTACCAACTGTTAGGAAGTGTGGGAGCTGAAGTCCAAAACACCTGGAGGAGCATGGTTGGAGAACCACTGTGCTAAAAAATGCAAGCAGAGCTGGCCCATTATGAATGATTTCCTGTTCTGCATCAGGCTGTATGGCTTGTAGGATATAAATCTTTGCTTTTTTACACACAAATGAAAAAAATGAAGTTTTCTGTTAACTCGCTGAGATTATGTGTAGGAAAGTGTAGGAATGTGTAGGAATTCAGAAAAACACTGAAGATTGTAGGTATAGTTAAACAAACGCATGAAAATGAGGTATTTATGGTCCAAGAAAAGAAGGACACTGTTGATTGCTAAGCGCTGAATAGGATACACCCACTTCTAACACTGCAAGCTATGTCCTATGCTAACTTTGAAAGAAAAAGTGGTGTGACAGCACACTGGGGGAAAGAAAGGCTATGTGTCTGGCTACTCAATTTCTATGCCTTTTCAATTTTTGCATTTGGACACTCTCTTGAAACAAATGCATTGGCACAAAAATGGTATTGTGTGAAAAATGCATTTTGAGATACAAATAAAATTTTCACAAAAAGTTAAACTGCAAATAAAAACAATAATAAATTGGGAAATGCTCAGAAACAATGTGTTGAGGCATGAGTGATAAGAACATTTCTGAATATTATTTGTAATCTTAATGCCACTTTGGTTTGGAAGCCATAAAACTAGCAAAAGATTATTTCCTGAATGGCCACCTAAATGTGATTTTATTTATCTTGATTCCAAAGTGAGTTAAGAAGCAGTTATCTGTGACATCTGGCTCTTCATCTGTCAGACATTGTCTGTTAGTAGAAATATGAATTTAACTGGCAATAAAGATAAAGTATGATGGAAGAAAACAAGCATTCAAATTCCTAAACATAAACTGCATTGTGGACAAAACATTCATGTGCTTCCCACATGAAAGGCCATAGACATGACCTAACATTTGCTTGCCTTCTGGCTTTCAACATTTCTTTTCATTGTTCTACATATAAGAAATGTGTCAGATTCCATGAAATAAATAAAAACTCTAAGGCCATGCTATATGATAGTAAGTGTTGCAAGATTTTTTTTAAAAAAAAAACTTTAAAAAGGTAGGAACCACAGCCACCAAAGGTCAAAAAAGAAAGTGTGATATATATCTGTGGTGTATCTTCATTGTCTATAAATACTTTTGAAACCCTGTGGAGAACTTTTCATTGGAGGGATAGAAAAGGTTTGACAAATGCACTCCACCTCCTTATTTTAACATAGCCTTAAACTATAAATATTGGAAGCTGATCTTGCATTTTCAAATGTGCTCTCATGTCTCCAAAGGAGTTGTCATAATTTCTAGGTATACTTGGAACCTAGTTTTATACATTTAATATGAAGAATTATTATTTGATACACAACAAGATTAATACACAGCAAACAAGATCATTATGCTGGCTGTTGTATTGGATCACACTTCGGACACTTCCCAAGTGTCTAGGATTGTGTGATGTATCAGTGAATAATGCATGCAGAATTGAGTAGAGTGGCCTTTTGCTGCAGACAGGTGGTAATTTTGTCAGCACAGATTGTGTTTAAATGCAGGCCAAGGTCTTTAGGCACTGCACGCAGTGTGCCGATCACCACTGGAACCACCTTTACTGGCTTGTGCCAGAGTCTTTGTGGTTCGATCTTTAAATCCTTGTATCGTGTCAGCTTTTCCAGTGGTTTCTCTTCAATCCTGTTATCACCTGGGATTGCAACATCAATGATTCATACTTTGTTTTCTAACACAATCGTGAGATCAGGATAATTGTGCTCCAAAACTCTGTCAGTCTAAATTCGGCGGTCCCAGAGTAGTTTGACGTGTTCATTTTCTGTAACTTTTTCAGGCTTGTGATCCCACCAGTTCTTTGTCACAAGCAGATGGTATTTGTGGCACAAGTTCGAATAAATCATTTGAGCAACAGTATTATGCCTCTGCTTGTAATCTGTCTGATTATTATTAGTTATACCTTGCTTTTTCTCTCCACAAAGGTGACTCAAAATACAGATAAAGTTAAAAAACAATGGAAGATCAAGTAAAGGATATCCTTGAAAATTGACCCACCCAGGGTGCATCTACACTATAGAATGAATGCTGTTTGACATCATATTAGCTGCCATGGGCATAATTGTAGTTGTGGTTTTACGAGGTCATTAGCCTTCTCTGGCAAAGAGTGTTGGTGCCTCACCCAATTTCAACACTCATTATTCCCTAGCAATAGCCAGAGTAGTTCAAAGGATGCCACACTGTATTAATTCTACAGTATAGATGCACCCCATGTGTACATGCCTGCATCTGAATGTAGTCTTATGAAAAGATCTACATTTAACATCAACTCAGTCACAAAAGATAACGGAGGAATACCTAAATCATCTTGGGTAGAGTCCAAACTGTATCATTATGTTACTTCTCATCCAGTTCCTTGTAGTATTGTTTGCACATATGGCTTAGCTGTTTGTGTATGATTGAGTGAGGCACTTTGTACAAATCTTTTCTACTTCAATGTATACATTTTGATACACAACCTTTTTAACAGATGCTTTTGTATATGCAATTTTTCATTTGAAATTTGTGCTGTAATTCTGAAAGGGACACAATCCAAGAGGTAACTGTTGACTTGAAGAAGTGTGAAGTAACTATAGTTGCTCTAAAATGTGGTCCTGATGAAGTCCATCCCCCACCCTTCCTAGCTGTAGCAAATAAAGTAGAAAAGGCATGCATGTGTAAACTTGGAATGCAATGAGATCACCTGGTTTATGTTATTTTAGGCTCCATTACTGGGAAAAGGAACGGAATACATGCTGCCTGTTATTTTCAGTGATGTCAACCGACTTCCAGCTGCAATGTTTACTACTAGGCTCATCTTTTTTTATTGTGCCTTTTAATTGGGCAACCCCTGTTTCCCAAAAAATGCAGCCCTTGAAAAGTGTGCATTGAGTTTCTGCACTCACACCTTGTGCCTACAGCGAAAAGAAACAGTGGGTATTACATTGTGGAAAGAAAGGATCGCATAAGGTTGAAGCGGAAGAAACACCTTTCAAATAATTACAGTCAGGGTATGAATTCATCGCACTTGTTATCACTTCCCTACCCATATGTGTTGAGTGTTTTGACTATGTTACATATTGTGGATATCTTCCCATGTGCTTGAACATTGCTTGACTTTAAAAGAATGGAGAGCTATTATCTCTATACAAAAACTGCCTGGGGGAATGTTTTAAGGATTGGTATCTCTCCTTGTCCCACTTTGGAGCATAGATTATTGCTGTTGTTGTTGTTTCTCAGTGAAGGCCTAACTTGAAAAGAACAGGGTGTGATAGCTGCAGCACTTAGGAAATATACCCTGAACAGTTTCGCCTGGAGGAGAACACCATTCCTAACTGGGCCAAGCATCACACCCACAGAAACACGTGTTAAAGGTATACAAGATCCAGCGACTATATCCTCAGAAAATGCTGACTTTATAGAACTCACATGACAGACAGAAAAGCAATTTTTCTGACTAGTTACTAATTAGCACTCAAAAGCTTGGCCGTTCCCAGGCAATTCTTCCCATTTAAATTGCTCCCAGCTTTGCGTGAGATGGATTTACTTGTATAAACAGTCAAGTGGATTTTTCTCCCCAAAATACATTTATTAATATATGTGCACTTCAAATGAGAGATCCTTTTCTGCTTTCTAAAATAGCCCAAGGGAATTGTTTTTGATAGAATGGAGAAGATTGATACTCACAATGATTTCTTGCTTTTCCTTCATTCGAATGACCTTTTTGAAGTTGTTGATATATGGCTCCCACACTAGGATTGAGTGCATGTGAGAGCAAAATAATCCTCATTGGTCCCCCTTCTACCTTCTAATGACTGAATAAACCAACACTTGGGCCCCTTCCACACTACCGGGATCAGATCCCAGGATATAGGGCAGTGTAGATCCAGCCTCAGATACAATAAGTTAGAAGCAACATAATTAGTTACCCAGGGGCCAAGATGGTGCAATGAATTTATATTTTATAAACAAGGCAATAAGTTGGATAAAAGTAATTATATTAGTATAATAAATAATACTTTATGGTTACTTCCAGGTATTTCTGTTAAATGACATTTTAGAGAATTTTTGACAGGATTATCTCTTCCCCCAGTTTTATGCTATATTCTGACCAGTCCTAAGGGCTTTTAAAAAAAGTAACAGAAGGTAACTAAAAAGCAATGAGCAGTTAGACAATGTGGTGAATTACGTTAACTTCATTACAAGAAATGACAATGGGCTACATTTCAAACACTGTAATGAATTACTTTTGAAATAACTTTCCAAGCTCAAGGATGAGACTACATTCATAAATTTCACCTCTACTGAGCATGAGAGGAGCCTCCCATAGAGAGAAGTCCCCTGGGCAACGTCCTTGCAGATGGCTAATTCTCTCACACCAGAAACGACTTGCGGTTTCTCAAGTCACTCCTGACATGAAAAAAACAAACAAACAAACTTCTCATTTAAAGTTCAATCTAAAATCTACAGTAAATTCACTAGCCCACTGACATAGAAGGCCTTAGTTTCCACTGCAGAATAATACTGTTTGGGACTTTCCTGTGGCCAAACAAATGTATTTTGCTGTCTAATACCAAAGGCAAGATAGCATCTTCCTCTATTCAATACACAAGAACTGACCATATTAGTTGTTGAAATTTCTTCAATAGTGGGAAAGAGAGGAGTAACTACCTCACCTAAGGACAGCAGTAGAGTTAAGGTGGTGTAGAACTGACTCTGTGAGTAAGGCTCATTCAAGAATGGTTATTTTAGAGCAGAATGGCTTAGATTGCCTGGTGTATGCCTCTAGCTAGAGACCAGCTCTTTCAAGCCCAGATTGATTGGTCTATGAGGCCCCTCTAAACCAAGACAATTATGGGAAAGATGATTTTTGAACTTGCTTGTGAAATGCCCTTTTTATATGTGCCTTTACTCAAAGGATCCCCAAGGAATAGGCCATACCACAAAGGCCTGTGCCAGGCAGATGCTTTTAGATTGTTGCTACTATGATGCTTGATTTTGGTCAGCACTTTCTGCACAAGTGACAAAACAATTGACAACAGCAGGGAAAATGAAAAATGGCAGTGATAATGGGAATGTCAGAAGGCTATGTAGTTTTGTCAAGCATTTCCCTTTCTGTTCCTATGAAACTGATTCACTGGAATAGTTTGTGCTTTTGTTTGAAACTACAGGGCACCCACGAAATGTGATCCTATTCATTGTTTCCATGGGATCTTGGCAGTAGTTCAAAACAAAAACTGCCCTTGAAGGGCTCAGGCAATTTATCAAAAGGAAATCATCAAGAACCAATAAGGGTTGGTTTTGGAAGCAGGAAAATGATCATGGGTGACATACAGAAAGCTCTCTCTAATCAGTTGTTAACAAAATCTACTGGAAGATGATAGTACAGTGAGTAACAGTCTACTGTTAGTACTGCTATACTAGACTATTACCCACTGTACTATCATATGATCCTCAAGATGAAGGTAGACTACAGTTCCCAGCATTCCTCACTATTAGCTATGCTACCCAGAGCTTTTCGAAGTTCCAAGATCAAGCAGCCTATATGCTTCTCATTCATGATCTAGTTGGTGACAACATATTTGTATTTGACAACATATCCTTCATAACATCCTTTTATTATTTATTTAATTTTTTCCAGATAATCCATGTTTATAAGCACTCATCCTTTCTCCTCATTTGATTAGGCTGCATGCACAATGAGGGCTCTATTTCCTGTGCTTTCAGCACATAGAGAAGCTCTACAAATCTAAACCCAAGCTTGAGAGGGAAATCTTGCATATGCTTGATAATCTTGGATAGGTTACACCAATAGATTCTGAAGGAGGAAGGAAATCATGAGAGAAAAATGTTCCACATTGTTTTTCAGGAGAAAGCATCTCCCCATGTCTGTGGTGTCAAAGTACTGCTTTGATCAAAAACAGCTGTGAGCGCCACATATTTTAAAAGGCGAAGCAGGGAGAAAGTTGGTTAAACAGAAAAAGAATGCGAAAAGCAGATGCAAACAATCTAAGTTTTGTGTTGTAGTGTTTCGAGGTACAGAAATGTTCTGTGAAACTCAGCCACTTTAAGGGGGACATGACCTTTGAGAAAAGCTAGCCATTAACATCTTCATTTTTTCCTGAACCATTTTTGATCTAGACAATTTGCAAACACATTATGATACAACTATGGAAGGGGAGAAAAGTACTTAGTTTCAACCTCCTGCTCCTTCAAGGACAAGCCAGTCACTTCAAGGATACCATCTATCCATCTTACCCTTGGTCAGCCCCTCTTCCTTTTTCCTTCCATTTTCCCCAGCTTCATTCTCTTCTCCAAGCTTTCCTGTCTTCTCATTATGTGGCCAAATTCCTTCATCTTTGCCTCTATTATCATTCTCTCCAGTGAGCAGCCGGACATTATTTCCTGGAGTATGAACTGGTTGGATCTTCTTGAAGGCACTCTCAGAATTTTCCTCCAACACCACAGTTCAAAAGCGTCTATTTTCCTTTGTATTTGCAGTAATCTTTGCACCTAGAAAAACAAAGTCTGTCACTGCCTCCACGTTTTCTCCCTCTATTTGCGAGTTATCAATTAGTCTAGTTGCCATAATCTTGGGTTTTTTATGTTTCAATGTTTCAATGTTAATGCAAAGGATTTCCAAACAACACGTTCCTCATAAGTTCATCCTGCACAATTTTGTGCAAATTTGCTCTGCAATTAAGATTGCATCTACACTGTAGAATTACTACAGTTTGATGCCACTGCCATGACTCAGTGCTATGGAATCCCGGGGGTTGTAATTTTTCAGTGACTTTTGCTTTTTCTGCCAAAGAGTGTTGGTGCCTCACCAAACTACAAGTGTAAATGTACCCCTGGTTTGTATTCAGGGGGACTTACTCCCAGGAAAAGGTGGACTGTTGCCTCCTTTTTTCTCCAAGTAAATCTAAGCTGCTATGCGAATGTACATGGCTCCCCTACAACCAGAGCCAGCCCTAGGTATTTTTCAAGTGTAGGCGAACAGAATTTTGGCGCCCCCCCAAACCAATCACTGAAAAATAAAAGCGTTGGATAAGCGAAAATGTTGGATAATAAGGAAGTATAAAGGAAAAGCCTATAAAACATCAAATTACATTATTATTTTAAAAATTAAGCACCAAAACATCATGTTTTACAACAAATCAATAGAAAAAGCAGTTCAATACATGGTAATGTTATGTAGGAATTACTATATTTGCAAATTTAGCACTAAACATTGAACAGGGATATAGGGCAGTGTGGACTTAGATAACCCAGATAGCCCTCAGTATTAAAAAAACCCTCTAAAATCAGGACAATAAATAAAGAACAACACTCTGAAAACAGAAGAAATCCAGACAGTAAACAATCAGGGACAGCTAACTCCTCCCAAAAAAAGATTCTCCCAGGCAAGAAGAAGCCAGGCCTTGAAGCCACAGGGCCATTAAATGCTAATCAAGGTGATTAACTACAACATTCACACCTGCTTCAAAGAAAAGTTCTTTCTCCCACCCTGGACCTTCGACAGATATATAAACCCCACATACCTAGCTTCCAAGTTCCTACAGACCTCACAATCTCTGAAGGCCCCAAAGGTGGGCTTGCGTGGTGTGAAGGTGGGTCTGCGCCGGCCGGAAGGCCCAGCGCGGTCGCTGGAAGGCCCGAAAGAGAAGGAGGTGGAGAGTGGTGCCCTCCTCCCAGGACAATGGCGCCCCCGGGACGATGGCACCACAGGCAAATGCCTATTTCGCCTTATGGTTGGACCGCCTCTGCCTACAACTTAAAATTATGCAAGACTATATAAACAACACTGCAGTTTACTCGCACAACTGATTATATGAAATCGTGTTTATATTTTGTGTTTTCTTTGAATCAATGCACAGCAGTCATCTCCAAAGTCTCGGTGGTGAAATAATCTTTACTTATATTGTTTTGCTTTCTTGTTGCTAGCATTATGTTGCTATGATTTTCTAGTATCTTGGACAATGTGGAAAACTTCATGCCTAGATATTTTTTTCCTTTTTCAATGCTGCTCTGTAAATGAGGGCAAAGCAGAAATATGCAAAGAGAAATATGCAAGTGAATTTCCTCCTCACCTGTTTATTTCTTAACACCTAGACAGGACTTCTTTTTATTATTTTTTTAGTATGAGAACATGCCTGGATATGATCTTTGTTCTCATGTACTTGTATTGGATTATACTTACAAATAGCTTTTGTATTCATACATGAACTATACAATGGATTCAGATACTTGTACAGGGGCTGATAAAGTAACAATGTATGAGAAAAAATATGGAAATGTGGGTTGCGAAGAGAAGGTGCATCTTTGAGACTAACTGTTTTACTTCAGCATGGACATGCATGGATATTAATCCACTTCTTCAGGAATGCAGCATTCTACTTTTGATCCTAGTTAATTGCAAATGTAGTTTCCTATTCCATCCAAAAATGGGGAACCATGTTTTAATATCTTTTTGAAAAGAGGACCTCAACCTTTTAAGATCCTTACATTAACTGTAAACGGATGTTAAACCCAGTTTCTCCCTCTGAGACCCCATCTACACTGCCATATAATGCAGTTTCATGTTGCAGTTTATATGAGTCTACACTGCAATGAAGTCAGTATAGTGGCATCTCAATATCCACTGGGATTTGGTTCCAGGATCCCCAGTGGATACCAAAATCTGTGGGTGCTCAAGTCCCATTATAAACAATGGTGTAATAAAATTGCATTTCTTATATAAAATGGAAAAAATGAAGTTTGCTTTTTGGGAACAATTGTACTATTTTCAAGCTGTGTTTGATTGAATCTGTGGATGAAGAATCCATGGATACAGAGAGCTGACTGTCTGCAAAGTGAATCAGCAAGGCCAAGGAGGGTGAGTGTGGAACACATGGCCCAGTGCTAGTTGCCAATTTAATAAAGTGTGGTTAATTGTGCCAGGAATTATGTCCAAGTCAAGCGAATGTGAATTCATGTCCAAGCCCTGGTTCTGTGCAGTAGATGTAGTAAGACATACTTTACTATTTATGCTTGTAAACTCGTGTAATGTCTCAATGAAGATGTGCTGATTTTACATGTGTCACTATCATGCTCATGTTGTCAGGTCATTATCCTGGTGTTAGGGAGATTAGATACACTATCACATATGTTTAAGATAATGGGCACAAGTATAATCTCATTAGCTGTGAAGCTAGAATACAGTTGCCTGAGATTATGTCTGTGTAGACAGTTTAAGTCTCCCAAAGCAAAAACAACAGAAAACATATACATACTCGCACAGAGGTGCACTCCCACATGGGTTCAGTTCCATGCCAGATTGGAGCATTCATAACACAGCGGTAAATAGCCTTGCTGCTATCTTTGAAATGTCATCGGCTGTGCTGGGTGGCAGCTCTTGCTTCGCTGCTGATTGCTCTAGGATTAGAACCAGTCGCTGGAAGCTTGGCAGCTGCAGATTCCAGATGTACCATCCCTGGGAGGAATGACTCTTTTCAGCGGTGTCAGCTGGCTATCACTTTCCCTGTTCCTGATCCCACCCCCACGCCACCCACGCTTTCTTTCAACAGAACTGATGTGGTGGCTCAGTGCATCATGTCAACATTATCCACTTTCACATCACTTCCCTTTTTACTGCAGGGAACTGACTCACTGTGACACAGTTTTGATGTGGGGAACGAACAAATTGCATGCAATAGCTGCGTTCTCTGATGGCACACAGCGTTTAGCTCCTCAAACCTGATGACAGGCCACAATCTCCCCATTGTGAAATCCAGATCTTTAGGGTTTGATCAGGAGGAGCCTGGAATGTTCTGTCCTGATTTTATGAATCATTTAAGGGTGGAATTCGTTTTTTAAAAACACATGCTCTTCTTTTAGTAAAGTTTATTTCTTTTCCTAAACTTACTAATGCATGAATGCTTTAGCAACATAGATGAGTAATTATGATTATTATTAATAATAGCATCTTTATTTATACCCAGCTATTTCTCTCCACAAGGAGACTCAAAGTGGCTTACATTGAATATTCTGGAGAGGGAGCACTCCCTCTGAAACAGAAATCTCAACCATTTAGGGCAGTGGTTCCAAACCTTTGGGCCTCCAGATGTTTTGGACTTCAACTCCCAGAAATCCCAGCCAACTTACCAGCTGTTAGGAACTGTGGGAGCTGAAGTCCAAAACACCTGGAGACCCAAAGGTTGGGAACCACTAACTTAGGAATATTCCTAAATTAAAATGATAGAGGTTACCTTTTCTAACCAGCTTTGGTTTTTTTTCCAGCTACGGACTTACAACCTCATCACAAAGGTCAGATTTCAGTGGCCTGCCAACTTCTAACAAATGACACCTGTGCAGCTTCCTATTTTGCCATAAGAAGCAATGGAGAGAGGCCACATGGTCAGTGCTCCCCCCCCCATGGGATCACCCAATTCTGGAGCCAAGCGATGCAGGACATGGGGCGTTGGGTAACCCACATCCCTCGATGATATGGGACGATTCCAGCAACTGTGTGACACAATCGTAAGACAGTCTGGCCACAGCAATCATATTTTGGTAGTTTCCTCAGTCTCCCAGGTTGGACTACTGCAATTTATTCATGGGGGTTCCATTAAATATGATTTAAGAGGCTCAATTTTTCTTTGATGCTTCTAGATCCAGATTCACTCTCCCTACTTTAAACAACAACAACATTTGGCTGGTTATCAGCTTCTGGACCCAGTTCAAGGTGATGGTTATTACTTTCAAAGTCTTGGGATCCAAGTATACACATCAGCATCCACTTCCTCATCAACCTGTCTATGCATAAAGCCTTCTTCAGGTGTTTCATATATTAAGGGTTTAGGACGTAAGTAGAAGAGAAAGGGAGTTTTCAGCTGCAGCAACTTGATTATAAAATGGCCTGCTTGCTATAGTTTTGACACCAGGTGAAAGACTTTTTAAAATTTTCCTAGATATACTCCTAAAAAATGGACCTGCTGTTTCTTCATGTTTTCTTTGAGAGTACTGATGTTTAGCTGCTAATGGTTCATTGTTTTATTGTGAAATAATTTTAAATCAAATCCCATCAATTATTTGTTTATTATTTGATTTGTGTCCTACCTTTCTCTTAGACTGGGGCGCAAGGCAGGTCACAACATGATTAAAACCCAGGTACAAATAAATTCCAGTATTAAACAAGTATAATCATAAAGCATAATTAAGTTTTTAAAAAGGTTTTTTTTATAAACACAGCAATTAGGAAAAAGAAGAAAGCAATCACCTATCAAAAGACATTTTAAAGCTCTTAATACCTGCTCTGTTGCCACAAGGCTGCCTCAGTAAAATAAAGGAGGGTCTGTGAGTTTTAAATAAATTCAGAAATAATGAATTTTGTAACATTGGGCACTTGAGAGAATCAGGAAACTCTATAATGCAACATATTAAACCATTTTAAAAACTAAAGACATAAGAGGGGTCAGCCTCAAAATGACTTAAGGGAATATGAAGGAAGTTCTAGGTAGACAGCTTATAGACAGCCAATCACAACCCAGAAGGCTGTAGGGGAACAGTATGTGTTAAAAGGCAGAGAGACTGGCCCCTGAGAGATTCAGAAAGGGTTTGAACTTTGATCTGATAGAGAAAAAGTTTTGCATTTGAGGAAGCAAGGAGAATGACCTATCATATTGGGGAGCCTAAAGAATAGATTAGAGTTTAATATTGTTATTTTAAATTTGCCGCTGGCTGGCTCTTAAGCTTGAATTAGAGTCAGAACACACATAACAAAAACTAAAGAACCCGCACAACAACACAGCCACAAGTCCACATTTAAGAGGGTCACCATAACACCCAGGGTCCTTCCAGACATGCCTAAATCCCGTGATGGGTTCCGGATTAGCCTGAGGCGTCCAAACAATGCCTGTAGTTAATCCAGATTAACTCAGAATGAACCTGGATTTCCAGGTTCACCCTGGGGTTTAAAAAAAGCTGAAAAGATCCAGACCTTTCAACAAGGTCCGATTTTGCAGATGTTGGGTCTGGGAAGATTGACTCTCCGGACTGCCTTCTGTGATTTTGAGGATCAATCCCCACTGTCACCCAGGTTTTTTGGGTTCCAGGATCCTGAAGAACCAGGATGGCACTGTTATCATCTCCTGCCAACATCAGGGGCTTAGTGCAAGAGGCCTGCAGATGGAGGCATTCCTCTCCGGTAAATTTAGGAAGTGAAGGGGTCAGTGTAGATAGAGCTACAGTCTGCTATCACTGTTTCACCTCTTGTTCCCATTTCCTTTTCTTTCTGGGAGAACTCACATATCTGGGTACACTGCCTTTTCCAGGCTGGAGTCTGAACTTCTCATCTTAGGGAATTTGGAAAATGGATGTAAGTCTCACTTGTCTCATTCCTGCATCAGTGGATAATTAGAAACTGATTTTTTTCTCTTTACTTGCAAGACAGGTAACAAATATTATGTTTGCCTTTGCATTCATGAGAACACTTATTGCGCAAATTCCACAGATACAGTACACATAGTTGTACCTTGTTGTGCAGCTGTGTAAGAAACTGCAAGAAAGAGAAAAGTTGCTTTTTATCAGATCCTTCTGTGCCTGCTATATTGGTACATATTTGCAGGGATAGTCTTGATTAATCCTCTCTTTATTGTCCCACTTTTTCAGCTGCGTGTAAAAAATCCCACTTTTCCTCTCCTCCTCTAATTTTTCCTTTTTGTCCTCGGTTTACTTCAGTTGCTGTAAACTGAATTCAACGTGCAAAAGTAGTTTGCACTCAACTAACTCAGACACAAGAAAAGGACAAGAGGAGGCTAATCTTTCCCTTCCCAGAAGGCTTAGGCAACAGCTAACCCAGGCAGCCTTTCTTAGCTTGTCTTTTCTTCCTCATTAATAACTTCAAATAAATTAACTACACCTTTATGTAGTTTTGCCACACACATTCTGCCTTTCATATTTGAAATGTTGGAAATCTTTTATATTTGAAATGTTGGAGGGTATATAATATGTTGTTTTGGATTTTCATGGCTCATGATACTTGTGGATCTAGTCCCAGGTATTCCCAGGAAGTTAAGTACTAACAAGGCCTGACCATGCTTAGCTTCCATGATCAGGCGTGTTCAGGGTGGTATGGCTGTAGTCAGGAGTGTAGCACAGTTGCAAAATGACAGAGAAACTAGATAGAATGTCTTGGGGGTCTATAGTCAGAAGAGTGCTCCTTAGGGCCACATCACCATTAGTCCTATACAAAGGATTTCAATTTCAAGGAGGGAGGGAAGTGCACTCTTGTTGTGAAATACACATTTTGCAGACAGAAGGGGCGGCTGGAGAAGGAGATGTTCGGTCATAATCCAAAAGGGCTGTATGTGAGCACAAAAGAGAACCACATGTGCACATCTGTAGTTTCTTCTGCAAGCAGTTCCTACGGCTGAAGAGCCAAACCACTCAGCTCTTCTGGGAACTGCAGACAGGCCCAGACTATAGACGTGGTTCTTTCTTGGCCATGGATTCAGTTCTTTGTAAATCATGTACAGGCACCCAGTCCAATTATTTGTTCCAGTTTGGGAACTTTGGTGGGTGTATGAAACTACTCTGCTTAGAACATCAGCATCTGAAAGTATTGAATGGATGCTGCCCCCGCCTCATAAAACTTAATTCCCCAATTAAAAACCATTAAACCAAGGCATTCCAAAGTAGAGAAATAGATCTGATCTTTCTACAGCTATCCTCAAAATGACATATTTTGTAAACATCTTTCTTTCTTCCAATCCCCCCCCCTTTTTTAAAAAAAAAATCTGTGTATATGTATGTCAGGGGGAAGAGAGGGAACTCTTAGCAATGAGAGAGAACTGAAGGGGTCACCTCAGACTGTCAAAAACAGTCCAAATGAAAATCAAACAGGGAATTGCTGTGATGATTTTTCAGAAAACCGAGTGATGGGAGTTTCAGAACAACAGCCTGTAATCTGGGCTTGGCTAAAAAACATACCAAAACACTTAAGTCAGAGAGCTGAAAGGTTCACTTCTAAAAATATCACCAGTAGTAATGGCAAACACTTTCTCTCTTGCTCCCTCTTCTTCCCCGATTTCATTTACTGTTAAAGCTGCATGGATTGGGGATATTGGGGAGATGGAGGGGGATCTATGTAAATATTTACTGGTTCATTTTCTCTTTCCCTTTAATTAAGATTTTTTAAAATAAAAAAGTAAAAATGTGTATGGTAGCAATCGCAGAACAAAATGCTTTAGGGCTACAAACAACTGGCAGACAAAGGAGGGAAAAAAGCTGGGAATGGTCCAGTCTCCAAGAAGGTTCCCAAAGGATCACATTTGCAACAATGGAAGGAAAAACAGACGAGAATGCAAAACATAAACCAGAATCACACACTGTCGCTTTTATCAGTTGTCCTAGGATCCCAAACTGTTTTTGAGACAGGTTTTATTTATAAGAACAAAAATGACAGACAGCTTGAAATGAGAGGGTAGGTGTATGTCAGATTCTTGGCAGACAGTCCACACTGCAGCTTTTGGGTGGTTACAAACAGAGAGGGGGACAGAGGAGGAGGGAGAGAGAGAGAGAAAAAAAACACACAGCTCTGGAAGGTGCTTAATATTGTGAACGTTCAGACCACAACATTACCTAAAACCTAGTTCTCTTGGAATAGTAAAATAGTTGGCGTACACACGGGTCTACTGTATGA
Organism: Anolis carolinensis; assembly: GCF_035594765.1. Lineage (NCBI taxonomy): Eukaryota > Metazoa > Chordata > Lepidosauria > Squamata > Anolidae > Anolis > Anolis carolinensis. The sequence continues at coordinate 236,427,347 of NC_085842.1, forward strand.
ATGAGACATGCTATGGAATAGATAGGTCTATAATAAACAGTCTAAAACATTGTTTTGTGTGGTTTTAGCTTTCTTTCTCTCGCTGTCAATGTATATATACCATTGTTTTTAAAGTCTGTAACCTTTCTCATTTTCCTCATTGCTTTTTTGTTGTTGCCTTTGTTTTATTGATTCATTTTTTAAGCAAAAGTGTGTGTGTTTGAACTGCTTCAGTGTGTAATTCTGATTGTAAACAAATTAGTATTTAGAAGCATGTCAAATGAATATATAAAAAAGAATGCTGAAACAGACAATGTAAAATACAGGTGAGGATAGAGTTTCTGGGCCTGAGGCATATCTACTTTAGTGCCCGATATTGATTTTAAAACTCTGCCCAAAGAATTCTAGGGAATTGTGGTTCGGTTGCATGACTCATTTCAGTGTCCTGGTTCATTTGTTGAAAGTTATTGCCATTACATTGGTGTAAAACTAATGCTCTGCAAAATGCTAATGGAAAAAGGATTTGCAGCACAAAGAAAGGAGTAACTGAAGTTTTTCAAAGGATTCCCCAAAATTGTACCTATATTGGACTATTTCAATGCTGTTTGATATCCTGATCAGTTGATGTCTTTTAAAATTATTCTCCATTATCCTAGCAACAGTGATATTATTATAGAGCCAGTTGGAAATGGCTCCATGATATGGATGCTGAAGGGTAACCAAAGCTTATTCAGAGTAAAAGCAGTGGCTAATAATTTTTAATCTATGGACTCTAACTTTGTTTGCGCATAGCCAAAATGTGACTGGATGCATAATAACATCACTGTTCATTTGACGGAATAAAATCACCAATTATACAAAATGTATCAGTAAAGAAAACAAAAAGAGAGCTGCTTAGTCTACAGATTTCCAATGACTGTAGACATATTTAACTTCTTGTAAAAAAATTGTTTGAAGAAAATTTCAACTGTAATTCGCTCTCACCATAATTGTAGGCTTGGATCCCTGGAAGGTGTGATGGGCAGGAGGGGGCATGATCTGAATGTGCCTCGTGTGCTGTGTCATTTAACTTTATTTACTGATATGGTGACAAAATGTATCCTTCAGAAACTCTCCAATTATTCTATTTCTCTTGTATTTTATTCACTGAAGAAGCATAAGACATTTTTTAATTCAACAGCAAAATACTTTTATTTTCACCACTTTCCTAAAACCTCATGAATGATGGAAGATGACACAGATTAGGAAGTTCAGGTAACACAACAGTGAAGATATTATCTTGTTTCCTCACCTCACCAAGAGACAGAATGCTGAATATCACTTTTCAAGAAGGTCTCAGCTGTCACATATCCCCCCCTTGCACCTCCTTATGGTCTTTTTTGGATCTGATTTTGGTTTCAGCTTCCTTTTTCATGGCTTCTTTCCTTTGCTATTTGTCTTCTATCCCTGTATTTAATCCATACCTTTGCCGCTACATGGTGACTACATCATGTTGTTTGCAAATTTTGCAAAAAGCTATAATGATAGGTTCTTTTTGAAAAATGAAAGCAGAACATTTAACAGACATCACATACAGTCTCGTTATGAACAGAGATTTAAACAATGGAATAACGGCATTTGGCACAGAACGGCAACAGATCTCACTCAGCAACAATGGCTGTACTATAGCCTCTGTGGTTTAAACAGTTGCCTCACGCATTGCTTTAGACAAAGGATTTTTTTAAATGGAGCAGAGCAACAAAAAAATTAGAAATGGTTAGGTTACATTTGTCGTAGCATAAATATATCTACACAGATGTTATTCGTTGGTGGAAATTACTGTGTGATTTCAGTGACACAACCCCACCTCTGAACAACAACAACAAAAGACTGGTGAAAGTGGAAAAGTCAAAAAATTCTTAAAGAGGAAAAAGTAAGATCGGGAGTTTGGAGGTGGGGTACAAGTTATTGTAACTGACTAAATAAATGAGGGAGAGCCTACTTTGAATGAAGCTACATTGCTTTCAAATGTAGCTTCATTGAAGAAGAAGAAAAAGACCTTGAACAATTCATTTGGGTCAAAGTGTAATGAAAATGGGGGACTGGGAGTAGGTTGAGCCTTGCAAGCTGGGAAAAGAAGCAGTTAAGTGGAGCGGCTGCGACAATGGGGCTAATATATTGTGCCAATTAAAGTCCTGAAATAAATAACAATCCACTTAATATGTGTTGTAAATGTCATGCTGATTTAAGCATTGTTATGCATAGATTACATCTCTTTGGGAGATGGATACTGAGGAACTCAATGGACTTTAAACAGAAAGAAAACTTTACTGGGGTGAAGTGCAACAGTAAGCAACAGAAGATGGATAATGGTATTAAGGTCCAGAGTTTTAACACAAATGATATGCAAGTGCAGCACAGGATATTTACCTCACCATAGCGTGGCGTCTCCTCAGCAACGAAAACAAAAAGCTCGGTCCATAATAATCCCCTTGAACTTTCTAGCATGCATTTGCAATCAATCATGCCAGGTTTCAGTTTAAGCAGCTGAAACCACAACTGAATTTACCTGTTAGTCTGGTGTGAATCAGAATTTGGACTGTGTTTTTTCTGGAACAACATCCGTTCCCACATTTTATTACAGATTAATAGAGATCAGCCTCCCTCATAAATAGTGAAAATAAAGGAACTTTTTTTTCCCAAAAAGTATTTGAACATGACACTAGATTTCTTTTTCAGTGTATGTCAAATGGACAATTTATCTTTGATTTTCTGTAAGGCTAAGATCCAGCTGACAAATGAAGAATATACTGTAATCTCAATTTAAAATGACTTATTACCATATACACTCATGTACAAGTTGACCTCATGCATAAACTGAGGGCAGGTTTTGCAGCCAAAATTATGGATCTTGATATGATCCATGAATAAGTAGAGGGTCATTCTGTGGAGAGGTAAAAGCACCATCCAGACATTCAAAGAGAAAGGATTGTTCTTTCCTTTATCTTTTCTCAGGACAGATTAAGCTTTTGCCTTTTGTCTTTTATCTAGAGAAGGGGATAGTTATTTTTTTGATAAAATGTAAGAGACTGTACTTACAGTGACCTATGGATAAATCAACCCAGGATTGGGGATTTGATTGTTTATTACGATTGCTAGACTTATAAAGAGGCTGAAATAGCAACTGCAAGCAATTTTGTGTAAAAGATCCACTGCTGGAATCACTGAAGAATGTCATCTGAAGGTAGTGCTTTGCTTCATATGGGCAATAATTTTAGCTTTGGACGTTTTCAGAAGCCAGAGCTGCAATATCAAGAGTTACAGCTAGAGATTGCCCTGAAATTTGCACTGACCAAGATTTCTTTATTGTCCAGATTTACTGAAGTCATGGTCCACAAAACTATAAATAAAAGAGCATGTGATTCATTTAGTTTGCTGTCATCATGAGGAAACATTGAGCATAAAATCCTTTTTTCTTTTGAATTATATGCAAATTAGTGTGCATGGTTTAAAATACATATATTTGACAAAATCACACAAAATATGCTTTGTCAATGAGGAAAATGCATACATGATTTTTTTTGGCAAAAATAATTTCCTTATGAACAATAAAGAATAGAAACAGGAAAATGTGATTTTGTGAAATGCAGAGCAATGACACTGACAGATTTTTCCCATTTCTAGCTTTTAGCAGCACTTACCAGTGTTTCAAAATGTGTGCTTGTCCCAAATCTAAGATCTCATGAGACCTCTTTATTCAGTCATATTCTGAGATGGCAAAAAATAGAGTTTGCATTTTGATAGACGCTTATGAAATTCACACTTTTCAAATCAATACACAAGCTGTAACACAGCAATCTTTGCTTCACTTGGGGTTTTGTGCAGTAGTTCTCCAAATAGAACAATACAAAACAATTCTTATAAAACAGTTATATAACTAAAATGTGTATAAAATGCATACATTTTTTTTAAAAAAAAGTATTCAGCAATCAAGGCAGGAGGATTAGATAGAAAAGCTAACCAGGGTTCATTGTACTCTGCTTTTATTCAAACATTATATCAAGTAGGAGGTAGGCATTGTAGGATCAATATGGCTTCCAGCAAGGCTCCCAAATGTGGAAGAGTTGGTCATGTTCAGGATTTAGACATGTGATTAGGGTCTCCTGCTCATTGGCTGCATCCTTCAACTGAGTAAGGTCAAAGGACAGAGTCTTCTCTTGGCACATTTAGATTCTGATTGCCCCAAGATCAGCAGCTTCACTACAGTTGGTATCACTCAGTATGGTAACTCATGATGTTATCCCCTTGGACTTCTCCCATAACAAACAAACCACAGTATTGTGTCTAAAATACTAGAATATCTGACTGAATTAGGAATATTTAAAAAACCAAGCAGCAACAAAACAACACTGTGTGCTTGTAGAGTATGCAGACAACTACATGATTCGAAGTGTCATTGTAATTGTGTAATAATGATATAAACGTAAAGGTTTTCCCTGATGTTAAGTCCAGTCGTGTCCAACTCAGAGGGTTGGTGCTCATCTCCATTTCTAAGCCGAAGAGATGCCGTTGTCTGTAGACACCTCTAAGTTTATGTGATTGCTCTGACCAAAGTGTATGTGTGTTAGAAAGTTCAAAAAATCCATTAGCATAGAATTTTAGTCTTGTACGTATACTGATACAGTCAGAATATGCAAACTGGACTTAACCAAAAATGTTTTTTGGCTTTATCTAATTACAGGGTTTTTTCTTCATAAAAAAACATTTCTGTTGAAACACTGCACAAAAAATATAGAGAATCATTTTGTTGTCATCCCGTCTGATGGTATCACCTGGTGTGGGTCCCCCCATGCCCCAGGTTGATTCACCATATCTTTCATTTCAAAATATTATTTTATGAATGTATTGTGTTGTGGTCTGTTTGCTCATTCACCTAAGTGCTACCTCTCCTACCATTGCACATGATGGCAGTAGTCTTAACATTTATTTTCCTGTGGCTATGCTAGTTGGGTGATTTCAGAAAGCTGTGATACAGAAAGTAGCTTTTCTAAACTCTGAAGCCAGTATGTTGAAGTCTGCTAAGACACATTTAAGAATATGTGGTGAGAGGCAGCTTTTCAGTTAGATTAGATTTTCTTTCTTTAGTGTTTGACCTTGAGTGGAAATGTATTCTTGGCGATTCCATTGTAAAGTACTCTCCTCCCCATCCCAGCTTGAAAGAAAATGCACATTTTAAATTTTATGGTGCTACTCTCATGATCCCTCTTCCACTTTATATGAAACACTGTGGTTATAAAATTGAAACTGCAATACATTTGGGAAGGCAGCATTATCCATTTTCAGCAAATGCTTTGGTAATTTTTTTTGGAGATATTAAAATCGAACTCCAGCAGATGGATCTATTACAGTTTTCCTGTAATTCTTTCTATTAAAAACAAGAAACGCACATTTTCAGTCCAACCTTAAGTCTCATATGTTTTTAGGATGGGCCATACCAAGAACTTAATCAGTTTGATATCCAGAAACATAATATTATATTGGCAATTAAGCAGTTTTTACATTTGCATCGTATTTCTGGTGCAAATGTTTAAGAATTGGCCACCAGTCACTTTAATATTTACCACTTTTTATATTGAAATCCAAAAATCTGTTATTTTAGAAGCATTATTGAATTAAACAGAAAATGTGGAAAGTTATTTAAAATAGGATCTGGTTAGCTGGACAATATATTAATAATAAATTAGGATGATGACACTGAAAGCTCAGTGTTTCATTAGAAACCTAAAATTGATGGAGAATATAACATACATTATAATTAGCTAAATATTTGACTGACTTCAACTGGGAGCAAGTAATTGTTTAGTCTCTTAGAATAACTGGTACTGGTTTTTTTTAAAGGCCCACCATGTTTTACACAAATATTTTGTAAATATTAGGGTTTGTGCAGAAATCAAATCCCCTGCTGGTTTTTCGGTGTTGCAGAGTTGTTTGATTTCTACTGATTTTTTTTTTACCTAGGTGCATTCTAAAACACATGAACGTACTGTTTAATATGGCTGAGGTATATGGGCCAGTTTGAAAGGGTCTGAGTAAATGGAAAGGCAGATTGCAAGTTGGGATCCTTAAGAAAAGAAATAGATCACACTTGTGTACTTATGTACAACATTAGGTCTGCAGTTGCGAATGTTGGGTACTGTGGAGCTTCCAAATGTTTGGGTGAAGGAAGATCAGACTGTAGCTAATGACCTAATCCATTTTCTAAATCCTTTTTCTATCATCACACTCCACTTTCCACTGAGTGATGCAAGAAAATCCTTTTCCACTCAGTTTCCACCACAAAAAAGAGCATTGTCTTCTACCATGTTTCTTGCTACACTATGGCATTTCCATTCTATTTATACAATTTATGTGATGGTGAAGTATGGAGGATGGAGAAGAGGAATCTCTAAGGTTGATCACAGACTTGTCTCCATGGGATGTAGGTTTTTCTTAATAGTTCCTTTTCCTAAAGAACTATGGGAACAATTGTGGGTGAGATTTGGAGGAGGATGTTGAGTTTTTAAATATAATTTTGACTGTATTTTAACTTTATATCCATAGCATAAATATTTAATGGTGTTTAAAACATGTTTGTATTTCCCATGTTTCAAAATTTTATTGGGTTGTGTCATGTTATTGTTAGCCAGCTTGAGTCCCTATGGGGAGAAAGGCGAGAATGAAAAAAAACAACAACAATGTTCAATATATATATCTTTTATGTGGAATTCTGATATACAGTGTTCCCTCACTACTTTGTGGTTCACTTTTTGCTCCCTCACTATTTCACGTTTTTTTTCTGAGCTGTGCCGCCTGCCAGTTTGCCTTTTGCACATGCACCCTCCCACTTGTCGGTGTCCAGCTGAGCCACTCTGGATGCCGACGAGAGGGAGGCGAGTGCGCTAAAGGGAAACTGGCAGGCGCCAGAGAGGAGGGCGCCAAGAAGACACTCAGGAAGAAGGCTTGCAAAGGGGAGAAAGGCCACCTAACTACTAATATAATGTGTAAATATTGAAATAAATATAGTACCCCTACTTCATGGATTTTCACTTGTTGCGGGTGATCCTGGAACGTAGCCCCCGCAATAAGTGAGGGAACACTGTACTCCAAAATGCTTTTTGATGGTTCAATGTACGTAAGAATAGTTTTAGATGCAAAATTGTTACAAAATCTTGTATATAAAGTTACTACCAGGCTGTAAGTGTAGGGCATATGTGAAAGATAAACGAGTTTCATGTTTTGGCTTGGATGCCATCTTTAAGATATCTCATTGTGTATTCCAATATCTGGGGGGAAAACCCTGAGTTATAGGACACTTTGATTCAAAGAATTTCAGATAAGGGATACTCAATTTGTATGCATCCATGGGAAACAAAGTAAAAAAAAAATAAAGTTGACTTGATACAATGAAATGTAGAAGTGTAGTCCTCATCTGCAGATTTAGAAGTATAATCCCCTTCACCAGATCTTCAGCCCAGCATTCTTTGGATCCAGGTTACTTGCAGAATTGCCTCCTCAGGTACAATCTGCTGTGCCCATTTAGGTCATCTGGGGGACATTTACTTCAATGTCAGACAGAACCCTACCAGCAACTGTCACCCGGAGGACCTTTTTATTGGCTGCCCCTTGACTGTGGAATGATCTTCTGGAAGAGATTCAGCAGCTAAACATGCTACCTGAGTTTTTAAAAGCCTTGAAGACCTATCTCTTTTAACAGGCCTAAGAATTTAGAACAGGTATTTTAAAGTATATGTATTTTAACATGTAATTGTTTGTATTTTCATATATTTGATTTAAATGGTCTGATGTGTTTTTAGTTATATATTGTATTTTAATCTATGATGTGCCTCACCTTGAGCCTTAGGGAAAGGAGTGTAGTGATAGTGATGATGATGGGAAATGTGTCTATCTGTACATCTAGAGTTTACAAAGCAGTGCCCTCTCTTTATCAGCCACCTAAGACAATTTCTGTTCATTTATCTGTCCGTTTTAAAGTCTGCCAAGGACCAGAATTTTGATGTAATTTTTAAAAACTTGGTGTCTACCAGAACAAAGAAGGCTTTCTAACATAGTTCATTTGCTCTATAAACCTGATAGTTGTTGTCATAGAACCTGGCTCTTTAGAAGCAATGGCTATTTGAAGTTAGTCAGACCTTCCAAAAAGGAAAAGAATCAGTCAGAAATTTAATTCTGCTCAGTGGTGCCTTAACAGATTCCTTCCCCCTCCATTTCTCCCCTCAGTTGTCAAAATGGCCGGGGGCTCTCCTGTAGTCAGCCCTATTTTGCTGACAGATTTTAGTAAATGCACGAACAAGAGTCAATTGCTTCCCCCAACAGGAAACAGCCTGTTTTCAAACCTACCTAATCACCGAGTGATGAGGGAGAAAAAGGCTTTAGTGTGTAATGAGGTGATGTTGTGCTTTTGTATCAAATCACCTGTAGAATTTTATTTTGTTTCCAAGCATTGCTATTACACATCTCTGTAAGAATTTTAAGTTTTGAGAGAAACTTTTATAGCAAGCTTTGTGTGAAGTCAAACACTTGATATGAATTTAGTCAGAGTCAGATGTTGCAATATCATGTACAGGAGTGGCATATTAGTAGTTGCAGGGCTGAATTCAATAATTGAGGGAGCTTATTCCATAGGTATATAGTTGAATCATGATATTGTGCCATCTGAAGTAGAGCCGCAAATGGTGTGGAGAGCCCAAAGCCAGGGAAATTGCTTAACCACATGAGATAAAAGATGCCATAGTAAGAGCTCCCCCCCCCCCATTGGTTGGATTTCATCAAAATTTGAGGTCCATTTGTTGGGATTATTCTCATATCGAGTTCTTCAACCAGTGACACAGAAGCTGTTCCTGTTCCTGACTTGCTCAACCCTTGACTGTTCTACCTCTGTGACATCAAAGGATTTCGCTTTCTCGCCTTGAATATGATGCTGATGTTGTGGTAACTCTACTCCCAAATCAGGGCTGAGGCAGGCAAAGCACTTTTGGCAGCCTGCTGTGGGTAGGCTAAACATGCCCTTAGTTGTATAGTGATAAATTTCAAAGTGCAGGCTGTCACCCACTGAGAATCCAAAAATGTGAGCATCTGTGTTGATCCATATCAACAGACCGGTGCTAACAGCTTTTATCTTTTCCAGGAAAAAAAATAAGCTGATTAATATTAGCTACTCATTCACAATCCAGCTCTTTAAATACCCTGCATTACAAGAGGAGAAGCTTGCATTAATATATTGCTTCTGAGAAGACTACATCTTGTTCCCAGTTAATATAAGGATTTAACAGGATCTCCTGAGGTGCATAGCAGATGACATCAATCCCCCCCCCTTTTTTTATATCAAAACTCTGATCCCATAATGGAAACGCTGATTTCCATTACACAACTGATGGCTCTGCTTATCATGACTCAACAAACTGTCCTTTCTTCTGCCCCAAGCAGAAACTACTGTAGCATACATCTGGCATAGGAGACCAATAGCAAGGGATGATTTAGATTGAGGCAGTTTGTATCATTTCCCTTATAGGAAATTATAGAATTGATCTTTTCCAAGGCTTCCTGTATACCCACTGCCAGGTGTGTCCCTTCCTCTTAAGGAATTATGAGACCATGCTGTTATACTGTCATAATGATGAATAAGGACCTCATCAGATGAGGCTTGGGATGTCTCCTAGGACACTACCCCACCAGTCCATCACACAACGTTGCTGGACTTCCAGTGGAGACTCTGCCCATAACTGGAGTGGAAGCATCGTATGATGCTTCCCTCCCAACAAGGGAGTCTGCCCATGTTGTGCTGGCTCCAATGGAGCCAGTACAAATTGTCTTCACTTGGGTGATGCTTCCCACATGTGATGGGGGAAGGATAGCCACAAGGGTGCAGCACACGGGGGGACAAATTCACACCGCTGCCCTTCTGTTTCTTCAACTCATGTGATAAGGTTGTTAGTCCCGTTTATCACATGCAATTGTTACTCTCTAGGCATTGTTGCATTGCAGGGTTGTCAAAAATATTGGGTTTTTTTAGCTGTAGAATGAATGCAGATTGCCCAGTGCTATGGAATGGTGGGTGATAAGACTCTTAGTTGTTATCGTTAGTGTGAGAATCAATATATAACTATCAAAACTTTGCAGATAAGGTAAACCTCCCTAGTACATAAGTAGAAATATAGGAAAGTATATGCAGTCCCTAAGTTGCAAACTTTCGACTTACATATGACGCATAGCTAAGAACAGGGATGAGACAACAAATAGTGAGAGAAATCTACCCCTTGTAAGGGAAATTCACTCCTGAAAGAGTTATCATGGGGGAAAAGGTTCTCCACTGAAGCTTTATCATCAATCCTTGTTTCCAAAACAAGCCACATTTTTCAAAATCTAATTGTCACAGGGATAGAAAGTGAGGTGAAATATGTTAACTATTCTATCCAAAGCTGGAAACAATTTTTTTTGCCTGGAGTTACACGTAAAAACGTATCTTTTCCAACTTACATACAAATTAAACTTAAGAACAAACTTACAGAACCTATCTTGATGGTAACTTGGGGATAGTCTGTATATGAAATGGAGAAATGTATGAATTACTTTCAAAAGTAATTTTATTTCTTAAATAACAAGCATACTTAATATATGACTTACAGCTTACCTATACAAAACAATTCAGAGAATGATCTGTTCGTACAAGACATATCCTTGGTTTCAGCTTTGGTTTCATGCCTATAAATGCTGTATCATTAACAATAATATTTGGAAGGAAAGATTGATATTTGTTGCTCTGTGAGCAGGTTTAGGAGAAGAAAAATCCAGTCATTCATGGATGGTTTTAAATAATATAAACAACATTAAGCTTGGTAATTATAAGATAAGTGCTGAGGCAATTTTTACTTGACAGGGTGAAGATGTGTAAATCTAAACCTAGAATTTGTTGCAGCTGCAAGGGAGCCATTTTTGCGTGTACTGCTGCTAGGTATTAAATATTTTAATTGTATTTTAAATGTATATACACACCTGGAATACTTTGTCTAAAACAGCTTATGTGAAATTGGTGGGGCCTTTTGATTGGATTATGGTAAGGAGTGCTGTATCGCTCTGCCAAACTGGATGTTGGGAAGAGACCAAGTCTTTTAATAACAGACAATTATGGAGGAAACTCATTTTGTCTACTATAAGAAAAGAATAGTACAAACAGGAGTTTTCACCTAAAATAGTGATCAGACATAAACTGTGGTTTGCTGCAATCACATAGAGCATTAAACAGAGCACTATAGAGCACTCTGTATTTTTCACACAAGAAAGGCAAAGCTATATTAAGATCTTTACTGTGATTATTTCCTCTCACTTTTCCTTCTGACACATGTAGCAAAAGTACACATCCATGCAATTCCATTGAAAAACCCAACATCCATTTAATATAGCAATATGAAAGAAAATAGATTCCTTGATTGTATTGAGAGATTGCTAGATATCTAATCTCGAAATTATCAAATGTAGTTAGGTGAGGAAGTAGAGTTGGGGTATTATGCGAAAGAGGAGAAAGGGTAGAATAAAGGACTGCTAAATGAGGAAGGGAGGAAGAGGTAAATGGCAGTGACTGGAACAAGAAACTGCACCTTAGCTTTGTTGTTATTCTTGTGTGCCTTCAAGTTATTTTCACCTATGAGGTTCTTAAGGCAAACCTATCACAGGGTTTTCTTGGCAAAATATGTTCCGTGGAGGTTCCTCGCACTTTAGGCCCCTTCCACATAGCTGAATAAAATCCACATTAAATTGGATGGTATGGCAGCGTGGACTCAGATAACCCCGTTCAATGCAAATATTGTTGGATTTTCTGCCTTGATATTCTGGGTTATATGGCTGTGTGGAAGGGCCCTTGGATAGTGATAGAAAAACAGGAGAGGCAGGGAGAAGCTGGTGTTAAAAGCCAGCTGAATTCAGAACATTTTGACTTACTAAAGTAGGTATCCCACTATTTATGAGACACTCAAGACAAGGAATTGGAATCACTGTCATCATTTTAACCTGACATTTTAATATTGACTCTTAAATCGGTCTTGTGGCTGGGATAGTAAACCAGGTTTGTATAAACTGTTTTAAGTACAATCTATTGTTGTGTTTATTGTGATTTCATTTTAGTTGATGTGTTCAATGTTAATTTCTGGTTGTTGTAATTTTGTTACTCTGCATTTTTACTAATTTTTTGTTCTATGTTTTATGTATTTTACTTTGCACTGTGTTGCTTAGTAATCCATTCCGTGTCCCTTCGGGGAGATGTGGTGGGATATAAAGTTGTTGTTGTTGTTGTTGTTGTTGTTGTTTTTATCAGGACCATAGCCAGAAAAAATTTTCGGGGGAGGGGGGTTGAAACTTTTTTTAGCGAATTATGAAGAGTAGTTCCATAAAGCAAAATCATTTAGAAATTAGGTTCCATTGATAAACACTGAAGACAGATAAACTTCAGTGGATACTCATGGGGATTTGATTAACCAGTTAAAATTCATGAGTAAACCAGGTTTAAAAAAAAACCTGAAAATTGTCAGAAGGGGGGGGGGTGAACCCTTACCCCCCCCCCCTCCCGCACCTTGGCTACAGCTCTGATTATTATTAAAGCCATGCTCTTACTGTCCACAAACATTATTTCACATGAGTAAGAAATCAGATCACGGCTGCCATTGATCATCTCGGATCCATGATACTTAGCTTTTTCCTGCTTTTTAAATAATTTGTTTATGCAAAAGTGAGCTGCATTGAGACCATAGCTTGGCAGTGGGCTGGAAGAAATCTGCCTAGCAAGGGACAGGAACGTCATCTCAACAGGGCATGGGGAAATTACTTTTTATACTACAACTCCGAGGATCCCACAGCCAGCATGGTCAAGCTCTACTCTTCAACTGTCTCTTTATATGCCTGGAGTTTAGGAGATCGGATGTTGAATTAAAGAAGAAACCCACCATTTTGGAGATTTTAGGAATGGATATTCACAGACATACAAACAAACATACAAACAAAAATGTAGCAACCAAATACTTTTCTGCTGTTGTTTCAAGACTTCCCGAGTTAATATATCAAGAACTTTCCCTTAACGAAACTTATTTTCTTCCAGTCTTTTGACCTTTGAATCACTTTTCTGCTCAGTAAGCCAGAGAACATGTCAGATTTTTTTGGAAAAAAGAAAAGTCCCAGAACAGATAACTGAAGATCTACTAATTAAAATTTGGCACCGGACTAGCTTGAGCTGGAAGGTGCAAATCAAATCAAAGTTGGGGAGGGGGTGGCATTGGGGACTGCTGTCTCTTCCAGTGCTTGTTTTCTAGGAAATAGTCAGTAAAGCATACTTTCAAACCAAAATAATGATTAAAGCTTGATTGCATTGACTCATAGCATATTCAGAAAATAAGCAATGAACATGCACCATTGGTTTCATCCTTGTGTCATTGCTTCGCAGGGCTAATACTAAGCCTTGAAGCTCTTTTACATAAAGAGGATGACAGCTCAAAACAGTTGGGGGTGTTTTGATTGCCAATTTAACTTGTGTTTAAATTAGTGGGTATTTAAGTGTTACTAAAACATTTAGGGCCCTATTCACCAAGGCATCAGCTCTTCTCATATTCTAACACTTCGGCATGATGTTCCATTTGTTTTTCTGGTGCCATTTTGTTAACAAGCATCTTGTAGAGGATATCAGCTAACTGCAGTTAAAACCTACTTAGAAATATTAAATGCACCAGCATTCATGGTGATTTGTAGGGCAAGTCGTTCTGTACATAGAATTTCCTATAAGGCAAGCTCAGAAAAGCCACAGATCAGTAGTTTTTTCAATATGCATAAGAAAGTTGTGGAAGTTAGTAAATGAAAATACTTTTTTTCTTTAAAGAAAGGAGGTGAACATTTGGTGTCATTTGATTTTCCGATGAACTATTGGTTTAATGTACTTTGACGATTAAAAATAAATAATGCAAGTAATATCTCTATGACCTCTATATCAGGAATACAATTTTGTAATTTTTTTCAAAGCGATTTCATTGAATTTCATTACGGGCAGCATATTTAGGATCCATTTACACTTATACTTTGTGTGCATGTGGAATGTTTCTAATGTACACATAAAAATGTAGTGCATCCGTTCGTAATACAGACAGGCAGGTGTGTTCAGGGAGCAAGGCCTCAGCTTGCCTCTCCTATGTGCATACATGCAGTTTAAGAAACCACACACATATTTGCTGCTAAACAATTTGTGAATTACTCATATAAAAACAAAATTGCTCTCTAGCAGTGGTTATCAACCTGTGGGTCCCCAGGTGTTTTGGCCCACAACTCCCAGAAATCCCAGCCAGTTTACCAGCTGTTAGGATTTCTGGGAGTTGAAGGGCAAAACATCTGGGGACTCACAGGCTGAGAACCACTGATCTCTAGCGTACAGTTCACAAAATGCAATTCTTGTCCTCTGTCTGGAGCATAAAATGCCCTTTGGCCCAGGATAGAGAACTTGACTGTCCCAACTCAGAGAAAAGTTTCTAGCTATAAGAAAAGAGACACAACACCTCTGTGTGTGCTCACTTGTGCTCTGCTAATGAGCATAACCAGAACCAGAAACAGATCAATGTTGAATGACTCATGCTGCAGTTAAACACCTCTGTGTTTGGTATGAACAGCCAAAAAATGTTCTTCTTCCCTTTGTTTTGTGCCACCCAGCAGATGAATTATTCAAAAGACCCAATTTTATATGCCTATTATGTCTGATGGTAATGTCACCATGGCCTGTGGCACCAGGAAACCTTGGCGCTCTGCTTGAGGCACAATGTTGTATGCCATCCAGGGGCTTATTGTGTGCTTTTTGGGTTAGTGAAGCAAACCCAGGGAGTTAACAGTGGCATCAGCTGTGGAGGCAGCTGTTTGGCCCACCCTCTGTGCAAGCGGAAATGTACTGCAGGGAGCTCTCCCCCCACTTTCCCCAACAGAGTGCAAATGAGGAGGAGGAGGGGGGAGAGAAATTTGGGGATCAGAGAAAGATGAATGTTTCACAGTTAGTGCTGCTGTTTGGTTCAAATCCCCCTCCCCAGTCTTTGAACACACACTGTAGCCTCCAAAAAACGGCTTCTGAGTCATTCAGTTGTCATAATTTATGTATCAGAAGTATTTGCTTGTGAAATCCAGACATGATTTATTCTTTGGTTATTGCTTTATTTACTTACTTAATGGATTGATTGATGTGCCAACACCCCTCCGGCACCAGAGTCACTATATTTCCTTCTTTCTTTTCTTTAAGGACGTACAGTATATCACTAACAGTCAAGGGTTTTACAAACAAATCAAAATCTTTGTTATTCTGTGTTTATATAATAAGTTCCTGTCAGCCTGCTTATAGGATCTCTTCTCTTGCTGTAGCCATCCTAAACTAGGTACATGGATAGATGCAGCATGCACAAATTAATAATAATGTGAATTGTGGTCATAATTATCAGGGACAAAAGAAATAATAATATACATAGAAATTCCTCTGAAACTCTGGCGGTAATTTTAAACCAGCAGAAGCACCTAGACTGAGCAGTTTGTCTCGGATCACCCTTTTCTGAATCCAATAAAGCTATTCCACAACAATGGGAATTATTACAATTTCATCTGGTAACATTTATCTGCAGATGA
The DNA here is from genome assembly GCF_035594765.1 of Anolis carolinensis. Lineage (NCBI taxonomy): Eukaryota > Metazoa > Chordata > Lepidosauria > Squamata > Anolidae > Anolis > Anolis carolinensis. The sequence continues at coordinate 236,442,986 of NC_085842.1, forward strand.
GAGACATGCAGGCAGAGAGGTCTGCAACCTGATTTATTAAAATGGCAGCTTCAGATTATCTCCTGTACTATACAGCCTATTTTCATTTTGAACTGGATCCCTGCCACTATAACAGAGATGAATGACTGTTGCGGCGCCGGATGCTGTTGCAAAGGCATCAAGATTTTTATTTTTAATTTGGTGGTTTTCATGTTTTCTATTTTCTGGTTTTTTTTTTTTAAAGGAAGCCATTTTGAAAGATTGGTGCAAAACTGTAGTCCCAAGACTATTTGATCTGCAGCAAGCTATGCTACACAATTAGTTATTTATTATACAATTGATCTTGAGCTCGTATGCCTTATGTTTGACAATAAAGCCAAGTTAGACAGTGCCAATGACTGCAGAGTTGTCGTATTTGAAGCTGAGCTGTGCCAAAGTTATTTAAAGAGGCTGAGCCTGTGACATCACAGCTCCTCTTTGGTAGGGAATTATTACAGCACAACATACATGATATGATTGAACATCCCTTATCCTGAATTCCAAAGTACTCCAAAATCCAAAATTGTCCACATGGTTGACTGAGACAGCGTCACTTTTACTTTCTGGTGGTTCAATGTATGCATATTTTGTTTCATGAATAACATTGTTTAAATATTGTATCTATTGTGTATATATTCAGGCTGTGTTCTTAAGTTGTATAGGAAATATAAATGAATTTCATCTTTAGATTGAAGTCCCATCTCCCAAATATTGCATTATGTATGTATATACAAATAGGGGTATTCCAAAATCTGTGGGAAAAAATCCAAAACACTTCTGGTTTTAAGCATTTTTGGATAAAGGATGCTCAATCTGCACTAATCCAAAGAAAGTCAAACTTGTAACAGACTCCTAGGCCCCATCAAAACTGCCATATAAAATCCAGATTATCTTCTTTGAACTGGATTATATGGCAATGTAGACTCAAATAATCCAGTTCAAAGCACATCATCTGAATGATCTGCATTGATAATCTGGACCATATGGCAGTGTAGATCTAGCCTTAGACAATTAGGTTAAAGCACAGGTAAATGTAGGAAGTTACAAGCAATCTAGCAACCTGTAGCAACTCATGGGAGTCCATCAGATTGAAGTAGTGCTTAGTTACAAAGAGTTTCAAGCAAAGTCTTAAAAAGTGTGTGGTAATAGAAGTAGTCACATGGGGAATGTAGTGAAACAAGTATTTGCTTACTTTCATACATGATGTTTTCTAGTTACTTTTTAATGTTATTTGTAAAAGGTATTTACCGTAAGTAATTTCTAGAAGCATTTTGGCCTGAACCAGCTTTATGACATTCTCCTATGAACTCTACCATTTTTAGTTATGAAAAAGTAACAAGCAACCTAATGCAATAAGTTTCCTTTCCAGAACTGCACCAAGTAACAGTGATACATTACTTGGAAGTAAATTTAACCTGAAAGCCACCATGATACAGTGGTTGCAGTAGCACTCTGGCAGTCCAGGAATCAAATCCTCCTTGGTCCATAGAAACCTATTTAGTGACCACGGGAATGTCACATTCTCTCAGTCTCAGCGGAAGGCAATGACAATCCCTGTTTGAATAAATCATGTCAGGAAAACCCCAGGATAGGTTTGCCTTGGGGTTACTTGAGGTGGGAAATTACTTGAAGGCACACAACAACAAATTCCACCTCTTCACACTAGAAAGGATACGTGGAACAAATTATTACTTACTTATCCGACTGCATCCCTTCATACCGACCTTCACGAACCCTAGGATCATCAGGAGAGGACCTAGTCTTGCTTTCACCGTCATCTCAAATATGGTTGGCAGTGGTGGCAAGAGAGAGGGCCTTCTCAGTGGCCACTCAGAGATCAAATTGACACCCTCCCTAACAGCATTCAAGCAACAGTTGAAAACTTTTGTATTTAAGTGAATAAATCTTAGACTGAAGAGATGAGAGGGTCTAATCTTCACTGGGTGGTGTGATAAGATTGCACAATAATGTATCCTATTTTAAAATGTCTAGTTATGTTTTATCTTGCTTGTTTATAATGTTTTATATTTGTGTGTTCAATTGTTGCTGATTTTGTACTGTATTTTTAACATGTTGGAAGCCGTTTTGGGTCCCATTGTGGGAGAAAAGTGGCATATAAATAAAGATTTACTGTTGTTATTTATTATTGTAAAACGTAATGGTTTAAACTCAGCATTAAAAGTGTAGAAAAATAATAAGGAGACGGTATGTTGAGAAATATAGAACAGAGTGGTTACGGTTTGCTTTTGCTACTGTTGCTGCTACTGAAGATAAAGCCATTCAATCAAGAATTGAGCCAATGGTGAACTTTTCTTTTACTCTACTATCCATGCAGGTCCACTGGTCTACCAACTTATATGCCACCTAGAATAGTATTTCCTGCTCACCTATCATCCCTATCCAGACATGAAGACAGGTTATTCCTGCAGCAGTTTCTTTAGGAGTTTGGAATGCCATGACCCCAAAGCCATGGAGACAGTCAGAGGAGGGAGTTAATCCTGAGCTACGAATCTGTCAAATAGAGGGAGAAAACGTAGAGGCAGTGACATACTTTAGATTTCTAGGCACAAAGATCACTGCAGATGGAGACTGCAGCCAGAAAAGCAGAAGACATCTACTTCTTGGGATAAGAGCAATGGCCAACCTCGATAAAATAGTGAAAAGCAGAGACATCACACTGGCAACGAAGGTCCGCATAGTTAAAGCAATGGTATTCCCCATGGACACACCTATGGATGCGAGAGCTGGACCATAAGGAAGGCTGATCGAAGGAACATAGATGCGTTTGAACTTTGGTGCTGGAAGAAAAGGGATCCGTGGTTTTCACCTGACTGCCAAAAGGGTCTGTGGAACAAAAAACAAATTAAGAACCCCTGTTCTAGACTGTTTGTTTACAGCATTTGTATTTCTTCCAAAAGCTGACATTGCTTTGCATAACCCTTTATCCTCTGAACACCCCACAAAGTGTTTTTGGTTGAATGTTGTTGATTAGCTTCTGATACTTAGAGATGAAAGGAAATACAAACCATGTCCTGCCTAAAGTCCAGAGCTCTCTTTAATACATTGCATTAGTAGAAAATGTCTGCTGTCCCTATCTGTTGTTCATGCAGAGCTGTTAATTTAATTGTAAAAGACAAAGAAGAAAGATCACTGCCAGGGTGAATTATAATCTTTGTGTGTTCCAGGTTGTCAGATTTGGACTTCATGAAATTAACTATTCTTTTCTTTCTGTGAAACCAAATTTTATGTAACAAGGTGTAAGTACAGCCACCAACCTACATGACAAAAGTATTGTCTTTGGCATGAGTCCTGACTGAAGGCTTGTTGGTTTGAATAAAAGAGAGTTGGGTGAAAGTAATCATAGAATCATAGAACTGGAAGAGACCGCACGGGCCATCCAGTGCAACCCCCCATTCAAAGCACCCCTGACAGATGGCCATCCAGCCTCTGCTTAAAAGCCTCCAAAGAAGGAGCCTCCACCACACACCGGGGCAGAGAGTTCCACTGCTGAACAGCTCTCACAGTGAGGAAGTTCTTTCTAATGTTCAGGTGGAATCTCCCTTCCTGTAGTTTGAAGCCATTGTTCTGCATCCCAGTCTCCAGGGCAGCAGAAAACAAGCTTGCTCCCTTCTCCCTATGACTTCCCCTTACATATTTATACATGGCCCTCATCATGTCTCCTCTCAGCCTTCTCTTCTGCAAGCTAAACATGCCCAGGTCTTTAAGCCATACATGTACAGTATGCACAAAAGCACTAGCCAACCATTAAACTACTTAGTGAGCCTCCCAGGGGTTTCAGAGTGAAATAAATTTCTTGCAGGCATGACATGGTAATGTTACTGTGATGTGGTGGGAAGAAAGTTACATAACTTATTTTTCCAACTTGGTATCATTCAGAAGTGTCAGAATCCCAGGGACCATGATGGTTGGGGATTGTGAAAGCTGTAGTCCAAGGGCCCTTTCACACAGGCCCAAAACCCATTGATGGGTTTCGGATTAACCTGAAGTGTCCAAACAACCTGGTCAGCCTGGGAGGGCATGTAGCTACCCCCACCTGCAGGGAAAATCTGGGGTTTGGGCCCTATGTGTGGCCTAAATTGTGAAAGGAATTGGGATTTTAAATTCTGGTTCCTTTCATGATTTGGGCCTGTCTGGAAGGCCCTCAAGACATCTGGAGAAAGGCTGAGGTAAATAGACAACAATTTATGTTATTACTTAATAAGTCACATTATCTAAAGCCCTGCTATCAGGACATAAATATGTCCCCCAAATAACCACAGGTCAGTGTAACCCTATGTAAACAGTTCTCCAAATTACTCAAGCTGTAATTTAATTGAGGGTTGTTGGAATTTTGAAAGAAGAATTTCTGGCCATTGGTGCAACATCTATTGAACATAATATCTTTGCTTTGAACTGAAGAAAGGATTTGCAGTAAGTAAACTACTGTAAAAGTGCTTGTCTGCTGAAGCAGATAGAACAGATGGCTGAGTACTGTATATATACTGCTGCTGCAGGACTACAAGAATTTGAACAGTGACTTCAGTGCTTTGAGCAAAACTTGTGTGCCTATAACACTCTCATGTTTTCTTGATTGCATTAAGGGGAATTGTCATTTTTTCCTGAGTAAGTGAAACCATACTTCTGAGACCATTAACCAATGTGATGGCAAAAATTAGCAGTTGCATAGCAAGACAGAGTACTAAAAGCACTACATGTATGAGATCTTACTGTGCTCCCAGCTGTCATGTAGGATAAGTGAGTAGTACGTTGTAGTCCTGAAAGAAAGACCAACTGGACTCTGTGAGATCTACTGCTCATTGGTTTGTACTGCTTGGTTATAATCCTAAAGCAGACTCCATTGGAAGGTGGTCTTCTTTTAAGGCCTTCAGAGGCTGGATGGAAATTTTTCAGAAGTGTTTTAGTGGTGTGTTCCTCCATGGCAAGGGATGGATGATATAGCCCTTGTCATACTCTCCAACTTTGCCATTTTATGTTTTAAATTCTAAGAAATGTTTGCCTTGCAAGCCACATGTAGCTCACCATACTTTTTGTGTGCACACCCATAGGGCATATTTACATTGTTTTACATATAAAAGTAAATATAACTGCTTCACCAATTGTTCCAACTCCATGGCACCCACGGGTCCCTTGCCCTTTTGCTATTTTTCTTCTCTCCCCCCCCCCCCATGTTTTACTTATTCTTCCAAAATAAATATTTTCTCTTGAGATCAAGAAATATCTGACCATTGCCTTGAAGAGGTTGGGCAACAGAAACTGGAAATTCTATGGTCTGGATCACTGCTTCTTAAACTGTGGGTCCCAACCCCAAATGGCCCTTAGTTCAATGTACGGGTCACAAAAAATTAGCAACAATAAAAGGTTTCTTAATGGCACCAGTTTACACAAATCTGTTAACAACAGTGTGCAGTGTTTACAGTGAACTTTGCAGGAAATGCTTCAGCTGTACTTCACAGCTTCCTGGTCAGTCATGGGACCAATCGGGGTATTGGGTGGCAACCTGTGCTCGACGGGGTTGCACTCCCCCTGAACGCGCAGGTCCGCAGTCTGGGGGTCCTCCTGGATTCATCTCTGGCGCTTGATACCCAGGTGTCGGCAGTGGCCGGGAGGGCCTTTGCACAATTAAAACTTGTGCGCCAGCTGCAATCATACCTCGAGAAGTCTGACTTGGCCATGGTGGTCCATGCCTTAGTTACATCCAGACTGGATTACTGCAATGCTCTCTACATGGGGCTGCCCCTGAAGATGGCCCAGAAACTTCAACTGGTTCAAAGATTGGCAGCCAGATTTCTAACTGGAGCCGGCTATAGGGAGCACACAATCAGAGGCGGTCCAACCATAAGGCAAACTAGGCATTTGCCTGTGGCGCCATTGTCCTGGGGGCGCCATCGTCCTGGGAGGAGGGCGCCAATCTCTGCCTCCTTCTCCTTCGGGCCTCCCAGTGCCCGCGCTGGGCCTTCCAGCCGGCACAGGCCCGCCTTCGCACCATGCGAGCCCACCTTTGGGGCCTTCAGAGATTGTGAGGTTTGTGGGAACTTGGAAGCTAGGTATGTGGGGTTTATATATCTGTAGAAGATAAGAGAAAGAACTCTTCTTTGAAGCAGGTGTGAATGTTGTAATTAATCACCTTGATTAGCATTTAATGGCCCTGTGGCTTCAAGGCCTGACTTCTTCTTGTCTGGGAGAATCTTTCTTTGGGAGGTGTTAGCTGTCCCTGAATGTTTACTGTCTGGATTTCTTCTGTTTTCAGAGTGTTGTTCTTTATTTATTGTCCTGATTTTAGAGGGTTTTTTTTAATACTGAGTGTTATCTGGGTTATCTAAGTCCACACTGCCCTATATCCCTGTTCAATGTTTAGTGCTAAATTCGCAAATATAGTAATTCCTACATAACATTACCATGTATTGAACTGCTTTTTCTATTGATTTGTTGTAAAACATGATGTTTTGGTGCTTAATTTGTAAAATCATAATGTAATTTGATGTTTAATAGGCTTTTCCTTAATCCTTCCTTATTATCCAACATTTTCACTTATCCAACGATTTATTTTTCAGTGATTGGTTTGGGGGGGGGGGTGCCAAAATTCTGTTCGCCTACACTTGAAAAATACCTGGGGCCGGCTCTGCACACAATCCCCCTATTAAAGCAGTTCCACTGGCTGCCGATAAACTGCCAGGCCCAATTCAAGGTGCAGGTTTTGACCTATAAAGCCCTATACGGCTTGGGCCCTACCTATCTCCATGATCGCATCTCCTCCTATGAGCCAGTGTGGACCTTGAGATCATCCGGGGAGGTTCTTCTCACGCTCCTACCACCGTCTCAAGTGCGGCTGGTGGGGACGAGGGGACGAGCCTTCTCGGCAGTGGCCCCCCAGCTCTGGAATGCACTGCCAAAAGAGATCAGGCAATCCCCTACATTATCCAATTTCCATAAGGAACTGAAGACCTGGTGGTGTTTTGAGTAATTACATTGGAATACCGCCAATTTCTGGGCCTGAATATATTGCACAAGATTTCTCTAGCCTAAAATGATACATTTTAATATATTGGGTTTATGGTTCCCGTCCCCTTGATCAGGTCATGTAAGTGTTATTTATTGCTATAATTGTATTATTTTACTTTGCTTAATAATGTGTAATTATGGTGCTATGTAATGTTTGTGTTGTTTTTATGATTGGAAACCGCCCTGAGTCCCATCTGGGAGATAGGGCAGTATATAAATAAAGTATTATTATTATTATTATTATTATTATTATTATTATTATTATTATTCACAAAAGGAAATCAGCCTGTTTAGCAAGCATTGCAATATACCTAATCTATGTACCCAGGGTCATGTAAAAACTTCTCTGGTAGAGGTTGCAAGTGGAAGAAGTTTAAGAAACCCTGGTCTAGATGACCCTGACTTTGGTATTTAATCCCACTCTCACCACACAAGGAAAACACTATGTTAATATATTATCTTGGCTCAGGCCCACCACAACATTCTTAACAACTCATTAGTGCATTCAGAGATGTATGTGATTCAGCTATAAAGCAGGATAGCTCCGTAATCAAAATCAAGGCTTTATGAAGATAACTAGATCTCGCTAAAGATAACAGGCCTATCTGCATTCTGTAATGTATCTCCTTGGGTGGGAAAGAGTCGAAAGAGATGTTCAGGCAGGAACACGGAATGTGCTGTTGCAATCACCTTTTCAATAAATAGATAGATAGATCACACCTGCACATTGGAAGACGGAGATAGAGGGCTGAGGTTCACTTCAGGACATGTCTTCCGCTTAGAAATCTCCATGCAGTTGCACAGGGACAAAATGGGGATAGACTGCTGTACAATGCAAGCACTTTTGCCTTGGAATAGTTCCTTCTGATGTTTTCACTTTTAGACACTCTATGCTCTTTAGAAATATCATTGTTATTTTCTAACACACCTCCATTTTGTAATACCAAGAGATCTAGGCCTAGTGTAGACATGAAGAATCTGCCAAATTTTCACAGAATCACCTTATAAAGACTGTATAATGTACCACTTGTTTCTGGGCCAAGTTCAAAATGTTGCTGTTGAAGTCTCTAATGGTTTTTACCATTCTTGTAGGAAGCTTCTCTCATGTTCCTGCATGGAGCTAGAGCTGATAGAGGGAGCTCATCCACGCTCTCTCCAGGTTGGATTCGAGCCAGCAACCTGTAGGTCAGCAACCTAGCCTTCAAGTCATCAGTTCTGTCGGCACAAGGATTTAATCCACTGCACCACCGGGGGCTTCTTTTTACAAATTGAGATGAATAAATCAAAATATGTAGAACTTATATAGCATATTTTCATCTAACAAAGCAATCCTATATGTGTCTCTTCAAATGAAAATTCTGTTAGGCTCCCGAGGTAAATATATATAGCTGGGACGGGAATAATGTGGCCATGCAGCTGGATATGTCTACATTTCAATTCCTAACAGCCATATAGTCAGACATGGTCAATAGTGAAGGATTCTGAGCATTGTAAACTAATAATATCCACATATTTCCCATATCTGATATAGGAACCTTCCTGATGGAAAGTTATTTTCCTACAGCACTTTTCCAAAAATTTTCCTACAGCAACCTTAACCTTGGTCATTCATTATGATTGTCTGAGTGGGGCCCAAGGCAGCTGTTTTTGTGAGCTGCGTTGGGTTCTGTTTTTGGAAGGTGACATAAAAATTAAATAAATATTTTGCAGGTTATATGTGGGCATGAGACAAGTATGTATGGTTTTAATTAGGTACTTTATCAATTTAATTCCCACCTTTCTCCCTGCACAGAGTCCAAGACTATTTTAGACATTGTCTTGTTGAGTGTGTGTGTGGGAGAGGGGTGCTCTATATATTTTAATGTATTTATGACATCATTTATTTCAGATATGTTTGCAGCTCTTTCTTGCTTGATCTGTTTGCATACTCTGTTTTTGCCTGGAGCACAGTACATCTCTCTGATGCTGGAAACTTTTCAAGCTCTGAAATTTTACAACCTCCTTCTTGTTGTTGTTCAGTTGTTGGAATTGCCTTGGGCATGCTGCACATCTCTAGGTATGAAAACCTTTTTTTTACTATTTTGAAATAGGATTTTGCCATTTTTTTTAATCCCAAGCCTTTACTATATGATGGGGGCCTAGTCCATGAGTCTGACCATTTTCTCTGCTCGGAAATAAGTATTGTCAACTGTTTTTGGATTGATTTCTGTTGCAAATGTTGATTGTGATGCACAGGATTAAAAGTTTTGTGGAATCCCTATTCTAGGGAAAGCGACTGCTGTTATATATTTACACCTTCCTTCACTCTTTAAAGTGGCAGAGCCCTATGAAGAGAAAAGGTACTGAGGAAAAGATAAAGGATTATAGATACAACAAAACAAGGACCATTTTTAGACCATAGATATAACATGAGCACCCTTGAATTACATGGAAGGAATCTAAGAATGTTGAAGCGAACTGTTTCCTATTGAGGTGACTTTGAAAAGAGATTTTAAGTGGTAAATTGGGAGGGAAGGGCCAATCAACTCTTTCCCAACTCACCACACGGTTTGCATGAGGAATAATTAATCTGCATGATGTTGAAATGAAATGTCCTGGATTTGGGAAATGGGTTTTTGGCAATCCTACTTGAAACTGGAGATGCCGTTCTCATAAACATGTTACTCCAACTGCCACATTCTAGTTCCCCAAATCCAGGCAAGCTATTTGCATATTATATAGATAACTTGCTTGTTGTACAAATCATATAGTGTTTCAGAAAGGGTTGCCATCCCAAATAACATGGTCGTTCTCTGATATTATGTATCCAGGCATGTGGCGCATTGCAATATATTGTTCCCATTTATTTATCATGTCAGAAGCAAATTGAGAATATAGATATAATGTATAGAAAAACCACAAACAAAGTTAAAAACTTGGCGTTATACTAGATTTCCTTTGACCAGAAGCTGGCCACTTGGAGTGCCTCTGGGGTCACTGTGAGAAGGTCCTTCATTGTGCAGGTGGCAGGGCTCAGGCTGCATTGTAGTAAGTAGTCTGTGGTTTGCTCTTCTCCACACTCACATGTTGTGGACTCCACTTTGTAGCCCATTTCTTAAAGTTAAGCTCTGCATCTTGTGGTGCCAGAGCGCAGTCTGTTCAGCGCTCAATCTTCTGTGTGCCCAAGGGGAGTTTCTCATTTGGTGTCAGCCACTGATTGAGGTTCCGGGTTTTAACCTGCCACTTTTGGACTCTTGCTTGCTGAGATGTTCCTATGAGAGTTTCTATAGATCTTAGTAAGCTAGTCTTGATTTAAAGCTTTCTGGCTGATACCCGAACAGGGGATGGGTTAGAGATGTCACTGCCTTGGTCTTTTCATTACAGGCTGCTACTTCCCGATGCACGGAGGAGGAGTTGTTCAAAGCCATGGACAATGCGGTCGCTGTTGTCCACTTTTGGTCTAAAACTATTTAGCTGTTTGTGATTCCTTTATTTTATCACTTTTGGACTTGTTTGTTATGCAATGCTTATGACACGAAATAAATAACTTCCCGATGGATGTCAGGTGGTGTAATACCAGCCACACAGTATAATTTCTCCAGTGGGATAGGGCATAGACATCCTGTGATAATGCTGCATGTTTCATTAAGAGCCACATCCACTGTTTTAATGTGGTGAAATGTATTCCACACTGGGCATACGTATTTGGCAGCAGAGTAGCAAAGCACAAGGGAAGATGTCTTCACTGTGTCTGGTTGTGATCCCCAGTTTGTGGCAATCAGTTTTCCTATGATATTATTTCTAGCACCCACTTTTTGCTTAATAGTCAAGCACGGTCAGAGATAACTCCCAAGTATTTTGGTGTGTTGCAATACTTCAATGGGATTCCTTCTTGGGTAATCCTTAGAGCTCAAGGTGCTTGTCTGTTCTTAAGATAAAGAGTACACACCTGCATTTTAGAAGGATTAGGAATCAGCTGGTTTTCACTGTAATAGGCAGTAAGAGCACCTAAAGCTTCGGAGAGCTTCTGTTCAACCATTTCAAAGCTCTCTGTGATGGCGGTGATGGCACGATCATCAGCATAGATGAAATTCTGTCTTTTCCGGTAGTGGCTGATCATTTGTGTAAATGTTAAACATTGATGGAGCAGGCATGCTCCCCTGCATGCTCCCATGCATTAGGGGCAAATATATGGTCCCTTGTTTCAATGTGTTTAGTGTCTCTAGCTGAATCAGACCATACCTCTTTACTAACAAGTTTTAAAAGGAACAAATAAATTTTCAATATGGAAATTCTGTCAGACTGTATTTTATTTTGGGAATTCATTCAGGGTGTCCTAAAACAAAAAGGCAGCAAAGACAATAGAATAAAATAGTGCCTCCACTCTAAGAAGTGAAAACATTTCTACAATTACATAAAGAAACTGTATTTTGACAAGTAACTTCCAATTTATCCATCTCACATGACTAGGTTTGTAGAAAATGCCATTTAAAAATAGAGTTTATATTTTTGGGAGTACAACAATGCTTAGCACGGTAGAGTCCCTCACAATGGACAATAATAGGATTTGATCATTTGAGTGACATAAAGCGTCCTCCTATGTCTACCTATTCTGACTACTCTGTGGTATAAACTGAAACTCTTAGGGATGTTTCTGTGCCTCTTCTTTTCCTGTCCAGTCCTCTCTCTGCATTTCTCTAGAAGCACCCTGAGTTACTTTCCTATCATATTATACAGTCTTTGTTTCTCCAAGACTTTGGTATCTTTGCTTCTTAATCAGGATCTCCAACTGCTACATGCACTCTCTTATCATATATACTGGCAATAGGCTCCAAGCATTTATAAATATGAAAAGAAGAACAGTCAATACAATCATAATTGCAATAAAAACAACAAATCCAATAAATAACCGAAGCAAGTGAAAAGTGTAAATACTTGCTGAAAATAAGGATCTTAGCTAAGCACCTGAAATCAGGGGTGGGAATTGCATGCCCACCTTAATGTTGTTGGACTGCAGTTGCAAGCATTTCTCACTACTGATTTTGCTGAATAGAGCTACTGGGAGTTGCAGTCTAGCAATATTTAAAGGGCTGAATGATCCTCACCTCTTATCTGAGTGTTACCCATAAGCAAGCAAGACAGGGATCTCTCTCATGGGAGGTTATTCTACAGACCAGCAGATGGAGCATTACTGAGAAGACTCTTCGATAAGCTCCCATTGCACCACTATGGTCAGCAGGAACTAGGGAAGAATCGATTTGGCATTAGATTTATTTTGATGAGTGATATGATATATTCCAGGCATGGTGCTTACAAGGTGATGAATTTATAGCACAATATATTTTCATGTTGACCAGGAATGAGAAAGAGCAATGATGGACTTTTTTTGGTAGAATCCCAAAGACAAAAATGGTTCATGCGACATAAATTAAGCCAAGATAAATTAATAATTGACAATTCAGATGAATTACAAGAAAAAGTCAAATGTCAACCACTCAAGTTAAGTTGATCTACAGAGATTTATGGTCTAGTTTATAGAAAGCTCTCTCCAGTTAAATCTGTGTTCAAGGGGAAATACTGGAAAAATTATTTTCCTTGGCACTGGAAGGACAGAAATATTGATTGAGACATATGTGAGCTCTTCTCATGATTGCCAGTTTCAAGTTCTTAATTACTATGTGCACCAGTTGTAGTTCTGGATTGGGCTCCTCTGAACATATGTCATTTGCTACCTGAGGCAGATTACCAAATGGCAGCATGCATTCCTTGTCAAGGGGCATGGCACCAAAGACTTCCCCTTCATGTTGGGGTCCAAGACAGAAAATCCCACAAATCCCACAGCCCAAGCATTAAGATGCAATAAGACATTAAGAAATGGATTATTTGCTGCCTTTTGATGAGATCCCAGTAGTAATTGTCCCACTTTGCCTGATGGTAGACCCACCTTTGGTCTGGAGAATTCAAATAATCTATAATACTATTCACTTGTGTGCTCTCTCCTCTTCAGCAAACTAAATTTTCAAGGGTTAAGATGTGTATATCTTATATTGCAGATGCAAAGCAATTCAACAAGCCTTCCTTATAGTCAATCACCCCCGAGGGGAATCTGTGGGAGGACACAGGAAGTTTTTAGGGAAGAAGTCCTAGTTTGGACATGAAATTATAATATTTAGACTCCTATGGGAGCAAGCATGAGGCATAAACCAAGTAAAAGAGATATGCCCTTATTCTTGGAGAAGCGACATCCAAATACTCAATCTATATCATTTTTCTAGAGACCATCCTGACAGAAGTGAGGAAATGTCATATAATAAACAATGCCTCACTGAGAAACATTTGGAAATTCTTCCAGTATCAATGAAAATTGCCAAAGCAGTAGCACCTCTTTCTTCTGTGTAGCACGATTTAAAATGCCAGCTATACCCAGCTATATAATTTTCGATGAAAGTGCAATGCTGTGCCTTGTTTTAGTGTCTTAGTGCAACTGCACCCCTCCAATATAAATCAAATTGATATTCCTTAAGAGATTATCCCTCCTTTTGCAATGCAAATATTTTTCAAGTGTACTAAACATGTCCTAGCACCTCAACAGAGACACTAAACTATTTGCATGCAAAATTATCCAGAGTAGGCAGACTGGCACAAGCTTATACTAGCACCATATGTGCTAAAGAATTTGAGCCAGGAAACAACTAGTGTCTGGACACGATTTACAATTAAAATTTAATTAGATATTGTAATTCAAAAAAGATCCTAAATTGAAAGTTCCCATGAAAATTAATGTTGCATGTCAAATAAATCTCAGGCCCCAAATCATAGATTTCTTGCACAAACTATTCCAGCTCAATAAAGTAATATGACTTATCTTGAAATTTCATGTTACTAATTTCATGGCACACCAGCAGAGCCAGATGGCTGTATTTCTTTAGAAATGTGTCATGTTTGACCACAACTGTGGGCAGTGACATAGTCTGGTTTTTCTGAGGCTCATATCTTATGAATGGAATTAGAGAAGAAGCATTATGTTGGTCCTCATAGCCTAGTATTGTGTCTCTGACAGTCACAGTTTGCCATATATACTCATGTATAAGTTGAGAGCAGATTTTGTGGCTCAAACTATGGATATTAATATGCCCAGTGGATATCAATGATCATTCAGTGGAAAGACAAAATTATGTGTTCACTCTGCATTTTATAGTTCCTTAAATGTGACTCTTTGGCAGACATGGACAGACTTTGGCGCTCCAGGTGTTTTGGACTTTAACTCCCACAATTCCTAACAGCCTATTGGTTGCTAGGAATTGTGAGATTTGAAGCCCAAAACACCTGGAGGGACCAAGTTTGCCTATGCCTGCTCTATGGCATTCTTGGGTTGGAAGTCCTTTATTTCAATAGGGTTCGCTATTATCCATGGTTTCACAAATGCATGCAAAATTTGGGAATGTATACAGGGGATCATATTGTACTTCCAAGTACTTAACTTTTATAACTAAACTTTATTTTTTGTACCCCGCCTCCATCTCCCCGAAGGGATTTGGGGCGGCTAACATGGGGCCAAGCCCAAACAATTACAGTAAAACAAAATAAAATAGATAAAAGACACACAACAGCATACGGTAAAAATAATGGTACAATGACATAGTAAAACAAGACTTAATAACAGTGACATAGTAAAAGGTAAAAGGTAAAGGTTTTCCCCTGACATTAAGTCCAGTCATGACCGACTCTGGGGGTTGGTGCTGATCTCCATTTCTAAGCTGAAGAGCCGGTGTTGTCATGTGGCCGGCATGACTGCATGGAGCGCCGTTACCTTCCTGCCAGAGCGTTACCTATTGATCTACTCACATTTGCATGTTTTCGAACTGCTAGGTTGGCAGGAGCTGGGGCTAACAGCGGGCACTCATTCCGCTCCCAGAATTTGAACCTGGCACCTTTCGGTCCACAAGTTCAGCAGCTCAGCGCTTTAACACACTGTGCCACCAGAGGCCCCCATAGGAAAATAGAGTATAAAAACAGTACAAATTTTTAATCGAGGGCGAGCTGGGCCAAAGTGCGAGGCGTGGAAATTGTAAAACCCATGGGTGAGGTAGATGGATAAAGTGCTGCATGTAGTGGGAGGCCCAGATGGGATAAACAATGAAATTATTCTCAACTGAGAAATGAGATAAAATGCATCACGAAAACAGTTGACACTGGGACGGAACCTGACATAGGAATTAGTTATTCAATCTTCAAAAGCACACCGAAAAAACCAAGTTTTAAACTGTCCTAAAGGCTGCCAGAGTGGGTGCTTGCCTGATCTCTCTGGAGGGCAAGTTCCAGAGCCAAGGGGCCACCACGAAGAAGGCCCTCTCCCTCATCCCCACAAGCCACACTTGTGATGAAGGCGAGAGCGAGAGGAGGGCCTCCCCGGAAGATCGAAGGGATTGCTTAGGTTCATAGGGGGAATTGCCATCACGAAGGCTTTGTAGGTGATAACCTGCACCTTGAATTGGGACCGAAAAATCAACGGCAGCCAATGGAGTTCCTCAAACAGGGGGGTTGACCACTCCCTTCCAAGTTTTGCTTTGCAGGGCAGAGCTCACCATGTTGAAACAAAGGATAAGTCACAGTAGTGAAGCAGGATATCTGTCAGGTTTCTCCTACCACTTTCTCTACTCTCTTTTTCTCACTTGCTGTTCATCTCTCCTGCGTTCTCTTCAGTCCCATCATCTCATGGTATTTCACAAAAGAAAACAGCATTGTAATCCATGAAATGTGAAATTGGACACAAGGCACAAACACTTTCAAGCCCAAGGTACCACTGTAAAATGATATTTTAAATTGTAATTAATATGTAAGATTAAATTAATTTTTTAAATAAAAATTTAAAATGAATTGATTTGTTAAAAATGCAAGATGGATCTGAGCTCCGCTTTTTTTGAAAAAAAGTTCATCTCACCATATGAACAATGACACACTGAATGAATGGGCTTTATCAGAAGACCAATGCATTTAAAAATCCACTGTACATTTTAGCTTCTTCATGTTTCCCCAAAGACATCCCCAAAATCTCTATCAACACTCTAGTGTCACTCTCCATGAATTAAACACATATCTGGGCTGACAAAACTATTTTAGTTAATATCTGTCCATTTTTTTCAAGCCCTGTATCTTTTACATTTTGCTCAGGATTCAGAAATGGTGAAGCAGTTGAGAAGATCTCTTGCTGAGAGGTTTTAGTTAGAACAGCGATATTGTCAATACTTGGACTTTGATGGGGGAAATGGAGAGGGAATCCCACAAAAGTTCCGAAATGGGCAAAAGTGTTGAAGTTTTAATGGAAATTATCCACATTTATGTCTCTCTCCTTGCATATTAATGTCACTGAGTTTTAAACAGTGGGTTGATTTTAAACATTGAATTAATTAAATGACAAAGAAAAACAGTTGATCAATGCATCCAAATGAATACCACGAGCTCCCTCTACTGGTTTGAACTGCTGAAAAATACCCGACAGCTGCAGCCTTGAGAGGAGGAAGAATGTTATGCTTTTAATCACATAACACTTGCAAAGCATTAGCAAAACAGGATGACCTGTCTGGGAACCGTCTGTATCTTTCTTGATTCACCACCATTAGCAAACCACGTATCTTAACGCAGCTTCGGGAAAAAGGGGACAGATGAGATGAGCAAACTACATCAAAGAATGTGGTGTAAATTGCTGTAAAAAAATCCCTTTGATTCTTTATCAGACAGTTTGTACAACCCCTGACCCCTTCCCTGCTTCCCAGCTTTACTGCCCAGTGGGTAGTATGGATGCTAAGTACTTGGCAACCTTCTAGGTCAGTTTCTCCAAGTTGGTTTTTTTTTTTCAAATAAGTTGCAAATAAACTCCCATCACCCCAGCTACATGGTTTAAGGCAGGGGTGGCAAATTCATTTTCATCAAGGGCCACATCAGTTTTATGGTTGCTTTTAAAAGGCTGCTAAATCTATGGACGAAGAATCCTTGGGTCCCCACATGCATGACAACTCCTATCACTTCTGCTTATCCACCATGCTGACTGGGAATAATGGGAATTGCAACTCAACAGCACTTGTGGCTCTTGTGGGGATTTGTAAAAGGCACCATGATGTAATGGGCTGACTGGAAAGACATGTGTCAGCAGCTGATTGGCTAAGCATGCCAGGAGCCAACATTATTTCACAAACCTGAGTGGCACATTATTACACTGCAGGGTAAACTTTGGTTCAGAAGCTGTGGTAAAGCTTCTATTTATTTACATCTACAACATCCAACAGCTCTGAGGTTACGAAAGGACATTTTAATATCAGACATCATATCCACAAGCCTTGTATCTAAATTCAAACCCCACTCTTCTAACTCAGTGGTTTTCAACATGGAGTCCCCAAATGCATTTGGTAAACAACTGGTAAACTGGCTGGGATTTCTGGGAGTTGTAGGGATCCCAGGTTGAGAACCACTGTCCTAACTGAACAAAACTAACTGCAGCCTTCCAGATGTTACTGTACCACAACTCCCATCAGCTGTAGTCATGATTTCGAATGATAAACACAGGACTTGTAATCCAGTATCTGGAGAGCAACATAATACAACTTGGTGGGCCAGATTCAAGCCAAGGGCCTTGAATTTGAAACATGTGATGGGAATTATAGTGCAGTAGAGTGACTGTGAGCTTGCTCTTGGACTGTGGAAACAACACATTCAACAATAGCTGGTTCCTCCAAATGAGGTGGAATGCATTTTGAAGGGGGTTATGATCTTCAAAGGCCTTTTCAGTCTTATGATTCCTAGATCCTTTTCTCAAGACCCCAAGATTCTTCTCTACTCAAGGAAGTTAGTTTGGACCCATTTATTTCAAATGAGCAACCAAAACAGTGTTGTTCCACATGGCATTCAGTGATCAGAAATTGATATTTTAACTGTTTTAATTGGGTTGTTGTATGTCTTTTGGGCTGTGTGGCCATGTTCCAGAAGTGTTTTAATTGGTTTTTATTTGCTGGGAGAAAATATAAATATGCTTTATATAAATAATTGTATTGCTTGTTCAGAAATGTGGTCTATGTGCAGAAAAAATAATTTTAATGGCACCCCTCCCCCCAACCTGAAACATACATGTCTTTCAACATACAAAACCTACCAGGACACATTGGGATCCCTGGATTCAGGGAGAATGCTATGTATTGTTTTCTCCTGCAGTGGGAGAAAACAACCGTAATTGTTTGTTCTTGCACTCAAGGCAAAATAGTTGAGATTTGCATCCTTAGGTAGAAATCATGTAGCCCCCAATATTGTTGGACAATACTCTAAAACTATCTTAGATTGCATAGTCAATGGTGAAGAATGCTGGGAATTGCAGCCCCAAAACATCTGGATTCTCGTTTATTTTCATCTTGATAAAAAGTTAAGTGTCAAAGATATCTCAAGCCCATAATTTCATGTCATTCAACACAAGTTGAGATTTCTGTTGAAATCAATTTTCTTTAAAGAGCAAACCAAAATATCTACATTCAGAGGTAAAACTTCAATCAGTTTTGATCACAACCAATTCAAAAGATTATTTTTTCTTGTGCATTCTAGCTTTGGTGAATCTAGTTTTTTAAAATGCTTATTTGATGTCTTGAGTTTCCCAGATGAAAGTGCTCACTCTAAGAACAGACCACTTCCAAGCATGTTGAACTTCATCAAGTTGACTTTCAGACCACGCCTTGAATCAATAGGATTTATTTTATTTTCACTCTCATACTAAGCAAATGCTACATGAGAAATTAATTGCTTGAAGTTCACTCCTTCTTATAATTGCTTACATGCTCCTTGTTCAGGTTTCTAGTCAAACAGTATCAGGACTTCAAAAGGTTACAGTTTGGGGATATATCTCCCAGAATCCCACAGCAAGCATAATATTTTGGCTGCGGAATCTGAAAACTATAGTCCAAAAGTAACCTTTTTAAGCTCTTAACAACACATGTTGCAACATGTCAAAAGATCTTGGTTCTGATACCACTTATCTGGAAAGCATATTGACAAATCTGCACCATTTTATAGTTATTCAGACTATTGCTGACTTTGAATTGATTATATTTTAGTTCTTTTTTAAAAAGGCCTGCCTCCAAACCTTTTGGGATAGATGGGATGATGTGCTAGTCTGTGCTTTTGCGATTGACAATATTTATTATTGACAATATTTATTCTTCTAGAACAGCCCATCACCCACAATCCAGCTAGTTCTCTCCAGCAGTCTTTGTAAATGGATGAAAGGGAAGATTTATTATGATCAGATCCTGTGGAAATTAGAAAATAGGACTAATGGAAGCCATTAATGTCTTCTCAACAATCAGATGAATTGTAGATCGATACCGTATATTAATAGGTTGGAAGCAAATGGGTATAATCTAAACATCTTTCACGTACAGTAGATGAGCAGTTGAGGAAGGAGAAGGAAAAGAATGGCTTCCTCCATATTTTAAAAACTGCCTTCTCATGGCAAATACATTTTGGCTTTAAACTTTATTGTTTAAAATACCTACAGTAGTTGTATTTGATATCAAATGAAAAGAAATTTAACTTTTAAACCATGAAAAGGATATTAGAAGCCAGAGACAGCATGGAAATGCCATGGGATAGCAGCCCACGACGGTAAGGGGACAAAGCCCATGATTTCCCCCACTGTCCCCAGGGACCCTCATGTGATGAGATCCTTGCTCTCAAATTTAGCTTTAGTGTCCACTTATTAAGAATATAATTTTCTCTGACTGTGAGCAAATGTTAGGACCCAGTTCAAATTGCTGATCACCTTAAAATGTTAAATGGTTTAGAACTAGGTTAGCTGCAGGATAATCTTCTGAATATTGTCTTGACACTTAAGGTCACTGGTAGGGGCATACTTGCATATCTTTCAAATAGCAGAAAAATGGGAGACAGCTTTCTCTTGTTATTATTATGTTCGGACTTTGGAACAGGGAGAAGAAAGAATGAAACAACGAAAAAACCACTGAGTATGTGGAATCTGAAGAATGCCCCAATATAAATATTACAGTACAGAGATCATATGAATATATGGAGATCATCTGAAGGATATCCCAATATAAATATTATAAAGGTTAACATATTTATCAATAAAATTCTAATTGAAATGAAGCATTAACCCTGCTAGTAGACACAGTGAGATAATCACTGTGAAGACCCCGGGGGGGGGGGGGGGGGCAGGAAGACATCATATCAACCTGAGAGCCAGGAAAATATTTCCATCTTGTCTCCTGTGCCATAACAACATGCTATGCTAATTTACACACACACACACATACACACACAATAATTTATAAATTTATAATATATTGTATATACTTATAATATTGAAAATAATATTATAATGTAATACAATATTATACGAATAATAATATAATATAATATTAATTATACATTATATATTAAATGTAATATTACAAATAATATTACCATATAATGATATAGTACAATATAGTAATTTAATGCTTATATTGTGCTATGCTAATAATATATTCTATGTATATTTGATTTGTAAGCTGCTCTGAGTCCTCTTCAGGGTGAGAAGAGCAGGATACAAATGTAGTAAATAAATAAATATAAATAAACCACTGGAGATAGCTGTGAGATATGATGACAACAGCCCCCCCCCCAGCTGTTCCTCCTGAAGTATCAACCTTCCATTATATTGGAAGACACAGGTGGTATCACTAGGGTTGGTGTCACCTCAATGCATAAGCTCATGGTGTTATCCTCAGGCAGGTAGCCACCCCTCAGCTCCAGAGAGTGACAGGGAGGGATCAAGTTTGGGTTGTTCCCTGCCCCTGAAGCAAAGATAGCAGCAGGACTGGGCTGGACTAGGGCTCCCAGGGATTTCCTGCCCTGTAAAAGGAAAGGAAGGAGAAGGTGGAATAGGATGAGGAGGATGAGGATGCCACTGCCAAATCCTCCCCTCAGCAGGCAATGCCCAATGTTGAGTCCTCCCTGCCCCTTCTCCTAGTTTGGGATGGCTAACCTGTGGAGGGGAAGGAGAGGTGGCAACAGGTGGGGAGAAGCTCTTGCCTCCCACCTTTTTGCCCCCTACTTTCCCCCTCCTGCCCACCTCAGTGTTCATCTCTCCTTCCTTCCCATCCCACCTTTGTCTACCATCTTTCCTTCCATTCCCCTGCCTAGCCTAGCCAGTGGTAAAAATGCAGTAGTCCCAGTGATATTTATTGTGATCACAGGCCAAGAAGTTAGAGGGGAACAGATTGCAAAAAGATAATCCCTTTATGCAATTGCATGCTTAATAAAACACCAAGGTCTTTTACTTCAGGGTCACTACTCCGAGTCTGCACTGAGCTTTATTAAAAATAAAAAAGCTTGACTATCAGAAATGAAGAAAGATGAATCTTCCTGACACTAGGAAGCAATATTCACAAAAGGGTTTCTAGAAAAAAAGCAGTTAAGAGGTAAAAGATTGTCCAAATTCTACACCCATTTACCTGGACAGTTCTTCTGCCTTGTTCCACAGCCACCTGCCTACCCCTGATACCACAAGCCTTTCTTCCTGGATTCAGGAGTTGTCCTGAAATTTCTGGGACTGGGATGTTTCTGACATGGCTACAATATCTTTCCTGTTCCCTGGTTACAAAGTAAACTGGAAAAAATAGCAATGAAGAAGATTGTCAGTTTGAGCATTAGAATCTTAACTTAGGACTTGCTCAGGATTTCATGTCCCTCATGTTTTTTCTTTTTATTGGGGTTTTCTCTCTTTTTGTTTCTCAATTTAACAATTTCTTTACCAAAAGTTTGATCCCCCTATATGTATAGAAGGCTTCCATATGGAACACTTGCTGTTGTAGTTCCATTTAGACTGCAGACTATTGGATTAGTAAAGGACATTTTGCTGTCCTGTCTGTTTTTTAGTTTTTGGACATTTTAGCTGCTGCAGTTTTTTTCTTGTCAGTTTTGTATTTGTGTGTGTGCATGTACATGTATGAGAATGCTTTAACATTTTAAAACTTTGATTACTAAGAGGCCTGCACTTGAATCTTCATTCAGGAGCAGAAAGGTGAGAAGACCTCAGAGGAAAATTTCAAACGGGGAAAAGGAAAACAATCTAGGAATTATTGAACCTTTCCTTTCATTAGCAGCTTCTTCGAACATATATTTTAAAAAGTTTTAAATTTTGTTCTCATTAAAGATTTCAATAAACCAGGACAGCCTTTCATGGGTGTTATTGAAGGAATATGTGAGCTTAAGGAAATAATTAAGACTTTAATGTGGTCACATTCCTTGGATTAGGAGCGGCCTTTACGATGCAAGGAACTTCTCTTCATTTTTTTTTTAAGTTGGAAGACGGTTTGTGTGCTTCTTTTAAGATTCAAGTTTAATCTTAAAATACCTGAAATTGGCTGTTGCTCTCCTTGGATGTCTTTGTTGCTTTACCTGAGGGAATGCACATACAAACCAAAGATGCTTTCAACTAGAGAGGGGATGACTCGAGCCTTTCATGGATTTCATGTGTGCTTGTGTATGTAGCAATGCATATGCACATGCATGTGTGCATTAATGAGCACATTTCCAGACTCTGGCTCACGTTACTTTCTTTTAAACTTTAAAAGCAAAGAGCCTGTATTCCGAATTGAACCATTAAGACAATATGACTCCCGTCTCCACAGAACCAGTATCCAGAGTTTCACTTATCCACTTCTTACAAACTATGATTTCTCTAGGCATTTTCTAGGTCCTCCAGCACAGCTCTGTTGTGTTCTTGGGTTAAGTGTCTTTCATTTCAGTAAAGTTTGCTGTTTCTGCAATTTTGTGTATCCTTGCTTAGACATGGATACACAAAAGTCAAATAGCTCATATTACACGAACATTCAATGTGAAATGATCCAGGGGACCATTGCTTAGAATGGCTAATGGATGTATTGGCTGAAGATTTCTGGTTGTCACAGTCCCAGTCTGCTATTTTTCCAAGCTGTGCTGTGGACACAGCTTTGCTGAGCATACTAACTGAATCAAGTATAAGATCCATCTAATGCAGTACAATTTACAAGAATACCATTATCTACCACAAATTAACAAAGGATCTGTCATAGGTTCCAAACAAAAACATAGACCTATTTTGTCAAAGACAGAACGCCACCAAATAGAGTACAACACAGTTTATTGAAGTTACAGAACTAAAAATGCCCGTAGGAAGCGAAGGACTAGGCAAACACTTGTCTTCAGTGTGAAAAGTAACAGAAACAGCTCCGTTTGAATTAAAACGGTTCGAAAGGATAAACCGGATTAAACAGGAGTTTAATCCGGATTAAATCAAAAGTGCTTACTTCAGCCTGGCAATTTAAACAAACAAAAGTTGGTAAACAGAGGTCAAAATGAACACAAAAAACTGGCAGCAGATTCCTCTCTGCTTCTCAAAAGCTACAGATGAGTAACTCAGGCTGTTTACTCCTCCGTGCAACGAGCGAAATCCGGGTCCAGGCACATCAATCAGGGTAACGGCGGTCAGCAGGGTCCCAATCCGGTCCAAGGTCGAAAGCCAAGTGCAGACGTCTAAAGTTCCACAAGTTCCACCGATAGCCACAGAAGGGATAGTCCGAGGTCGTAGTCAGTCAGTCAGTCCAGCGTCAATCCAGAGTAGGTAATTAATGTCCGTCAAAAAGACGATGGAGGTCCAAGCTATCAAGATTAAACACAAGTTGCACAGAAAAACCCCACACAGTTCCTCCCGCCGTCTATGCCCAGTGTCCTTAGTAACTTACGTATCCAGCAACAAATCACACCCGTCTTCAGGAAGTTCCCCAACAAGAGCCCAAGCGTTCGTCCAGATTACCTTGCCCAACGCAATTAGCCATTGATCCTAAACCCCATTTTATCCTAGTTCATAACTCCTCATCGCTGTCAGCTGCTATCCTAATTCCAGGTGCCTCATCATCATCATCCTCATCAGAGCTAAAACACCTTTGACTACGCCCCACAGCATCCCCAGCTGTGGATCCCGCTCCATCCCTCCAGCCCGTCCATGGGTCTGATCCTGCAACCCGCCAATCGCCTCCCATGCTATCATTGCCGGTGACACCCAAATCCTCCCTCACACGAGTCCACTCCATGTCATCCTCCTCTGAGCTAACCATCTCTTCCTCCATTCCCTCGGTAAAACCCTCAAATGAGTCTTCATCTGTTGGTTCTGCAAATAAGTCCCGGAGCCGTTTCCTTTCACGCTCCTCAAAAGAGTCTGACTCTCGAGGAGTCTTACGACCCCGTCTCCTAGTACCGGAGCCAGAAGGCTCAACCATAACATATTTAGAGTGAAAATATACCTTGAAATTGGTGTTTTCAGGGAAAAAAACATTTAAATAGTAATAGTAGTAATATGAGAGTTCTATATGACAATTATGCATTATTTTTATATTGCTGCACTTTTATATGGTTTAAGCATTCATAAACTGCTACTACCTATTTAAATATGTAATAACAGGCAAATGTTTGCAGCATTTTTGTTTCAAACTGGAGATTAATGCAGAAACAAGACTAAGCTGGAAACAGGCTGATTTGTCTATTAATAGTTAGCATAAAGAACTTCCAAGTCAATTGAGTCTGAGTATCCAACAGCAGGTAGTGTACCTTCAACAAAAAGTGTTTTTTTCTTTCATCCTCATGTAAAGGGAAAATAGAAACTTCTGTGTAGAAGAAAACTCAATGAAGGTCCAATCAGGGCCTACCATCCTATAGGCCAGGAAAAGGCACTTGTGTCCAGTAACAAAATATAAGAGGTAACAGGTCATCCCTCATTCACATATGTGTACACACATTGTGCTAGGATGGCCTCTAGTGCACTCCCCACCCTGCAAAAGCCTTGAAGACAAGTGAAGTAGCCAAGAAACAGCCAGTTCTTCTCCCCATAAAAGGCCACTGGCAGCAACTGTGGTATATGCCCATTGCTGAAAAGTTGCCAGTAGGGCTCTCTGTGATGACCCATGGGCCTTGTAGTCCTGCTCAGGACATTGTAATTCCTGATGAAGATGAAAACTTGGGTTTTTTACCTTCCCAGTCTGAACTGGATTCCTCTCAGCCAGATCTTTCCCAGGCAGATCTGGGAACCTTGCACCTGCAAGAAAGTTGTCTCCCAGAAGTATGTCAAACAAGCCCAGATCCTACTTCTCCCGTATTCTTGCGCCGGGAGTTTTGTAAACAACAGAGAAGTTTGGATTCAGCTTCGCGCAGGAGTGCGAGGATTGCAGCTAAGAATGTGGCCAATTAAGACTGCTTCTCGTGAGAATCTTTGGGGAGTCTCACATCTGGTCTCAGAGTTAGCTTTCGGTTCTGATTCCCAGAGAACTGCTTCGGCGGGAAAGCTAGACTCTATTTAGGTGTTTTACCCGCGTAGTAACTTCGCGGAGTCAATTCGTCAGCCTACGGAGCGAGTTGTGTCTGGACAGCGCGCTCCGGTTCAAGCCTCGCTCCTGCTCAAGCCTTGCCTTGCTATCCAGCCTTCGCCTTGCTTCCCAGCCTTTGTTTATCTACGGACTTTGCCTTGTTTCCCAGGATCAATCCTTGCCTTGTTCCACGGATTTATCAAGTTATTCCACGGACCTTGTTCTTGTTCTTAGTTACCTTGTTCCACGTTCAAGCCTTGTTTTAAGTATCAAGTTATTTCCTAGCCTCGCTCAAGTTTCATGGACTAAAGGACCTTGTCATCTCCCCTCACTTTGCTTGGCAAAGTGAGTGTTTCGGTTATTGGATTACAACTTTGGACCGTAATATTTCTTATTGGACATTGCTTTTTTGGACTAATTCTGACCTTTCCTGAAAGGTCTAATTCTGGACTATTTTCTACACTTGTTTTTATTAACCTTATATATTCCTACAATAAAGATATTAGATAGATTCTGGCCTCTGTGTATGGTTATTGGTGCTCTGCAGCCTGGGTCGTGACAGTTTGACTCCGCCACCCTAAGCACCAATTAACCTCGGCCAGAATGTCTACCGGAGTCGTACCTGGGCCGAGCGGCCAGCCGATTACCTACACCATCGACAAGGAAGAGGTGGACCGAATCCGTGATAAGCTCAATGCACAGGATGGAGAAATAAGGGGTTTGAAGGAACGCGGAGTTCGTCTTCCGGCCATGGCGTTGCCAACCAAGTTTACTGGAGAAGCTTCTAAGGTTCATGTCTTCCGTCGCCAATGTCAAGCTTATCTGGAGGCCCGTGCTGCCGAGTTTCCCCAAGAAGACATCAAAGTGGCTTGGGTTTACAGTCTTCTAGACGGGCCAGCGGCCAGCTGGGCGACGGCACTGTTCGACCAAGCCTCTCCACACCTAAGATCAGCGCAACACTTCTTGGACCACCTCAAGGAGACTTGGGGAATCGAGGACAATTTGGAGGCAGCCGGTCACAAACTCCGTCGCCTTTTCCAAGGAGACAGACCTATGTCTCAGTATATAGCCGAGTTCCGAGTGCTGGCCCACAACACCGGCTGGAACGATGTAGCCCTCAGGGGACAATTCCGGGAGGGTCTCAACATTGAAATGCTGGAAGAAATCTCCAAGGTGGATCCTCCCCAGACCCTCGAGGCACTCATTGATCAATGTTTACGGGCTGAAGTCATGATTGCCAACAGGAAACAGTGGGTTCGAGGCCAGGGCAGTAGAGCCGGGGCAAAACCCCCCGCTCCCGCCAGCGTTCAGCCACGTCCGGTGTGGAGACCCCCACCGCCAACCCCATACCCCAGAGGAGGCGAGGAGGTGCCGATGCAGTTGGGCAATGTGCGTCCCAGACTAGATGCCGCCGAGAAGGCCCGTCGTCAACGCTTAAACCTCTGCTGGTACTGCGGGAACGGGGGCCACTTCGCCAGAGAGTGCCCAGCCAAAGGGAAGCCTGCCGCCCGTCTTGCGGCGGCGTCCTCCACGGAGACGAAGGCGTCTGAGCCGACTGGCACACAGCCGGCGGGGGAAGCCAACGACCGGGTGTAGAGAGGCTCGCCAACCCGGTCAAAAAATCCATCCAAGAGCCGCCAACCGGGGTCCTGTTCCTTCTCGTGGTCACATTATGGTCAGCAAAAAGGGGACCCGTCATGATCCACGCCATGATAGACTCTGGAGCTACCAACAATTTCATCGATAGAGAGTATGCCGACTCTCTGGGATTACAATATCATGATTTCAAGAATGCCCGTGTGGTGCAAGCCATAGACGGCCGTCCCCTCAAGACGGGCCCCGTAAGTCAGTGGTCGGAACCCACCAGGATGTGGATAAGGGAACATATGGAAGAGATTTCCTTCTTTGTTACCGAGGTCCCCCATTTCCCTGTGATTTTGGGAATTCCATGGCTGACTCTCCACGACCCTAACATTTCCTGGTCCAACAGAGAACTGCAGTTTGCTTCACCGTACTGCCAAAACCATTGCCTCGTAGCCAAGGTATGCCATGCCACAGACACCGAGCCCATCATCACCTTGCCAAAGAAGTACTCCGAGTATTGGGATGTATTCAATGAGAAAGAAGCCGAAAAATTACCCCCACATAGACCTTATGACTGTGCCATTGACTTGGTGGAGGGGGCCCCGATCCCGCGAGGGCATCTCTACTCCCTGACTGAACCAGAGCAAGAAGCTCTCAGGGAATTCCTAGAGACAAACCTTCGCAAGGGATTCATCAGACCCTCTCAATCCCCAGCCGCCTCCCCAGTGATGTTTGTGAAGAAGAAGTCAGGGGAACTACGCTTGGTGGTGGACTACAGAGCATTGAACAATATCACCAAGCGGAACAGCTATCCCCTGCCCTTAATCTCGGATCTACTGGATCGGCTTCGAGGAGCCAAGGTTTACACCAAGCTGGATCTTCGGGGGGCTTACAACTTAGTTCGCATCAGGGAAGGGGACGAGTGGAAGACCGCCTTCCAGACCAAATTCGGATTATTTGAGTCCCGAGTTATGAATTTCGGTTTATGCGGAGCCCCCGCAACGTTCCAGCATTTTGTCAATGACATTTTTCAGGACTATCTAGACAGGTTCTTGATAATCTACCTGGACGATTTTTTGGTGTTTTCCAGATCACAATCAGAACATGAGAACCACGTCAAAATGGTGTTACAACGATTGCGGGATCATGGACTTTATGCCAAGCTGGAAAAATGCGCTTTTGATCTACAAGAGGTAGATTTCCTTGGTTACCGCATCTCGCCTCTAGGGCTTTCCATGGATCCAGCCAAAGTTTCAGCAGTATTGGAATGGCGGGCGCCAACTAACAAGAAAGAGGTGCAGCGTTTCTTGGGGTTCGCGAACTACTACCGCAAGTTCATTCCAGATTTTGCCCGCTGGTCCGACCCCATCACTAGCTGCATCCGTGGAAAGCAGCCTTTCCGCTGGACTGATCAAGCAGAGAAAGGGTTCCAGCAACTAAAGAAACTATTCACCTCCCAGCCAATTCTACAGCACCCAAATCCTGGAACCCCTTTTGTGGTGCAAGCGGACGCCTCTGATGTGGCAATTGGGGCTGTACTCTTACAACCGGTGGGAGATCACCTCCACCCCTGTGCCTTTTATTCTCGTCAACTAACCACACCAGAGAGGAATTACACCATTTGGGAAAAAAAACTACTGGCCATAAAGGCAGCCTTTGAAACTTGGAGACATTGGCTAGAAGGGGCCAAATTTCCCATTGAAGTCCACACTGATCATCGTAATCTAGAACATCTAAGAACTGCCCGCAAACTAAATCAGAGGCAGCAACGTTGGGCTTTATTCTTTGAACGTTTCAACTTTCAGATCCATTATGTGACCCCAGCCCAAACCAAGCAAGCAGACGCCCTGTCACGTAAACCGGAATACGCTGCAGGACGCAAGGAGACCTTTGAATCCCAACTGCTACAACCTGAGAACTTTGCCACGCTCACGGTGGGGAACACCAAATCCATTCCCATTGGTTCAACTTCCCCTACTCCAGGACCCATCTGTGCTCAAGAAATCAGGGCTAGTCAGCAAGCAGATGCCTGGGCGCAGGACCAACTTCGCCAAGGTCTGCATTTCCCCTTTTCGCTTAAAGATGGGCTGCTCTGCTATAGAAATCATGTTTATATCCCACCCGGACCGGGCAGGGAAAAAGCGCTTCGTCTGTGTCATGACTGCAAACCAGCAGGACACTTCGGACTATTTAAAACTATGCATTTGATCCTAAGGGATTTTTGGTGGCCCAAGATCCGCAAGGATGTGGAAAAATATGTCAACACCTGCCCAGTATGCCAGCGCTCCAAGATACGAAGGGAGAAGCCCTCAGGGCTTTTACACCCCCTTCCTACCCCATCTCGCCCATGGGAAATAATTTCCGCGGATTTCATCACTGACCTACCACCTTCCTGTGGATTCACCACGATCTTAGTGGTGGTGGACCTATTCACCAAGTTAGCCCATTTCATTCCCTGCGAAGGCCTCCCCACGGCCAAGGAAACTGCGGATCTATTTCTTCAACATGTTTTCAGACTACATGGATTGCCCAAGAGTTTAGTCACAGACCGTGGATCTCAATTCACCTCTCGTTTTTGGAAGGCACTACAAAAACTATTGGGCATAGACTCTCGCTTATCTTCAGCTCATCATCCCCAAACAGATGGGCAAACGGAGCGCACCAATGCCACTTTGGAGCAGTATCTTCGCTGTTATGTAAACTATCAACAGGACAATTGGGCTTCTCTGTTACCACTGTCTGAGTTTGCCTACAACAATGGAGTTCAAGCTTCTACAAAAGAAACGCCGTTCTTTGCAAACTACGGCTTCCATCCACGTTTCTTCCCCCCTGTCATTGAAACTTCAGAGGTTCCCGCAGCAGAGGATTGGCTGCAGGAACTCACAGCGGTGCAACAACTTTTGCTCCAGCAACTGGACCAAGCCAAGGAGGACTATAAACGCCACGCTGACAAACATCGCCAGCCGGGCCCCGAAATCAAGGTAGGAGATCGGGTTTTCCTGTCCACTCGCTTTCTGCCCTCCCACCGCCCTTGCCGGAAGTTAGATGCCCATTTCATTGGTCCCTATCCAGTGGTGGCGCAATTAAACCCCGTGACTTTCAAACTCCAACTTCCGCGTTCAATGCGCATTCACCCCGTGTTTCACCGTTCCCTGCTCCTTCCGGCGGATGGTGTGCGACCTGATACAGACCAACCGGCCCCCCCTCCTGTTTTGATGAATGGGGAGGAGGAGTTCGAGGTTGAGGACATTTTGGATTCTCGCTTTCACCGCCGCCGCCTACAATATCTCATTGACTGGGTGGGTTTTGGCCCTGAGGAACGCTCTTGGGAAGACGCCTCCACAGTCCATGCTCCTGATCTAACCCGTCGCTTTCATCAGACCTATCCCACCAAACCACGACCTCGCGCCTCGGGAAGAGGGCCCCAGTTTGGGAGGGGCCTTGAGGAGGGGGATAGTGTGATGACCCATGGGCCTTGTAGTCCTGCTCAGGACATTGTAATTCCTGATGAAGATGAAAACTTGGGTTTTTTACCTTCCCAGTCTGAACTGGATTCCTCTCAGCCAGATCTTTCCCAGGCAGATCTGGGAACCTTGCACCTGCAAGAAAGTTGTCTCCCAGAAGTATGTCAAACAAGCCCAGATCCTACTTCTCCCGTATTCTTGCGCCGGGAGTTTTGTAAACAACAGAGAAGTTTGGATTCAGCTTCGCGCAGGAGTGCGAGGATTGCAGCTAAGAATGTGGCCAATTAAGACTGCTTCTCGTGAGAATCTTTGGGGAGTCTCACATCTGGTCTCAGAGTTAGCTTTCGGTTCTGATTCCCAGAGAACTGCTTCGGCGGGAAAGCTAGACTCTATTTAGGTGTTTTACCCGCGTAGTAACTTCGCGGAGTCAATTCGTCAGCCTACGGAGCGAGTTGTGTCTGGACAGCGCGCTCCGGTTCAAGCCTCGCTCCTGCTCAAGCCTTGCCTTGCTATCCAGCCTTCGCCTTGCTTCCCAGCCTTTGTTTATCTACGGACTTTGCCTTGTTTCCCAGGATCAATCCTTGCCTTGTTCCACGGATTTATCAAGTTATTCCACGGACCTTGTTCTTGTTCTTAGTTACCTTGTTCCACGTTCAAGCCTTGTTTTAAGTATCAAGTTATTTCCTAGCCTCGCTCAAGTTTCATGGACTAAAGGACCTTGTCATCTCCCCTCACTTTGCTTGGCAAAGTGAGTGTTTCGGTTATTGGATTACAACTTTGGACCGTAATATTTCTTATTGGACATTGCTTTTTTGGACTAATTCTGACCTTTCCTGAAAGGTCTAATTCTGGACTATTTTCTACACTTGTTTTTATTAACCTTATATATTCCTACAATAAAGATATTAGATAGATTCTGGCCTCTGTGTATGGTTATTGGTGCTCTGCAGCCTGGGTCGTGACACTCTCTGAAGCTAGCTGGCTCCTCAAACTCCTTGCTCTTAGAAAAGACCCCCTAGAGTCAGGCATTTGAGCAGACATGGCTGTGTTGGCTCCACAAAAGGATGGGCAGAAGTGATTGCATGGGAGCAATGCTAGAAGGCCTAAATGCCCTGTAGACACCAGATCCTGGAAGTTAAATAGGGCCAGCTTTGGTTAGTTCATGGACAGAAAACTGCCAATGAATAGCAAGTGCTGTAGGTTATTTTTCAGAGGAAGAAACTGGCAAAACCACCTTTGAGGATTCCTTACCTAAGGAAACTTGATAAAATGCATGGGGTCTCCATAAATCAATATGTAACTTCAAGGTATATATACACACACACAATGATTAGAACTCGGTTTGTGCACAACATTGTCCAGGAGAAAAGAGTGGCTAATTTAACTTTCAGTGAAGAGTGAGCCACAATATTTGCCGATGACTTTTCCATTGATCTAACTGCTCACTTCCAGCATGCTATAGATGAGTCTCTTGAAGACAGATAAATAAGTAATGTTTTATACACAATGTACTTGATGAAAGAATTAACAGTAATGCTCATATTTCACTAAGTTCAGTTGTACTGGATGTTTACTGGCCCATTTCAAAATCCTAAAGGGTCTACATCTGATGTTTTTAAGAAATGCCTTCATTCTTAGTGTTTGAGACTTGAACGCTCTCATTGTGATTGGGATGGGTTATGGAACAGAATAGTCTTCCTGGTACTCATCACAGCTTGGAAAAGGTTTTTTTTTGGATCCCCAGAAAGCAGGGTTAGTTAGTCATGCCAGTTGAAGTATTCTGAGAGTTGTAGTCCAAAAAACCAAATTTACTAGTTCTGATACCCATGATTGGAAGACTATTCCCACTAAAAACCAAATGTTTGAGGTCAGATTAAGGATTTGCTTTGTTTTCCTAACAGTTGTGTGATCTCTTGACATACATTCTTTTTTTCTTACTATAGAATTACTACAGAGAAAGCAGAGACTGAATATCTACACTGTGTGATCCCAGTGGTGTGCTAGAAACTATCCATCAACATGCCCTTATAAAATAAAACTGGCATTTAAGTTGAGCTTTTGAGTGTCCGTACTTCTGGTGATGTGGATGATGGGAGGGAGTGCTGATTATGCATACTGTACTTAGTTACACTGAGTTGCTTCACAGGGAGGGGAGTGGCAGCAATGGAAGCGAATTCAATATTTAGAGAAGAAAATAAAATGGAAAGAGGAGTCACGTGGAGGTATTCATTGTGCTCTGCGCAGTCATTATGAATATGCTTTATAGCAATGTGAACGCTAAGTACTTCTCCTTGATGTTTTGATTACGCTTCACTATTAGTTAAGTGTACCATTAAAACTATGCATTACTGACACAGCCAATATTTATTTTATTTAACTTATTGGCACATATTTCAAGCAATAAAAAGTAAAATACATCCTGATCTGCTTGATGGAGGAAAGGTTTATTGCTAATGTCAAGAAATCTCAAGGTCATGAAACCATTCCCATCAATATAATCACTGCAGACATTTTGAAACTGGCCAGATTAATGAAGGCCATACGGTGCTGGCTGGAGAGATCCTGGTGTCCCTCTCTTTCATTCCCAGTTTCAGAAATCCTGCTCTGCTCTTTTCCAATGACTGAAGTATGTCCTACAATTCTGCTTGTTTGAAGGTATTTATATATCTTGGAGTCAGTGTCAACAATCAAAGTTCAAAAGCAGCAAGCTATAGGTTGGTGGCATGCACCACTTCCTCCACTATATTATGATGGAGTCCGCTAGCTCCCATCCCACAATGAGCTACTTCTGGCAGGGCTCTACTGTAAAACTGTAGAGGAAGCAGTGCCCCACTGCGGCAACACAGGTGGAATCCTATGTTCCATGTTCTGACAAAAACCAATAAGGCTTTTTTTACTGATCTGAGGCAGGGAATGGCTCCATGTTTTAGAAGGCCCAAGACAGTGTGTTCTTCATTGGGCCCCTCTTATGCCATTGAGCCCCTTCATACTCCCTTGATGATGGCAGACTGGTGGCAAAAACGGCTCTAGGAAAAGACAAAAATTTATCTTGGGCATTTGTACTGAAAAGTTCAATAATCCTCCGAAGGTAGCATCACTCTGGGGCATTGTGAGATATTTACCTAGACACTTGGACAAAACCACTGGAAAAGGGGACAAGGCAGCACTGTGGTGACTTCTGCTGAGATTATGGGGCCCTTGCAGGTGCATGAGTGTATTGCATGCCAATAGCAGGGATGGCTCCGGGAAAAAGTGGTTAATAGAAGCCAAAGACTTCTTTACCAAGGACACAGCAATAAACTATGTCACAGTTTTAGCACTTTTTAGTCTGTCATTTTTGTTACATATTCTCATATTGAGAATCTTGCCTAACAACTAACTTTGGGTTGGATTCATCAAGGTACTCCCATAAAATGAGTTTTTGAACTTTACTACAGAAATATTATATAGATACCCTCCTTTACTTTTACTTTTATCTGTAGTATGGCATCAAGAAAGGGTAATTTCTGTAGACTCTTAATATCTGGAATGTTTTTCTCCCCCAAATAAAAGATGTGCCAACTCTGTTGCATTTTAGGTACATGTTGAAAACCCTCAAAATTTTCTTTAGACTGTGATTATTTGTAACATTTTTTTTCCTTTATGGCCTATTGATTTCATTATATATCTGTGTTTTGTTTTAGCTGTAATGTAAATTTGTATTTAGTGATTTTTAAAGTCCTAGGTTTAAGATCACAGTTAAGATTGACTTAAGTAGTTTCAATCTCCACAAGTCAGGAAATTGGAATATACGGCTAATTGTAGTACATTTGTGCCCTATGATCTGAAATGGTGCTGTGTCATGTGAGAAATCTGACTTGCTTGAAATTTACTCTTCTTGCAGTCAACTTTGCCTATGTCTTTCAGCCCCCAAACTGGATAGGTAGAATGAAATACCATGAACTAGCAAAGATATCCCACCTTGATCTTATCCTGTTTGTTACCGTATGACTTGTCTAACTCTTAGGAACTTGTTAGAAGAATTTTCCTGTGAGCTGACTAGCCAATGCCTGCTCATTGCTGACACAGAAAGAAGGCCTCTCTTCATTAACCTTTCATATATCACACTGGCCAAAGGATACTGGAAGATGTAGCTCCTGAAAAGGGACTTTTCCATGCTCTTGGAATGAGGGACCTCCTCTTGTTCATCTTCTGAACCAGAAAGACACCCTTGCTGACTTGCCAGTCATGCCAATTTAATTCAAAACACATAACTCCAGAATAGCAATCCAAGTCATCATATTGTATTTTGTAGTTCTTGGGAGCTAAGAAAATACTGTTCCCAAATCCTAAAATAAAATAGTAAAAGTATAGAATTACCAAACCTTGAACTAGAGTTTACCAGAAGAATAATTCACAATATTTACTTTGGTTTCTATGGTAGCGATCTCAAAATACTGTTCCACTTAATAAAATCAAAAACATGTGCTTATTATTCTATCATGTATTTAATTCTAAGTCAGCTGTGATGTTCAGTGGGTGGCCTTGGGTCAATTATAATCTCTGAACCCTTTTGGAACAGGAGTCAGGATGGAGTATAGCTTTCTGATGTCCTCCATTTCTACCACTAGATCCCTCCACTTTGAACATTCTATAAAAACAAAACTGTGGATGTCGCTCAGAGTTTGGAAACTACTTTGTTTGGACCACAATTCCCAGAACCCTCTGACAGTACTGACTCCAAGAGCTGTATCAAAGAAAACAACATTTAAAGTCTGTGTTGCTGGGTCTGACATAGATTGAACAGATATAGATGTACTGTACACTCAATGCAGCAGTTCTCAAAGTGTGCTCCTTCCCCTCTCCCCACCTCCCTCACCCCTAAAAGCCTTTTTTCCTCACCTCCCTCACCACCCAGATCCTTTCCCCTTCACCTTGTTTGCTTCCAAAACCCTAATCCCACTGGGGGTACTTTGTACTTTTCCTGCATGGCAGAAGGGAGTTGCACTGGATGGCCTCTAGGGTTTCAAGATGAGTCCACAGCAGACACTCTGCTGGCTGTTGTATTGGATCACATGTCGGACACTTCCCAAGTGTCTAAGACTATTTGATGTATCGGCAAATAATGCATGCAGATCCCAGTAAGGTGGCCTTCTGCAGCTGGCAGATGATAATTTTGTCAGTGCCAATTGTGTTTAAGTGCAGGCCTAGGTCTTCAGGCACTGCACCCAATGTGCCGATCACCACTGGGACCACCTTGACTGGCTTGTGCCAGAGTCTTTGCAATTTGATCTTTAAATTCTCATATCGTGTCAACTTTTCCAGTTGTTTCTCTTTGATCCTGCTGTCACCTGGGATTGCAACATCGACAATCCATACTTTGTTTTTTAACACGATCGTGAGGTCAGGAGTATTGTGCTCCAAAACTCTGTCTGTCTGAATTCGGAAGTTCCAGAGTAGCTTGACATGTTCATTCTCTGTAACTTTTATTTATTATTATTATTATTTTATGACACAGCAAACAAGATAGACATGCTGGATTTCGTATTATTATTATTATTATTATTATTATTATTATTATTATTATTATTATTATTATTATTTGCTTTTCCTGCATGGCAGAAGGGGGTTGGAATACTGTTAAGTTTCTGTTGGTCAAAAAATTTGCCCATGCC
This sequence comes from Anolis carolinensis, assembly GCF_035594765.1. Taxonomy (NCBI): domain Eukaryota; kingdom Metazoa; phylum Chordata; class Lepidosauria; order Squamata; family Anolidae; genus Anolis; species Anolis carolinensis. The sequence continues at coordinate 236,479,079 of NC_085842.1, forward strand.
TGATATATATACATTATATGTTATGTTATGTTATATAAACATTACTTAGGCCCAACAGGAAACTTTCACTTCAAGAATAATTCTATGGCTGAAAAAGTTTGAGAATTCCTGACTTAATCTCAACAACTGCTGCAGCATAACCTTTTCATCCTAAGTACGAGATGGATGGATGGTATCCTTGAAGTGACTGGCTTGACCTTGGAGGAACTGGGGGCAGCGACGGCCGACAGGGAGCTCTGGCGTGGACTGGTTCATGAGATCACAAAGAGTCAGAAACGACTGAATGAATAAAGAAGAAGAAGACATAGATGAAGGGGCAAGGCAAATTTTATCATTAAGCAGAGTCAGGCAGCTGCCTCAGAGAACAGATGTTGAGGGGCAGGGAGCAAATAGAATTCTGTGCCCTTATCTATCCTCCTATCAGCATTCAAATAAAATGCAGTGGTAGTCTGGGTGGCATTTGTATATGGAGCAAAGTGTGGTGTAGGATCACCTTAGTCACCCAAATGTCTACTCCTGCTAGTGAACTTCTATTCTCTCCCCTTGTGCAGCAGACTCTTCATGGTTTATGACAGCTAAAGATATTCAGAGACAAAAAAAAACTTTAGGTGTGCCAAATTTGCAGATGAAAGATTAAGCCAGAAGAGTAACTGTCCCTTGCTTTCTTCCTTGAGGCAAGGGCTTTCCTAAAACTTTTTATTTCCTGAGGCAAAGAACAAGATAGAATTTTGTTCCATTCCATGGCCTGCAAAAGCCAACTTGGGCTTGTAGTTAATTTTTTCTTTTTCAATACTGAAAGAGTCTGTCATCTTCCACCATCTTTTAACTGTCTCTGTAACTTACAATCTTAGATTGCCATTTCACTCTTGCCTAATGTTAGGACCTATCCCTCCCAGGCTTTCTCCCAAACTCTGTGTCGAACATTCTGTTGATAGCTTTGGACTAAAACTGGGGGGGGGGGTGATCCTTCTAAGATTTCCTCCTTTCAATGGCAAATTTCAGAATTGTTTGTAGCAGATGGATACATTAATGCTTTTCTGCACTAGCCCTGCACAGGAAGAAGCAGGGAGCCAGGTGATTCTCCAGAATGAATACAAACATAATGTGATATTCAAACAGATGGGACGTCCAACTTGAATCACAGCACTCCATCACCGTAAGCCATTTTAGCGCCTTTGGTTTGGTGACTCAGTTGGATCTCCCCTTAAGTAGCTTTAGTGACAAAAGCTGTTACCGCTTGATAGCTGTCCAGCAGGATATGCAAAAAATATAATAGATGAATATTCCCCTGGTTGGATCAGATGTAAACTGCCTACCCCAAGACATCTGGCTCCAATTGATCCTTGTCTCATAGGCGGTCTTGTCAGCAAATCATCTGGGTAAATGAAAACACTCTTGCCATTACAGGTGGTCCTAACGGTTTATACTCTTGCCACCTTGGCAGGGCTTCTGCTAGGGTTAAAGACAACCTTTGTGGTGCCAGGGTTGTGAGCTTGCCAGTTGGCACTGGTTTAAAGAGGGAAAATATTATCAAGTATGATGAGAGATGTGTGAAGGAGATTGCATTTTGGTCAGCACTTCCTTAGAATGCTGATATGTGTAGACAGGGAGAAAAACATCCTGGAAGGTTCTCTGGAGTGGAAACAGGGAAATGTTGCAACAGAGGGAACAGAGCTTGGAAATCTTATTTTTTGGATGACCAATTCCAGAGAGTTCAGGCAGCATGTCCTGCCTAGGAGATGCTTAGAGCTATAGTCCAAATAAGTACTACTTTGAAGTTTTGAAACAGTCTAAGGACTTTATCATATGAGATAAGTACACCAACATTGCATGACCATGCACATCCTGTTGCCAGTCTGCCTCCTCCCTGTAATTAACTTGCCCCTCACTATTGAAGACAAAACCTACAATTGTTTATAATTCGGCAACATTCCTATCACCTATCTTGTGTAATGGGTTCCTTCTACTTCTGTCCTGTCACGAAGCAGCAAAATGATATTTCATATTCAACTGTGCCCCTTTTCATTGATAAAACTGAAAAATTGGACCGGGCTGTGGTGCAGCTGGTTAGTAGCTAGCTGCAATAAATCACTATTGACTGAGAGGTCATGAGTTTGAAGAGTGAGCTCCCAGCCATTAATAGTCTTGCTTGCTGTTGACTTATGAAGCCCGAAAGACAGTTGCATCTGTCGAGTAGGAAATTTAGTGTGTGTGGGGAGGCTAATTTAACTAATTTACGACACTATAAAACCTTCCAGCACCTTGCGGAAGAATGAGGAAATACTCCATCAAGGACGTGGTGTCACAAGTGGAAGGTGAAGCGGCAGCTCCCCCTGTGGACAGAATCGAGCATATCCTCATGAAGCCGGAAGCTGGAATGTTAAATTGCCTCTGTGTCCATCTATATATGTTGTATGTCTAATGGCATTGAATGTTTGCCATGTATATGCATTGTAATCCGCCCTGAGTCCCCTTCGGGGTGAGAAGGGCAGAATATAAAAACAAATAAAATGGCTCTAAAAATTAAAAAAAAATCTAAATTAGGGAGCAGTGAAAGTGTGGGAAGGCAGGATTATGAGAATATGTGAAAGTACGATTGCAGGACCATATATTGTTGAAGAAACGTAAATGAAGTAAGGTGCAACATCAAAAGTGCTCACCCTGGTATGTATCTGCTACGTATTTGTGATTGTGCGACTGCTGTGGAATAGCAGTTTTGTATGATAAAGTCCTATGAAACTGATTTGGGAACTTAAAGTTCGCTTTGCATATGCTTTTGCACCTCGAGTTGAAATCAATGGGAATTCTAAGTCTTTGACTTTCAGATAACTCACAAAGATATTGCATGTTGTAGTAAGGGGAAAGACTGTATTTTTCATTCCACAGAAATGTGTCAATGTCTTCTACAGTTATATTACAGTTTTAATTTGGCACCTTACATGAAAAAATGGCTATGATACTTTAGAGAAAATTTTAAAAAGAGCTGATCCTATGCAATTAAATGAGATGTTCCAGAAAAAAAACTTCAAAAATACATAGTAATAGATTTCTGAGGCTTTATCTGCTTCATAATTGCTAATGAGAATATCACAAAGAAGCTCCTTAGAATCTATCTAGAAAAAGCATTTGCCATGAAAGGAATAAGAAGGGCTGGCTAGCTTTTACTCCCTATTGTCACATTTCTTGAGGAGGAAAAAAATCTTTGAAAAATTCTTTCTGATGATGATAATGATGATGATGATTATTATGTTTATTTATACCCCGCTTTTTCTCTCCACAAAGGATGCTCAAAGCAGATGATGAAGTAGGCTACTTTAAACACTTCATTAGATGACTGGAGCAAACATGAGAAATATATTTTAATAATACTAATGCTGTAATAATATCTCTCAGTTAGTTAATTCTTTATTTGTAAGGGTACAGTCTTGCACTTCTTTGCAGATGTGTTTTTGCTGAAAATGGGATTTTGTAATGGAAGGCACCCTAAGGAGCAAGGCTCTGTGAAGGAGAGCAGAGCAGCCTAGAGTGGAAGTGAAGTGTTAACCTACTTAAGGTCAGGATCTTACAGGAGTCCGGGAAGATTTGTCAAGATGATAGAACAAGGCAATAGTATGGATCAGCTGCCTGTGAAGCAAGTCTTGGAGCAAGTTTCAGAATGCTCCAAGAAAAAAAATCTTCAATCTCAGAAGACAATGCTAGTTTATCACAATAAATTATTATTTTTAAAGTCTTTCATGAATGATACACACAGTAATCCCACGGGGTTACTGTTAGTGAGCAGATAAGGGAATGTGGGTGTGATGGGGAGAAGCTGTGGTCTATAAAATCATTTACCTTGATCAGACTACCTACTAAGGGAACTGAATCACACTGAATTTATCTGAGTATGAAGACCAAGAATAGACTGGGATTCACTTAGTATACCATTCACCCCACTACCTATCAAACTCCTTGGATGAGGTCATGGAACTGGTCTCAGAGTTGGTATTGGAATCACCCAGACTTTGGGTCTTGGTGACTTCAACATCACATTTGAGGCCACTCTTTTATGTGCGAATCAGGGGTTTGTGGCATCCATGACAAACATGGGCTTAACTCAATTGGTCCTAGAGCCCACATACTCAGGAAGTAGTATCCTTGATGGCGTTTTCAGTTCTGAGCAGATTGTACTGTTGTTGTTACTGCTATGCCATTGGGACTATTATGCAAATGTGTGAGCAGTGCTGTAATTGTGAAATGGCTGTAATGTGAAATTTTCTGGAAATTTGTGGTAGAAGCTGTTTTGTGCAAAGATATTGTAAGGAAGGACACAACAGCCCACAACATAGCTGCTTGGTGCTAATAATCTAGAATGAGTGCAATGGAAAGCCATGTGTGCTTTGTTGCTAACCAGAAATAACATTCCCAGTTTTATGATAACAATATAGTGGGAACTACCATCACACAATGGGACATTTTAGGGGTAGCCCATTGTCTTAATTCTCTAGCATGGTGGCATCTCATGTTATGACTGACATAGGTTCATCATCATAAAGTTACACATCAACCTTGTCATGCAGGATTTCAACTGCAGTGTTTACTATGTCCAACTGACCCACATTTGGTACTCTACCATCTGTACCATTAAAATAGGACATACCATCCATCAAGTTTGGCAGAGCATACCATGTCGTTGCTAAGCTTCCACTACATTATTGTGAGTATGGGGGATATGAATGGCAAACTTCCATTATGGAAATATCATTTCAGATGAGTGGGCATTTCTGTACGTATTCTCTATCATCAATGAAAACTTTCCGCATCTTTTGAAGAGCTTTGCAGTTTGCTTGTATTGTAATCATTTCAGTACAGTTATAGTACAGCTGGAGGAACCATTTAAGTAAAGGAAATAAACTAAGCAGCTGGAGAAGCCATTTAACTAAAGGAATAACCAACTAGGGAATTGCATTTTAATTTCTCCTTTTCCAACAAACACATACAACAGCAGAGGTGAGCAGTACATTTGATACCGCTTTAAGACTTACTTCAGTGTCTCATACTAATTAAATTTATTTTAATCATTGAAAAGCAATACAAAAATGCTGAGTTTTCTAAATACATCTTTTCATGATTCTTGGAAGTTACACTTGCAACATTCCTTTCTTCCTAATTTCTCAGTTCAATACCGAATTACTTTGGATGACTGGGTTATTACATGGAGGCTCTTCAAACCAGCTACTAAACTAGAATGTGAGGTAGCTTTGTTAATCCACCTTTAATCTGCCCATTTTATACCTTGTGTGTGATACACTAGGAATCTAGCACATTAAAAGTGAAGATAGATGCCCTCAAAACTACAACAAAAACCAGGGAAGTAAGATAATTATCTAAAAATAGGTTTTACTTATGGGCCTCCATACCAAATATTGAATTTTCATCTTGGACAGTTTCCAGAGGTAGTATGTATCCACAAGTACTGATATACCCACAATTCCATGTTGGACAAGGCATATTCAAGATTCAGACTTTTTATAGCAAAAACATGCAAAACAGGAGTAAATTTGATTAGTTTTTCTTACAGGTTAACATTTGAATAATTTTTCTCAAGACGGGTTTCTTGCATCTTCAACATAAAAACTATAAGAAAATAATAGTCTAAATCTGAATAATAGGCCAAGAAAACTGTCTGGATCTGGAATTGCAATAATATGAATGTGTCCCATGTTTGCTGCTTGTTGAAATTTGATGACTGGATTGATGACCAACACAAGTTTCTGATACCTTAACTGTTTTATTACCAAAGTTATATATAGGTTCTTGACACCAATTTGCAGCAGTATTTCTTCTGTTTTTAGATTAAAGAGAGATATGTGTTCTGAAAACTGGGATGTGCATAGTTAATTTTCTATATCTGAATAATGGCATACTATGTGTGTCCATTCCCCAACAGGACACTGCCAAAATATCAGTAAGGGCTTGGGTCAAATTATCATGAATGAGCTTTTGTATTAATTAGAGATGTGTCCATTATTCATCTTAATAATTCAAAATGCATGATGGAAGCCAGTAGACCCAGGAAATAGATCCAAATTATGAGTGAAACTTTTTTTTAGCTATTAAAGCAAAAACTATGACTAGCACATTCTGTAGCATTATGTACAAGACGACTGGCACGGTTGAGGCTATGATGAGTCAACCTGAATAGAAATTCCTATAAATACTCAGACAGAATATGGGGGAGTTATGGACAATAGGGGAGAGTACATAAGCAGAAATTATTTTTTCTGTTGAAGCTGTTCAATAAAACTAATGAACAACTAGGCACCAGGCAACAAAAAAGGAAACAATTCTTCATTCCGTGAAGGACACATAAATTGCATTTGTTGCCACCAGACTGATCTCAGTTTGGCTGGACTGGCTGGTTTCTGCCGTGCTTCAGGTTGAGGACATAATGGGTGGCCTCCTCTAGTACCAGTCCAGAGTATTTCTCTAGCCTAGCTTCAGATTAAGCGGCCAGCGTAGATGAACTCAATGACAATGGCTTCATAGGACATATTAATAGGACATATATTAATACAAGAGTCCTCAACACCACACATGTAACAAAAGTAATCTTCTCAGGTAAAGTTTTGAATCCAGGAGACTGACTTTTAATTTCTTTCACACATCAACATTGACCACTGTAAAGATCTGAAAGACCTTTATTGCATTATTCACCCTCTGAAAACTAAGGACACGAGTCATGATGTGCATCTTTCTGGATCCTATTACATTTCCTCCTGCTCCTACAACTGTGTAAAGATGTTTTATGCTTGAGCATTTATTTTCACACTTACACTGCATCCAAAAAGTGGTCTTATATCTACAAAAAGTCATGGGAAAATTAAAAAATAATATTAAGAGTGCAGCTGTATTTCTTTTTGTACTCCCGCTGCCTTTCTCATTTTCATATTTCTAATACTATACTCTTGCTGGTAAGACTGGGGAACATTTGGACTTTCAGATATTTTGAACTTTAACTTTCATAATCCCTTATGACTGTGCTGGATGAGAGAGATGGGAATTGAAGTTCAAAACATTTAGTGTACCAAAGGTACTTTCGGTTTTAATTTCTTTCTTTTTTTTTAACTTCAGCTATTGCATCTGTTCCACTTTTGTATATCAGCTCCAACTAATGGTACCTGATGCAAATGTCTATCAGTTTATCTCCTACTGTCCTTCCCTCCCTCCCTTCCCAGCATATATAATTTTGGTCTTACATAATTTAACTGATTTATTTACAAGCTTTGGGGCTACGTTTATACTTAGTTGGGCACTTCTCACACCTCCTTTTATAGAAGAAGAAAAGTGGGATCCAAATATTTGCATATACATGGTGAGACTGATCTAACTCCGAAAAACAAATGACACCAATTTATCTACAAAACAATTAATTGAAATTATATATATAACTATAGAGAGAGGAGGGGGAGAGAGAATTAAAGGATTAAAGACCACAACTTAATGGCTAAAGCTGCAAATGTAGTTGGTGTGATACTTGAATCCAGATCCCGCCATCAACAAACCCATACTTGCTTGATGAGACAGCTAAAACAGCCCACCACTGATTCCCATAGCATGACAAGTAAGTGACCACATGGGAATGCTCCCTCCATGTCCTCTGCACCTGCCACCAGTGGGAGGGATGTAGATGCCTGTTCCTAGTGCTGGTTTATACCGCCCTCTACTCCATACTTCTGAGTCTCCAAAGGGACCCCCAATAACACTCCGATGCCAAATGCAGATGGTCAAAGGAGGACCACTTCCCAGATCCTGGGCCCATATGAACTATCCCAAAATTATGACAGAGTCAAATAATGCATGGCAACATACACCCAACAAACTAACCCAGAATTCCCACACACTAACTCCAACAATGCTGGGTGGGTGGGAAGGTTCTCAAAAGGCATTCATCTCTCTGAGCTTCCAGTTAATTAATTAATTAATTAATTAATATACCCCTCTTCTCCCCCAGGGGGACCCAGAGCGGTCTTACACAATAGCAGAATTAGATGCCACATATAATACAAATGTAGTAAAACCAAAAATAAAACACAATTAAAAGCCGGAATCCAAATCAAATTAAAACAATAAACATCATGTGACCATTACAACAGGGGCAGTAGAATTGAGCCAAAGTCAGAGCCAGTCTGTGTTCGACTTCATATTAATCTGCAGTTGGCCCTTGTAAAGGTAATGGGTTAGTCTGAGTGAAAACCTGTATAACTCCAGCCATCCTGGCAGTTTAACTTGTCTGTCCACCACTTTTCCCTAATTCTCAGCCCCAGCATAGAGCTTGCTGGGAAGGAGGAAGCCGATCACTGTCACATGGCGGCCTCCCCATACCTCTGCTCATACTGCTAATGATCCGGGCAGTGTAATTCATGTGGGCAGTTCTGTAAATTGAATCCATCAGTACAGGCTGTAGATCGCTTTTTGCAGGTTTGTGTCAGTTTCTTGATAATTAGGCACAGAATAATTCCTGCAGGCATTTTTTTTGTTAGCGCTCACCTTTTTACAGATTGTACCAAAAGGAATCTGCATTTCTGCTGGCAAGGAACTTCCAATATTTCTTTAATGTTGATTAGATGACACTTCATTTAATTAGGTAATGCCCAGTCCTCAGGACATCCTGTACAAGCAATACTTTTTCATGTGAAGACATAAAGGTGCTTAGTCAAATGATCAACCCCCCATCTCCTGCCTCAAAGCCAATAACTTTACACAAATTAATTTCTTTAATATTCTTTTGGCTAAGTGCTGAGTTTTCCTATTTCAGATGTAGTGACTTAAAATGAAGCCACATTTCCTCCAGGCTCCAAATGTCAGTGTTTCCTCTCCATGTTGCTCACTATCTCCTTTCCTTTTGAATAATTTTTGTATTAATTACATTGTGGCATAGTTAAATGTAGACTTTTGTCTTTCTATTCCCCCCAAAAGGTCAAGGTTTTTACATTTTGCTTCTACTCTCAATAGACAGGCTTCTTTATCCTGAATTCCCTTGTGTTCTGGTGTATATTTAAAGATATTTAAAGATAGTCAGATTTATACAGAAAGATGATTGGATGTAGTCATAGTGTTGATAGATTTATTGAAACCTTTGGAACCTAAGTATGACTAAAACTGGATTCAATCAAATGTTCTGTTATGTAAAAAGCACAGAAATATGAGCTGCCTTTGAGTTCTTGGGCTTTTTTTTTGCATTGCATGATTCCAGTTTATCTATCGTGGATTCATCTTCTGGGATCCTGGTATTTGCAGTTAAGGGAATTCTTAGCCAGAGAGCTCTAGTGCCTTCCAAGGCTACAACTACCCCCCACCCCACCCCCCTTTATTCTATGGGATGGATCAATGGCACTTAAAGTGGAATCCTCCCAGCATCATTTATAGTACAAAAGGGCTTGAGGAAACAGAAGCTTTGTGGATATTGTTGGATTTGAATCCTCATGCTAGCTTGACCAAAGAGGATGGATCCTTGGAAGACTGATGCAGAGGTCTTTTCATGCTACAAATGTATAGCTGCTTACATAGAATTTTATACAGTTATAGAATTCTCTGCATGAGGATTCTAGATTTCCCTCCCTACACTACCAGTGTCAGGATTCTACACAATGGAAATTAAAGTGGACTCATAGCATTATATTTCTTTCAGATTTTGAAATCTTTGGTGCAGTTTTTGTTACACTTATGCTCAATCCATGCAAAGGCTTCAGTTTGCCTATCTAGAGCAGTGACACCATACAAACAAAATACTATCATAGTACAATAGAGTCTCACTTATCCAACATAAACGGGCCGGCAGAACGTTGAATAAGCGAATATGTTGGATAATAAGGAGGGATTAAGGAAAAGCCTATTAAACATCAAATTAGGCTATGATTTTACAAATTAAGCACCAAAACATCATGTTATACAACAAATTTGACAGAAAAAGTAGTTCAATATGCAGTAATGCTAAGTAGTAATTACTGTATTTATGAATTTAGCACCAAAATATCATGATGTATTGAAAACATTGACTACAAAAATGTGTTGGATAATCCAGAACGTTGGATAAGCGAGTGTTGGATAAGTGAGACTCTACTGTATTTAAATTTCTGGCATTGGGAGCTTTCCTGGTGAGAAGGTGCCTAAGTTTTCCCTTAAAACAAAGGTGGAACTATGAAGCTTGTGTCTGGGTTATTCTTCATCCTCCACTGTTAAGTCATAGTTTAATGTGACAGCTAAGAACTGTGCATCAGAAAAGCCTGAATTCAAAGCGCATGTTGACTGAACATAGATAAGCTACAGGCTGTAAAGGCAAGCTCTATAGCACCAAAGAACTATCCAGTCCAGCATGTCTTACGTTTCCCATACTGCCCAGCCACATATCTGGGACACCAATACAACATCTGCAGCAGTTGGTATTCTGTAACATACCCCCTTTGAACATGGACATTCCAAATAACTATCATAACGAGTAGTCATTGAGAAATATAGCATTGTCTAGAAACATTTAAACATTTAAGGGAGAAAGGAGATCCAGAGTTCAGTTTAATTTCAGATAAAGGTGCAGGGGGACTTATTCGGGTTATGAGCAGGATCGAAGGAAATACAAATGGGGCCATAATTTCAGATATTTCATCTTCGAGCTCTTGGTGCTCCTAATTAGGTCTTTAGACAAGCATTCCAATTTTTCAGAGTGGGGAGAAACTCTTACAAAAGCTTGGAAACCCCAAATGTAACCATCTTGCGAGGTCATATTGGGTGCTCCAGGCTGCCTATTTTTATGTACTTTTACTCTTCCTTTACAATATTTTTGTTGAGGCAGGGTAACAGATTTGTATAAGAGCATCTGCCGTAAGCACGATGCATCAATGTGTTCATCCCTGTTCTTATTCTCATGTTGCTTAACATTTACTATAAACTATTAGTAGAAGGCATCTGGAGATTTCATCCCTTAGATGAAGCTTTATCTTTCACATTCATGAAATGTAAGTGAGCATATTACCATCTTGAACTAGAGCACAAGAAAAGCAGTGGATTGGATGAAGGCAAACAAACCAAGATTCTTAACATATATACAAAGATTTGCTTGTGGAAGTTGATATCCAGGGTTATGCTTCAAAGGCAGCAACACATCCTCCCATGATTCAGAATATTTTTGATTTTCCTCAGAAGCATCTATGTTTCTGAAATACACATGGAGGTGTATCTGCACTACACCCTAATATCAGTTTCATACCACTTTACTTGCGATAATTGCATCCTAAGAAATCCTGGAATCTGTAGTCTGAGAAGTCTACATTATTCTGCTACAGGACTGATTTCTTAAACTACAGTTTGGATACCCTGGATTGCCTCTCTGTACTATAGAATTAAATATACTTTATCCTTAGTCCCTACCTTCCCAGGAATAGTAGTTATTTTATTGTTCATCTTGATGAATCTTTTTAAACTATGAAACACGCAGCTGAGCCGTCTTCTTCTTCCTGCTCCTGCTCCTGCTCCTGCTCCTGCTCCTGCTCCTGCTGCTGCTGCTGCTCCTCCTCCTCTTCCTCCTCCTCTCCTCTTCTTCTTCTTCTTCTTCTTCTTCTTCTTCTTCTTCTTCTTCTTCTTCTTCTTCTTCTTCTTTCTGATTGAACACTAATCCAGATCAGATACCTTCGCATATATAGAAGAGCCTTAAACTTTCCACAAGCTAATGACAACTAAATTCAGCCAATTGGTGCCCAAAATGAGCTTTGCAAATTTCAAATTATAAAACAAATTTAGAAGATTTAGAAAAATGAGTGCCTGAAGCAAAGGTAATTGGAGACAGAGGTTAAACTCCTCCTATCTATGTGTATGTATGTAATTACAATATCATAGTCTTTATTATTTTGGAACAGACTTTTTACAAAATCACGTACTGAAGTGGAAATAAGAAGAAATGAGGTTGAAAGGAGGAGGAATTGAGTAAAATCAGGCTTGTCAGATCCATGAAGAAATGGCCCAAATTGACCTGAGAGCTGGGAGAGGCAAAGTAGAGACTCAGCACAAATTTTGCTGAGCATTCGGTATCTTTATGCAAGAGTGCTACACAGTTTTGCAGTGATTGGAAAAATGGTGAATCAGAGTTGATACAATTAACCAGGTTATGAAATCTTCCAGAAAGATCTGTAGGCTGCACTCAGATCTACCTGGGGGTGGCAGAACCAAAGTGTGGATGGCCCTGTCTCTATTCAAGTTCCAGTCTTGGTTATGTGATTTTCATTGTGCTTATCAGTTATTATATCATTACAGTTTAGGGCAGAAGGTCTGTCATATCTGGGAAGGGGTTCACACTTTGAACACTTTGGTGTTAAATATGACATTGGTTTGGTACCAAGCTCTGGGACAGGGGATTTATACAAGGGCTTTAGCCACTCCAGATTGATTTCTGTTTGGGTTTTCAGTTATCTTCACTTGGAGGCCAATCATCCAAGGCCTGGATCCAATCAGAGGTAAGCCAAGCCAAGTTGTAACCATTAAAAGCTATGGTGAATTTCCCCCCAAACTTGTCCAACTGTTTTTGTGTTTACCAAGCGCAATCCTTTTCATATTAGCCACAAGGAACCACAACACCTATTTTAATACCTATTTTAACCCTATCTTCAAGAAGGGAAAAAAGAACGACCCAAACAATTACCGTCAGGTCAGCCTCACATCGATACCAGGCAAGATTCTGGAAAAGATCATTAAGGAAGTGGTCAGCGAACACTTAGAAACAAATGCGGTCATTGCTAATAGTCAACACGGATTTACTAAAAACAAGTCATGCCAGACTAATCTGATCTCTTTTTTCGATAGAGTTACGAGTTGGGTCGATGCAGGGAATGCCGTGGATGTAGCGTACCTGGATTTCAGTAAGGCCTTCGACAAAGTCCCCCACGACCTTCTGGCAAACAAACTAGTAAAATGTGGGCTAGACAAAACTATGGTTAGGTGGATCTGTAATTGGCTAAGCGAACGAACCCAAAGGGTGCTCACCAATGCGTCATCTTCATCGTGGAAAGAAGTCACGAGTGGAGTGCAGCAGGGTTCCGTCCTGGGCCCGGTTCTGTTCAACATCTTTATTAATGACTTAGACGAAGGGTTAGAAGGCACGATCATCAAGTTTGCAGATGACACCAAACTGGGAGGGATAGCTAACACTCCAGAAGACAGGAGCAGAATTCAAAACGATCTTGACAGACTAGAGAGATGGGCCGAAACTAACAAAATGAAGTTCAACAGGGACAAATGCAAGATACTTCACTTTGGCAGAAAAAATGGAAATCAAAGATACAGAATGGGGGACGCCTGGCTTGACAGCAGTGTGTGCGAAAAAGACCTTGGAGTCCTCGTGGACAACAAGTTAAACATGAGCCTACAATGTGATGCGGCAGCTAAGAAAGCCAACAGGATTCTGGCCTGCATCAATAGGGGTATAGCGTCTAGATCCAGGGAAGTCATGCTACCCCTCTATTCTGCCTTGGTCAGACCACACCTGGAATACTGTGTCCAATTTTGGGCACCGCAATTGAAGGGAGATGTTGACAAGCTGTAAAGCGTCCAGAGGAGGGCGACTAAAATGATCAAGGGTCTGGAGAACAAGCCCTATGAGGAGCGGCTTAAAGAGCTGGGCATGTTTAGCCTGCAGAAGGGAAGGCTGCGAGGAGACATGATAGCCATGTACAAATATGTGAGGTGAAGTCATAGGGAGGAGGGAGCAAGCTTGTTTTCTGCTGCCCTGCAGACTAGGACACGGAACAATGGCTTCAAACTACAGGAAAGGAGATTCCACCTGAACATCAGGAAGAACTTCCTCACTGTGAGAGCTGTTCGACAGTGGAACTCTCTCCCCCGGGCTGTGGTGGAGGCTCCTTCTTTGGAGGCTTTTAAGCAGAGGCTGGATGGCCATCTGTCGGGGGTGCTTTGAATGCGATTTCCTGCTTCTTAGCGGGGGGTTGGACTGGATGGCCCATGAGGTCTCTTCCAACTCTACTATTCTATGAATCTGTGATTCTAATGAGAAGGATAGATTCCATATATAGTACATGCATTAATAAGAAAAAAGCAAAGCAAGCAAAAAAGTGAAAATTGTACATATAAAGGGATTCTCCTTGGTTAGGGATAGCTTTACCAAGGAATAGCTCTACTCAGTAGTTCCCAGCCTGTGAGCCGCAGTCCAGCAGTGGACCATGAGAACAAAAATCTGGTCTGCAAACCTCCTTCCTCTTTATTTAATTATTTAATTATTTTATTTCTGCTCCTTTCTGCAAAGCTGACCATTGCATTGTATAGACTACATCAGCTGACCATTGCATTGGATAGACTACATCAGGTCAAAGTGGTCCCTGGTCAAAGTGGTCCCTGGTCAAAGTGGTCTCTGGTCAAATTGGGCCCTGGTCAAAAAAGGTTGGGAATCACTGCTCTCCTGGAAGCCAGTTCTTAGATTTAATCTGTTTGTAGCACATTAATTCATGCTCTTCAGCGTTTCACAAATGAAAACTGGGACATGTGTGGCAAGCAACAATTCAGTGTGGTGGAGATGGCAACAAGCTGAGCCAACAATGAAGGTCAAAATTTCACTCTTTTCTCCTTTCTCACCTTAAGACTGAATTGAGTGCAGCCTACCTTTGCAATTTGAACTCTGTTTGCAGCAACTGATATAAGCAGAGGACAAAGGGAGAAGTGGGTGGAACAAAGAGAAACTAGGATATTTTACGCTAAAAGATAGGATGGCAAAGAATTAATCTGTCCTGTTCCTTCTAAATTAAGACAGTTGAAATGTATGTTGGTGCAACCAGAAAATGGATAGTGACATGATAAACTCAATAAGCCTTGTTCTTTGCTTTCCTACTGAATTTTAGACCATGGTGTTTAATGGCCACAGTCAAGAAGAATGCTGTGAGATGGACTAAATCTACTTATCCCACTGCAACAAGTTTGCTATTTCTTTAAAGTACAAGGTATTTCTGTCTTCAGAGTGCACAGAAGTACATTATGTTCTTTTTGGGAACACTGCAATATATGATCTTTTCTTTACATCTGAATATTCTGTCCTATACATATATTTTTAGTACATAAATGAAAATTAGTGTTCCCACAAAGAGACACCAGTAGAAATTCATCACCAGAAGTGCAATGCAATTCATAATGCATAACACTGCCAAGAAGTTTGTGCAGAATACAGATGAAATGTCTTTAGGCAAAACTTTCTATACTGTATTAATTGACAGAAGATTTATTATTTTTGCAATATCATCCCGCATAAAATGTTCTGTCTTGTTCTGTGATCTGTCACATTTTTGGCTTTCATGAGCAATTCTATAAATTACTCTTCTTCTGAAAATGGCTATATCCTTAGCAAGGAACTTTCTTTCTCACTTGAGAAAATACTTTGAACATAGAAGAATACAAAACCTTGATTCTCAACATGTTGGACTTATGGTGGGACCTGCAGGTTTATTTTATGGATAAAATTGTTCATGCATTGATTTGTGCAGCAGTCTGTACTATGCATAACAACGTATCTGATAAAGTTAAGTACTGTTATTTTTAGCAATATTTTCATTATCCATAAATGTATTACTGGAAAGAACTAACACCTTTGCACATGTGTATGTATAGTGAGGAAAAACTTTGCAGTAAACATGAAATTCCAGCCTTATGTATCATTCATTGGTTTTTTAAACTGTGAGCTGTTCATAATTTGGATTGTTGATACATTTGTGCTCAACAAGCCTACAGCAGGGTTGATTTTCAAAAACTTTGACTGAACCCTTTAAAAAAATCTTTGGTTATGTGGTTCTAGTGGATTACAGTTGGGCCAATGCCAGAAAGTTACAGACTCCAAGAAAGGTGAAAATCCCTCCCCACAAAAAAGAACGTAATTAATGCTGTCTCAACATTGTTAAGCTGCTCCAAATGTGTCTCTAAACAATATTCCCCTATTTCTCTGCTGGATGCCAATAAATGGGGGTCAACATTAATCCAAAGAATTTAAAATATACTGAAAGCAGAGGCTCATTTACTACATTTTATGAGGTTTCTGAGTCTCCAAGGGCTGCTTTCCTCTCTTTATAATGTGGAACTGCTTTGTTTTGGCCTACAGATTTACCGCTATTGAATTTGAAAAAAAAAAAGAGGGGGAGAAATTGAGTGCCAATTGCTGTTTGTTAATTTTGTGAAAATACGCTTAAGCTATCAAGGATTTGAAGCAGAATTCCAGAGATTAGTATTTGGGTCACTAATTTGAAACTTGCAGCAACTGCTCGCTGACCTAATTCTGCATCTACTACCCTATGCTACTTTCCTCTTTGTACCCACAGCGAGAGATGTGTGTGACAAATATTGAAATAGTACATGCCACTTGCTCCTTCAGAATCTTGTTAGAATCTTGTAACAGGCCAGTTTGTATAAATTAAGCAAAATTGCAGTCAATGTGAACATTCTTATATATACATGTGTAGGAGAGTTTTTATGCTGCAAAACCCTTTAGTGGGTGTGGTGTTTTAGTGTGCATTCTGCATCCCCTGGGGATGCTACAATATAACTGGGCCACACAAAATCAAAGGGTATGGGAGCAGTATTTACTTTTAACTTAACTGAGTCCCCAGTCACAGTCATGTCCCCAGCATGAATGAATAGTCCTGTCACACCTCAGAATAGTTCACCTTGCTGTTGACACCAAGTCACACACAACAATAGTCTTTTGTAATTTTATTAAGCTAAAGCAGAATATATATAATCAAAGCAGGCAGAAATAAAGATTCCAAAGTAGTTGCAAAAAGAGTCAGTAAATCCAAAAAACTTTAGTCAAAAAGCACGAGTCCATTTCCAAAGAAACATTAGTCCACTGGCTGCAAGGATTCAAAAACAGGAGAATTTCCAAAGCATGAAGACACATCCACTCTGATGAAGCGAGAATTTGCTTTGACCAAGAATCGTCTCTAAACACACACTTTTAAAAACAACCCAAAAATGCATTTCTCTTCCTTTTGGAGGCCTCCCATTTTCCAGCTAATCTCAGGCTGCGCCTAGGCATTTCTTTCCATTGCAAACGATCTGCTCTAGATAGAAATGGCACTCCTTGATTGTCAAGGTCAACAAATTCATTATCTTGCACCTGAATAGGAGCCTGAGACAAATCCAGCTCATTATTTCCCATGGGAATGTCTCCCTGGTTGTTATCTATGACAGCCTGTATAACTCCATGATTTCTCAGCCCCCTGACATCATCCTGGAATTCATCTTGCATCCCATCCTCTGGCTCCTGCATCTGAAACCCAAAATCCTCTTCCTCATCTTCACTCTGGTTCTGCTGCTGAGTCACAACAAGTTCATCCTCCTGGATGAACATGATTTTGGAGTGAATTTAATTGGCGGAATGGGGATGGCTGAAATGAGGTTTTGCATCAATCCTTGGCTATTCACCTCTGAAGCAATTCAATTTTGTCCCATATAGGGAAGGAAATCATTCCAGAGTTTGGAGTTAGGTTTCATAATTTGATTAATGATACCCAGCTATCTTCATCTGCTTGTGCCATGGAGGTTCTGCAAGACCTGAACCATCATCTAAAGCAGGCATGGGCAAACCTCACACCCCCCCCCCCCAGGTGTTTTGGACTTCAACTCCTAGAAATCCCAACCAGCTTGCAGGCTGTTAGGAGTTGTGGGAGTTGAAGTCCAAAGCACCTGGAGGGCCAAAGTTTTCCCATGCCTGGTCTAGATGCTGTGAAAAATTGGTTAACACTTGACAAGGGCTCCATCTGCATTGAGCATTTAATCTATCTTGAAGCAAGCTTCAAACTATTGTGGCCAGATAACAAACTCTCAGGAAAGTGTGCAAAAGAAAGCCTTTAATATGGAAGCTATAAAAATAGTTTTAAACACTAAAAATCTATTAACACACATAAAACACTACACAACACCCATGGCCCAATCTTAAAAATGTTCTACTGTATTGCTTTTAGTGTTGTTAGCCACTTTGGGCCTTTTTTTTTTTAGAGAGAATAAGACACATGAAAATAAATATAACAAATACCTGAGCCGAATATAAGCCGAGGCACCTAATTTTACCACAAACAACCGGGAAAACTTATTGACTCGAGTATAAGATGAAGGTGAGAAATGCAGCAGCTACTAGTAAATTTCAAAAATAAAAAATAGATACCAATAAAATTACATTAATTGAGGCATCATTAATTGAGGTATAGTAGGTTAAATATTTTTGAATATTTATATAAAACTGTAATTTAAGATAATCATAAGCCTTTAATAAGATAAGACTGTCCAATTCTGATTACCTATATACACGAGTATAAGCTGACCTGAACATAAACTGTCCAGGACCCTCACTCGAGTATAAGCCGAGGGGGGCTTTTTCAGCCCTAAAAAGGGCTGAAAACTCTGGCTTACACTCAAGTACATACGGTAAGCTGAAATGTGGGAGGGGGTATTCTTTCTCACTTACTGAGGGAGATGGAGTAAGGCACATCTAAGTATTCTCTCCTCCAGTAATATTCTTTTTAAATAACTTTTAAAAAAATTTCACAGACAAATGCTCACTTGCTGCAGTTCCTCATCTATAATTAGTCATAACTTTCCAAGAAAAGGGCAAGAACCTTCTTTTAAAGCATTGTTGAGCAAACGAGAGTTAAGCACAGGGTGGCAAGAAAGAGAGGCCAGGGTCAGAAGACTTGGGCCATAGAGATGAGTTTCCTCCTTCCTCCCATCTAGAACAAGGACAATAGAAAAGTTTTGCATAACTTCAGTGACATCACAAAAGCAGTCTGACTGGCTGAGTTGCCCTGTGAGATCATTTTGTGATCTCAGTCAACCAGGAATCATGTAGGAAGCAAGATGAAGAAACCTCATCAGTTAAAAAAATGGAGCCCATGCAGCAGCAGAAGGAGAACAGCCGGTTCAAAACAGCAACAAAATGTACAGAACAGCATAAGGTAAGATAAAGATTTTGAATATATATTTCCCTGCTGTGAAAGAGAAGGTTCATAATGAAGCCCATAAATTTTCAGAGTTGCATAAAATGTTGATGGCCCTCTTCTATGTTTCTATGATTTCCTTGGATCTGAGCATGTGTAGCTTGCCTGTTTTCAAGATGAAAAGATTTGGTGAAATATGAACTCCGCTTACATTGGGGAAGAGATTGGTCCCAGGAACCACATCATGTCAGGTGATGGCTTCCTCCACAAAGCCCAGGCTCCCGACATCATCTAGTCCATTCTGCTTTTCTCCACGCAGAGGGAGACATGAGGTTTCATGTTTCCTTTGTTGCTAAGGACCTGGCTAATATTTGGCGGATCTACTCTTCGAGGCACAGTTCAAGCTGTGTGCTGGCTTCACTTCCTGTTCGTTGCTCCAGTTGATGTGATGGGCAAAAGGAGTCAGGTGACTTCTCCAGAAGACAACTCAGTTGCAAAAAAGGTTACTTGTCAATCATCAAAGTATCATCTGAGGTTTGAGCTGGATTGCTCTGCCTATGCCTTCCACAGTCAGGGAAGAAGAAGGACTAGTGAAATGAATTCCACAGCTTCATTGGGAGTGCAAGGTGTGAATCCCAAAGTAGCTTCAATCTGAGAAGGAAGAACAAAACTGACAATGTTGAGACTGTGGTGTCCATCCTGTGGTACTCCTTTTCACTTCTGGGAGGGGTGGGGGACTCGACCTTTCCAAGATGGACATTCTCTTATCTCTTCAACTGTCAATATTAATAGCCACAAACTAAGAATTACCAAAATAGAGAATGAGATCATGAGATTTATAGGCATATAAAGCTTAGAGGCCTATAATATTATAATTTATAGGCTATAATTTATAGACATATAATCTTCATGGGAGAGGATTTGAAATCTAATGAACTGGAGGCAAACAAAGTATTGGAGAGCATTATGCAAGCTAGACCAGAAATTAGTTTTGCCTTAACTACTATCTAGACATTCTATGAGAGCAATGTATGTGCCTGCTTTCAACAAACATAGGCATGCTAAACTTTGCACAGACGTTTTGGAGATTTACTTTTAATGAGCAGAGCTTGGAGAAGATCCTTTTTTGGATCACAGTTCCCAGAATCCCCCAGCCCACATGCACACCCTATTGTACTTATGGGGATTCTGGGAGTTGCAATCCAAAACAGCAACTTTTACAATCTCTGGCAATAAGTTAAAAATCAGGGTATAGTGCCAAGCCTGCAATAAAGTTATACCAAGAACATATGCGGTTAACTGCACTACACTTCATCCAAGGTTCCTTTTCAAAGACGCTGGAGACGTGTCACCTGTGAGTCATGCTCATGGCTGGATGGCGGCCCATTATCACAGAGTGTTTGTTGGAGTCAGCACAAATGAGAGGACACTCTCGTCTGATTGATGGGAGCTCTCCTGGATGTGAACGAAATGAGATGCCTGCAGAGAGTCTCTCAGGCAACCTCTAGTTTTTTGTTTTAATTGGAAGAGGTCTCGTTGACAAAAAGTCCTCTGGAGGAGAATTATTTGGCTAGGCATTGAGACTCAGCATGTAGAGCAAGGACAAATGGTTTTCCTTTTACTATGTTTTACCCCTGCATTCTCAACACTGGTGAGTGCTTGGGGTGTTAGTCTTGTTTTATTCGAAATCCTTTTGCTTCTTAAACCAAGGGGGAAAGAATTGTGCTTTTCCTGCTTAGCTAGTCCCTTCTGCTCTTAATTTATTTTTCACTTCAAAGAGAACGCCACATTGAAGGTTGCCTCTGTAAGAGCTGTTTTGCCCAAGGTGTGTTTTAAAGACAGCTTGGGTAGTGTTTGCCACATCCTCGGATTGTCCTTCATAGGACTCCATTTCCAGAATTTGTAACCCTTATCCTGGAGATGTGAGTAAAGTTTGCTCACAATTTCCTCCTTGAGTAATTGGACCAGGTATCTCAAGATCCACTGGGCATTACCATAGGGAAGGATGGTTGAGAATTTTTCTTGGTTTATTTTATGGTAGGAACCTCATAAAATTAACAGATTTCTTCGTACATTCATGGAGACAATCTGAGATTTCAAAATGAAAATCCGCCCTATATGTTGGAGCAAGGGCAACAAATTGATTCACCCATCTAGACAAGAGAGGTTCACATGTTTACCAATTAAAATTCAGATTGTGAATCCTTATGCATGCAGCCATTCTTGTGGTGACATTCTACCCTCTTGAGCTCCTATTTTTGACCAGCTACATCACAGGCAAGTACATTAAACATGGTCCTCTCCTGCTTGAGAATGACTGTATCTATTGAATTTGGCTACTGATGATGCTCGAGACTTTTACCTGGTTTGTTTTTGGCAAGTACTTTCCCAAATTCTCTGATCTATTCAAAAATTTGATGGAAAAAAGACCCGGGTATTAAAAAAAAATGAATGTGGAAGAAAGTGAAACATAAAATCATAGAATTGGAAGAGACCACAAAAGCCATCCAGTCCAACTCCCTGCCTTACAGGAAAGTGCAATCAAAGCATCTATGTAGGATTATGGGTGACATTGCAGAATTAACATAGTTTAATACCATTATATTAGTAAAATTAAACTAACTACACCAAACTAACTAGCTAACACCATAAAAACAGCCTAACTAATTTCAAGCAAAGGAGTGAAATTTCTTTCATGATTTTTAAATTATCTAGGTAAATGCTAATGGAAAGAAAGAAGAAATGTCAAAAAGAAGCTGGTCTGATAGAAGGTGAGGTAATTTTAAATCACTTGTAAAGTAGAAGTGGCACTCCAGGGAACATGGGGGAATTGAGAAGAAATTAATTTCCAGGGTAAATGTCTCAGCACAACCACAAAATCGGCTCACTGTTGAGTAATGGCTATAACTGCAGGAGTGAATGGTGTGATTGTCATCAGTGATGTCACAGGCACTACCCAGCATTCCATACCACCATTGCTCCATTAGAGAATCCAAGTAAAAGCCCAACATTGTCTTTTCAATTCCCTGTTTGTCCCATTGGTCAGGTTATCTGGGATGAAATTAAATAAAAGTAGCTGATTATAGTGATGTCATTGAAACTACCGTCCAATCGCAAGTCTTCAATTTTTAAAAGGGACATGAGAGAAGCCTCCCACAAAGATGGTAAAAACATCAAAACATCAGGGCGTCCCCTGGGCAACGTCCTTGCAGACGGCCAATTCTCTCACACCAGAAGCGACTCAGGTTGCTCCTGACACGGAAAAAAAATTCAATGTTTTTAAATTAGTGGGTTATTTTCCATAAACAACAAACTAACAATGATAGATAGAAGGTAAATACAAATATAAGAAAGGGGAGAGGGAAGAGAAAAAAAGAAAAGAAAAAACACAGAACATGTTATATACATTTTGACTTCCATCTATTTTACGGTGTTATGTTACCTTTCACACATATCTAATATATTTTTAATTATTTCTTCAAGCATCCCTTAGCTTTGTCACTAATAGTTTTGGAACAATCATTTTCCTCCTATCTCTTTTGATTATTCAGATTGATATTTTAATATTTTCATTTTTTAAATATTCTTTGAACATACCAGTCAGTTTGTATTTTTTACTTTTCCCTGGTTTGGTGATATCAAATATGTCAGTCTGCCCATATTCATAAAGCCCATCATTTTCAAAATCCAGTGTTCCATTGCTGGTACCTCTTTTTCTCTCCAAAGTTTGGCATATACAATTCTTGCTACCATTACCATATAATTGAATAGTATTTCCTTGTTTTTATCTTTTTCTATATCTAGTAGCCCTAGAAGAAAGAATTAAACATATGTCTTCAATTTTTGATATTTCACCAGTTCTAGATATTGGGAACAAGAGATTCCCACAGTGTTACTGAAACACTGGCCAAGTGTGGCACTGATGACAGTTGATCAAACACAGTCCAAAATTGTAGCAACAGCAACCCAGAACAGTATATGCCTACTATAAAAGACTAAGATAGAAAGTCCATAAATAAAGTTGTTTTTTTTAACTGAGGTCTAAGGGTGTATCTTGATTGGCCAGAAACAGTGATGCAGATCCAGAGTGGGATATTCTAGATTAGCATTGCTGGAGGCTACACTGGAGGATGACACAACTAACTGCAAGCTAGTGGGTGGCCACATGGCTGAATGGTACAAGAACCAATCGAGTACCATTTGAACAGGACACTTTAACATGACAATTAAGCATTTGCGATGTTCACCAGGCATGAAAATGGCACTGGACACCTCTTGGCACCAGGAGTGACGACATGCAGAGCGATGAAAAGGAGCGATGCAGAGGAAAAGCATGAGAGGAGGAATCACTCTTTTCACTCCTCCAGTTGCCTCATTGCTCTGAGTTTTATTGCTCTAGGCACTGAGCAGCAATATCCAGCACCATTTTTGTGCCCAGTGGGCATTCATACTCCACATTGATGGTGTTTGTGACGTCTGTTAATATGGTTCAAGGCCCCCTTAAACTGAATCAGCTCTGTGCATTGTGCAACCACTAGTTTATTGCACCTGAAGTTAGTTTAAGTGAAGTGACATTCCACTTAACTCTGCAATAGATAATCTGCAATTTAGTTGATTGCTAAACTAAACACTGTTAGTTAAATCTCTCTTATCCTAAATGCTTGGGTACAGAACTATTTAAGATTTTGCAATATTTGCATATGCACAATACCTACTTGTACATGGGACCCAAGTCTAAACACAAATTCAGTAGTGTGATATCACAGAGCCAGTGTGGTGTAGTGGTTTCAATGTTGGACAAGATATCCCTGAAACCTGCTCAGCCATGGAAACCCCTGAGTGAGTGTGGATAAGCCATATCCTTTCAGCCTCAGAGAAAGGTAAGGGCAAACCTCTTTTGAAAAAATCTTGCCGAGAAAACCCCATAACAGGGCACCATAAGTTGGAATAAACTTGAAAGCCAAGATGAAGAATGAGGAGGAGGAGGGAGGAGGAGAAGATTGCAATATCTGCCTTTCTCTTGTAGAACTGAGTTAGCTTTGTCAAGGAATTGATTTAAAAGAGTACTGCAGTTATAAAGGGCATACTTAATTTAAATGCTACAAAAATAAATGATAAAATAATGCATGCATGATGGTAGACATTTACTTTTTTCAACAGCTGGGCTGTGGCGCAGGCTGGTTAGCAGCCAGCTGCAACAAATCACTCTGACCAAGAGGTCATGAGTTTGAGGCCAGCCCGTGCCTGTGTTTGTCTCTGTCTCTGTTCTATGTTATGGCATTGAATGTTTGCCTTATATGTGTGCAATGTGATCCGCCCTGAGTCCCCTTCAGGATGAGAAGGGTGGAATATAAATACTGTAAATAAATAAATAAACAGTAACAATACCACAGGCCAAAGCAAATATTCAGCAATGAATTACATTACATATTTTCTCCTCTCACACATTAATGAACAATATCAAACCATTTTTGTGGGTAATATTGTAAATATTTTTCAACATTGTCAGTGATTTTTCAATATATGTTTTAAATTTTGGAAATTTCTTTGTAAACAAATGTTTCACAAAATTCTTAATGCTTCTATAATAATCATGCTGGTTCAGAAAGTCCTCTTTTGCACAGCGGAAAGGGGGACAATGCAGTTTTTTTCTCCACAAATATTTTCCCAGAAATTTAAAATAAAAAACCTTGTGGTGACCATTTTCTCCCTGACAATTTTTCATCAAGAAAATGTGTGAACACAGCATGACCCTCATTGCTGCAGGAGACATGTTCTTAAACTTACCATGGAAGCAGAAATCTGTGGAAAAGTGAACCCTATTTGAATGAACAACTTCCACTGGAAATTGCTGTAGAATCTCACTCAAATTATTGAGGTCTTCCAGTGGAATTATATGGTAACTTGCCATGAAAGCATACTATAGAATCTCCTGTAAAACCTAGAAAATTCTAGGAGGACATATTTTGTAGGTGAAACTGTAATTACTGGGCCATACTGTAAAGCCTAAATACTCTAAAGCGGTGCTCCTGCAGGTGTTTTGGACTTCAGCTCCCAGATATCCCAGTCAGTTTACCAGCTGTTGGTAATTGTGGGAGCTGAAGTCCAAAACATTTGAAGGACCACAGTTTGAGAAATTCTGCTCTAAAGATTGCATATTCCTATTGATCTGAGAAGCTAAGCAGGGTCAGATTTGGTGCATATTTGGCAGGAATATTGCGAGGGAATTCCAGGTACTATTGGCTATAGTCAAAGGAAGACAATGGCAAACTTCCACTAAATCTACCTTGCCAAAAAAAAAACCCAAAACCCAATCATAGTTTTGCCAAATGTCAGAGTTGACTTGAAGGCCCATGACAATAATAATAAATTATTTACATGCACAGTTATGACAACAGTCAGGACATGCAGCTTTAGCTCACACATAGACTTCGCTGGGCCTGCAAACTGTAAGCTCCCTTTTTCCAACATAGGCAAGTACCACTGCAAATATAAATGGCCTCATACTACGAGTTGTTGATATTGCCCCTCTTATTGGACTCCAGTGGCTTTATTAAAGGAAAAAAACAAGTAAATTGTAACAAGAATCAGAGACTGGAAATTAAACCAAGATACAACGGTAATCGTGCTTACTTGAAATCAATTAAAAAAACAAAGAAAAAAATGTCAAGAATGAGAGTACTTATTTGAAATAAATTGTTCTTTATCTTTCAGAAAGCTAACATTTCAGAAGAAGCATTTTCCCTCAGAAACATCTTTCGCTCTTTCGGTGCCTCGTGCTGATATTTTGTTCTGGAGCCGCCACTACAACAGTTAACAAGAGACATGGGCATTATCAAGGAAAGCAAGAAAAGATGAAACATTGTAAAATTCAAATTCTAATAAAATGTAACCTCTTGGCCACATGAAGCCTTGACTTGAATAAAAATGCTTGGATCTTATCAAACAAACCAATTACAAGTTATATTTATTGCCTAAAAAGTCTCTCGAAGTAATGGTCACCTTAAATCAGTGTAGGCATTTTGTAATATCACTTACTATGTGAAGACATTTTCTGTTATTTCATAATTTAGTATAATGATTACAGTGACATCTACTGTTCCTAAATAAACATAAGTTTTGTACATTTTATTCTATAACACATGAACAAATTCTTGTCCTTATCTATTAATTTATTGGACAGATAATTCCCCTCTTCTCAAATGCATTTCATTTTATTATGTCAGAAAAGCTTTCTTGTTCCATGAAAAAGCATATTATTTTATGAGTTAATGTATTTATCTTATTGTGGTGCCAGGCAAAGAACGAAGGATTTTGTATGGTTGATGATTTCTCTAAATATTGAAATGATATCTCATTATTTGCAGTTTACTACTACAACATGTGTCTTTTCTTGAAAAGATTGTATTGCCTCCTGGCACAATCTAGTTAAGCCTGAGCATATTCATCCCATTTATCTCATGGGAGAAAATTAAACATCTGAAGATCTAGTGATCTGTGAGGAGACATTTTCAATATTGTAGAAATTTGTTTTTCCTATAGTTGTTCTCATTAGCATTCTCCCATGAAAGTATGTATATATTAAATGTTTATATGTATACATTTATGTTTGATTATGAAGGAGACTCTGGGCAGACAGAATGAAGGCAGGCTGTGAAAAGGAGCTATGGAGGAACACAATTCATAAAAAGGCAAAGGCTTTCTTTTGAGAGAAGACAGGGTTTGAAGTGGGCCTGGCAGGGTCTGAAGTTGACATGAAGAGGGTTTTGAGCTGGTAAAGAATTGGATTTCAGGAAGAAGGAATGGATGCTGATTTTGGGGTGCTAAAAGGATGGAGCATTATATGTTAATATATTGATCTACCTGTTCTTTTTGTTGCTTTGCAACTGTCCACGTGGTGAGGAGGGCCACCTTCATGGCAAGCAGAGACCTTGCTGTCGAAACAGGTATTTGATTATTGGTTATTGGAGGATCATATGGAGAGGAGTATATGCACTTCATTTTCTTAATCTGTCTTGTTATGCCTTTAAATGATTCTATAAATAATGATATTTTAAGATAGCAACTTGTTTAATTGCCATATTGTGGTTTCATTTCAGCCATAGGTTTCCTGCCTAAGTCATTCCTGCAGAATGAAAAGGTGGAGAGAAACCAGAACTTGGAAGTAAATAGTTACATATAACTTGTTACAAATATTAACTTCTGTGTAAGAAGTTCCTTTCTGCCATAATGGAAGTAAAATTACATGATGGTTTCAACTTGAGAAAATGACGTTGACATTGACATAGATCAACAATAGTATGAACAATATCAAGTTGCTGAGGGCAAACAATGCATACTAGGACTCTGGAAGAAAAATAAGGAAGTGAGGAGCAACAAAAACAGGGTTATAAGATTTAAGGCTAAATGCTACTGTTAATGCCTACTAGGATAGGCCAATTAAATCAATGTTAATTTGGTAAATCAGCTTGCATGTAACATTGGTTGACTGAATGCATCTACTCTAGTCTGGACTAACAATAGCATTCATGCTAGACGATTAAGAGAAGACTTGCAGTATTGTTGGAAACAATAGCTTGCTTAAAGTTGGAAGGAAGAGATCCAGAAGAGAGAAGTTTGGTGACGGAGTAACAGATGGCAGAATAAAAATAACAAAAGATAGGGTGGGAAGAAAATGTATGAAAGGGACACAAGCCAAGTTAATCATCTCCCCCCCCCCCCCAAGGGATCAAATATCCACACCAAATATTGGCACCCAATATACTGTCAACAAACAAGTGGGGGAGAAAAAGAAAGAGAGTGTTATGGCCATTTGAAGAAACAGGGATATTTATAAAAGAATGACAAGCAACAACCTGGTCAACAAAGCTGCGAACATACCATGAGAAAGTGATAAAGGAAAAGAAGAACAATGACAAATTAATGTTGGAAGCAGAAGGATAAGCAACAAGACAAATAAAATGAGCAAAACAAGATTGCTTAGTGCTAACAGAATAAGAGGAACCATAGTTTTACAATGAATACATTTCCAGAAAAATGAGATTTGTGCCAAATCCATTTGATGATGCTGATGATACAGAACACATGGTTCAGAAGAAAGTGCATAAGGAAAATGCAACTGAGAATAAAAAATTGTAGAATCCACCAGAAGAGGTATATAGACAAAGGACCATTGATCAAAGCAGAATGATTAAGGTTGTGAAATAAAGAAGAAAAAGCAAGATAGTTAAAAAGTAGAGGAAAATAAGATTCAACCAAGATTCAATAAAAGAAAAGAAAAAGCTTTGTGGGGAAAATGTAGCCCATGATATTACTTTGAACCTTATTTATATCATAGGATAAAAGCAAGAGAATCAAGGGAAGCATCTACATGGGCAGGAAAACCCAGAGCTGGTCCAGAGTATAGTACTCCGTCCCCACCCCAGGGACAGCCACACTGTTGTGATGGGACCAAGTCTTGGTCGTTCAGCAGGGCTGAACCTGAATCCCTCTCCAAATCGCATTGGCACACTTGCAAACATCAACAAATGTGCCCAGCAACAGCTAGGGGCTTTTTGGAGCTCTGTGGCTGCAACAATGGGCGCATCCACACAGGGTGGAAAATGAACGCCCTCCCACATTTTTACTTGTGGAATCCAAACAACACCTCAGGAAAACCCTGCTTTGTGCTAAAGTAATTTGAGAGCTGGAAAGGACCATGCCTTTCCAGATGTGGGCATTATGCAATTGGGCCTGGGGATCCCTGGGCCCAATCCACTCAGCTGTCTTGGGATTTTTGGGCTCCTGGAGCCCAGAAAAACTAAGACAGCCCCACCCCCTCTCAAAATTCTTTTTTAAAAGCCTTAAAAAGAAAAAAAATAACTTACATGTCCAGCATTTTCCTGCTGCCAGCCCTCTTCTGGCGCATAGAAATGACATGCCAAGAGAAAGGGGGAGAAGGAAAGTCACGCCTGCCCTCCCCCTCCTGGCGCATCATTTCTACATGCCAGGAGAGGGCCGGAAGCAGGGAAATGCGAGTCAGGAAAGTTATTTTTTTCTTTTGAAGCCTTTTCTGGGGCTTTTTGTTTTGTGTCCGGATGCTTTGCCGAAAGGTCTGGCAGGGCATCTGGACACTCCCCCCCTCCCCCCAGAAAGGCCTGAGTTTTCTGGGGCATGTGTAGACTCTAATGTGGGCCCAATCGGGTTTGGTTAGATTCTCCTAAAAGTAAGCATTCAGTTCAAAACTACAGTAGATATCATAATTTACTAATGAGCAATCAACCATTTTGCAGTTCAGATTTTGCCATGTTTAAGATTAGAGATCTAGGTATTATAGTGTTAAAAGTAATATGAAATTAGAGTTCTGACACATTTGAGTATCTCTTATAAAATAAAATAAGAGATTAAAAAGAACAAACTTAATGTAACAAATAATCAGAAGAGCCCCAGAATATCTTTTATATTTTATTGTTGATTCTTAGTGATAACTGTCAAGTAACAGATTGTTATGGTTAAATATGTCTTTGAAGTTAATTAGGAATTATTATGTGTAAGAATGGGTAATATTTTCTCTGTTTAGACTACTCTGAGTGCCAGATTGGTGTGAAGAAGCCCAGTTTGCTTTTTCTAATTTATTAGTCTATAGTAGATTTACTCATTGCCATAGCTAAGCTGTTTGTCTTCAGAATGGGTCTATCTTCATGAGTTGACTACTGGTAAATAAAATAGTTTCTTAGTGCTGCTGGGGCTGTACAACATACATTCAAATGAAATGAGTCCTGTCTGAAAATTGTTCCGCTTCTACTTTATTCATTGTACCATCTGCCAAATTTAATATGACATTAATCTTTTGCGTTTATTCTCTTTGGGTTTTCCCCAAAAGTCTATCAGATTTTTATTTTCATTTTTCTAATTGGAGACACACTTATAGAGCTTAAACAGATGTTTGAATTCTGTAATTTCTAGAGTTTGTGATTCCCTTTGCTAGCCTTAATGAGTTTCGCCAATACCACTGGGTTCCTAAAAATTGATTTTTTTTTTCACATCTCCCATCTAAAATGAAAAACAACTTCCCATCATAACTAATATTGAATTTTAATGGAAAATACTATTGTGAGGAATATGAATTTTATTGTCATGCTTAGATGCATATGGCTCAATAAAAGTATTAGACATGAAGTAAGTAAGGGAATTGCACATTAATACCATTGTGAGAGATTATTTTCCAAATGTCCCTATTTGATTCCCATGACAAATAAAACATTGCTGTACATTATGTCTCCACAAAGTTGTCCCTACTATATATATTTGCCTGCTTACAATATTAGCTGATTGTTTTAAATTCACTGATACTCTACATATTTTCTGCACATAATACGGTGGTTAAGACCATTTAGGCAGGCATACCCAGGTTAAAAAAAATCCACTGTTAAAGATGCTCCTTTCCACAAATTCGTTTTATGTATATCTCATTGTGGGAGTTCCTTTTAGTGGAACCTGGTTCAGCTGCACCATTTGTAGTTTTGAACAATAAGGTTCAGGGTAAATCTGACAATGAAAAATGTATGTGGTGCCCATCTTCCCTTACTGCCTTGAGCACGTGTTTCTTTTGTTTAATTGTTAATTCAGTCCTGTCACCAGGACACTTGAAAATGGCGGTTCCTTTGAAGAAATATGTCCCCATGTATACCTCTAAGGATACATCTTAACTTACTTTTTTGTGGGAGACTGATCTGCCTTGGTAGATGGCGGATCAACCCCCAAAAGACCCTCCACAGGGGCAGCTGGATCAGCTGTGGGGCTGATCTGGCTGTTGCAGAGATGGAGGGAGTCCTCACTCCACAGTGGTACTGAGCATGGTTTGGCACCACTGGGTGGTGCGCCTAAATGTCCCCACTCACCCCTTTTTTCCTGTGACCTCAGGCAAAGCACAGAGGGAGTGGGGAGTAGGGAGGAAATCCCCCCCCCCGGCTCTTCCCCTCCTTTTCCAGTGCTTCCCATCACCTCTGCCTGACATTGGGGCAAGTGACAGAGATTAAAGTGACATGTGAGGGCAGCAGGGAAGGCGACTGCCCTCCAATTTCCCCAGCCTGCTCTAGCTTGTTACCATTTATTAGTCCCATGTGGCCACTGTGGGGCTGATCAAAATCTACGTCAACCTAAGTGGTTAGTGTAGATCGGGCCTAAGATTTCACTGTGTGCTCAGAACTGAAGTGCAGGTTGCAATGCAGATATTACAGATGTATGAACACCCAGTAGAGAACATGATGCATATTAAATATTAGAAGCACAGGAAATGTGGAGGTGGGCAACTATCCAATAAGGGTGTGTAATTTGCGGTATATACCTCACAACCTCTGAGGATGCCTGCCATAGACGTGGGCAAAATGTCAGGAGAGAACACTTCTGGAACATGGCCATACTGCCTGGAAAACGCACAACAACCCTGTGATCCTGGACATGAAAGCCTTCGACAACACGGCGTGTAATTTGGTTAAACCCTGCTCTGTTTTCGGTATCCGGATTTTGGTGGATGTCTAGATCCATTTTCGGAAGCCTCCCAAATTCGGTTGGGAAAAAAATAGTTTTTCAAATAAATATTTTTATTAAAGGTTTTCATTCAAAATAAAATCATAATAACAAAAATGGGGAGATGGGGAGGGCAGGAGACATGAAAGGAAGGAAGAAAAAAGGGGTGAGGGAAGAGGGGGGTGAGGGAGGGTAGGGGGGGGAATTTGGCTTCCATTCTTCCTTTCAGTTAGGTTCCATATTTTGTCCTTTTTCCATTATACTTAATCTTTCTTTCCCTTTTTGTAACTGGTTCATTGTCTTTATTTCATCTTTTAAATTTGGTAAGACATTTTAATATATTTCTCTAAAGATGACCAATCCGTCATTTTTAGGCCTCTAACGTTATTCTTCTTTAGTAGGTAAATTAACCTATACATGTCCTTTATTTCCATAACTTTATTTAGCCAGATCTCCTTAGTTGGTAGTTTTTCTGTTTTCTATCTTTTTGCAAAGGCCATTCTGGCTGCTATCACAAGATATGTAAGTAGTTTTTCTTTATTAGAGTCTATAATAAGTTCCTTTTCGTATATTCTCAATAGATATGTTTCAGGTCTCATTATATAGTTTATTTCCAATATTTTTTAACTTTCTTTGTGTATCATTTTCCAAAATTCAATTGTTTTGTCACAGGACCACCATATATGGTAATATGTTCCTTCTTTATCTTTACATTTCCAACATCTATTGTCCATATTTTTATACATTAGTCCTAATTTCTTGGGGGTCATGTACCATCTATGAAGTATTTTGAGCCAATTTTCCTTTAGGTCCATAGCGTAATTAAATCTCAGTTTTCTTTGCCATATTTCTTCCAATTCTTTCATCATTATTGGTCTTCCAATATTTCTTGCCCATTTTGTCATTGAATTCTTTATTTTTTCCGATTCAGTAGCCCATTCCAGCAGTTTATTATATAGTTTCGTAATTAACTTCTTTTCTGTTTGCAGTTTATTGTCCCAGAAGTCTTCCTTTTCATTGAATCCAAGTTTCTTGTCTGAATTATAATGTTCTTTAATTTGTAGGTATTGGAGCCACATTACCTCTTTGTAATTTGTTTTAATATCTTCGTGTTTTCCAAGAATTACCCTCTTTTATCAACAGTTCTTTATATGTCGGCCACTTCATCCAGCCCAACAATCTCCTTTGACTTGATTCCAGTGGTGCCACCCATAGGGGCGTCTTTTCATAAAAAATTCATCTATATCTTTCCCAAACTTGTAGCAGGGATGATCTCACAAAATGGTTATATATTTTTTCTCTTTTGTGGACTCCCCATACCATAGGTATGAGTGCCACCCTTTTCTCAAGTCAAATCCTTCTAGTGTCAGTAATTTAGGTTTCGGCAGTTTAATCCATTCTTAAAACCAGACCATGGTGAAGGCCTCAAAGTACAGTTTGAGATCGGGGGTCCCAAAACCATCCCTCTTTTTAGAATCAATCATTATCATAAATTTTATCCTAGGTTTTTTCCCCTTCCATATAAATTTTGTCAAGTTTCTCTTGACAAAAAATTTAGTTTTTTGATCTGGCAACCAAAAGATTTGGGAAGATCTGGCCCACTACTGGCAATTATGAACTTACAAAGCTCCCCTTTCCATCATTTTAAGGCATCTGTTTTAAGAAGCCATCCTTTCTGGGATCCTTTCTCCTTAGACCCCTTAACACGTGCCACCGGTGGTACCCACCCTGTGCCCCTAACTATCCAGACATCCCCCTCATCACACAGAGGGAATCCTAAGCCTCAGTAAGCCAGTTGGGTTCAGCCTTTAAAAAGGGAGACCCAATTATTTCTCCTTCACTCACTCTTCTTTCCTAAGCTGCTTCAGGCCTCAAGCTGGCTGGGTCCAGGTTTTAAGGAAGAGGAGATCTGGCTATTTCTCCCTTCAAACCTCAAGCTGACTGGGTTCAGGTTTTAAGGGAGATTTGGCTATTTCTCCCTCCACTATCCCTTATTTCCTTAGCCTGGGTTTCATTTTGCCAGAGACAGCCCGCACTGTCCCGGCTTTCCCTTATCACATGGGTGGAAGTCTCTTTAAGACGGCGCAGCACATCTTTCCTTATGGAAAGACGGGAGGCCTCCCATCCTTCTGGGATCCTTTCTCCTTATATCCTTCAATAAGACCTAGGTTAAAGGCATCAGACTTAAGAAACCACCCTTTCTGGGATCGTTTGCCCTCAACACCTTTGCAATGAAGCTGAGTTAAGGAAGGCACACTTATTTTAATGGGACCCACGCCACCTGAAGGAACATTAGCCATTCTTTAAAAAAGATATAAATTACCTCCTCATTTTATGGTGGCTTTAGAAATGCTAAGATACATCCTCTACCCCACATTTGAAGCTTGCCTTGTGTGAAGGGCACCACCAGTGGCAGTTTCTTAAGTGTGCAGAAGGCAAACTGCTTTTTTAATGCTATTTGAGTCAAAAGCAAGCCAAGCCATGCAGAGTTGTGAGCAGCACTGAGAATTTAGATCACTGATCTGTCTTTTTCAGGAGCCTGCTCGCAACAGAAAAATGGAAGCTCAGCATGACTAAAAGACACTTTATTACTTTCTTCTGTTCTGATTGGCTCAACAGGCAGGGTTCATAAAGAAAACCCATGTGGCCACATGGTTGCCTCTCTGCACTCCACTTGTAGCTGAAAGAAACAGAAAGCAGTCATTTTCAGCAGCCACGTGGTCAGTTGTGGCAGGAAAAAAATGGCATCAGAGCTTGTGCCGTTACAGCTGGCTGAAAGTGCCAAAGAGCTGAAGCAGCCAGATCTCAATTTGAAAAACAGATCCATACACAACCCTACTATCCAAGCACAGATGACTCATATAGAGACAAATGAGAAGACCTGGCCTTTGACTGCTAGTTTAAGGTGTGCCTGACGATTTCATCATAGATTCCATGCTTTTTAGCATATACCCAAAATTATGAGTTGAAGTAATCTGCAGGTTTGTGCCCAAGAATAATCAGTAAACAGAAGGTTACTCAATTCTACCTCTCATTTCAATTACTCCCTGGAAAGCTATGGAACTCTTGAACAAATGTTTGGAAGTTGTTTTGAAATAGTGAGAGTTTCTCAATAGTGGCATCACAACTGTTTAATTCACTACTTTATCAACTGTTCTGGACAAAGTCCTAATTATTACTGGTTGTCAAAAAAGTCCCCAACAGTTACAGGGATACACTTTAAAAAGTCATTTTATCTGGGTTTCTTCTTCTCCTCTTCTTTGGCGTCTGATGAATGCTGATTTAAAAGCATTAAAACACATTTTAAATTCACCATAGATGTGTGTGTGATATTTTATTCTGGAACCTGCTTTGAGAATGTTTTTATGTTATAAAGCAGCTTACACATATTTTGAATAAATTAATAATATTTGCATTTTCTATTCACAACATTCCTTAGCTGGTTTTATAAAGGAAACTGAAAAAGAGACTCATCTTTTTCCATTTTAAACCCTCCCCTCTCTCTCTTTCTGAAAAACAAACAATCCCTTTCAGTATAGATTGCAGGAAGAGTTTGTCCAAGTTGCAAAGATATAATGTACGTAGCTGGAAAAAAAAGTATATTTTTACTTCCATTATAATGACTGAAACTATTAATAGAACGCAGAAGGAAAATAAATATGTAGAGAACATAATGTTATCACTTGGTTGAATCTCATGCTTTTTCACCATGACCGAAGTTAATCACCACACAGTTGTTTTCTAAAGAGGAATTTTGAAAGGCTTATTAGCTACACACTGACAATGAGTCATCTTAGAGAGATTAAAAGAAAAGCTTTACTGAAGTAAAGACTGTTTGCCCTAAGTCTTTCTGAAGCTGGATATGTTGTTGGTCCTTTTCTCTTAATAAACTGGTGTTTATTTGAAACAACTGTTGACTATGATGTGGATAAAAATGGATTTTTAAAAAGGTTTGAATTTGCTAGATATTATAAAAAGAGATTAAAGAAACATGCAGATGCAATGTAGATTTCATGTTACTTTTAAGGGCATGCATCTGGTGTAGTCCATGAAGATTGTAGTCCACAAAATGTTACACTAGATATTTATTTTCCTCCATCTCTAAAGTACTACTGGATACACTTTATGTCGTTCAATGTTAAAATGGACTTTAGCATTAAAATGGCTATCTCTTCTAATTCAATGTGGCTAACATGTTACCTTTAAAGAACAACTATCACCAAATAAAAGCAGTAACACATTTTTGTGTGGCCCTCCATTTGTGAATTCAAAATCCACAGTTCCACTTATGCATGTTCCAAAAACCCCCCGCAAAAAACACTTCCCCCTGGAAGCCTTTGTGGGCCTCTCTAGGGAGCCATCTATACAGCACCTAAAACAAGGGATTTCCTGAGTTAAAAGGGGAGTGGCTACAACATTTGCTGCAACAGATGAAAAACATGTATTTAAAGGGTCCCCTTATATCCCGATTCCAGCATGAAAATGCACATATTCACATCATTGTATAGCTCTGTACTCACAAAAAAAACAGGTTGTTTCCTTCCATCCATCCTGTGGAGACTATTCCAGCATATATCCACTTTTTAAAAACCCGAAACAGTTTTCCCAGCAACTTCCATTCATGGGTGTTTCATTCTGTTTGTTTCTTTGCGTCTGTGATGGTGTAGCTGTGCCAAGGCAGGATAAAACAGAAAGAAGGAGTTTTGGTAAGAAGGAAAGATGAAATTGTTCCAGCTCTTTTAGTCTCATACTTAACCACTCTAATTGCCAGTCACACAATTTTTAAAAACTTAAGTGCAGTCTTTTTAAAGACCTTCTCCCTATGCTTAAAAAAAGAAAGCAGAGGGGGGAAGGTGCGTGAAAATAGTGTGACAAAGAAATGAAAGGCCTGATTGTCAAAAGAAACTTTGCACCATTGTTTAGGAATTTGTGAAGAAGTTTTAGAAAAAATGTGATTTAATGAATCAGAGCAACTGGCCTTTTTCATTGTGGTTAAAACATTTTGTTTTAATCATTCAATCCTCTTTGATCTTAGGAAGCAGGTTTTGCAGCAGTTGGTACTGTTTGGTTGACCAACAGTGATAGTGGGGCAATAAAATATACAGCATTCATGACAGGAAGTAAAGCCTCTCTTGAGAATACTTCAACTCTTGTTAAAAAATCTACAGCAAGAACACTATTGTCTGTCCCCAGTGTCGATTTCCCATACACCGTCAGTTGAACAAAAGAATGTCAGTGATGAACAACAGAATTATTCCTTAGCGGCAATAGGCTTCAAAGACAGCAGGGGTACGGAGCAATTCAAATCATTCTGTGGTACATTTTTACATTTTTATTAACTCAAAAGGGTCACCACACTACATTAACTAACAAAAAGTTCTTCTGTCACATTTTAATTCATTCTGTTAACCTTCTATTCCTCTTTGCATGTCATCTTCCTCAACACCAGTCCATTTGGACTTTGCCTCTGCATTAACCTTCTGTTCATTTTCTGTGCACCATCAGGGTATTCATTTCTCAGAAGCCAGAATTCATATATAATATTTTACTAACAGTTATTGATAACGTATTTTCTTCACTGTTCCAAGATCACAGTTTAAGGTGCTGAATTTATAAAGCTTAGGATATGATATGGGGACTACAAACTCAAGAAGATTCCAAATGTCCATCTGTTGGCTGAAAAATCACATTCTTGTTTGTAGCATATAAATGATAAAATGTTCCCCTTCAAACCTGTTAGGTTTGCTTCTTAATTGTTGGTGTCTGGACTCCTTGTTGGACAAGCAGATGGGATGCTGGCAATTTTGCTTCAGAGTTGGACTTGGGTAAGAGGCAAACTTCTGTCATTGAATGTATAATAGAAGAGCAAATGGCCATTAGAGCTTCTCCCCAAAATGGCCGCAAAGAACTGTATGTTCTTTCCCCCTCTACCGGTATCTAGAATAGAGCAACTGTTTAATAGGACCAAAAAAATGTAGGGTTGTAATTTAGGGAAAGGCCCCCTAAAAGCCCATCACTAGCTATAATCCATAGGAGGCAATACAATGGTCTTGATCTATACATGGGCAAAAAATTCAATCATCCATAGATTCAACAATCCATGGCTTCAGAATATTTCTAAAAATCCAAAAAGTAAAGCTAATTTTTCCATTTTATACAAGGGATACTATTTTATAATGGAGCTTGAGCCTCTACAAAGTTTTATGGTTCCCGTCCCCTTGATCTGGTCATGTAAGTGTGATTTATTGTTATAATTGTATTATTTTACTTGTTTAATAATGTGTATTATGTTGTTATGTAATGTTTGTGTTTGCTTTTATGACTGTAAACTGCCCTGAGTCCCATCCGGGAGATAGGGCGATATATAAATAAAGTTTTATTATATCATTATATTTGTTATCCACAGGGATTCATGGACCAAAAGCCAGCAGATACCAAGGACCCAGTGTAGACATCAACTATATATTTATATTTTGTTACTATAATTCCCGGAATCCCTCTGGAAATATGAAAGTTGTGGTCAAAAGTTACTTTCCAAAATCTGCCATGCAGGTGTTTGGGTGCAGCCCTAGGTTTCTGGTTCATTTATCAATGTTCTTGAAGGAGCAGAATCTAGTGTCTGGCCATATTCCTAAATGTTCATTTAATATGTCTTTCCACATATAAGCCAGGGAAGGAGGGGTTACATGGAAACTTATAAATTCTTATTTACATGTTAGGTTTGTTTTTGATATTTAAATTAAATATCAGAAAATCTTACATTTTTACTTTATTATTTCACTCCCTACTCTTCCATCTCCCAATCTGCATCCATCGCAGATATGTCCTGTATATTCATTTGTTCATGTGAGGACATCATTTGGATCTTTTAGTCTGATAGCTTCCTCATCCAAGCTCCATCTATTTCATAGTCTAAAGTGGTGGTCAGGAGTGCAACTCTGAATTTAGGAAGATGTGTATTGCTGACCCTTATCAAGTCACATGTTCCACCTGAAGCATGCCCCCTGCCCTAAGTTCTTTCACCAGAAACATCTTTGCATTCAGCAGTCTGCAAATGGAGCATGTCAAATCTGTGGTCACCTTGGGAAGGCTGAACTTTTTTAAAGTAGACTTAATCTGGCCAAACCAGACATTCCTTTTAGGTATTTTGTGTCTGGATGATCTATGATAATGTTAATGGGCTTTGTCACTTATTTGGATGCACTACTCTGCCAAGGGCAAGGCCTGTGGTTTTAAACAATCGTGTTTGTGTGTAAAGAATTTATCCTTTATTTTCGTGCAATTTCTCGTTATTTTGTTTTGCAATTATAAATAATTAACATCCCTTTAATGATTTTTTTTTGCTCTACCTTAAGGGCTGCTACATTTCTTTCTTTAAAAACCCCAGGCACATGTGTAACCTCCAGCAGAAAATTAAGAGTTATGGAGTTATGTATCCAGGGGAAACTGTGTTCCTAAAAAATTCTTAAAAATGCAAATCTATGCAATACTCATGCCAAAATAGCTGCTCCAGTAAGTGAAACTAATGTGCTGTACTTGCCAGTACAATAATCCAAAAAATGGAATGCATCCCAAACAGAGAAGTTCTGAATTCTAACTTTTCTCAGTAGTAAACAAGGTGTTGGAAAACAACTAACTTACTTTTCTCTTGAGTTCGTAAGACCTACGAAATCATTGAAATGGCTGCCATTACATGCAAACTTTCAATTCTGTTCTGAAATTATCTATTTTGATTATACAGGTTCACATAGCACCAAACCACTTGAACAAACTTTTGTCACGTCATGTGCTTATACCACTTGCTAGTCTAGTCAGTAGGCTAGGTATGGTTGTAAATACTGAAAAACTGGGAACTAGATGTGTAACCACCATTTCTTGATTGTCTTCTCCTTCTTACAGGGACAAGGAAAATCTGGGCTATCAGATTGCAACTCATACCACCCCTAAACAGCATAGCCCATGGTCATAGATAAGAACATCTGGAAGACCACTCATTTTTCATCCCTGCCTCAGAGCATACATGGAATTGAAGATTCAGTCCATACAGTATTATTTATGATTCCGATCAGAAGGCAATAGTGAACATCTTAAAGAAAATGTCAGTGGCTCTGCTCCATTGAACAACAGTTGTGCATGAGATGTAGGGGATATAGAACATGGAGGACATGGAAAGCAGAAGAATACGTGCCTTTGAAGAAGTTCTCAAGACTGTGTTTCTTGCTTCAAAAAAGGTTCATATGGCTCCTTCTACAATTGTCCCTTAGCTCAAACTAACTTGTCATTGATTAATATGAGAAGAGGGAGATAAGGTATCTTACTCATTCCTCTGGCCATAAGCAAACCTTAGAATTGCCTGGAGGGCCTAGCAAATTCCTAGAGAAATCAATTCCCCCTCTAAAGCCATGGATATGGGTTTCAAATTAAGGATTTTTTCATAGTATAGTACTCATCATAGGCTATCACTCATGGCCGAGTATGTTTGTCTTTCAAGTGTAGGGTCTTGGTGGTAGAGACTTATCCTTGATCTGCATGTTCTTTCGCAGTGAGGACATTGATTTCCAGATGGAAGGTGGTCCTGACAAGGGTTGGCTTGACATGCCATCTTCTTGACACGTTTCTCCCTTTTGCTCTCCATTTGTGCCTCTTTGAATTCCACAGCACTGTTGGCAATAGCAGACTTCCAGTTAATAATAATAATAATAATAATAATAATAATAATAATAATATCAGTGAATAATAATAATAGTATCAGTGAATAATAGTATCAGTGAATGGCTAACAACTGGAAGAACATACCTGATACAAAAGGATCCAACAAAAGGAGTAGCACCAGGAAACTACAGGCCAATAACGTGTCTGCCCACTTTGTTTAAACTACTGACTGGCAACATAGCTGACAGAATTCAAGACTATCTTGAAGAAAAAAACATCTTGCCGGATGAACAGAAAGGCAACAAACGGAAAAGCAGGGGCACAAAAGACCAGTTATTGATTGACAAAATGATTCTGGAGAACTGTAAGAGCCGAAAAGCTAATCTTCACATGACGTGGATTGACTACAAAAAGGCCTTTGACTCACTCCCACACAGCTGGATCATCAAGTGCCTGGACGCCATCGGGATTAGTAAAAACGTTGGCACCTTCATTGAAAACATGATGGAGCACTGGAAAACTGAACTGTTTGTTGGAAATGAAAGCTATGGACTTGTCAACATCAGAAGAGGAATTTTCCAGGGAGATTCATTGTCCCCTCTGCTTTTCATTATTGCCATGATCCCTCTGTCAACAATCTTACAAAAAACAAATCTCGGCTACCAAACATCTAAGAATTCTCACAAAATTTCACATTTGATGTACATGGATGACCTGAAGCTATATGGGAAAACGCAAACTGAAATCCAGTCTCTGACCAACACTGTCCGAATTTTTAGCACTGATATCAACATGGAGTTTGGTTTGGACAAATGTTTGACAGTGGCATTGAAGAAGGGAAAAATCATTGAAAATGATGGCATAAATATGCCCAATGGCCAAACAATAAAGTGTCACCAGCCAGAGGCCTATAAATATCTGGGCATATTACAGCTGGACAACATCAAGCATGAACATGTGAAAACTGTGGTCAGCAAAGAATACACACAAAGGGTCAGAAAATTCTCAAAAGCAAGCTCAATGGAGGCAACACCATCAAGGCCATAAACACCTGGGCCATACCTGTCATGAGATATACTGCTGGCATTATAAATTGGACACAGGCGGAACTGGACAATTTGGACAGAAAAACAAGAAAACTCATGACAATTCATCATTCACTGCACCCTCGCAGTGATGTTGACCGGCTCTATCTGCCTAGAAGATCAGGGGGCAGAGGACTCTTACAAGTAAAAGAAGCAGTCAAAGAAGAAGAACATGCCCTGGCAGAATATGTAAAGCAAAGTGAAGAACCTGCTTTGATTGAAGTCAAAAATCAGAAACTCCTCAAAACACAACAGACAAAAACCCAGTACAAGAAAACTGCACTACAAACTAGAGCTGACAGCTGGCACAACAAAACACTGCATGGAAAGTTCCTTGACAAAATTGAAGGAAAAGCTGATAAGGAGAAGACCTGGCTCTGGCTCACGAATGGGACCCTGAAGAAGGAGACAGAAGGCCTGATCCTTGCAGCCCAGGAGCAAGCCATCAGAACAAATGCAATTAAGGCCAAGATTGAAAAATCAGCTGATGACCCAAAATGCAGACTGTGCAAGGAAGCTGACAAAACCATTGATCATACCCTCAGCTGCTGTAAGAAAATTGCACAGACAGACTACAAACAGAGGCACAATTGTGTGGCCCAAATGATCCATTGGAACTTATGCCTCAAGTACCACCTGCCAGCAGCAAAGAACTGGTGGGATCACAAACCAGCAAAGGTTGTGGAAAATGAACACGCAAAGATACTGTGGGACTTCCGAATCCAGACTGACAAAGTTCTGGAACACAACACACCAGACATCACAGTTGTGGAAAAGAACAAGGTTTGGATCATTGATGTTGCCATCCAAGGTGACAGTCGCATTGATGAAAAACAACAGGAAAAACTCAGACGCTATCAGGACCTCAAGATTGAACTTCAAAGACTCTGGCAGAAACCAGTGCAGGTGGTCCCGGCGGTGATGGGCACACTGGGTGCCGTGCCAAAAGATCTCAGCCGGCATTTGGAAACAATAGACATTGACAAAATTACGATCTGCCAACTGCAAAAGGCCACCCTGCTGGGATCTGCACGCGTCATCCGAAAATACATCACACAGTCCTAGACACTTGGGAAGTGTTCGACTTGTGGTTTTGTGAAACGAAATCCAGCATATCTATCTTGTTTGCTGTGTCATACAACATAATAATAATAATAATAATAATAATAATAATAATAATAATAATAATAATGCAGACTGTGCAAGGAAACCGACGAAACCATTGATCATATCCTCAGCTGCTGTAAGAAAATCGCACAGACAGGCTACAAACAGAGGCACAACTATGTGGCCCAAATGATTCATTGGAACTTATGCCTCAAGTACCACCTCCCAGCAGCAAAGAACTGGTGGGATCACAAACCTGCAAAAGTATTGGAAAATTAGCACGCAAAGATACTGTGGGACTTCCGAATCCAGACTGACAAAGTTCTGGAACACAACACACCAGACATCACAGTTGTGGAAAAGAAAAAGGTTTGGATCATTGATGTTGCCATCCAAGGTGACAGTCGCATTGATGAAAAACAACAGGAAAAACTCAGCCGCTATCAGGACCTCAAGATTGAACTTCAAAGACTCTGGCAGAAACCAGTGCAGGTGGTCCCGGTGGTGATGGGCAATTGGGTGCCGTGCCAAAAGATCTCAGCCGGCATTTGGAAACAATAGACATTGACAAAATTACGATCTGCCAGCTGCAAAAGGCCACCCTGCTGGGATCTGCGCGCATCATCCGAAAATACATCACACAGTCCTAGACACTTGGGAAGTGTTCGACTTGTGATTTTGTGATATGAAATCCAGCATATCTATCTTGTTTGCTGTGTCATAATAAAATAATAATAATAATAACAACTTTATTTTTATATCCCACTCCCATCTCCCCAAGGGGACTCGGGGCGGCTTACATGGGGACAAGCCCAGCATCAACAGACATTGAAACACAATCATAATTTAGAATGCTCGAGGGCCAGGGCCTCCCAGTTCTTGGCATCTATGTCAC
This sequence comes from Anolis carolinensis, assembly GCF_035594765.1. Lineage (NCBI taxonomy): Eukaryota > Metazoa > Chordata > Lepidosauria > Squamata > Anolidae > Anolis > Anolis carolinensis. The sequence continues at coordinate 236,522,272 of NC_085842.1, forward strand.
AGTTTTTAAGGTTTACCTTTAAGCCTTATTTATTTATTTATTTATTTATTTAAAACATTTATATTCCACCCTTCTTACCCCAAAGAGAGCTCAGGGCGGAGCACAACATATATATAGCAAACATTCCATGCCGGGACATAAAATAACTATAAATATATACAAACATTAAAAACAGTTATATCTACTGATCACCTGAATGAATCCAAATTTTGACATTTAATTGTATATCTTTACATTTGAAAATCTTGTTTATTTATTTATCTATTTAATTTATATACCACTTTTCTCACCCCTGGGGCGACTCAAAGCAGTTCACAGCATAATCAATGATAAAATTCAATGCCTCACATATGTAAACATCAAATATCAAACAATATATAACAATAGAATAAAAACCATTAAAACTATAAAACTGTGATGGCAATCACAGACACAACATAAAACATTTTAGCTACCGGTATTGCATCAATTCTGGGTGGCTTTCCATATTTCTTTCAATCACCGAATGCCTGCTTGAATAACTAGGTCTTGACATGTTTCCTAAATGCTAGGAGGGAGGGGGTCGATCTGATCTCATTGGGGAGGGAGTCCCACAGCCGAGGGGCCATTATTGAGAAGGCCTTGTCTCTCGTCCCCTGCAACAGTAGCAGGACTGAGAGCAGGACTTCCCTGGCTGATTTTAATCCTCTAACTGGCTCATAAAGGGAGATGCGTCCAGATAGGTAAGCTGGACCGGAACCATTTAGGGATCTTTAGGCCAAAGCTATAATTGTGCTTGGTAGCAGACTGGCAGACTGTTCTTTCATAGTGGCCTTTCTGACTCTTCTGATTTTTTGGCTAAGGCCTCCATTGGGACTGATGACTTGGGCCAGACCCTGGCTTTGGATAGGATTCCTGTGAGATGGCTCAAAACAGGCTGGAAGAAATTGAAAGAGAAAACAAGCCATTAAGAGGAGTGCAATCAGCAGCTGCATCCTAAGTGGCACAATTGTATTCCTTGAAGGCTGGCACAAACAAACCAGCTTTTGGGTTATTGTGCATTTTCCGGGCTATATGGCCATGTTCCAGAAGCATTCTCTCCTGACGTTTTGCCCACATCAGAGGTTGTGAGGTATATTGGAAAAAACTAAGCAAGGAGAGTTTATATGTCTGTGGAAGGTCCAGGGTGGGAGAGTCTCACTTATCCAACATTCGCTTATCCAATGTTCTGGATTATCCAACCCAGTTTGCCTCCCACCCCGATCCACAGTTTTTTCTCTAGGCAGCAAGGATTTAACTTTTTATGGATTTAATTTCAAACAATGTTGCTACTGTAAGTTCATTTTATGTTTTCAATATATTGCAATGTTTTGGTGCTAAATTCATAAATATAGTAATTACTACATAACATTACCATGTTTTGGACTGCTTTTTCTTTTGATTTGTTGTAAAACATGATGTTTTGGTGCTTAATTTGTAAAATCATAAGGTAATTTGATGTTTAATAGGCTTTTGCTTAATCCCTCCTTATAATCCAACATTTTCGCTTATCCAACGGTCCGCCGTGTCATGATCCCCATCTCATGCCATCTCCGGACACAGAGTGCTGCACAGAACACATGGCCATGGGCCAAAAGGGAGGACAGGACATATGAACTAGCCAGGCTATTGAATAATAATTGGCAGCGTTAATTATTATCATGTACGCTGGAACTCAATTGACAGACCCAGTTTTTTGAACTGAACACGCTTACTTGTATTTTATAATGTGTTTTATGAATACTGATGTAAGTTAATAATAATTTTTTTAACTGATTTATATTGTACTGTATAATTTTTATATATGCGTTTTATTGTAAGCCGCCCTGAGTCCCCTGTTGGGTGAGAAGGGCAGGATATAAATATTGTAATAAATAAATAAATAAATAAATAAAACTCAATTGCCCTGAGGTGGGGGTAAAGGGACTCTGGATTGTGAGAATGGGCAACCTCCAGGCGCCAGGACTCTAAGAATGGTTCATAACACCGTAGCTAGGGCCTATATAGATGGGCAGTAGAGTAGACTCTTGTATTCCGAACAATAAAGCCGTATGGTATCTTCACTCATTGTGTGTCTTGGTGTATTCTTCCGAAGAAGACTAACCCACAGCAACACAGCTGGAACTGAGAAACCTTACATGCCGGCCCGTTTCTGTTGGATAAGTGAGGCTCTACTGTACCTCACAACCTCTGAGGATGCCTGCCAGATGTGGGCGAAACGTCAGGAGAGAATGCTTCTGGAACATGGCCATACAGCCCTGAAAACACATAAAAACCTCATGATTCCGGCCATGAAAGCCTTCAGCAACACATTAAGCAAGGGAGGTTTATATATCTGTGGAAGGTCCAGGGTGGGAGAAAGAACTCTTGTTTGTTGGAGGCCAGTGTGAATGTTGTAATTAATTACCTTGATTCGTATTAATGGCCTTGCAAGCTTCCGAGTCCTTTCGGGGAGATGGAGGCCAGGTATAAAAATAAAGCTATTATTATTATTTTATTTTATGACACAGCAAACAAAATCACAAGTCGAACACTTCCCAAGTGTCTAGGACTGTGTGATGTATTTTCGGATGATGCGCGCAGATCCCAGTAGGGTGGCTTTTTGCAGTTGGCAGATCGTAATTTTGTCAATGTTTATTGTTTCCAAATGCCGGCTGAGATCTTTTGGCATGGCACCCAGTGTGCCCATCACCACCGGGACCACCTGTACTGGTTTCTGCCAGAGTCTTTGCAGTTCAATCTTGAGGTTCTGATAGCGGCTGAGTTTTTCCTGTTGTTTTTCGTCAATTCAACTGTCACCTGGTATGGCGACATCAATGATCCAAACCTTTTTCTTTTCCACAACTGTGATGTCTGGTGTGTTGGGTTCCAGAACTTTGTCAGTATCTCTGTGTGCTCATTTTCCAATACTTTTGCAGGTTTGTGATCCCACCAGTTTTTTACTGCTGGAGGTGGTACTTGAGGCATAAGTTCCAATGAATCATTTGGGCCACATAGTTGTGCCTCTGTTTGTAGTATGTCTGTGCGATTTTCTTACAGCAGCTGAGGATATGATCAATGGTTTCCTCGGTTTCCTTGCACAGTCTGCATATTGGGTCATCAGCTGATTTTTCGATCTTGGCCTTAATTGCATTTGTTCTGATGGCTTGCTCCTGGGCTGCAAGGATCAGGCCTTCTGTCTTCTTCTTCAGGGTCCCATTTGTGAGCCATAGCCAGGTCTTCTCCTTATCAGCTTTTCCTTCAATTTTGTCAAGGAACTTTCCATGCAATGTTTTGTTGTGCCAGGTGTCAGCTCTAGTTTGTAGTGCGGTTTTCTTGTACTGATTTTTTGTCTGCTGTGCTTTGAGGATTATTATTATTATTATTATTATTATTATTATTATTATTATTATTATTATTATTATTATTCCTGCCTGGGGGAATCCTTTGTTCTAAGCTTTTAACCTGGAAAATACATGCCAATTACTTGCTTTGTGGAAAGCAGGGAACAAAGAGTTGCATGTAGGGCATGGTGACAAAAAGGGGCCACAGAAATGACCAGATGAATGGGATTCCAGACAACTTCTTTCCCCACAAAAAGAGCAAAGCTCAAAGAAACCCTGGAAGAGGACTCAGCCCACTCTTTTCCTGTCCCTTCTCCTCCTGCCTTTCTCTCTCCCTCCTTCTTTCCTTCTCCTGCCTGGGTTTAAAAACAGAATCTAGGACAGCCTTGGCAGAACAGAATCGCGCTTTTCGCAGGGCACCTTCGGAGCCCCTCCTGTTGTGGCTGTCGCTGCTGTTGTCATGGTTCCTTCCTCGCAAAGCCTTGGAGGGAAAGGAGGGGAGGCGACGGGGCTTTGTGTGTGTGTGTGTGTAACGAAGAGGCTGGACCTCCGGCCGCTCCATGGCCGGGCGGGATTAAGTTTCATGGCTGGCTGTGTGTTTATCCCCCGTTACTTCAGGAGGGAAAGGAAGCTGAGGGGAATGGAAAAGGCTCCCCTTTAAGTCTTGACTCAAAAAGAAAAAACCCAGGGCTGAACAAAACAATAGCCATGAGATGAAGTTGTAGGGCGGAAGAGTGTGTGTGTGTGTGTGTGTGTGTGTGTGTTGGGGGGGGGGGTCATCTCTTGGAGAAGCAGCTGAGGGCCGAGCACGAAAATAACCCTGAACTTGGGGAGGGAAGGGGGACAGCTCTGGAGAAGCAGACCCGGCCGGGTAAGCGAAATGTGTCGTGTGATACATTGTGCAAATGTGTCTCTCTCTCTCGCTTGGAAGCTGCGCCAACATCCCGGCTCTGTCTTTTGTTCCTGCCGGGAGGCGTCGGAGCGAGCCATTCCCGGGCTTCCTCGGCTCCTGTTTCCCTTTCCTGAGGAGGGGGCGTCGTGGAGGCGGCTTGGCTCCTTTTTGCAGAGCTCCCAAGAGGCGCAGAGAAGTATGCCTTTCCATTTGGAGATGGGTCGAGGAGGGCTTGCTGCTGTTGGCCAGCCTCTCTTTTTGTCTTCAGAGAAGGAAGAGAGGGTGGGTGGGCGCTCTCTGGGAAAAGGCAAGGCCGGGTCTTGCATTGGTTGCTGTATCCTATGAGGGGAAAGGAGGGAGAGGAAGAGGAGGAGGGAGAAGAGGACGAGGAGGAGGAAAGCGCAGTGGCCGGCTGGAGAGGGAAAGGGCAGGCCGCCTGTTGCTTCTGGAGCTGGTTGGACTGGCGAAGTTCCAGCAGTCGGACATGAGGGAAGGAGAAAGGAGGTCCTTGAAGGGGGATGCTGGGAGGAGGGGGGAGGAGGAGGAGGGGTTAACCGGGGGCCACTCTCTTGGCCGCTGGAGGAGCCTGGCGGGATGCGGGTCGGTTCTGCTTCAGCGCCGGCCTCGGGTAGGAGGGGTTTGGGATGTCAACAAAAGCGATTCCTCTCGGCTGGGGAAGGGGTCGGGGTGTTTCTTTCTGTGTGTGGTCGAAATGGGAACACAATAACCGGCGTGGCCCCTTTTTGTGCCTCAGGGCCCTTCCACACAACCCTATATCCCACAATATCAAGGCAGAAAATCCCACAGTATGCGCTTTGAACTAAATCCACACTCAGATAATGTCGGATTTTCTGCCTTGATATTCTGGGATATAGGGCTGTCTGGAAGGGCCCTCAGGATCTCACTCTCCTGAGCCCATTGGGGTCCCTTTCTCTGTCCTCTCACCCTGCAAAGGCTTGACATGGGAAAGAAGTTGGGGGGCTGCGGGAGGAAGTGGGATGTGCCTCTGTTTCCTGAGCAGTTGAGTCACATGAGACAGAGCATCCTTCCTGGACCAGTGGAGTCTGGCATGCCTTCCTCTCTGGAATTCCCTATATAAGGTTGCATCTAGGCCAGGCATGGGCAAACTTCAGCCCTCCAGGTGTTTTGGACTTCACCTCCCACAATTCCTAACAGCTTACCCGGGCAGTGATTCTCAATCTGTATGTCCCCAGATATTTTGGTCTTCAACTCCTAGGTAAAGGTAAAGGTTTCCCCTGACGTTAAGTCCAGTCATGTCTGACTCTGGGGTTGGTGCTCATCTCCATTTATAAGCCAAAGAGCCGGCGTTGTCTGTAGACACTTCCAAGGTCATGTGGCTGGCATGACTGCATGGAGCTCAGTTACCTTCCCGCCGGAGTGGTACCTATTGATCTACTCACATTGTCATGTTTTCGAACTGCTAGGTTGGCAGAAGCTGGAGCTAACAGCGGGCGCTCACTCCGCTCCCGGGATTTGAACCTGTGACCTTTTGGTTTGCAAAGTTCAGCAGCTCAGTGCTTTAACATACTTCGCCACCAGGGCTCCTAGAAACCCCAAATTGACTGTATGAGGCAACTCAGCTTTTAAAATTATAAGGAACCATTTTCTTTAGAAGATGTGCACAGAAAATGGAATTGTTATCTTAAACCAGATGCAAGCAGTCCCCAAGTTATGAACAAAACAGGTTCTATAGCAGTGGTTCTCAACCTCTGGGTCCCCAGATGTTTTGGCCTTCAACTCCCAGAAATCCTTACAGCTGGTAAACTGGCTGGGGTTTCTGGGAGTTGTAGGCTTTTAAGAATTGTGGGAGTTGAAGTCCAAAAGAGCAGGAGGGCCGAGGTTTGCCCATGCCTGGCCTAGGCTGTACAATAGATGCACTCTGACACCAATGTGTTGTCGAAGACTTTCATGGCCGGAATCACTGGGTTGCTGTGAGTTTTCCGGGCTGTGTGGCCATGCTCCAGAAGTATTCTCCTGACGTTTCACCCACATCTATGGCAGGCATTTTTACAAGGTCTTTCCCTTCTCACAGAAGTATAATTCCCAGGATTTCATTCAACCGTAGCAGGTAAAGTGGCGTCAAACTGCGCAGATTTGACACTACTTGGAGCTGCCATGGCTCAATGCTATGGAGCTCCTGGAGTTGTAGCTTTCCAAGGTCTCAAGCCTTCTCTTCCATAGTGGTGGTGTCTCACCATATTACAAATCCCAGGATTCCATAGCATTTGGCCATGGAAATTTAAGTGGTGTCAAGTTACACAGAGTTGACATCACTTGGAACTGTCATTGCTCAGTGCTATGGAATCCTGGGAGTTGGAGTTCTGCAAGGCCTTGGGCCTTCTGTGCCAAAGACTGCTGGTGCCTCACCTGACTATAGATCCCAGGATTCCATAGCATTGAGATTTGGTGCCAAACTGCTTTCATTCTACAGTGTAGATGTGCCCTAAAATGGCTATAATAACAACAACAACAACAACAAGAATTTATTTATATCCCGTCCTATTTCTCCATAGGGACTCAGGGCAGTTTAAAACAAATCAGCAAACATTCCAGGTGCTGCACGAAGAACAAAATAACTAGAAATTTGGATAGAGGTGAAAAGTCCAGCATTAATAATAATAATAATAATAATAATAATAATAATAATAATAATACACTTTATTTATATTCTGCCTTTCTCCCTTAGGGGACTCAGTGTGGATTACAGGATTTACATACATAGGCAAACATTCAATGGCAGTTCAGCATTGACCTGAGCTGGAAGTATATACAAATCAGTGGAGGAAAGGCAGCAGAACATTTTTCTTTGGGACAGTAATAAATAAGTATATAATGTAACGACCCCCTCGCCCTTCCAATCATTTTAGGGCAACACATCATCAGCAACATTTTCTGTCTTTTAGGTTTATAGCCAGCAGTCAGAGACTCAATCAATCAATCATCAATAAAGTAGGAAAGTGGATTCCCTCCCCCTCAGCTCTTCCATTGCTTATTTCTAGGTCGAGCAGGGTTTTTAATTTCTTGTAATAGCAGAGCCTATGTAGTCAAGGAGCTGATAATTACTTCAGATTTAATTAGCCTGGTATGGGAGAGTGGATTTGTAGATTGCAAGAGCAAGGAGGCTAGCATTGCCGAGACATCATTCTGTGTTTCCACTCCATGTTAATTGATTCAGGATAGCAAGCGCTCTTGGATCTCATACTGAATATGAACCCTGCTTGACCTGTCATTTGAAAAAGAAGGAAAAAAGAGCCAGTGTACCCACATTGAACTGTGATGTTTTAAGGCATAACAAAACACTGTTAATTGATTTTGATAATCCACCATTAATTTACTTTTAGTGAATTTGTTCTGCCACCTTTGCTGTGCCTCTCTGAAAATACAGTTTAGAAACATTTCTTTGATGCCACATGAAAATGTTAGAAGCAGTGTATGTGGAAAATACAGTTGAACTCTTTCTTTAGCAGAAGTGCTTGACTGAAGAAGCTAAACTATAAGACTCAGATTAATCAAGAGTTAAATTCAATAGATGAATGAACTTTAGAGTGGTACAATAAGATCTATTCTCTTTGCAGACAGCAGAACTGCATTCTGCTGTTTCTAGGAAAAGGTAGGCAGTATAATTTAAAAGAAAGATAAGATGTAATTTGTGAATGCATTCATTTTGTGTCTGGATGTTTATACTGGTTTGCTACATTGGTATGTGTGGAATTCCTGCCCTGGTGATGCAGAATAAATCATACTGGAAGAGCTTCCTTGCTGGTTTTCAGGTTTCAGCACTGAGTTATGAGTAGCCCAGATTAAAAAAAAACCCAAAATAAATAAGGGCATGACCCAGCCAGCAGTACGTCGTCTTGAGGTAGACATTATCATGCATGTCTTCAGCCTGATATGTCTAGGGATGCTCTGTTGTATGCTGAAGAGCAAAATCATGTTGATACTCTTTATCTCTAGGGCACTGAGTTACAGACTTCAGCAAAAGTAGGCCTGCCTCTTGCTTGTGCTGTGCAGCAAAGGAGCATCTTGATGCTACAAGTTATGTATACAATTCAGATTGTTTCACTATGACAACACATAGTGCAAAGAAACATATAGGAAATGTTGGTGGATTTAATATAAATAATATAAACACTTTCAAAAGTCAATTCCCATGAATGGTTTGCTATATCGTGCCTGCTAACGTAGAAGCTATATAGTACATGCTAACATTGAACAGTCCCGTCCCCCCCCCCCCCCCCCCCAGTTGTGATGCTGACAAAATGCATATGTGAGAGTTTGAGTGAAATCAAATAAGAGCAAATTTTGTTTCACTGCAACATATTAGGATCAGGCTATTGTTTAGGATGAGGGGGCATAATGTATTACCCAAATTGAAATGACAGTGTTCCAATAAAGTGCCTTACCCACATATAAACTTATGTTTGATTAGATGCCTTGCTATTATCACTATTAGAGAAACATTTCTTTTATTCTTCTGATGCTACATAGTTCGATGTATGTGTTCCCTAGATTTTGTCTTATAGTTGATATTGACATTCTTTCCCATAAGAAACAAATATATTCTCCTTGCCCTAGGTTAGGGTAGAAACCTACACAACAGTAGTGAAATCAATATCAGGCTAGGGAAAGAATGATAGCACTATTTACAATGCTAGTATAGGTGGCTTTTATTTTTCTTCTAGCATTCTACATTTTGACATCTATAGGCAAGAGATCAATGAAGTTTGTTGTTGTTGTTGTTGTTGTTTATTCGTTCATTTGCTTCCGACTTTTTGTGACCTCATGGACCAGCCCACTACAATGAAGTTTATTATATGACAATTTAGTCTGAATGATATCTAGTAGGTTAATATCTTATAACAGAATGCATTTTTAAATCTTTAGATTAAATGCAGTTATAAGGTTTGCTCAGTTCAGGCAAGCAGCAGTAAAATTCAGACATTAATGGACTTCAGAAAAAATGTGTTATGGTCTTTGTAAAATCAATTGGATTATGTAAATCAGCTGCTTAGAGATTTTGATGTGTGTTCTTCTGTTTTATTTTTACTTTCTGATCTTAGCGCCTTTCTCAATTGTGCTATGAGTTTGTTACTGTACAAAAGGACTGCTTTATGTTGATTTCTCTGCCATTCCTCATGCAAGTGGTCAAAATCATCTGGTCAATTGCCACTTGAGTAGTCAAAAGGTGGTTAAATAGTGATCAACTATTTAAATAACTAAATATTTGAGCAGCAAGAAAGAGGCAGATGCATGTTAAATATCTGTTAGGAAACAGTATTGCATTCTACTCTAATATAATTGAAAGTTGTTAGTTGTAAATTATGGGTTCCAAATATACATGTATGTCAGCAATATTTTAGACCCTAAACAAATGTATTTGTATTTATGTGAAAGCAGATAAGTAAGTTATGTTAGACCCTCATCCTTCTGCCTTTGCTACTAAATGATCTTACAATATGGTTTTAAAAGGGCCATAGGTGTTATTATAGTCAGTTCATGGAATTTGAGTTAATAAACAGGTATTGTCAAATGTGATGATTTATCAGTGAACAATATGTGTTCCCAAATCCATTTTATAAATTAGAATAGAAGTGAGAGTGTATTTTTCCACCCAGACTCCTTACATAATAGATATCCAATTGAGAACATTACATTTTGGATGTGGCAGCTGTATATTTCAGTGTTTCTCAAACTGCTCCTCCAAATGTTTTGGACTTCAGCTTCCACAATTCATAACAGCTGGTAAACTGGCTGGGATTGCTGGGAGTTGAAGTCCAAAACACCAGGAGAAGCAGAGTTTGAGAAACACTGGTACAGTAGAGTCTCACTTATCCAACATTCGCTTACCCAACGTTCTGGATTTTTGTAGTCAATGTTTTCAATACATTGTGATATTTTGGTGCTAAATTCGTAAATACAGTAATTACTACGCAGCATTACTGCGTATTGAACTACTTTTTCTGTCAAATTTGTTGTATAACATAATGTTTTGGTGCTTAATTTGTAAAATCATAACCTAATTTTGTGTTTAATAGGCTTCTTCTTAATCTTTCCTTATTATCCAACATATTCGCTTATCCAACGTTCTGCCGGCCCGTTTATGTTGGATAAGTGAGACTCTACTGTATATATTATTTGAGCCCTTTTTGTGGGATTCTTCCCTAGACAACAGAAAGGAAGATGCCAAAACCCAGAAAGAAAATAGCAAATAAAGCTTATGTGAAAGTCATTGTTGACTAATTTTTGCTCTAAGTTTCAATGATCTTCATAGTAACTGAATTATTTTTATGGTATGATTAAATTGTTTACAGTATTAGTGAATATTCCATAGATGAAGATAAGTGGAATGGCTGAAATTATTATTAATAAAAATATTGCAAATTAGTGCATTGCTTGTGATATTCTTTAACTTTTTGAGATATAACTAACATAATCTGAGTTGATATTAACTGAGCGACAGGAAAAAATAGTATTTCCTATAAAAACTAAACAAGTTTCATAAACGATAAAATAATACCCTCCTCCCAAGATTTTTAATTTTATCTGTCCCAATTACTTTGTAAAATAAATGATACTTATTTCCACTCTGTTGATTCAGGAACGAGGTTCCAATACGGTGACTTCCCTGAGGCATTTTCCAGCTATCCATTGACTTTAGTAAACACTGATTAACCACAGTGTTTACTGTACATTATCTCAAACTAATCAGCTTTAATAAGACCAGCAATTGAGTTACAACTGATAAGACAAACAGATAAAATAAATGGATAAGATAAACAGTTGTACTGGTGCCATCGTTCATGTGTTTTGTGTGTTTCAAAAGTCATGCCATTAAGAATAGCATTTTAAAAATCTGTTGTATACATGGTAGGCTGAATTTTCTTGCTTCCCACATTAGAGCAAGCTCACTGATACAGTGGGATTTATATAAGTGTTAACTTGCCATTCTTGTCTAGACAGGATTCAGGTTCATGTATAAGTATTGAAAAACCTTGTCAGAATTGTTGGGGTTTTTTTTTGTTGATCAAGGTACGATTCAAGTTCATATTCTTTTGTATCCCTTAATGAATTTTGCACCTTCCCTTTATTCAGCTGAGGGAATCTGTACAGTCAGCCCTCCACATCCACAGACAATGGATTGAACTATCCACTTCTTGAAAAAACAAACAAACCCAAAACTCAAAAGCAAAGCTTGCTTTTCTCATTTTATATAAGGAACATTTTTACCACACCATTTGGATATTGTGGAATGTTGATATCCATGAGATGTTCAAGAACCTCAATGGCCACCAAGGACCCATTGTATATCTAAGCAGACTGCTGTACAGTGTTCCCTCACTTATTGCGGGGGATACGTTCTTGGACCACTCACAATAAGTGAAAATCTGCGAAGTAGGGACACTATTTTTTATTATTTAAACATTATTTTAGTAGTTATACACTATTTTAAGTCTTTATCAACCAATCGTGTGTTGATAAATCACCTCCTTCTCCTCCCATTGCCGCTTGGGCTCCTTTTCTCTCCCTTGGCTCCCTTTTCTCTCCTTCTTCTCTTCCTGAGGCTGTAAATTGTAAATTTTTATGATTTGTAATATTCTTTTAGAGTTTATTGAAAAACCATGAAAAGTGAACCACGAAGTAGTGAGGGAACACTGTATAGGTATTGTTATCAGTATTATTATTTGGCATAGAAATTATAGGCACAGATCGAGCATATTTAAACATGTATCTGCCACACTGATAAGACTTTGAATGCCTACATAAGATTAAATCTAGCATAACATAAGATATTCTTAAATCCAGTCAGTGATTTCAGAAGGCTGAAGCATTTCTAACTCTCTCAAAAATGTAGGCCATAGTTTTAAAAATGTGAGTAGAGTTGGGTAATAATGTATGACACTGTTCTGTGATAACACAGCTGCACTTAAAAGCTCAGAGGATAAAAGTTTCCTCCACCATAATGTTCCTGTCCTTCTTCACTGTTCATTTAGAAGAGTCCCCTCATTGCATAAGATCCTAGATTGTGGGGATGTCGGGTCGGAGGAACCTATGGAAACTGTAGCTCCATTCTGCAGAGATTTTCTCCTGATATACAGCAACAGTACAGCCATGTGCAGCCTTGTTTTCTTTATCCATGTGACTGTTAATGAGAGTGAACAAACTAGGATTTAATATTGCATAATGAAACTTGGGGTACAGCTACAAGGTAGAATTAATGAAGTTCGATACCACTTTAACTGCTCAATGCTACGGAATTCTGGGATTTGTAGTTTGGTGAGGCACCAGCACCTTTTGGCAGAGAAGGCTAAAGGCTTTGTAAAGCTACATTTTCTATGATCACATATGATTAAGCCATGGCAGTTAAAGTGGTCTCAAACTGCATTAATTCTACAGTGTAGCTACACCCTTGGTCACATAAAGTCTTTTAATGCTGGCCTCATTTGCTGGATAGAGCTTAAGCAGCACTTATTTGAGAATACTGTACCTTGACATATATTGAATAGCCCTTGTATTCATGTATGACTTTAAAAATTAAAAGTAAAAATCAGCAATTAACTTTGAAGTTCACTGACATGCAGAAGTGCTGATCTAGAACAGATGTTACACAATACATTATCTGTGGTTTGTCCTTGTCATTCTGCATGAGCTGAAGCTTCCAAATTACATTGAAGGATGGCTACACATAGTGAACACTTACAGTAGTCCATTGGAAAGCCACCAAGACATACATGGTGTCTATGAAGTACTAATCGTTATAGTTATTTTCCCAGGGACTACTGGGTAAAAATAAATAACTGAAGAATATGCCTTTTGAGGCAAGCTCCCCGCCTCAAAAGCAGAATTAGTAAATGGATTTCACACATAAATTGAGGCAATATTGGTTACTAGGGGATGTGCAAAAAGTTGTTTATGTATTGTTTGTCAGATCTATTTTGTAAGATTCATACGTATGACATAATATTAAACACCGGTGGCACCCATGCAAAAAATGTAAGGTTCAAAACACTGACCTATGACTTTTCGGAAGAGTTATGTAAGTTTTATAAGTGGCTCCAGGTCTCTGTCACACACACTGCTTCTCCCCCAGAAGGGCTGGTTTCCCCAAAGGGTCCCAAGGAGGATGGCGAGGCCCAGAGTTGAGGGGGAAGCCATGCGCTTTTCCCAAAGGCTGGATGGCCGGACAAGGAAGAAGCCCCTCTGGCCCATGGATGGCCCAGGGCGAGACAGGCAGAGACCACACTCATAACACTGAGGCTCTAACATGGCCAGTCCCGGTATTCTGAAGCGAGAAAAGGGACGGCCTTTTTTAATACTCTGGCACATGGTTCCTTGCCTTTCCGAACTACATTTCCCAGAATTCCTCCCTGAAACTGTTGGTGTACATTCTCTAAAGCAGGGGTTCTCAAACTGTGCTTTGTGTAGTCCTTGGGACTCTGCAGGTGATAGGGAGGGGCTCTGCAGTGCCATGCTGCTTCCCACCTCCTCATATTTCCTCCTCTTGAGAAATATAGAGAAATTAAAGTTTTGAGCTGTTGGAAACAACAACAGCGTCCTCCCTGCTCTAAAGGGATTTCAAGATAAAAGGGGATTGTTGGGAGTCGAATAAATCCTGTGAGGTATTTAAAGTTGAGAGGCCCTAACTCCAAAGTTTACCTAGTAGGCTTCCTATTATTTATTTATTTATTATTTCCATCATTTCTATCCCGCTCTTCTCACCCGAGGGGACTCAAGGCGGCTCACAATCTGGCAGAATTCGATGCCAATATACAATACAAAAGATTAAAACTTGAACAATTAAAACAGTTAAACAGATTAACAATATACAATAAATAAATTTAAAACTATACAATGCAAAGTACTTGAGCCATTCATCCAGAAAACCTTATTTCAAAGGCTGGATGAGCATCCGTTGAAGGAGCTTTGACTGTGTTTTTCCTACCTGGCAGAAGGGGGTTGGACTGGATGGCCCTGGGGATCTTTCAGTGAAATAGTACTGTTAAGTTTATGTTGGTTAAAATTCCCTAAAAATCAATGGATGTGCAAATCTTTTTGAAACTGAGGGAATGATACTCTGGTGATGTTGTTATCATGGAAAATAGAAATTCAAGGAGATAGCTCTTGTAGTTTTTTAAAATGTTGTTTATAAAACTCTTTAAAAATCTTCAAAATCAGTGGCTGCCATAAAGGCATAAAGGTTCTCGCATCCTCCTGGCATGAAAAAATGACGTGCAAGAAGGGGGGGAGGTGAGGAAGGATTTTTCTACTCACCCTTCCTATCTCATCAGGAGTTATTCCTTGCATCTGGAGGATGCAAGAATCTTTATGGTGACCTTGTAAGTAAGTTTTTGGGGCTAAATTTGGGGTTTGGAGGTGGCTTCATGCTATCCTGATTTGTCTTGAGATGGCAAATAGTCAACCCCCCTCACCCGGGAAAACCCGGAATTTGACCAGGGGAGTGAGGACAGGAACTCATGCTGAAGCGTGTTTTGGCAATGTCTGGAAGCCCCCTGATTGGGTTTCCATGGCTGAGCAGCGATTTGAACCCTGTCCTAGTCCAACACTCAAACTTTTATACCCTGCTGGCACAGTCTAAAATGCATCACTGATTATTGTGTGCATATGCAGATGTGTGTGTGTGTGTATATATATATATATGTTTATATTTGCTGATTACTGTACATTTGCATATTTATACATTGACAAAACCAAGACACCACACTCCTATTTGGAACCTCCCTTTTTAATGCAGGAACTGGGTTGTAGCAAGGTCAGATCTGTACTTTATGTCTTGAAAATATTTTCATCATAACTCTGAACAGGATGTATCCCATGAACAGTGCTGTCTGATACACTGAAATATATGTTTTGATACTCTTCCCCAACCTCCCTTCAGTTTATAAACTTTTTTTGTGATTCAAAGTTATTATTATGATAATCACTATTTTAATTTTCTACCTTTTCCTCAGTCTGGATTTAAGGTTCCTTATCAAGTTAAAACAGGTACAGGTTGAGTATTTTTTTTCCAGCATGCTTGGGACCAGAAATGTTTTGGATTTCAGATTTTTTCAGATCTGTATTTACATATATGTACATAATGAGACATCTTGGAGATGAAACCCAAGTATAAACACAGAATTGATTTACTTTTCTTATACACATTATACACATAGCCCAAAGGTAATTTTATACAATATTTTAATAACTTTGCCCATGAAACAAAGTTTGTTTACATTGAACCATCAGAAAACAAAGGTGTCACTATCTTAGCCACCTATGCAAACAGTTTTGGATTTTGGAGTATTTCGGAATTCCACATAAGTGATACTCAATCGGTACAAGTCCATGTTAGCAAAACATAACTTAAAATATATAATAGAACTGCAAATAAAACTAAAAGCAATATAAAGTAAGTTAAAAACATAAGCATTTAAGTACAACAATGACAAGTAAAAACAACACATCCTCTTATTAAAAGTTCTTGCCCCATGATCAGTTTACTTTGAAATGCCAATTGAAACAAAAAAAAGCCTCTTTGGACGGAGGGCTAGTAAGGCCATTTTAGCCTTACCAACCATCCCAGATTCCCTGAACTTGAGATCAGCAACTAAGAAGGACTTCTTATGTTTCTGCCAGTATTACACATAGGGACGACGGATTGCTTTTTAAAAATGCATTATGCATTTTTGTGTAATTATGCCTCTTCTGTTAGTGAATATGGACGAAGATTATGCAATACTTTAAAACCCTGCCCTGACACTTATTCTAGAAGACATGCTCAGTTTTTCCTGTCTTCTGTGGTTACATTATCAGCATTTGTAGAATTAAAAACATATTTTTTTTAAAAAACAGTAGTAAGAGAGCTTTTACTGGATGACAAATTTTAAATGATCAGAATATGCATATTCCAGGAGCTGAGCAAAGTTACTGTTGTCTATCGAAATAAGGATTCCCCCCAGTCATTTTTTCTTTCAGTCCTGCACATTTCTAGTAGTGCAGAATCTGTGTGTTGTCGAAGGCTTTCATGGCCAGGATCACAGGGTTGTTGTATGTTTTCCGGGCTGTATGGCCATGTTCCAGAAGTATTCTCTCCTGACATTTCACTCACATCTATGACAGGCATCCTCAGAGGTTGTGAGTGCAGAATCTCATTGAAAATTGTTCGCTCCTAGAGCTTTTACATTTGTTGCGTTCGCGGTCCCTTGGGAACTTTCACTGCCCCCTTTCTTCAGGTGTCTAAGCTGTTGTTATAATAGCTTAACTGAAGTTTTAAATTACATCAGTGCTAAAAATTTGGAGACCAGGGTTGCACCTATATTTTAGAATTAACGTAGCTTGACACCACTTTACTATGCGTCAATTCTATGGAATCATGGTAGTTGTTTTGTGAGGCACCAGCACTCTTTGGCAGAAGAGTCTAAAGACCTTGTAAAACTACAGATCCCAGGATTCAGTAACATTGAGCCATAGTAGTTAAAGTGGTGTCAAACTGCATTAATTCTACAGTGTGGATGCACACTGGAACAAATGTCATGGATGGGCAGATTTCCTACAGGGTTGACAGTGTCCTCATCCTCCCCCATAACTTCATACCTCATATTCTCTAACCATATGAAGCACTAGATTATTCTGATAGTTGCAAAGGCCTGATAGGACACTTTACTTGCATTCCAGTCATCACAATGTCTCTTACTAGCCGTTTTACTGGTGAATAGGGCAGGCAAGTTGTGTGCATAATAGTAGACAGAAGATGCCTGTGACTAAATGTTGCTGCTGCTGCTCAATCACGCAGTCGTTTCTGACACTTTGTGGCATTCCTTAATTATATTTGTTAGTGTGTGCATGAACACCTTATAAGTCTTCAGTTTGCTGGTCACTGTAAAAGTGGCAATGTAACAATCCCACAGAAAAAGCTTCCCAACTTGTATTCTGAAGGAAGGCTGCTTCCTTGTGATATCAAAACTACCTAAGGAGCCCATGGGGCCTGGATATCAATGTTAATTCCAGGGAACCTTGGAAAATGCCATTGCTGCAGTAACGGCTAAAAAGTAAAGCCTATTACTGCTCTTACTATTTTCGGCATTGCGTGTTTGTTAATCCAGTGCTATAAGCCTTATAGTTTCCAAGGTATTTATCTAAAATGGATTTGTGAAATGCGGGAGTACCCATTAATGAAGCACAGGGAGTCTTCTGGCTGGAAGTTACACAGACAAACACAAGAGGTTCTCATAGCTGTCTGTAAAAACTTGCAGACTTCTGCTTCCTTGTTGATTGAATGCTCCGTCTTCAGTGAAATAGTTTAGATGGTAGCAGAGTTACTAAATCTTAAGAGCTTTATCATCTGAGGCTCTGCACCAGGATCCTCCTGGTACAAAAAAGCAAGCTGTTTTAATTTATGATAGTGTTTGACCTTTGTTTTGTTATGCATATTGGACTTTCTGGCCTTTAGATTTATCATTTTATTTTATTTGCCTTGCTTTTATTTTTTTTCTTCCAAAAATGGAAACTGAAATGTGACTAAATATGATGTGATTCAAATAAACCCATGCTAAGAAGCAATGGAGATAATGAATCTCCTTGCTTCTGTCTTCTTTCCTAGCATTTCCCCCCATCACTCTGCATTATAAAAACACTACCACAGCTAAATGTGATGCAATATAATGTAATAATATATACACATTTACTTTGTTAATTATTAATAATTAGAATACATCAAAGTTAATCAGATAAGTAATACATTAATGTAATACAATAAATTAGCATGATATTATTCTCCTTTTACACAGGGAGGTCCTGGAACCAAACCCCAGAGAATACCAAAGGGCAAACATAGTTTATATATATTGCATTTCTGAATAATTAGAAATGACAGCATTAGTAGTTAGAAATATTAGACTTAGGTATAATCTTGAAAAATAATTGTGATTCTCCCTCCCCCATATTTTAAGGAGATCGTTGTTAATATTCTCTTTTTCTTTATTTTATTTGTAGGAAGAGCCTTATATTAACAGCTGTTTAGTGAACTGGGAATTAAGCACGTGAAAACCATGTTGGAAACAATAGGTAAGGATATAATACAGAATCAGATTTATATTACTTTAGAACAAGATCCCATTGAGAGCTGATGTAACATACAGGGACATGTGTGTGTTTGTATAGGAAATCAGCTTGAACAGACTGGTGAAAGGTGCAGCAAGCACATCACACATATCCAAAGCCCAAATAGGATTTTAGCTTGTTCTCTTGTTGAAAAGTTGTACTGAACTAGGTTTCATTGTGTTTGGAAATGAAACTCATGTAAGGAAAGATACATGAGCTGTTAACCAGTAAGCATTTAACTGAGGCATGTTGAGGTTCGGTGTCAAAGACTGTTGGCAAGGCATGATTCTATTAGTTTCTAAATAAAGTAGGAAAGTGAGGTACCACTTTTGGCAGAGAAGGCTAAAGACCTTGTAAAGTTACAGTTCCTATGAATCCATAGCAATGGGTCATGGCAGTGAAAGTGGTGTCAAATTGCATGAATACTACAATGTAGATGTGCCCCTAAAGGACCTTTTCAAAGACTTGCTGGAAGAGATTCAACAGCTGAATACACTCTGAATTTAAAGCAGCATTAAGACCAGTCTCTTCCAGCTGACCTACCCATATAATTTAAATTATGAATTTTAAATTATATACTGGTTGTTTTTGATACATATTAATGGTATATATTCTATTAAATCGATGTTTTAACTGTTTATCTATATATATAAAAGAGTGATGGCATCAGGGCAGCGGACAAAACAACAAAACTACAGGCCCCCCAACCTCGAAATTTGACAACACAACCCATCATCCGCGGCTCAGGTTGATACAACAAAAAGAAAAGAAAAATTAAGTCCTAATTAGAGGGAGAGGAATAATTGTTTTTATCCAATTGCTGCCAGTTAGAAGTCTAAGCTCTGCCCACTTGGTCTCCTAGCAACCGACTCAGCCCAGGGAACAGGCAGAGTTAGGCTTCACTTAGGCCACTTCCACAGATTATCTAAAGCCCCAGCTTCTGCCAACCCAGAAGTTCAAAAACATGCAAACAAGAGTACATGAATAGGTACTGCTCCGGCAAGAAGGTAACGGCGCTCCATGCAGTCATGCCGGCCACATGACCTTGGAGGTGTCTATGGACAACGCCGGCTCTTCGGCTTAGAAATGGAGATGAGCACCAACCCCCAGACTCAGACACGACTGGACTTAATGTCAGGGGAAAACCTTTACCCTGTACCTTAATTACCACCAATACCTCAATACTTTATTTCCCATACCACCATACTTCGCCACAGCAACGCGTGGCCGGGCACAGCTAGTGCATTATATATTTTAATTGATGATACATGTTGTGTGTTAATAATAAATGGAATTATAACAGGATTACTCATACTGAGACAGGTCACTGGCCCTCTAGAATCTATGCTAAATGGGATAACTCTTCGTAGAATTATAGAATCATAGAGTTGGAAGAGATCTCGTGAATCATCTAGTCCAACCCCCTGCCAAGAAGCAGGAAAATTGCATTCAAAGCATTCAGGGTCTGAGATGAAGGTACTTACAGCTTTAATTAGGTGAGTTCTTTACGAAGGGAGTTCCAGGACCTATTTACATACAAGGCATGGTCTCTCCCCCTTAGCTACAAGAAAGTCAATTTGAGTCAGGCAATCAAAGCAGAAATGGACTGTGAGAGCAGCCTTATTGGGGCAAACTAGGCACAAACATCCACTGGCAAGTAAAGTTAAGGACAGAAGCATCCTGCCAAACCTGCTGTGCTGCTTGGTGTCACATGGTCCAGCCAGGCTGAGACTACATCACCTCTCCTGGACCATCACCTCACCTTCCATGTTGCCATCACAGTTTCCAACCATCCACAGCGTTTTGTACAAGTTTTTGGCCATCACAGGTGACCTTTCTGACATTAGCAAATGCGCCCATGCAGTCTTCTCACCTGCTTCCTGGTTGTGTGGGTGCCTCTGTTGATCTTAGAATGGGGTGCCTAAAATGGCCAGGGGATTGCATGAAGCTCTGTTGACAGCTGGAAGTGGTGATGGCTATGACATGACCACCATAAATCCCTTTTTTCCTGCACCAATGATCCAGGAGTCAGGTTCAGGGTGAGTCTAGGTTTTCATGCTTATGTAGATTTACCTTAAGATACAAAGCAGGTAAAAAAATAGTGAAGTAGCAAATAAGATGTCATGTGGTGTGATGCCAGTTGGGAGTTTAGCTGAGACAGAATGCCAACAACAAGGTGGCCAGAGTCAGTCAAGTAGTTGTTACCTCTTTTCTAGACTTGTTCTCCTCCCTAACAAAGCCCATTCTGAAGAGCAGTCCACTGTAGGTTGATGATAAAAAGCAGTCATGCAAATCCATTGTTATGCGAATTCTCTCTTGGCTTTGTGCTGTGACAAACTTTGAAAGACTATATACAGTTCTCCTTTTAATGTTCAAAAAATGCTCCTCACTTTGCATATTTAAATAAATGTGACTCCATCCAGTTTGGGGAGTTGATAAATCGTGTGTAGCCATCCCTCTTTAAACAATTTTTTTTTCCAGATACACATCGGGCCCTCCAGGCAGTAGAACGCCTACAAGTCAAATTACGTGAAAGAGGTGATACCTCAAATGAGGAGAAATTGAGCTTACTGAAGTCAGTGCTGCAAAGTCCTTTGTTTAATCAAATCTTAAACCTTCAAATTTGTCTTCCACAGTCAAGAGATCAGGTAAGACAGGAGCACCTTGAGAAGCAAAGGGAAGTGTTGATAAGACTTTGTCAAATCTTTTTATGTGTGTTGTTGGTATTTGACAAAATGGATGTTGACAAGCAAAAGGGAATTCTTTGATGAAAGAAGGCAAATTTTGTATCCTTAAAGCTTATATATATACAATTATCTGTATGCTTAATAATATATGCGTGATATATCTTATTGCTACTCATAGCAGAAAATATAACTATTTTATCAACTTATTTTGGTAAATAATGTGAATATGTCACGTTATACCCCACACATTTGAAAAGAGAAGAAATCTGCAATCATGTAGATTTTGTTGGATAGTAATTGTCATCATCGTTCACATTGATTATGCATGATTAAATTGACAGACAAAAGCTGAATCTGTAATAGATTATTAAAGACTAAATTCCATGGAATACATTAAGAATTGCTTCTGCATAAATAGTAATATAGTTATGTTTTTTATGCTCAGGTGAGAAATTATACCAAATTCTGGTTTAGGTAGTTTAACCTTGGCTTGGCTTAATGAATGAATTAATCGAACGTAGCTTACAATGGACCATGGGTCAGCAGTATCACAAATGATAGGTTGAGATATTAGCTTACAAACTGTGGTTTGGCAAAATGGAAGCCGATGCAACAAACAAAAAGATCCAGAACATTCTGTAATACAAATCAGCAAAACAAAACAGAATTCTGAACACCTGCTTTGAATTCAGAATGACTCCTTTTCTTCCAGATGCTTCTGAGTTTTTATTATGTATTTGAATTTGTGACAGCATCACCAACATTTATGACTACATTGAGGACCAGAAAAATGCTTTGGGAGCCTGCTTCCACTTGGCCCCCAGACTACATGTTGTCAACCTGTTTGAGCATAATGTGCAGACTTGGCCCATGTTCCATGCATGTTCATATCAAAGATTAATAAAATTGTAGAAATACTCAGTTTTAATATACAGCTGGTCCTCTACATTCGTGGGTTTGACTTTTGCGGATTTGAGTATTCATAGATTTCATTAATGTGTTCACTCTTGGATTCTGTAGGAATTCTATTATGACTCTGTGGTCACACACTGGTGAAAGTTGACAATAGGGTTGTGCTGAAGGACTAGAGATTCCCAGATAAATATTCTGTCAGATTTCTTGTATTTATGGTTTTCACATTTTGAAGGTTCCTGGGCCCCTAAGTCCAAGAACCTTCAAAATGTTAAAACCATAAATACAACCATATTTGGAGGTTCCTGGGTCCCTAAACCCAGGAACCTCCAAAAATGGCATATGTGTTTTTGCTTCATCTTTGATTCCTTGTTTGCTTGACAGGTAACACTTTATTTGATTTCATTTGTGGTGTTTTAGCATTTTACATTCAAATTGCCACTGTGAGCAGTATATGTTTCATTTATTCTGAGGATGGGTGAAAAGGAATCCCTGGGTGACACATGCCTCTGGGAACGTTTGAATAAAGATGTAACTCTTGACCCTTTCAAGGAATGGAATTTACTCCTAATAAGAATTGTGAATCACTGAAATGCCTTGCGTCTTCAATGACATGTATGGAATGTTTGTGTGTGTGTTTTGTATAGAAGGGCATATTTCAGAATGTAAGTCAGAGAGGCCATCACCAGGTATGCACATGTAGTCACATCAAACAGTTAAACAGAGAACCAAGTAATTGTTAGGCAAAATGTACTGTAATTTTCCTTTTGTGTATCTCAGCCATTAAACACCTTTTGAGCAAGTGAGAACATTAAAACCTTTCACTGTTCTTTCTTTTTTGGTTACAGGCTATGACATCTTTGCATATCTAAGTTTAAGCTAATTATTCCCTTCTTAGCCCTTCTTTTTACAATGCAGTTCTTTTACTTGTTTGCTCTATCTACTTTCTATTCTCTTTTCATTTGTATTATTGAGGCTTCATGTGGAAGAATTCTTCTTGAGAGATATGGAATTCCCTTGTTTGAATGCCAAAAGGCTGAAAAAGATTAATATAGCTGTTGTTGACTTTGCTGTTGATGCTATGAATATTTTTCTCCTATGTTCAGATGCCTATTGATAGGTTCCTTATAAACCTTTTTATAAATAAAAAGAGCCCCAAGATTTTTTTGCTCATGTTGAGCATTTTAAATTCCAAATTGAGCAGATAAACAAGCAAAATCCCAGCAGTTATCAATTTGAAACTGAACTGAACCAATGTTCTCTCTGAGAGTGTGAAAGTGGTATCCTGCTTTCAGTGCTCATTTGCATGCTAGCATGCTAAAAGCAAGCACACATTTGTTTTTTTCCCTCTGAGCATTGCCACTCTTTACTGGCTGTCCACTTTCCAACTCTGATGCCACAGCAAAAGCCAGGCGCTTGAAGATAAGGCAACCAAAAAGCAATAAATAAAAATAAATAAATTCTGCTCTTGTGATATGATGAACTTCTGAAGTCTTAATTTGATTTTTGTTTGTAATTTGAATTATTTAAATATTTAAACATTAATCACTTAGAGCTGGCAGCCTTTATGCTATCAGTGTTTGTTTCCCCCTCCTTCTTCAGAATAGCTCAAAGCTGTGCTAATGAGAAAAATCCCTTCCCTTAGCTGGTCTACATTCTTGAAATATTTTTTTCCTTACAAGTTAGAAGATAGATTTTTACAGGCTGGAAAAGTACTGATTGCATTATAAGAACCAAGCCTGTCTTCACTGCCACATCCTTAGCTCTACTCTTTTGTTGTTAAAATAGTTATGAGATTTTTAATAGGGTCTAGAATAGGGATTGCATTGAGATACAGTAGAGTCTCACTTATCCAAGCTAAACGGGCCGGCAGAAGCTTGGATAAGCGAATAACTTGGATCATAAGGAGGGGTTAAGGAAAAGCCTATTAAACATCAAATTAGGTTGTGATATTACAAATTAAGCACCAAAACTTCATGTTATACAACAAATTTGACAGAAAAAGTAGTTCAATATTGTGATGACTCATGGGCCATGTAGTCCCGTTCCTAGTACTGTTGTGACAGATGAAGAGGAAAACTTGGGTTTCCCACCGTTTCTGCCGGATTTGGAGCCCTTGCAGCTGCAAGATGTTTGCCCACAAGAAGTCAGCCAAACAAGCCTTGAGCAGAAATCTCCCCCATTTTCTCGCCGCCTTTATTATAATCAAGATAGAAGCGCTCGGGAGGCGACTCGCAGGAGCGCCAGGATTGCTGCCAGACAATTAGATGATTAAGTCTGTTTCCCTTGGGAAAGTTTAAGGAGTCCTGCATCTGGACACAGAATAGGTTTCGTTTCTTGTTCCCCAGAGAAAGTGTTCTTTGGCGGGAAAACAAGATGCTATATAGGTGTTTGGCCACAAGGATTCCTTGCGGAGTCAATTCGTCAACTTCGGGAGTAGATTGTGTGTGGACTACGCTACTTCAGTTTCCAGGACCTTGTTCTCGTTCCCGCCTTGCCTTGTTCCCTGGACCTCGCCACGGATTTTTGCCACGGACCCTGTTCTTGTTCCTCGCTTCTTGTTACCTTGAATCAAGCCTTGTTTGCCAAGAATCTAGTTTGCCCTCCAGCCTTGCATCAAGCTCCATGGACTAAAGGACCTTGTCATGTCCCCTCACTTTGCTTGGCAAAGTGTGTGTTTCGGTTATTGGATTACAACTTTGGACTTTAATATCTCATATTGGACATTGTTTCCCTGGACTATATTTGACCTTTCCTGAAAGGTCTACTTCTGAACTATATTCTACACCTATTTTTATTGACTTTATATATTTCCTTAATAAAGATATTAGATAGATTCTGGTCTCTGTGCATGGTTATTGGTGCTCCGCAGTCTGGGTCCTGACAAATATGCAGTAATGTTATGTTGTAATTACTGTATTTACGAATTTAGCACCAAAATATCATGGTACATTGAAAACATTGACTACAAAAATGGCTTGGATCATCCAGAGACTTGGATAAGCGAGGCTTGGATAAGTGAGACTCTACTGTATAACCATTCCTGCTTTCTTTGGTTGATAGCCAATCTTCAGTTGCAGCTGAGAAAATTCTAGGGCTTGACTCATATTGGGAGTGGGACAGATATATGGAGTTTGTTATCCCCATAAAGGAGAGTTGATTTGACTGGTTTTATTGCAGGATGTAGGCTGAAATCAAGAACTCTTGATAAGCTGTTAGACTGCAACTCCCATCAGCCCTAACTAGCATAGCCAATGGTGAGAACGTTGGGAGTTGCGGTGTAATAACCAACAGTTCTCAAAATGTGCTCGGTGAAACATACTGAGGAGGAGCTTTCCTTCCTCTTTCCTGCTCCTCCCCCTCCCTCCACCCCCTTGCCATCAGCTTTGCTCCTCATATGCTCCTGGTTCGAGGAAATTGCATGCCAGGAGACCGGGGGGGGGGGATTTTCCTCCTTGCCCCCCCCTCCTGGCAGGTCATTTCTCACGCCAGGAGGGCACAAGGAGCAAAGTTATGGCGGCCAGGTAAATTTTATTTTATTTTTAGGGGGAAATTTGGGGGGCTTTGGGGTGGCTGAATGCCATCCCAATTCTCAAGGAAGAAATGAAATGGAAGAAACATTCTATGTCAGTGGTTCTCAACCAGGGGTCCCCAGATATTTTTTGGCTTTCAACTCCCAGAAATCCTAACAGCTGGTAAACTGACTGTGATTTCTGGGAGTTGTTGGCCAAAAACATCTGGGGACCCTAGATTGAGAACCATTGTTCTATGTCAAAGACAAATTCATGTATGCAGAGAGATTGTTCATTGAACAGCAGTTTGGATTCATTTGCTTCCAACTCTTATGATCTGTGATTCATTTGTGGACATCAAAACAGAAAAGTGGAAGGCTGATAAACCTGCCTCACTTGCTCCCTATCATCATGTTAAAAAAGCATTGATCTGGAAGTTTAGCCACCAAAATAGAAATCATAAGAAGTCATTTAATTTTACATGCACATATTATTAGTTTTATATGCAAAGTTTGCAGAAACATTGTGAACTGCTCTTTTTTGTTTGTGGATGTACTTATCCTTATTATTTCCATGTTATCTCTGCCTCTGGTACCAAGTTTTATGTTTAATAATAATAATAATAATAATAATAATAATAATAATAATAATAATAATAATTTATTTTTCTATCCCGCCTCCATCTCCCCACAGGGACTCGGGGTGGCTAACATGGAGCCAAGCCCAAGAACAAACAGTAAACAAAATAAAATGCCTATATAAAAAACATTGAACAGAAAAATAAACAAATTAAAACCACAATAATACGATACAGTACAATAGTAAAGTAATAAAATGATAAGATAATAAAAAGCAGAGACCACCATTTAATGGCAAAATAGATAAAATGGGAGGACTGTCTAGACAAAAGTGCAAAGATATGTATTGTAATAATGCTTTATTTATAGCCTGCACTATCTCCCCGAGGGGACTCAGGGCAGCTTACAACAAAATAAAACACAGTGGCAAATGTTAAATGCCAGAATAATATATAACAGATCAAAAATAAAAAAGCAACTTTAATAAACAAGACCTAGTACAGTTCCACAGAATTTGACATACCGTTGTATAAATCCTTAAAAACTCTTAAAATTTATCTAAAACCATTGGAGTTAAGATGGCACACAGGAAGAGATCAACTTGGTTAACCTGTATCTCTGCATTTCTTATCCTTCAACATTTCTTAATTAAAACGTTGTACAGTATTCCTAGCTGGAGGTAAAACAGTTCTGTAGATAAAGATTACTTGTGGACCCTTTATGGACTGGTATTGGTTGTGGGAAGAAATTAGAGAGTTAGAACATATCTGATTAGGTCCAGAGTACAGATATGACGGTACAAAGAAGGTGTGGAAATTTTTCAGCTTTCAGTTCCAGTGGAAAAACAGAAACTCCTGGCAATATACTGGGGGGGGGGGGGGGGAGATAAATATAGGAACATATTTTCTTTTAGGGAATGAATGATATGTTTTTTAAACAAGGTTTTATTCTTTTAAGTTTCCAGGAACTACAGTAGAGTCTCGCTTATCCAACATAAACGGGCTGGCA
Source organism: Anolis carolinensis (assembly GCF_035594765.1). NCBI lineage: Eukaryota > Metazoa > Chordata > Lepidosauria > Squamata > Anolidae > Anolis > Anolis carolinensis. The sequence continues at coordinate 236,549,320 of NC_085842.1, forward strand.
GAACGTTGGATAAGCAAAAATGTTGGATAATAAGGAGAGATTAAGGAAAATCCTATTAAACATCAAATTAGGTTATGATTTTACAAATTAAGCACCAAAACATCATGTTATACAACAAAATTTTACAGAAAAGGTAGTTCAATACACAGTAATGCTATGTAGTAATTACTGTATTTACGAATTTAGCACTAAAATATCACGATGTATTGAGAACATTGACTACAAAAATGTGTTGGATAATCCAGAACGTTGGATAAGCAAGTGTTGGATAAGTGAGACTCTACTGTACTTAGTATGAACATTTATATATAAGGCAGTCTACAAAGATAAAAAAAATCATAATATCTGTGCAACATTGAAATCTAAGATGTTCTTCCATCCCTAGTGTATGCCACCATCTTCATGTGATAAGCAGTTGCCAGAGAAGGAGTTTATTGCTTGAGTATTGTTGAAAGGCTCTGTATATACCAAATAGTTTTGTTTGCTAAGTAAGCAATAAAGAATTATTTCATATTATTATAGCCGTATAATAAATTTATATTTTATTGAAAATAATCATTTAATTTTTAATTTTTGCTCAGAAATATTTCCCTTTAGTCTGCATTTTCTATAAATGTTACATTTTCAGTCCAGAGCAACTGGAAATAATAGGACAGCAAGGATTAAAGTTCCATTATAATGAGTAAGTGCTGGAGAAAGGAATGACACCCTAAACATGTAATTTTAGAGATGCTGCTGTTCATGAGATGAAGTTGTTAAGATGTCTTCACTGTGAAATTATTGACATATTTATTATACTGTGGATGTGGAACAGCTATCATATTTTTCATATAGTCAAGCCAGACAAACCTATTTTATAGCTGCCACCCCGACATTTGCACTGGAGCCAGAAGCCACTTTGTCTGACATAGTCTTTTGCATTAAACTAATCCCCTTTGAACATGCAACTCGATTTCTTTAATTAGCTTTAAAAATGAAGATCATTAGAATGGAGTGCCACTATCAATTACTGCAGATGAGTTAGTTGTCAATAATACATCAAAACTCTGACACAGTCCATCCTAAAGCCTTAGAAAAAGCATCTAAAGTCTTACAATCTTGAACTAGAGTTATGTGAATTAAGATTCTTTTTTCATCCTTCTCTTCTAAAAATGATTTAGAGCCATACCCTCCTTTGATACTTCATATTTTAAGGAATAGCTAGATAGATTTTATTTCTTGCTCTCTCTCTCTCTCTCCTTGCATTAGCAGAAGCATGTTATGTTATCCCATAAGAAATGTGAACCCCCTATTGTATTTTAGGAAAGGCAGTAAGAGAACATTATGATATTTTGATTAATATTCTGTCTCCAGTAGGGGAGGAAATTAAACAACTTCCTTCTCCTTGGAGAATTATCCTATTCCAGTCACTTATTTGATATTTTTAAGACAGTGGTTCCCAACCTTTGGTTCTCCAGGTGTTTTGGACTTCAACTCCCAGAAATCCCAGCCATCTTAACAGCTGTTAAGATTGTGGAAGCTGAAGTCCAAAACACCTGGAGGACCAAAGGTTGGGAACCACCGTTCTAAGATTGGTCTGGATGTTATATTTCCTCAAGTCACAGGCATAATCCATTAATTTTGAAATTTTATTCTCTTACTTCTGTAGAGCTGTTTTGTATATGGGTTTATGTCCTGGAACATTACATTACTTAACTTTAGTTTGATAGTGCTGTATTTTTAAAAGTGTGAATATATAGAATTGATATATAAGTGTTTGAAGTTACCTACTTTTTAAATTTCATATTGATAGGAATTTTCCATATCTGCTGACTGAACCTTTTATTTCGAAGGAAAATATGTAAGATATCTACAAATTCTGTATATAATCAGTGTATCTACAGCTAAAAGTTTTAGCTAAAAGATTGACCCCTAACGTTAGTTGTGTTATTGAGTCAATGTAAGTAGTCTTTCTTATCAACAAAGGAACCATCTTCTTCTCTGAGGAGAGTGATGAAATACAAATATATTCTGCAAGAACCTAAAAGAAGCTTCGACCCCCCCCCCCCCCCCCCAAATCTCTCTGCTGCAGTGCCACTTTGAGCCATTTTTAAATGCCTGAGCAGGAAAATGGCAGCAGTGATTTTTTGCTGCTTCTTCTCAAATAATAACCAATAGAGTAGAGGTGGTGTTTCTTTTAGGTTCATTTTATAGGAGTTAATACTGTAGCATCATTTCTATCAAAAAGAAAAAAGAGCCATCCGCTTTCCTGAATAAAATGGCAAAAGATCTACTTGAATGCCTTGTTACATCAACGGCATGCAACTTACCTCCGAAGGCAGGAGCCCTCGGTGGCGCACTGGGTTAAACCCTTGTGCCGGCAGGACTGCTGACCGACAGATCGGCAGTTTGAATCCGAGGAGAGTGGGTGAGCTCCCTCTTTCAGCTCCAGCTCCCCATGTGGGACATGAGAGAAGCCTCCCACAGGGGTGGTAAAACATCAAGCATTCGGGCATCCCCTGGGCAATGTCCTTGCAGTTTCTCAAGTCACTCCTGACACGAGAAGAAGAAGAAAAACCTCCAAAGGCGGTGCGGGCATTTTCCCCTCTCTGTGGAATGACTATTGACTTATCCAAATCAAAACCCATAATTATGATCCCAAAACATGCTGCTGACTTATACATGTAGTTGACTTAAACACGAGTATTTACAGTAAGTTTTCCATTTATAGAATAATACATGAACTCTGGCTTGTGTGCCAATAGTGTGTATAATATTTGTTATACAGTGATTCTGTAGTTTGCTCTTAAACAGGGTCAGTGACCCTGACTCTATTTTAAATCTAGATGATGTATTGTTTTAGAACATGCTAAGCCCCATTGCTGATTTTGACTTACAGTTTTAACTGTCTCTTTCCCTATGTTTCACATCTAAAATCAATAATATTGTACACTATTTCTAGGTCAACATTGCACCTTTGGCCTCCTCTCCTGGAGAGATCTTGCAGCTTTCCCATCATGGTTCTTCACTCCCAAATGTGGGTTCTTCATTCCAGAATGAGTCCTATCTGTTGGCTCAGCCAAATGGCAGCCTTTCTAGCGGGCTGGGAGCAGGCATACGATCAGTCACCCCTCAAATTAATGGAAAGTTTACCAGTGATGAATTTGAATTACTCATCAGAAATATGGCACAGGTAAGAAGCCATAATTTGAAATTACAGTTTGACATTGCAACATGATTTTAGATGATTGGGAGCATCCTGTGGCTTTTCAGACTCCTTCCAGTTGCCTTACTTTTTTTTTTTTTTTGGCTTGGGTGTTTTTCTCTCCCTTGCACATTCAAAGTTAACTGAGTCTCCATCATTGTTAATGCTAGACATAGTTAATTCAAAACCCATTTCCAGCCAAGCCTAAAATGAAAATTAAATATTAACTATGATCAGATGCTAAATATTTTAGTTTTGAAACTGAAAGGGAACAGAAATTAAGGAATGAGATCACTATACTTGTGAAAAGAGGGGATCTGCACTTGAATTTGTGCAAGGTCCACATTACTTCTGTGTATGGATCTCACATAAGACTAAATTGCTACATTATTACTGTTTTGGGTGGGATTCAGTCAAGATTTTCCCACTGTTGGAATTTCTTCTGATTATGGAACCAGGAGAACTGTTTGACCTTATCCCTTTCACCATACCCTTGTTCACCTTCAAATTAAAACTATGGAGTTCTTTTTCAAACACCCTGTACATGTGGAATGGGAAACCCACCAGAGCATGTTTTCAGGCATAGGGTTTTGGGTACGGTCCTATATCATTGTTGTATTTTTGTTGATGTATCATTAAATCTAGATATCTTCGTTTAATTCATTTTATTAGCTATAAACTAGGTAAGGTAAAGGTTTACCCTGACGTTAAGTCCAGTCGTGACCGACTCTGGGGGTTGGTGCTCATCTCCATTTCTAAGCCGAAGAGCCGGCGTTGTCCATAGATACCTCCAAGGTCATGTGGCCAGCATGACTGCATGGAGCGCCGTTACCTTCCCACCGAAGCGGTACCTATTGATCTACTCACATTTACATGATTTCAAACTGCTAGGTTGGCAGGGGCTGGGGCAAACAGCCGGCTCTCATTCCGCTCCCGGGGTTTGAACCTGGGACCTTTTGGTCAGCAAGTTCAGCAGCTCAGCGCTTTAACACACTGTGCCACCAGGGGGGCATAGCTATAAACTACATGAACCTTAAAATCTGTTGTTTCTGAATTTATTTTATGTTTAATTCATTGTGTTTGCAAACAGGGACGTCTTGTTGAGACTATAGAACTTGTAAAGCCATCTAATGGTGGCCTGGGATTTAGTGTGGTTGGTTTGAAGAGTGAATACAGAGGAGAACTGGGGATATTTGTACAGGAGATCCAAGACGGAAGTGTGGCACAAAGGTAAGACTGTCAAGAGTTTTTTTTATATGTGTGTGTGTGTGTGTGTGTGTGTGTGTGTGTGTATATATATATATATATATATATATATATTGTGGAAGAAAAAAACTTAGAAGAGAAATGTAGCTGCTGTTTAGAAGTATGTTTCAGACAATTGCAGTTGTCTGAAACAATGATTTCTTTTTCAATTACAAAGATCTTGTCCAACTATTTGTTATTCCTTTCATAAATTCACACATATTGCCATTTTCCTTTATTGTAGAGACTGGGCTGCTGGAAGGCAATAAATGTGAAGACAGATAATAATTGTACTAAAAGTAGAACATATTTTGAAAAACTTTTGAAAATCCATGTTCTTTTTTCATATTTTGTTCACTTTAACCAATATAAAAATTATTTCACAAGATTTAATTTTTTAAAGTTTCTGTTTCTGAGTCAGTTAACATTATTTGGGGATCTTAGCAATTTCCCGAAGCATTTTTTTAATATTAGAATAAAACTTTGGGCTGCTGTGAACTATTACTTGTATCTCTATTCTATTTAAGTCATACTCAGTTATTCCTATTCTTTCCCTCTGCCTCCCTCTCCTCCTTTCCTTTTTCATTCTCTTTCTTATTGTTACCATTGTATCCTTGTCCCAGAGAGTTTCCCAGCCCCTCTCTTTGGGCTCATTTACAATGGCCCAAAAATCCCTTCCTTTGGGTTTGTCTGCAGTACTGGATGTCTATATCATTGCTTCTAAAACTGTGGATCCCATCCCCAATTAGGGTCCCCCTAGCTCAATGCTGGTTTTGTGAAAAAATTGGCAACAGTAAAAGGTTTCTGAATGTTGCATAGACATTTACCTAAATTTGTTAGCAACAACATGCAGTGTTTACAGTAGACTCTCCAAAAAATGCTTCAGCTGTACTTTGTAAAAATTCAAATCTGCCTGTTTATCGAGCCTTACAAATGCTGATTTATTTAAATGTTTAATTTTTATACTTTTATATACCAGCAGTTGCAAAAAAATCTCAGGTGGAAAGGGTTCATGAGTGGAAAAAGTTTAAGAAGTCTTGATCTATACAATGGTTAGGGACATCAGGACCTTAAGATTGGGTAAACCAGGTTGAACCTGTTTAGCCCCTCACTAAGGAAAGTGGGAGAATGTTTCTTAGTTTGGATGAAACTTTGGGGCAGCCCTGTGCTTTAGGCAGAGTGTAGACAGCATGAGTGGCTCTAATGCATATCAGTCAACTGTCCACTCAGGCCAGTGCTGCCATCTCCTTTTTGTCAACATAGGGAAAAGTTGATGGATGTCTCCATTGTCATCGCAGGCTGCCACAGAGCACTGAGATCACCCCTGTCTTTTCCCTTGTACTTTATTCATTTTTAAAGCAATTTAAAATGACTTAAAAGAACCTAACTTTTTCTACTTTGTTCTGTCTGTGTTCTACACAGTTAAGAGACTGAAGATATAGCTTTAAGTTTTTTTAGGACTAACATATCCATAGATTCTACTCACAACTTTACTTTAGTGAAATTTTGTGATTTCATAAAATACATTCTTAAATCAAATATGAATTCATTTGAAAAATAAATACAAAATCTTTATTAGGTTTTAAAATGTAGGTTCTTTCCTTTTATTATGAGAAAGAAAATTAGTCCTCCCACCTTATCCCCTGAAGATTTTGATGGAAGCATCTAGTAGGTAAAGTGTGTGAATTGATGAATATTCAGCACTTATAGTGTGAACCAAGTAAAACTTTTGGTCTGTTAAGCAGCCAGCTCAAATTCAAGAATGAAGTTCCCAGGCTATAGCAGGGAGAGCTGGAAGCAACCAACATGTAATATGCTTAGTCTCGGATGGGGGTGCAGAGGGAAAGAACTAGCTGTGGGGTGAAGCTAGAAGAGTGCAGCGGCAGGATTAGCTTCAAAGGGAGTTGATCACCAGGGTGCCAAGATAGCTGCTCACAGCAAAACTGCAGGGAAAGATTTTAAAAGTTGGTAGAAATAGAAGAACAGGATTATAAAAAACTACTTTGGGAAAATTGTCAAAAAAAAAGGTTGTAATATTTGGTAGCAACACTTACTTCGTTGTTTTTTATTCTTCATATGCCTATAATAGAGATGGAAGGCTGCAGGAAGCAGATCAAATCCTTGCTATTAATGGGCAAGCTCTTGATCAGACAATTACACATCAACAGGCTATTGGCATCTTACAGCAAGCAAAAGATATTGTTCAGCTGGTTGTGGCTAGGGGTTCTTTGCCTCAACTCATCAGTCCTATAATTTCTCGATCTCCATCAGCTGCTAGTACAGTCTCAGCCCATTCCAATCCGGTGAGTAAATCAAATGCATTGTGAAAAGGCTATTTCTTCTTTTCTCTTAACTCATGCATGGTTGCAGATGAGATGCCCTTTTCTGGACTTTCATGGGTCAGTTGTCCTTGTCCTCAAAGCAGAGCTACCTGCAATATCCTCTCCATTGATATTAAGCAGACAGTGGCAAAGGGTTGCATTGGAAAAGGAAGTTCCCCATGCTTTCATTTTTGTCTTTCAGTCCACCAGAAAATGTATTTGTAACAGTTGGGATCATTTTATGTACTTAAAGCAGTGCGAGTATTTACAAAATGAATTGTAGTTGTGTAGGGTGTGTGAGGCAATTAATGAAAGGGCTTATTTGTGGAAAGGTTTCTCATGTGGTTTAGTGCCACTCCATACTGATTCTAATGATGATCTACATGGAGAATTTCAATGATTTGAGAGAGATAGGGATGATTTACATGGAGTATTTCTGTGATTTGTCCCTCAGAGAAAAGCAGATATGAATTTAGTTTGTATGACATCACCAGTCTTTCATATGCTCAGTATTAGCTCACATAGACAATGACATCCACCATATTCATACTTGCTGTGCAGACAGGATAAAGATCAAGGTGAACTGCTGGTAATCTAATTAATCTCTGCTTAGAAAGGAGGAAGAAAATGTATCAAATTGCCACAATATGTGTCCAAATCATCCACATGCTTCTGATAATTTCTCTTGTAGTCCAAGGGTCCCATACCATGTGTGGCAGAACCTCTCTCCAGGTTGGTCCCACAGTTCCAATTGCTGAGCTCCTGTTGCTCATCTTGGCCTTTGACCCTTGGGTTCCATCCCTGGATCTGGTACTCAGACCTCAAGGAGACCTCTATACTTCACTCTGAGTCCCTAGGGGAAGATGGGACTGGGTATAAATAAAGTTGACTTGACTATATTTGATAACTGGTTATGTTAATAAGTGGATTCAGTATGGCAAAGCATAGCCAGTCTTCCCTTTTAGTTCTTAAATGTGAATAATCAGATACAGTTATAGAAATTAAAAAAGTAAAATTTATCGTGAGAGTCAATGGGATATAATGACTTGATCATTAGATAGGGCACTGGAAAACCAGGGTTTTACTTCTTGCTTGGCCATGAAAACTCACTGGGCAAGTCACACTCCCTCGGCCTAAGAGGGAGGTAAAGAACAAACTTGCTATGAACAAATTCTGCCAATAAAGCAGTGGTTCTCAACCTGCGGGTCCCCAGGTATTTTGGCCTACAACTCCCAGAAATCCCATCCAGTTTACCAGCTGTTAGGATTTCTGGGAGTTGAGGACCAAAACCTCTGGGAATCTACAGGTTGAGAACCACTGCAATAAATACTTGCTTAGCGGTCACCATGAGTTAGAAAGGACTTGAAAGCACAGAAAAACAACACAAACATTATATAATGACTCTTTCCACATTCTCAGCTCCCCAAACCCTATTCAGATATTTACCCTGTCTCTAACTGTCCTGACTCTGTTTCATTTTTTCCCATCTAACATTTTTAACAGACAAGCCTCTAAGCTATATGCCAGAGAGGCTCCACTTCACAGCATTTTGAAGGATGTGATTGGTTGACTAAGGTTTTCATTACACTCTATGCTTTATCATTTTTTTTTTGTAGAATGTTGTGGCAACATGCTTCCAACACCTTGTGTACATAATGTATGTATGTATGTATGTATGTATGTATGTATGTATGTGGATGGAGTTATTGTACTGTTGCAGAGCATTTCTATCCTTCGTCAGTGAATCTGATCCATCATAGACCCCGCTTCACAACATTTTGAAGGATGTGATTGGCTGGTTGCAAGCAGGCTTGCTTAGGGCTTCACATCACAGTATTCTTTAGCAAAAAGGTTTTGGTAGGATATTTCCAAAATTTCTTAGAAAAAATATATTTGGAGTTCTTATACTATGACAGAGTATTTCTATACGTATCTTTCAATGAATTTGATTGCCCTTTGTTCTTAAGAATACCACTGAAATGTCAAACTTAGCAAACTAAATAATTAGTCCTGTTATTTTTGTAGGAACTTCAGTAGAAGTCTTGGTCCATAAGACTACTTTTTGCAAACATGGACATATCTCCAAAATTGTTCAAGTAGTCTAAAAGTCAAATTTGCCAAAACCTAAATACAAACCTACACTATAATCCTCAAATCTTTAGGGCTATTTTTATGCTTTTTTTTGCACACATGTTAAGATGGAGGAACAAAAGAATTGTGCCTTTAGGCCTGGCTACAGCTGTTTGTATTTAGGGTCTTCAAGCACTATAGGTACTTTGGATCATCCTAGGATTCCTTATTAGACATGCTCTCCATTGTTTTTTTGGGTGAACAAAATGGTGTATTTCTTGTTTCATAATAAATTACATTCACTTTATACATCCATGCCTTATAAATAACAAATATACTGGTGGATCATGCACTGAATCTGGAGAGGGGGTCATGCAATGGTGGGAAGACCCCCCCCTTTTTTTTTTGCTTTGTCTATAAGCTGCTCAAGAGTAAATAGTTTCACAGCTTTAGCTGCAAAATTATATTGTTTATGGTGATTCAGAACTCAATATATGACAGGGCTGGCTGGATACCTTGGTTCTGTGGCACTGGAAAGAATATAATTGCTTCCTCTCTTTTAGTATTTGATGAATTTAATGTACTGTCTGTCTTTGCAGGTTCATTGGCAGCATGTTGAGACAATTGAGTTGGTGAATGATGGATCAGGTCTGGGATTTGGGATAGTGGGTGGAAAATCAACGGGAGTAATCGTTAAAACCATCCTTCCGGGAGGAATAGCTGATCAGGTACACATACCCTTTCATATTCCTGTTCTTGTTTATAGCATAATGTAATACAAATTTGTAATAGAAGCATTATCATTTAAGAAATCTTTCTTCTTGGGATTAAAAAGGGGGCATGAAGCTTTCTTCACCGCAGTATATACATCCCCACCATAAACCAGAAGGCAACACTTTTATAAAAGTCTATAAAAAACCCTGGCCAGACTCAGTGTGGTGGGCATTCAAAATGAATAATTAGGGATACATATAATTGTTATGTGAGCTTCCTAGGAAACATTTAACATATCCTGTCTTTTTTGTGGCAGTTCTATCCTACTGATCTGAATTGCCTAGCAAGAAAAGAAGGTTGAAGAAAGAGAGAAATGCTGTTTTAGATTGTGGACTATCTATATATTATACTCAGTATAATATTTATACATATAGCTTAGCTTATTATTATGAGCCTGAGACATTCTGTTATTCGTCATAATACATTGAGATTTAACCTTGCAGGCATGGAGTTTGGTTTCTCTCTGCAGGCTGGTTTGAGCATGATGCCACGTGCAATTCATGTCTCTCATTGCATTAAGGAGCTTGTACCAAGGACATTTATTGCAGGAGGGTAGTATCATGGCTAGCAGCAGTTGCAGTTGAGGCAATAAATACTAATTGTTGCATTTTGTTATGTTCTGTTTTACTACCTTAATGTTATAGCATAACCCAGTTGCTAATAAATAACTCACGCAGTATTATGCTACTATCCTTTTATAATAGTAATAATCTCTTGTTAAGATGCAGGTGTGGTACACTTGGTTTCCTTATTTGTGACGATTCATTAATTGAGCTCTTCCTCATCCAGAATGGTAGGCTGTGCAGTGGAGACCACATCTTGAAAATTGGTGAGACAGATCTGAGTGGAATGAGCAGTGAGCAAGTAGCCCATGTGCTGAGGCAGTGTGGAAACAGAGTGAAACTGGTGATAGCCAGAGGTCCCATAGAAGAGCCTGCACCACCAGCGGTTCCTCCAGGGACACCAGTACAGACGTTCATGGTAGATAACCAGGTAATATCGGGCAGCATAAATTGAGGAAATGACACCAGCAGCAAGAACTCCAGTGGCAGTTCATTATGGAAAACAGGGACTTACTGTTTTCTTACTCCAAAGGCATGTAAAAGCAGTGTTTACAATTGTGTATATATATATTTAAAGTCCCTCATAATCACCAGCAGGAAAGTCTGCCTAGTGGGGACTCTGGGGAGCCAGACATACAAATATGCAAATAGTTTCTAACCCAGTAACCTCAGTGTGCCACTTGAAGGGTACTTTAACAGCAGCTGAGCAATCAGTATGTTGCAACACCTCCCACTTACTCTGCGGCATCCCTTTCAGTCCAGCTGGATTATTAAAACAGTTCCTCCAATATGGCTTTTTTCTCCTGCTTCCCACATTTACCTCCTCATCCCCCGCATCCATCAGCCAGCTCCTTTCTGTGCCAGCCGGCACACAGCTGCAGCTCTTCACCTAGGTCAGCTGCCACAACTTCAGCTGCTGTGCATCATGTGCCAACTCCCCAGCTGCCATCTTCACTCCACACAGAACCTTTCATTTCTGTTTTGTCAATTCTGGCTGTCTTCCTTTACTCTCTGAAAAATCTCCTTTACGCAAACTCCACAACTCCTTGTGTTATTTTGTTTCTCTCTATTAATCACAAAAAACTTTCTTCTCTTAATGTTTTGAGAAGAGACCAAGGAGGAGCATGGCTCATAATATGAGAAATGAAATTTGATTTGACCAAACACCTTGGTGTATGCAAACAAACACATATCAGAAAGTGAAACTGCCTATATATTTCAGCCTTTCTTTGTGTCAAGCCTTGCAAGACTTTCAGCATCCTGTGTTGATAATGTGACAGCTGTTTTTGCAGGATGCTTCAGTTAACTTGATTTTATTCAACAGAATGAGCTGCTTTTCATTGAAATTGTGCCCAATTCAAAATACAGAAACAAATAAAGGGACAAGAAGAGTATTACGCTCATTCTCTTCTGTCAGGACATGATTTATTTCAGTAATTTCCTATGTTTTTGCTTTGCTTTTTTATGTTCTGTTTTCAAGAAGAATCTCCCAAACACAATTTGAACCACTCTTTCCTTAAGTAGTTTTTTTGTGGTAATTGCCTTTTAGTTTACATGTAGTCCTTTCTACCTTTGAATTGCTATTTGATTTTTTTGACTCCCAGAAGAATTTTCCGAGATGAGTTTAAAGCAGCGTGATAGGTTTTTCTGTTGCATATCTGGGAAGTAAACATAAAAATGCTATTATTATTGACACAACGACATAGTCTGACACAGCAAACAAGATAGATATGCTGGATTTTGTATCACAAAATCACAAGTTGAACACTTCCCAAGTATTTAGGACTGTGTGATATATTTTCGGATGATGCGCGCAGATCCCAGTAAGGTGGCTTTTTGCAGTTGGCAGATCGTAATTTTGTCAATGTTTATTGTTTCCAAATGCCGGCTGAGATCTTTTGGCACGGCACCGAGTGTGCCGATCACCACCGGGATCACCTGTAGTGGTTTCTGCCAGAGTCTTTGAAGTTTGATCTTGAGGTACTGATAGCAGCTGAGTTTTTCCTGTTGTTTTTATCAATTCGACTGTCACCTGGTATGGCGACATCAATAATCCAAACCTTTTTCTTTTCCACAACTGTGAGGTCTGGTGTGTTGTGTTCCAGAACTTTGTCAGTCTGGATTTGAAAGTCCCACAAGTATCTTTGCGTGTTCATTTTCCATTACCTTTGCAGGTTTGTGATCCCACCAGTTCTTTACTGCTGGGAGGTGGTACTTGAGGCATAAGTTCCAATGAATCATTTTGAATTATTATTCTTATTTGAAACACAACAAGATGAGTCCACAGCAGACACTCTGCTGGCTGTTGTATTGGATCACATGTCGGACACTTCCCAAGTGTCTAAGTGTCTGTGTGATGTATTATTATTATTATTTGCTATAGAGGCAGTTCCCGAGTTACAAACATCCGGCTTACAAATGACTCATAGTTAATAACAAGGCTGAGACAACAGGAAGTGAGAGAAATCTACCTTTTGCAAGGGAAATTCACTCCTGTCAGAGTTATCATAGCGAAGAGATGTCTCCACTGAAGTTTTATCACCAATCCTTGTTTTAGAACAAGTCAAATGTTTCAAAATCCAATTATCACAAGGACAGAAAATGAGATGAAATCTTCTGAACACAGGGGCAGAGACAGCAAAACAAACACCATGGGGGCACAGGTAGACTCTTCTCTGTTGACACCTTGTGCCCGCTTTTCTCGAACACACAGAGTACTGGATAAAAGATTTTTTATTTTGCTCCAGGGATTATCACTGAACATTATTCATCTCAGAATCCTTGCGTTGCTAGCAAAGTAGGGAAAGCTTTTTTTTCACCAGTTCTCTGTCCTTGAGCCCCCAGTGTCATTTCTCCACTGTTCTGGAAGCCCTTTCAATCCTGCAGAGCAGATTTTATGCATACAAATGGCACTCCAAGGAAATAGGGGAATTGTCGAAGAATGTCACTATATATGTTTAGCAAAAGCAATTGAAGTGCAACCATGAAACAAAGAGGCCAGATCCACACATGTGGTTAATTAATAGGCCTTTTATTGACCTGACTTGCAGTCCAAGCTATATGAAAGCCATCTGAGTATTGGGGAGGAGAAACCCCAATGAGGGTTTACTGCTGAGGGCCAAATGTCACCATGATGAGCATCTCCTCATCATCCAGTTTGAATCCCCAGATGCTGAGTGGATGCCAAACTTTCCTTCACCAAGAATTCTCAGAGGTGTTTCTGCTAGTTCCTTCCTCTGAAAGATTGCCTTCAGCACATGGTATTCATTTGCAGTCTTCCATCCAAGAATTAACCAGAGTGGATCCTGTTAAACTCCCTATATCAGATAGGATATGATTATAGATTAGTGTCTATTACAGAATTACCAGAAATGCTTTTGGGGACACTAGTGGGATTAGGTCTGCACATTCTGTAGATCCCTAACTTGCTCCAGAAGACTGGAAAATTATCTGCAGCAGGGTTTCACCTGCAGAGAAAGTTGTAGTGGGAAGGAGGAATTAGAAACCCAGGTTGTGCTATAGAAACAGTAGATTTTCACATGCTGGAGTTAGGTAATATTTTAGAAGGATACAATCTATATATATAAAAGGATAAAGTTGTTTGCACAGTGACTATAACAACACAACTAAATGCCCCAGAAATACAAAACTTGGCAACACAACGCAAAAGCCTTGCCTCCCACTTGTAACAACACAACCACACCACAAAAACACAATCTGGACCCACAACACTCACAACAACGCGTCATGACTATAACAACACAACTAAATGCCCCAGAAATACGAAACTTGGCAACACAACACAAAAGCCTTTCCTCTCGGTTGTAACAACACAACCACACCACAAAACCACAATCCGGACCCACAAAACTCACAACAACGCATTGTGACTATAACAACACAACTAAACCGGATGGCCATCTGTCTGAGGGGTTTGGGTGGGGTCTTCCTCCATGACAAAAAGAAAGAAAGGGGTTGAACTGAATGCAAACTACAAATCCCAGCACCCCATGGCATGGAATCCATGCATTTCAATTAGAGGCCTCTTCCTTTTCCCTTTCTCCACCATCCAACCCACTGACCCAGTTCCATGGCTCTGCAGGCAGGAAAGGCTGGGATGGATAGAACGAAGGAAGGAGGGAGGGAAGCCAAGCGAAGGAATGCTAAGGACAAGAGCCCTCCCTGACAAGGCCATTCAGTGCTCATCCACCTCCCCAATCCCTACATTCACACTTGGCCTCCAAAAAAACAATTACAATAATAACAATGACAACAATAACAATAAGAATCAACACCATCACAGGCAAGAAGCAGCCAGGCACTGAGGCTGAGAGGCCAGTCAGTGCTACCCTGGGCCTCCAAAAAAAAATACAGTAGCATCTAACTTATCCAACCTTCATGACCACTACAACAACAACAACAATAAACACCTACACAGGCAAAAAAAGACTATTGTACCACAATAAAAATAAAAACCGCACTCAGCAGAATCAGACATCACAATTAACAACAAACCAAAGACAACAGGGATCTCAAGCAATTATCAATCAACACAAAAATTGAAGAAGGTAACAACTTCAAATACTACTACTAATGTGAGTCTAAAGAAGGGTGGAGGTCACAGCATAAAAACAACCTAATGTAGACTGACCAACACCACCAGACTAAGCCACAGCAACGCGTGGCCAGGCACAGCTAGTTTATTATAAAATACTGGTATATCCCTTTTATGCAAGCATTTTCAGGATCTGTACTTCTGTTTCTGAGTTGTTTTATGTATTTCTTCATCTAAAACTGTTCTGTTGTAGCTATGTAAGGAGTAGGAAGATTCCCAACCATATAAGTTCAGTTAAAACAATTTATGTTTACTTTTTAAGCCTTTGAACTGAAAGTTTCAATGTTTATTTGTGTTTCTTGCATATGTTCTTACTTTTTAATTTTTCTTATATGTATATTTTACTTTGAAGCATTTCAGTCATAAAAATAACAATGATAATTTGACTCTTACCTCTACCTTGATTATATGACATGAAAGCGGCCAATGTTCTGTTAAAGTTTCAGATTCTTCAAACTTCAATACAGTTTTTTATGGCGCCATAAAATTGTATGAAGAAAGGTACATAAAAGACTTGAAATGAAAAATAATATTAACTGTGTTAAAGCTGTGGTGGCTTTGTCAAAGTCATGCCCTCTAACAACTATCCAAGTTGTATTCTGACAAGTAATATTGCCTATTTCCAATCTCTGTGCTTGAATATTAAGGCTTAGTTAGTCAATTCTGATAAAGACTGCTTTTGAGGATCATAACCATAGGTAGAGTCTTGGAGGACCTTCATTTGATCCTGCCACCCCTGAGGCACATTTGAGAGGACATGACAGAGAGCTTTCTTAGGTGGTCTCAACACTTACTTCATTTGTCTGGAGTAGACTGTTCTAGACATGCCCAGATGCAGCCCAGAAATGTCTCCTGTGCTCTTTGACTGTTGAAACAAATGGACAGCCAAGGATGTGTTGGGGCTGCTGCCAGCATTGCTAGCTACCAGGAGTTCTCTGGCAGGGCTTGTTGGCAACATCACATTTTGGTCACATGGCTGGGTGCCCTGGTGTGACCTCACCAGAAATAACATTGTGGGCAAAACTTAGGCAGAGAACTGATTCTGGTTGGCGGTTAATATGTTGCACATGGGGATGGTGAATCAGACCTGATCTAGCTGTACTTTGAAATCATTGGAACTTTCTGGAAGCTCTGAAGTAAATCCCTCTAGAGTACCTATGTCAAACTCAAGGTCTGGGCTGAATGTGGCCTGCCATGTCATTTTATGTGGCCCTCCAGATGCTGGACTACAACTCCTATATGCCTCATAATTAGATATCATGAGTAGATTCTGATACACTAACAACACGGAGGTTGCAGTTCTGTTTAGTCAGGGTCATGAGGTATGAATTTAGGTACAGATGATGTCTGAGTTGGTATGGCAGATCATCAAAATTGGTATGGCAGATCATCAAAATGAGGGGAGTTGTCAGTCAGTTACATCTAGGGTCACAAATTGGGTAAAAAGGCAATAGCACTTACCACTATGTAAAAATATACATATAGTTGGCCTTCTGTCCACAGATTCTCCATCCATGGATTCAACAGCTCTTTGAAGGCAACCATGAGGCCCTTGATGAAAATGAGTTTGACACCTCTGCTCTTGTGCCTCATTAATGGCTAGATGTAGTGCTTCTGATGTGAATCCAGATGTGCATTGTCTGGAATTCCTACATTATTTGAGGGCAAGTCCACTTTATTTAGGCCACCTAGACACTGACTTGGTGGCTGCTCCCAGGTTTTAGAATTCTTCTAAGCTGGTCTTTTCCCTATACTTCAGCTGGCAGGCAAATACCCTTTCATTCAGACAAGCTTTTGCCAAATAACTGGTTACTGGGAAACAGACTTTCAGTGGGTGGGTGTTACACTTTTTACATTATAATGGCTTTAATTGCTTCTCACCCCACTGGATTTAATTCTTGCTCAGTTAACAAGTTAAGTCTTATTAATTATTTTCAAACTGATAGAAAGTGATGTTGACCAACATTGTGTCATTAACTGAATCATACATAAAGATTTAATTAGTTATTTCCTAGCTCTGAGAAAAGTGGAATATTAACCAACTAACCAACATTTATTGTTCTTTTCATAAAAGAGAGAGGAAGAAACACAAGTTGATACTATTGCAGATGGAAACACCTTTGACGTGACACTTACGAAAAACATCCAAGGATTAGGAATAACTATTGCTGGCTACATTGGAGACAAAACTTCAGGTAACGTCAAAAGTATATATTTGTAGAGATTCTCCCCTTCCTAACCTTTTTTTCTCATTTTGCCGAGATTTTACTTTAGCTTTTCAAATCACAATGTAAATGTTTAAAAATATAGAAATATTAAATATGTGGAGTAACTGTTGTGAGGTTACTCTTTTTGAGTTCCAAAACTGAATTTAATTTTGGTGGCTGGTTTTAATTCATTAGATATGGTTATGGATATTCCTACTTTGATTGTATTTCCAAATGGCAAGGCATTAGACTAAATCACCCTCGTGGTCTCTTCCAACTATGTGATTCTGTAATATTGTTTGGAATCAAGGACTGATGACACCACTATACCCTTTTTCTTTTAAATGCTCACATAACCCAATACCCTTTGGTTCACTTGATCATAGTATTTATAGCATGTGGCCATACGCACCAATACTGAAAAGTACCAGGATAAAAAAATGCATGTTTGGAAATTTATGTTCTGTTTTCCCAAGAAGCCAGACTGATAGCATGTTTGTGTGCCTTCAAGTCACCTGTTGATGTATGGTGGCCCCATTAATTTATAGGACTTCCTTAGGTAAGGGATGCTCAGAGGTGGTTTTGCCAGTTCCTTCTTCTGAAATGTAGCCTACAGCAGCTGTTATTCATTGTATGTGCTTATGTGTTGGAATATAATTTTGACTCATTAATGTGGCTGTTGAGGAAAATGTGACATCAGTGAGATTGCAGATAAAACATTATGCAAAATGTGTTGGGGAGTCATAGTAGAATGTTGGCACACTGTGTTTGTGGACTCATTTCATATAGGCTCACCTAGCAACAGCTGAAATGTAATTTTAATCATTTGACTTCCCCTTTTATTTTGCAGAACCCTCTGGGATTTTTGTGAAGAGTATCACAAAAGGCAGTGCAGTTGAGCATGATGGTAGAATCCAGGTTGGAGACCAAATTATTGCAGTGAGTAATAATGGAGGAGTGCTTTTATTGACTTTTTGGTTTTTTACTGTTACTAGCTTTTTGTTTTACTATCCACTTTAATTGCCTCACTGACATATTGAAAATTAACAAATCACTGAGCCAAGATGGAATGTTTTCATGAGTTTCCAAGCTGAGCTTTATTTTGCTGACCAAAAAGAAAAAAAGAAAGAGTAACCTATTCCAAAGTTTGCTCTCCATATGAAAAACTGGAAAATGGCCACTGTAATGCCACTCTTTAAAATGAGATCAAGAGAGAATCTGGGTCATTAATTTAGGTCATTACAAGCTTGTTAGCTTAACATGTGCTCTGGATAAATTGGTGGAATTGTTAAAGGTCAAATTAACAAGCATATAGAAAGACAAGTCTTAATGGAAGAAGAATCAACATGGCTTTTGCAAAGGTTAAGTCCTGGCTCATCATGTTTTCAGAATTCTTTGAGAGCATTATGAAGCATGTGGCTAGGAATGATCCATTAGAAGACACTGTTGACTTAGACTTTCGCAAAGCTTTTTTACAGTGTTGTTCCGTGATGACTCCTGAGAAAACTGAGTATTCATAGAATAAGAGAAGAAGTCTCCTTGTGTGTTGCTAACTGGGTAAAGAACAAAAAGAAGAAAGCAGGAATAAATTGCCCATTATCACAGTGTAGGGACATAAATATTTGGGTTTCCAAAACATATGTATTGGGACTGGTGCTTTGTGATTTTTTCATAAATCATCTGGGGCTAAGATTGAGTATTGAGATAATCAAATGTTCTGATGACAACAAATTACTTAATGTGGTGGGAAGAAAAAGAGATATCAAAGAGCTAGTGGATGTGGTCTTTAGAAACTGAATGAAAAGTCATTAAATTGGCAGAATAGTACATTTATGGCAGTATGAAGTGATGGATATTGGGGTAGAAATTCCAAACTTTGCCTGATGGGGTCAGAGCTGGCAGCAACCGAGCAGGAAAAGGATCTCTGGGCCTATCTACACTGAGCAGGTTAGCTTGATATCAGTCCGGCCTGGAACAGCCCCAGATCCAAAACATACATGCCGAATCCTGGACTGCTATTCATTCTTTCTGTAAACTATGCATGCCATGTTTATTTATAGGCAGCTGAAATTTATATAACTATAAATGTGTGGTTTGGATTGGCCTCAATTGATGCCTCCAATATTAAGAGAACTTTCGATGCACGTAAAGCTGCAGGGCCAAATCTGAATTGTAAGAAATGTTTCAGGATATAATTCCCATGTAGCTCTTAGAAGTGTAAAGCACTCTTGCAAAACTGAAAAAGGCAAAAACTTCATAATAAACACCCAATACAGGCAGTCCCCGAGTTGCAAACACTTGGCTTACAAATGACTCATAGTTAAGAATGAAGCTGAGACAATAGGAAGTGAGAGAAATCTACTCCTCAGAAGAGAATTCACTCCTTAAATAATTATTATGAGGAAAAGGTGACTTACATACAAATTCAATGTAAGAACAACCTATAAAACCTGTCTTGTTCATAACTTGGGGACTGCTTGCATCTGATTTAAGATAACAATTCTATTTTCTGTGCACATCTTCTAAAAAATGGTTCCTTATAATTTCAAAATCTGAGTTGCCTCATACAGTCAATTTGGCATGGGCTGAATGGTCAAATTGCAGTTGATGAAACAATATTTGCCACAGAGTTCTAACTGCTGACGTTGTTGGCAAAATACTACCCTTTTTATAAAGTAAGAAGCCAATACTGTCAATTTAGACAGAGGTGCTAGAAATGAAGTAGTACAGTTGGTTAGCACGCAGTCACTTATAACACCATACTTTTTGTCCAAGAGTATCAACCAAACGGAAGCTGTAATACAAAATGTTTATGGATACTGTTCCTTTTGCTCTTAGACCATATTTATATAAATGGTATAAGTGGAATGTATTTTTCCTGGGATGTAAATAATCAAACACAGTAAAGCAAAAGAGAAAACATCTTAGCCGCTGGAGATCAAATCAGATCTGACATTTTGAAACCAGCTAAAGAGAAGTTTGGCTCATTTTACTGATACCATTTTTGTATCCTACAGTGACCTACTGAAAATTAACATAAGTGTAATTCTTTAGGTGGATGGAACAAATCTTCAGGGTTTTACCAACCAGCAAGCAGTTGAAGTTTTGCGGCGCACTGGCCAGACAGTTGGACTCACATTGGTCAGAAGAGGCCTCAAACAGGAAATTCACATTCGGCCTCATGAGGACTTCAGTGGTGCTGTTGAAAAGGATTTAATTTTTCAAACGATGGATATTGGCACAGGCAAAGGTAGTTGTAACTGGATTTGATTCAAATTGTTGAATTTTCTTTTCTTTTCTCCAACATGTAAAATTGGGGGAAATGAACCAAATTCACCCTCAGAGTCTATATTCTATTTACATTGCAATTCATACAAGATTTTCCTATTTAAGAAAGCTCTGCCCTGGTCTAGTTTTTATTTTGTTTTCTCTGATGCTTAGAGCCAAAGAAAGTGTCAGTAGAGAGTTTGGTATTTAAGAGGTCAGGCAAAAACATCTAAGAAAAGGAAAAGAACACTGGAGATCATTCTGATGTCCAAAGTTCAAATCCTGGTTCTGGACCAGTAGAGCTGCAGGGAAGGTGCCAAATTTGTAGGTCCCAATGGGAGAGAACCAGGAGTTAAATGTTGAGCACATAGTACTGTGACTAAGGATGTGGGGGCAGAGCTAGAGGGTTTTATAGGTTCTTATTTCCTTTCTCTTCAACGTCCTCTTAAACATCACTTGTGCAGTATTAGCATTGCTGGCTGCTTTTGGTCTGCATAGGAATTTTCTCTAGGAGCCCCCCCCCCCGCCCCCACAGTGTATCTTGGGAAATTAGCTTATTGGCTTATGGTGGTCTGCAAATAGACAGTCACCTGGCAAGTAGTAGTAGTAGTAGTAGTAGTAGTAGTAGTAGTAATATAAGATTATTTTGTATACCCCTGACACTTGCTTGATGAAGGAAAGAAGTCTGAAACTTCCTCTGTAGGTCACAGGGTATGGGAAAGGAGACTACCATTAAGGACTGGGCCTGGAAGACTGCACCCTCATTTTAAGTCACAAGATCTGGGGGATAGATTCCCAGATTTGTCTTCCAGCAATGGGCCATCCAGGGAGCAACTCCGTTATTGGATTGTCCTTGGGGTTCTGGTTTTCACTGAGGAGAAAGTCTAGTGGATACACCCTGTTCTCACTTGCTCCTCACATAGTTTAACACAGTTTAATAGATTAATGAAGTGGCCCTTATCCACCAATCTCATGGTAGGTCAGCCTTTTGAAGATAGGTAATATCTCAGTGGAAAGGAACATTCTTTTCTCAAAGGGTGAGACAGGTTTGATCCTAAGAATGTTTAGTAATTTTTTATTACGTAACAAGGGTAGAAAATCTCCCCCAAAACCTTGAAATGCATTACTAGAATGCATTTCATACATTTAAATTGCTTACCCATTAAAAACAACCTTATGGTTATTTGTAAAAGAATGGAGAAGAAGAATAACACAGAAACATGCCGGGTCACAATAATTATGTTGCTAGCCTAAAATCGGAGATTTAGGCTGGAAACTTGTATATATCCTTTTGATAACAATGGAATATCATTATAAGAGTGATATGTTTGGAGAGTGACTTTTTCTTTGAAAGTTTTGCCTATGAAATGATAACTGTTACTGGAATCCGAGGAAGCCCCTACACCAGTGGTTCTCAACCTGGGGTCCCCAGATGTTTTTGGCCTATAACTCCCAGAAATCCCAGTAAGTCCCAGAATTAAAAGACATAGTAAAACAGTATCACTGTTCAATACATTAAAATGAATATTTTTATATTTACGATTCACAAAGGCCAAACTTTGCTGACAGGCTTCCTTCTCTTTTTGAATAAAAATGTGAGTCCTGTGTATTATAGAACAATCAGCACAGTTTACTCACCAGTTTTATGCATCCACAGTCTTCAAACACACAGCCTTGCTGTTGAAGAATGTCAGTCGAATGGAGTGTAAATGTTGAAACACAGAATGATCGTTAGTGGGTCTAATTTCTAGCATATCTGGAATATTTAATAGAAGTCAAACTTATATTGTTACATGTGACAGGTATTGTGATAGAAAGGACTGTTGATTAGGGTGTAATTAGCAACCTACATGTCTGCTCAAAAGTGTTCAGTTCTATTGACTTTAACAAGTATGGGATTGTAACCGTATTATATAAAGGTCTCTTCTATATCCCAGCCTTTCCTGTAAATTAAATATTATTTACTTTATTATGTATGTATGCACACACATAGTACTTTAGTTGGAAAAAAAGCACATCTTCAGTCTGAAACAGGAGCCCTTATTCAGTGAGAGCAGGGATGCACATAACTTTTGTTTTTGTAGAGCAGTGTTTTGCCCAGAGCTGCTGAGGGTATTCTTCTTCTTTTCCAGAAAGCTGTGAAAGAGAGCAGGAATCTCCATTACTGTCATGCAGTACCAGTGTGGTTCACATTGGAGAAGACATTAGTCCACAACAACCAGGTCCGAGTTAATAATAATTTGTAGTAGCATACATCTTTTTCCTGTGGAACACACTGGCTTACATTTTTGACTTTGACTTTTCTTTCTTCTATCTCCATTTTTGTATGTTCTCAAAAGTTGTTCCTCTGTCCCCAAAACCTATGGAAAGGTGTTTGAGGTGTAAGGCATAAATACATATTCTAAGGGAAATTCTGAAGTTATTTCTAAAAAAAAAATAGATATTTTCCTTTGGAATAAATAGTGTGCACATTATCCAGAGATTATATTTAAATAATAATAAAGCAGAGGAACAATTTCAAAAATATTAACATGCATCTCCACTACATACTAATTTATTAAATTTGATCTTCTCTATGATAGGCTTTTCTACTTTATTCTTGAGACATTCTACCTTTGCATCTTGGATGTTGTAACACTTAGGCATAACATTGCTTCCATTTAACAATAGCAGCCATTCTCTTTATTTACATCTATACTCATTGGCTATATTTTCTAGGAGAGTTTGTCCTAAACACTTTGATTGTACTGATTTTGATGTTATCTCTCTTCATCTTGTAGTGCATTTAATAGGTTAAAGCTTACTAAAACATTCTTATTCTGTATTGCATCTGTTTTGAATGTTAAATATGGGATGTCAAAATGTTTGTATGTTATATTTTTGACATACATTTTCCAGTAGTGGTGAAGTTTTATTCCTACAGTGACATTACACGCCTAAAAGTTGGGAGACTGTAAAAAAAGTGGGAGACTGTGTAAAATTGTGATTTTGTCTTTCAGTCATCTACAAGCTAAAAATTAATAACTGTTAGTACTGAAAATTGTCATTTTTATGGCTGTGAATTACTTTGTGGGGCCAGGTGCCAGTTTTCTTCCTTTTGACCCACCTCTCTTTGTCAGAGAAGGCATTTTCACAGTTTCTTTAGGAATGTTTCCCCATTTTTAAGAGTTTTCCTCTGCAGTTTGTGGGTAAAAATACACATAAATTGTGCCTTTTAAAAAGAAAAAGTGGTTCTGGGTCCCAACAGCTGCAAAAATGACAATGTGTAGCACACAAGGCTCATTTTGCCCTTATATTATTAGATGGTATTTAAACACACTAAACAATTTTCATTTCAGTGATATTTAAATACTTTACTAATATATTGCCTGAGAATGAGACTTTTAAGTTTTGTAGCAGCATCATAGCTCAGTATGAGGAGAAATATATGTCACATTGAAGGCATTGGAAAACCTCACATAGTTTTTTAATGGAACCATATTCATACACTTAAGGATCCACATATAACTGGTTGCAGTAATCCATGTCTTTACTTTTAAAATAAGTGCTGAATGTAATACATGGGCTTCTTATGTGAAGTACCACCAAGTGTTTACATATATGGGGACTGTTACATATATATCATATACTTAAACATAAGTTGTAATAGTTTTTTTTTCCTTTTTCTTCTCTAGCATGTTAATCATGCCATCCTTTTTTCTTTTTATTGTTTTTAGTTCTGCAGTAAGTACATTAAATTATTTGGTATTATTGCCTTGCTTTGTTTCTTGCTGCATTTGTTCACTGTCCTGCTGTATTTTCTGAAAAACCTTCACACTGTCTTACTACTAGGTTTCAGGAGGGTACTTCTGTTTTTAGATGAGCTACATTTCACAGAAGTGTACATTATTTCATGAAATTGTGTTCTTTCACTGCCCTCTAGGGACAATGTCTTAATAGTACTGTCTGAAATTGAAGTCAGAGATTTTGAGTGGCAAAATCTTAAGTTATTCATTTATAAAGAGAAATGTGGATTTTTGAAAAAAGAGAAACCATTTTAAAATACAAGTGTATTTCTTTTACTCAGCAAAGCACCAATTCTAAAGTCTATTAACATTACTAGGAAGGTTTTGGATGATGTGACTACAGCTTGTGTACTAGATTTGCATTTTCTGCTATGATGTAAAAACTGAATATATACCAGTACTTAGTTGTACTATGGTTTATTGTATATATGTGAAACATTAGTTATATTTTTAGAAATGAAAGCAAGAATCTTGTTCATAGCTTTGAGCGAGGGGAGGTGGAAGCTGAAAATTCATTACATTCTGAGCATCCCTTGTCCAAAATTTCAGAATCTGAAAAATTGTTCATGTGGGTGGCTGAGATAATTACACCTTTGCCTTCTGATGGTTCAAATTTGTTACATGCAAAAAATATTTAAAATATTTCTTTTCCAGCTATGGGTATAAGATATATATAAAACATACATTACTTTCATGTTTGAACTTGGGTCCCGTCCTCAAGATATTTCCATTATGTATGTATATGCAAATGAAGATATTCCAAAAGAAAAACTGGTCTCAAGCATTTCAAATAAGGGATACTCAACCTGTTGTACTTTCCTTTCAATTCCAGCTCTTTATAGAAAGAGAAAAATATATGTACCTTGTATTTTTAAAGCATTGGAGCATTGTAAGATGGCAGATTAATAAAAAGTAATTTGGGGAACAGTTGTAGCAAAGGAAGACAGAAGGTGCACATAATTTCTGTATTCAGGGGAAGAGGAAGGTGCAGCAGAGGGTAGCCAGAGAGAAACCTAGTTATTCAGGAAGCTGGCTGAGCACAATTAGCATTCTTTGGAAGAGAGGAGATGAAAGAAGATCCTTGAGGTAATGCAGCTCTGAACTGAATAGCCGGAGTAAGTGCAAAAAGGCTTATCCTTGAGGTGATGCAGCTCTGAACTGAATAGCAGGTGGAATTCTGAACTGAATAGTGCTAAAAGGCTGTTTAAGGTTGTTTCCAATACAAGGGATGCCAAATGAGATTTAAGGAGTTCTCCTTAATATAGTCTCACCACAACCTGCTCATCTGGTGTGAGTGATTTTGAAAAGAACTACTCTGAAAGAACAAAAAAAGTTATGAACTGTACTTGAATGCAGTATATCAGAATAGTTCCACTTCTGTTGAGATTTCTATTTTTAATTTTCATTTTTTGAAGAATGAAATCAGAAAAGGATAGATCCTGTGTGTTCACGACACTGCCTTTTTTTTTTTATAAACTGTGACAAATGCTAAATGGATGCAAATTCTAGCACATCCTATTTATGACATGATGGTAGGAATGTTACATTTTTTCCTGTAGTTAACTATAATATCCCATTTTTTAGGTTTTCAGATAAATTCCACAGATGAAGAAATGCCATTACATAACAAATGGCAGACAATTTTGGGGACAAATTATGAAGTTGTGGTAGGTAAACTCAATACCTTGCTGTTTAACTCCCCCCAAACCCTATTTATTCAATGTTTTCCCTCTTTTCTTTTCTCAAGTTTATTGTATTTGTGTTATTTAAGATTGTATTTTGTAAATTAAAAACCATAAAATGCTGTCTTATGGAAACTTTAGAAACAATAAGGTGATATGTAAAGCAATCTAGGCATATTATAAATAAAACACTTGTTTGTTGCAAGCTTCTCCGAGTCACTTCGGGGAGAGAGAGCAGGATATAAATAAAGCTTTGTTGTTGTTGTTGTTGTTGTTCCTTGAAACTCCCTAGATTGAAACCATTTTGGAATTGTGTAAACAATGCCTCATGTGTTAAATATATAAACATGTTTTCATCACTGCTCTATACCATTTGAATGTGTGGTAAGGAGACAGAGTTCCTTAGATAAAGGTAAAGGTAAAACCCCCAGTCATGTCCGACTCTGGGGGTTGGTGCTCATCTCAATTTTTAATCCAAAGAGCCGGCATTGTCCATAGACATCTCCTAGGTCAAGTGGCCAATATGACTGCATGGAGCGCCGTTACCTTCCTGCAGAAGTGGTACCTATTGATCTACTCACATTTACATGTTTTTGAACTGTTAGGTTGGCAGAAACTGGGGCTAATAGCAAGAGCTCACTCCGCTTCCCGGGTTCGAACCACCAACCTTTTGGTCAGCAAGTTCAGCAGTTCAACGGTTTTATCTGCTGCACCACCAGGGGCTCCACAGAGTTCCTTACATAGTTTATATACAATAAATGCTTCAAACATAAGCTTTCCACAGTGATAAAATAATGAAGAAACATTACACCAGTCCCATACTAGATATAATATCAGCCATGCAATTAGCCATCTTATGTACTTGGTACTGGTAGCCTTTGAAAACAAGGAATGGCATGGATTTGCCATAGAGAAGCAAAATCACTCTGTCCCTTTTTCACCAGTGCACTTAATGCTCTACTATTAGCTAATGGGAGAGATGGCTTCCTGACTTTTGTATCCAGCAAGAAAATATAGGCTTCCAGTTTCCCTTGGCTTAAGGTGTTTTTCTGCCATGGGTGAAAGGCAATATCATGTGTCTCCTTTCTATGTGCAGAAGCTAATCAATGGACAGTTGAATCTGACTGCCACTCTGGTGGTGGTAGTAGAGATGTGAAGGTTCCAAAGGGAAAAGCTGTGGTTGTTGGAAGCTGGAGACATAGGGAACATAAAGGATTCTTGAATGCCTTGGAAGATTTGTTGGTCCATAGGGCTGATGATTTAATCTAGTTTTTGGTTTCACAATGGATCAATAAAATGAAAGGACCATTGAAACAGTTGTTGCCAAATATCCAATCTGGTGTTGTGAAGCCAGCCATTCCTTGGTTTATAGAAGCTCTGAAACAGATTGGGCAAAGCCAGAGTGAGGTAGCATAGGGCACGGAACAAGTGTGATTAAATATCAGTGAGGATTTTTCAATGTGAGGATGTGCCAATCGTGTGTCAATGACATTAGCCAACACCCTCCCCCCCCCCCCAAATCTTATTATGTTTCTACTGTTTTTCAAAGGGCTTTAGGGCAATTGGGATAGGGTTCAGCGATTGTAGGAGTGGAACCCTTGCATGCATACTATGATAAATGTGTTAGGAAGATAATGGTTCCTTTGTGTTCCTACTTTAATGGCACAGTTATCACAGACATTGAGTCCAGTGTGCTATCTGGTCAGTTATCATGGGTTCACATTCATTTGCTGCAGCCTGATGGTGTGGACAAGACAAATGAATCAGTTCATCCCATCACATAGAAACTAGATCCTTTCTTCCTCTCTTGGCTGATAAAATCTGCCAGAAATTCATTTATTGGCTGGGTTTAGGAGTTGGTAAATGCTTCACTATGTCATGAAGAGAACCACTACCCTATTTCTATTTCCCCTTTTTGTGCAAGGTACTTGAATATGTGGTGGTTTGGAAACTTTAGATGTTCTTGGGGGAAATGGAATAGCTGAACTTATTCTAGGCTGCTTCCAGCTGAGGGCATGGTACTGAAATTGTCTTGGTTCCCTAATTTATAACCTACATTGGGTGAAAGGCAGGGTCTATCCTTCCTTAAGGGCTTTAGGACTGCTTTTTGCTTTGTGACAGTTTCATCTTATTCCAGACATGGGCAAACATCGGCCCTCCAGGTGTTTTGGACTTCAACTACCGCAATTCGTAACAGCCCACTGGATATTAATAATTGTGAGAGTTGAAGTCCAAAACACCTGGAGGGCTGAAGTTTGCCCATGCCTGTCTTATTCCATCATCATGTGATTCTGGCTGCCAACATTATATGATTCCTCAGTTCTGTGCAATGCTTTTTCTTGGTGGCTTTCTCAAAATGGGCAAAACTATACCCATATTGGGGTTGTGTGGTTTCCTGGCAGTATGGTTGTGTTCTAGCCACATTTTCTCCTGATGTTTCACCTGCATCAGTGGCTGGCATCTTCAGAAGAGGTGAAATGTCAGAAGAAAATGCAGCTAGAACACAGCCATATAGCCCAGAAACCACACAACAACCCATTGATTCCAGCTGTGAAAACCTTCGACAATACATATACCCATGTTGTTGACTGTGTTTTTTGGAAAGAAAATACAACTTTTTAGTAAGTCTACCTGCTCTTGTCATATGATGATTAGCCTAAATAATGTTAAAAGTTCAGTATTACTTCGTAAGCCCCCCATACCCCAGTAAATAAAGGAATTTTAAAGGTTGACCTTTTCCCATGTGATCTTGCACATTCACTGGATGAAAAACAGCATCTCTGTTTCGTATCTGGCTGCCATTTTAAGTAACAGATACTTTTCATTTGTGTTGTGGCAGGTTGTGAAACACCGGATCTAAGAAGTTTAACTAGTTTCTTTTTCACTGGTGTTTTAAATTGTTTTGGTGTGTTTTGGGGCTGGTTTAGTTTTTCTCCCCCTTTGAGTTCTTGATATTGGTTGCTGATTTCTCTGTGTTTATTACTTGTAGTTGATTGCTTTGTAGGACTTCAGTCAAAAGTGCCCAGAAGATGTTCAGTATACATCACAATAAAGTTTGTGCTAAATATCCAATGCATCCTATTTAACTAGGTATTGGTTACTTCTGTTTGAGGCGAAGAATACTTGTTGTCTAGTTCCTGTGACACATTTTAGAATTTATATCAAGTTCTGTGCTCCAGGCAATCCAGAGTTTGTATTTGCTGTGATGCCGTGAACATACATATGACATTCAGGGGAGGGACAATTTACATCTCCAATTCATTGAATAGTACAGCTGTTCCTACACCTGGGGATTAGTAAACTTTAGAGGATTATATAGCCAGGGGCGCATCTTGTGCATGCTTGACTGCTCCCAGAGGGTGACAGCCGGTGTGCATGCAGTAGGAATCCTGGGCTTGTACATTGCATTGGAGACATTTCCGCTTTAGAATACTGTATTTGCTACCCATTGTTTCTGTAGCACTCACAAAGGCTGACTTCTGGTGTAACAGGAAGTGCGGGACCTTTGATTGTGTCATTTGTTCCATTTATCTTACACTTTCTCTGACTACCTTTCATCTCTCAGGCAGCTGGAGCTACAGCATCTGTTACCCTTTGCAAAAGAGAATAGGAAGTTACAGCTGGCTGCTCCCTTTCAGCTTACATTGTGATTCCATCTTGTTTTGATGTGAGAAATCAATGAGCGCGGGTGATGTTTGAAAGGAGGCAACTTGTAGCTTAGAAGAAGAGCATCTGTGGCAAAATGTTATGGTTAACTGCTTTTAAGTCTACTGTTCCTTTGTATATCAGTCTGAGTTCAGTTTTTAAAACAACCAGTTCTTTAGTGTTCTAAAGATTCATTATTTTTCCCCTTTCTAGGTAGCTCACGTGAACAAGTTTAGTGAAAGCAGCGGACTGGGGATAAGCTTAGAAGCTACAGTGGGACATCATTTCATCCGATCTGTTTTACCAGAAGGGCCAGTTGGAAGATGTGGCAAGCTGTTCAGTGGAGATGAATTGCTGGAAGTATGAATAATTTCTGCCTTGTGTAGTCTCACTTCTTAAAGGAGATTTTTTCTCCTTTAATAATGGTCCCCTTTGTAAAATTAGCACATATAGAATGAGATAGACCTCAGTTAAAAAACCTTTATTACTTTAATAGACAATTTGGTTCCAGAAGCAGAAATATCATAGGAAGTATAAAGTTAGATTCCTATATTGCACAAAGCAGCAGTTCAATATATTTCTGCAACCCTTTTATTCAAAACATAACAATATGCACATGTAAAATCGAACCATCAGGTAAGGCTTGCATAAGTAAACAAAAAGTGTTTTGAACTTTCTAGACATCTTGAACTTTATTACACTTCATTACATATTTATTGCAGACAGACCATTGCAACAACACTGAAAGTCTGTGTTTCTCCAGCTTTCCTTCACTATTTTCCCAGTGCGGCAAAACACATCCTTCTAGTAAGAGGATAAGGAGGAAAGAGGGGCCTATGAGAGAAGAAAAAGACTTTGTAAAAAAGGGTTTCTTTGTTAGGGGCTTTGTTAACTGAGATATGTTCATATTGCATATTTTGAAGAAGATACTTCTAGCAATGGTCAATATTTCTTTCAACTAGAGCAGAACAACCAGAACATAAATAATTGTCAAATGATAAGTCAATATTTATATAGACCAGTGTACTGTGATTGGGAGTAGCATTTTATTTTGACACCGGTGAATTTATTAACTATGAAAACATGATTTATATGTGGAATTTATTCACAAAACTTGTCTCATTCATTGGGTATATGAGATGGTAATAATATTTTTATTGACTTTGAATTTCCAAGAAATGTTTGAACATTGCAACTTGCTTTGCTATAGTACTATTTCTCCAGTGAATTCAGGGCACATACACGTGTGATCTTACTGTGGTACATACCATATTTTAATATGTTACATTCATTGTTTGCTTTCTTGTTTTTGTAAAATGTATCTTCTCTTGGCAGGTAAATGGAATATCCTTGCTTGGAGAAAACCATAAGGATGTGGTAAATATTTTAAAAGAGCTGCCCATCAAAGTCACAATGGTTTGCTGCCGTACAGCTCCACCTGCAAAGCACTCAGTCTTGGAGGAGTCTCATATGATGGAACAGGTAACATTGTGTCAAAGACTGCATGTATCAGGATGCACAAACTGTAGTTGGTGTGGTCACTGAGATGCTTGTCCATGCAATACTGTCTTGAATTTTTTCTCTTAACTGGTCTGTTCCTAGCCCTCCAATGTAATGTAAGAAATGTAAGAAAGCTAGGAATCCTCACCCTCTTTTGCCATTTAATCTTGCCTAGTGCTTCATACTGTGCTTATTTCGAAGCAGACAGGTTTTCCTGTCTAGTAGAAAATCAGTGCTTTGACCATGCTTCTTAGTTGAGGGAATATGGGGTTTTCCAATACGGATTTGCACGGATATACATTGCAGATGGATTAATTGCAGCTTTGTGACTTCATTAGGAATATTTACGTTCATTTGAGTAGCAATCTATTTTCCCCATTGGTTCATGAAATCATAGTAAAATGCTTCATGGGTTTTCCAGTCCAAATCCTTGAGGTAGTACTGGGTGTTCTCTTCACAGGAACCAATGTATATTGATAAAAGTGCTCATCTCCCTTCTGATATGACCCTCAGTATTGGGCTCTACTGATTTTTAACACATTCCTTCTTATATCCCAAAGGTTCAGTGTGAGCTAGGTATTATTACTGGTTATTACTCATACAGAACATAATGATTATTATTTTAGAGAACCCAGAAGAGAATGTATAAGGCATAGCTGATGTAAATCATATCAGAAAAGCGTGGATGTTTTTATCTGAAGAATATCCAGTACTGATTGGATCCATATCTAATACCTAGGAGCTTCCTTTTCTCCCCCTCTTCCAATTTTTAAATGCCTGAAATTTATGGCAACACCCCAAATACCACCTCAGTTTTTCTGCCCTTAAAAAAAGAAAAAAACTTCAGAAATCTTAGCAGTAGTGTCTCACATTCATATGGGACCCAGAGTGGAATCTTAGTGCTTGAGAGAGCCATCTCCCATATTCTTGTTGAGCTATATCCAACCTTACTCTAAAAGAGCTCTGTGGGGCTGACCTTATTTCTGCTAGAAGTATTTTACAAGTGATATCTCAAACAGGCCTCTCCCATTTTCCTTCATTTTCTTAAACTCAGGTATCTTACCAGCAATGATTTATTCTTCTCCTAGTCTCCTGTCTTTCTTTCCCTTGCCTCAGGAATTTTATCAACAATGCCTCCTTCACATTATACATTTATGTTCCACATTATGATTCCACATTACCCGCAACAATCTGTGGAAACCTAGGGTCTGGAGATTAGGGAGACACCCTGGCTGAGAATTCAAAATTTGTGCTTTCAAGCCATAGGGCAGCCCTCAGTCATTTTGTGTGACTCATTTAAGGTCACCCAGTGGGTTTCCATAGTTGCGTGGGAATTGAACCCTGATCTGCAGAATTGAATTGGACCCTGGTCTCCACCATGCTGGCTGTAAATATGCTTCCCTAAACTGCAGACCCCAGGATTCCATAGGATGTTCCCATAGCAGTTATAGTTGAATCATGCCACAATAATCATTTGGGGTGTTAGGGCTCTAACTTCTAGCTGAATTATAGCAGGGCTGCTTCTTTTGCTTTTAGGAAGCCCTTGTTTAGAATGCCAGAGTCATTGTAACTTGGATAAAAACAAAATTGTTGTCCAATGTTGTCAGATTTTGAAGTGTCTGCTAAGAATCCTGATATACTTTGGCTGCCAGAGATAGCCAGAAAATGGCTGTGTCTACAATGGCCAAAGAAAGTGGTCTCAACTTGCAATCTGTTTTACTTGGCCCTTGTAGACCAACTGCTGCAAAGTGTCTACATTACATATGGTTGATTTTAGAGCAGAAGTTTTGCTTTCAACCAGGAATGCAGAACAAGGGGACCAAAATTTACTCTGGAATTTCTAGTGTGCTCCAGAGAGAGCACATTTTTGAGATGTGAACAGCTGTATCTACCCTGATCCAGAACCCATGCAGCCAATTGATGTCACTGGCCAGAAGGAACGTCCTCCCTCTTCTTTGTTCTTCAAATATGGGATTGCATGAAAGAGATAATTTTTTGAACTTCTTCCTTTCCTCCATCCTCTTCATATCCAGCAGGCTTGTGGAGCTAATCATTTCAGACAACAGAAAGATGAATGAGAAACAGCACATCACTTATGTTTTCTGTAGTCCATCTTCTCAGTGACCAAAATAGCATTTAGATTGCAGTTCTGCATGGGAATACTTTGCCATTCAAGGCCAACTGAGTAGGATCAAATTCAGCCTGGTTGAACGTTTCTTACATTTGGTTCTTATTTTCTTGTAAGTTCTTTGGAAATACATCTTCGATGTGGAGACATTAAAAGATGAGTGGGTAACTACTAGATATCTGGAGGCCGCACATGCCCCTCATGGTCACCTACAAAACAGCAAGTGTTCTGAAGCCTTTTCTGGTTCATAAAAAAAGACTCCTCCTAAACCAAAAGAGTCCAAAGAGGGCAACAATATAACAAAGAGAACATGAGAGCATTCAGAGTAATTTTAAATAATTAAAGGTCTGACTGTGAGGTGGTGGTGGTAGGGATAGCTTTCAGAAGTCATAAAATGGTACTGGAGAATGTACTTGTAGATGGCTTTACCTTTGTATTAGAGTAATACTGTTTAATCCTTTGCTTGCCACAAAATTTATAATGCTTTTTAAAAAATCTTACAGTTGGTATTAGCTACTATTCAGAAAGTAACGTGGAACCTTTCTAGCAATAATATGTGTGATAAATAATACGTATAGTTTCAGCAACACAATGTTCACAATTTAGTTATAAAAGTAATTACGGTTTTTTTTTTCACAGTCTCATATAGACCTTGGTGGACTGCCTGGCTCTTCAGAGACAGAAGATACGAACTTGGAAACGCCTGATATGGGCCAGAATACAGATGAGGCTCAAGGATCCTCTTTGGCAATGTGGGAAACGGAAGTACAGCAAATTGAATTAGAGAAAGGGAGCATGGGACTAGGTTTTAGCATATTAGATTACCAGGTAATTTATGCACTGCTTATTTTTACAGGAGGAAAAAGGAATATTTTGAAACAATGTAAAACTCAGACATTACTGGTAGAGATGCTACTCTGAGTAAATAAGCCTGCTAATCTGATTTTATGGACCTTCATTTTATGGGACTGATCTTTTCTTCTAAATAGGTTTGATGATTTCAAAAAGAAAAACACTTGTCTGTGTAAACAGTCATCTTGCAATTAATTTTCTATCACATTCCTAGACAACAATTACATAACAAACTATACAACATATATCTCTGGTTACATATAACACTAAACTACAAACATATACACAAATTAATTTGAAAAGTGGATTTCCAGCTTCCCTTTTGTTGGTTTCTCTATAATTTAACATTTTTTCCTTCCTTAAAGCTAGCATGCTATCTCTGTAATGAGATTTGAGTAGGGTCCCCACTGTGGAAGCGAAGCTGGAAAGGCACTTGATATTTCTTGTGCCTTTCTTACCTCGGTAATGCATATTTCAGAAGGTGGTGAGAAATGCCTATTTCAGTGCTGCTGTTTGCACTAAAATTAATATTTCTTTTAGCAATTAACTAATGAACAATTATATGACATTGTGCATGTAAATGAAAGGGTAGGAAACTTGCACAGAAGTTAATACTCTTGAAATAACCGAGATGCCATGCGGTAGGTCTATGGCCTTCTTACACCATAGATGGAAACAGTGCAAATATTCTTACAAACAAAACAGCATATTCTATGCATTGATACCACACACAACTGCCTTTTCTTATATTAGGCTAGCTAGATCATCATACATACAAGATAAATCTCAGGGTGTGACATATCTCAGTGCATCATCAGTCTGGTAGAAATCTAACTATGTAAAGTTGCTCTTAGAACTTAAAACATTGATAAAAAAATATGAGAACTTGTCAAATGACTGGAAATTTTCCCAAATTAAAAATCCAGAAAGAAGAGATTAAGAAACCAATCACACTACACCGTCAAGCACTATACTCCACTTTAACTGCCATGGCAACAAGCTGTGGAGCTGTAGGATTTGTAGTTTAGTGAAACCCAAAGTAAAGTATCTGGAAACTGCAGATCCCAGGATTTCATAAAATGTTGCCATGGCAGTTAAAGTGGAATAAACAGTCAGTCCTTTTCTTTCATGGGGTTTGGAGCCCTGGTCCCCTATGAAAGTGGACAAGACACAGATATCTCTAGACCCCCCCCCCCCCAAAAAAAAACCAAAAAAACCCCAACATATTTAGCACACACAAAAAGTACATGTATTGGAAGGACAGCCGGGCCTGACTGTGTGTATATTTTTTTTGCTCATATATCAGAATGGGAGGGGAGGAAGGAGATGGGATGGAAGAGCATAAAGAGGGGGAAAGGGGACACCTGAGCCTTCCCCCTTCTCCTGCCAACCTACATGAGTAATTAAATGTGCATGTGTGCCCTCCTTGTCTCATGGTTCCCCCTCCTGTCCATATGTGCAAATACACTTGCCCTCTCCTATCCAATTCCCTTCCCTCTCCCCCCTGCATAAGTACACAAATGTGAATGCATAATACCATCTTCCTGTTCCATTCCCATTTCTTCTTCCTGCCCAAATGAGTGAATGAACACAAAAGGCCCTTCCACTCTGCTAATTTGTCTCAGTGACCCTGGTGTTATTGAAGATCATGTTAAAAATGGCATAGCGTAACAACGGAGGTGGCCACAAATAATTTGTGGTGCTGTAGCTATGTAGTGTCATAGGTTCTTAGTTTCACCATCTGCTTAACATTTTCCCCTGGCTGGCTGAATTTGAAACAAATTCAGACTTGCATTACCCACTTAATTTTGAAATAACAGAGCACCACTGTGATGCATCCACTACACAAACCATCATTGCCAAAATCAGTGTATTACTCTTAAGAGGCGATTCATGGACTGGTGCTAGACCACAAACCAACTAGTCACCAGAGAGTTTCTAGAAAAGATAGGAGGAGTTGCAGTTAATGGGCTTGCGTCTAATATCAATCTTTTACCCATTGGTAACAATTATTGCTATTTTCTACATTAATATTTATTTTATTCATAATCTACCTTTCTCATAAATGGGACTCAGCGGCTTACATCAGCTGGATTAAAAACTATGGTCCTAAATTGGTTTCTCCAACTGTGATTCAGGTTGAATGTTTCATTGAACACAAAAGTTATGTTTATAACTTGGCAGCAATTACATCAGTATTCCTTGTAAATTCCCGAAAAAAGTATATAAGATACACATACACACCTGGCTGCTCAGTTAGCAAGAATGAACTCATCAGACTAGACGTTATAGAAATGCCAAATGTTTTATAACCTGTTTGAACAGAGATGCTTTTCATTTCCCATGAAGTAAAAACGAAAAGCTTTTTATTCTTTATGAGGTTAAAAAAGTGTATGTAATCAGACTATTGAGAGGGAGTTTTATCCTAAATCCAATTTACAAAAATAGTTTGCAATTTTAAATATTAAATTTATCACTTTTTTGACATTCATACTACAGCATGTGCTTCTTAGATTTACTTGAACTATATGTGTTAAACTGCTGCTCTAAGCATACGGATCAAATGATACTATATTTCAGCTAGGTTCTTCTGATATCACATGACTGGATACAATCCACTATGCTCATTACAGTCATTAGTTGATTGTTGTCTAAATTTGTCACTCTATTAGCATGCTACATGTACTGTATGTACCTATATATACCATCAACTGACATACATATATGAGGAAATGTTACTGTTGTGTGCACATATGTATTATTTGTTGACACTATTATTTCTTACATCGCAAAACAAAATGAAATAATATAGATGCTCCATGTGTGTTTGATAGTTGTTGTGCATGAGTAATAAAATGCTTTCCTTATTTTGTTTTTATGTGAAAGAACTGACAATTTTAAAGCTGTTCCTCAACTAGATGGGATCATGAGATTTTTTTTGCATATTTTTGCATCTTGGGGCTTTTTAGTAAAAAATAGTTTGCACAAAATATTTTTTTTAAAGTAAAACACATGGGGAGGGGTTTGGCACAATATATATACAGTATAGGAAAGAGTGTATTGTATAAATATTTTTTCAAAATGTTCCAAAATGTAAAAAAAAAAGAAAAGTGTGGTTACCTGTTTTTCTATAGGGTGTCTCAGTGTTGAGTCGCCCTTTCTCATTGAAGGTAGGAAACGTATTATTCTGCAAGTATTCTTTATATCCATAGTGCCATGCATACATGCTGTTATCTTCCATACAAATGTGCACATCTGTTAACTTCAGCATTATGGTGAGGCCATGCCTGTTTGAAAGTGGTTTCCATTTTCTTACATAAGTAAAGCTTGTTTGCAATATTTTTTTTACAACTTGAGAATTCACTAAAGCTGATTTTCCTCACTTTCCCCCATATTTAAAAGGACCCAATGGACCCTGCAAATACCGTGATTGTGATCCGCTCTCTAGTTCCTGGCGGTGTTGCTGAAGAAGATGGCAGACTTCTCCCAGGAGATAGGCTCATGTTTGTCAATGACATCAACCTGGAAAATGGCAGCCTGGAGGAAGCCGTGCAGGCACTGAAAGGAGCCCCAATGGGAACAGTTGGAATCGGAGTCGCTAAACCACTGCCTGTAAGGATGTTAGCTTTATGTATTTGGGTTACAAAGAAACAAGACAGAAGCATCCAGATGTGCATGTACTCCATTTATTTGCTCAGCAGTGGATCACAAAAGAGTTGAATAGCTTGTTTGATGTGCTATGGTACATAATCTATCTTTGGTTTTTGTACTCCAAGGGTTAGGTCATGCAGGTGCAAGTTCTCATTTGATCCATCAAGCGATGAACATGTACCTTTTAACCAGGCCACAGTATCTTCCCATCTGCAAAAAGATTTTGTGTCTGTCCTTCAGGAAACTTGTTGACCCACTCAGCAACAGTTTTGATGTATTTCAGGAATAAATTACATCATGCAGAGAAATGTGAAAAGGGAGGCTAGAACCCTCATTTCCTGGAAAGAATAAAATTTTGCGGTGCTCCATTTGAAATGAAGGAAAACTTTCTTTCCCCTTTCTTTCTTTCTTTCTTTCTTTCTTTCTTTCTTTCTTTCTTTCTTTCTTTCTTTCTTTCTTTCTTTCTTTCTTTCTTTCTGTTGATTTCTCCATAGCCTAAAATGCATAGATATTCTTATACCAAAGTCCAGAATATATTCATTTTCCAGTTGTTCCCCTACAAACACAAGTTTCTCCTGTTTCTGTGATAACAGTTGGGTAGATCACTTTCATAAATACATTTTATATTTGCAGAAAGGGATGAGTTGTACTGTTGGCACCACTTTCCCCAGTTTTACAAAATGGCTGGAAAATTTGCACTTTACGGCTGGCAATATTGTACTCGTAGTGGACAAAGCTGATCTGATTTGGGACTCTGTTTCTGCTAATGAGTTTAATTGATTAGCAAGAAAATAGATTTGCTTTCTAGTTTTAGGGCGGTAGGTTGGGGGGTTGTGTTTTGTTTTTGTGAATATATGTATGTCTATATTCTTTGTCTGAGTCCTGTTTGAGTTCTTTTCTACAAGTGTTGAATGATGCTTTCTTTATTCTTTTACTGAAGAGAGCATGTCTTCCTTCTAATGAGATAGAGTAGGTCAGTTTCGTTAAATGGAAATAGTTTTTACATGCATTTAATGGGCTGCTTATCAAACAAGTTTGCATTCAGTAATACCAGAACATTTAATAAATTGTTGATTTAGCTGTTAAAACATTATATTTAGATGGTTTTTTATTCCCTGTCTCTAAAGTAGAGTTAAAAATAACAAGTGGCTATAATAATCGTTATACAGTAATATACTTTTATTTTAATAGGAATGGTAAGAAATAATTTGAAGAAGTTTGAAGGAGTGCATCTTTTGTTTCTAATAAACAAAATATGCATTTATTAGAACTTTGTATATGTTCTTGTTGAAATTTGTAATACTGTAAGGGAAAACAGTATTTGTGGCATGTTTGTGACCATTTACATTCCAGTGACTTATAGCTAGATCCATAAGTCAATTAAGTATAAGTACAGTAAAGCTAGTTTACACCTCTCTTCAAGCACCCCTTGGATTAGACCGAAGTCTAGCAGTACTTTCCCACAATGGCGAGACAGATGCTTTTGGAATCCCACAAGTTTAATGATATTATCTTTTATTCCCCAGCAATTAATATCCAGAAACATACAGCTATTGATAATAGTGATAATAAAATAGTCATCATGAGTAGTATCTATCCATTGATGGTCTTGACCTCCATGGCATATTTACAGACAGTTTAGTTGAGGAGGAACCAGTAAGTGAGATTGACGTCGATGGCACTAAATAGGCATTAATCCAATTTCTTCGGCTTAACTACATTAAGAATCAGACTCTTAAGTGTGAAGGGAAAATATAAAGGGGCAAATACAAATTGTCATTTGGGCTGGAAAAGAATTCCAAAGTAGTAAGTGTCCTCATCTGAGTATCAAGCATTGAATATTTCAAATTCAAGAGTGCCATCAATGCAATTTTTCCTTCAGCCTTATACAGTAGAGTCTCACTTATCCAACACTCATTTATCCAACGTTCTGGATTATCCAACGCATTTTTGTAGTCAATGTTTTCAATACATCATGATATTTTGGTGCTAAATTCGTAAATACAGTAATTACTACATAGCATTACTGCGTATTGAATTACTTTTTCTGTCAAATTTGTTGTATAACATGATGTTTTGATGCTTAATTTGTAAAATCATAACCTAATTTGATGTTTAATAGGCTTTTCCTTAATCCCTCCTTATTATACAACATATTCGCTTATCCAACGTTCTGCCGGCCCATTTATGTTGGATAAGTGAGACTCTACTGTACATTGTTATTTAGACCCAGGGCAATAATATGATATTTAGCATATCATGTTAATTCATCAACATTTTCCTTGACACTATGCAACACTGAACGCTGGCCATCACCCAACTCAAAAGAGGTTCATTCTTTCTGCAGCTTTCACCAGAAGAGGGCTATGTTTCTGCTAAGGAAGATTCCTTTTTCTACACTGCCCAGTCCTTTGAGGAGGAAGGGCTAACTGATTCAGCCCTCTTCCATGCTGAGCTGGCTCTGGTTAGTGGCCACTTCCTTACCATGATAATGTTTGCAAACCCTTTTGATCTGTTTCTTGATAGTAAGCAACATTTTGTTTGACAGTAATGCAGGAACAGCCTTTGTTGAAATGTAAAGACATAATTAAATAGTTAATGGAGCCTTCTTTCTAAATGCTTAGGTTATTGGTTTTTTGGATAGAGGATACCAGAAAATGTTCTTATAGTTCATCAATAAATGTTCTTATAGTTCATCAATTTCATTTTATCTGCAGCAAAATGAGAGCGTATTTCGGATTAGATTTCCAAAACTGAGACAGTTTATGCACATTATCCCGTTTTGAAAAACTTGTTTCTCCATAGATAAATGTTAGATACATTAGCTTAGTAAGCAAGATAATTACCTTTCAAGTAGTTTTGTCTGTCCTTGAAAACAATGGGAAAACATCTACAGTATAATATTAAACTATCTTTTAAAACCGAGGACTATGGAGAAATAGTTTTTCAGGAATTCAGTGAAGTTCTTATCAGCAGATTCAGGAGAAAGTGATGTCTTTTCTCCCAGAGTTCTCTCTGTCGTCCTAACATCATTTCCAACTCACCGGAACAGGTAAAATAGATTGCCTCTTGGATCCAGTGACAGTTTCTTCCTTCTGTCAGTGCACTGGATTGGATCCTGGGTACTGTGTCTGCATCTAACAATATTGTAATCCCCAATGATTCTTTGGATTAAGTCATAACTCTTAAAACTACAATGAGAAATTAAGGTTTCATTATTTAAAGTAGTGTGCTTCTGGACATCATGGTTTGCAGAGATATGTTTGTAACAGTTAAACAGTTTGTAACAGTGGTAAAATTGTTTGCAGCTAGTAAAGATATCTAAGAACTAGGGAGTAAACACAGGTAAAGATATCAAAATCCGACTTTGGATTTCTCATACCCAGAACAATATTTAGAACTTCTTTGGTCAATTCTGGCACTTCATACGCTAAGACCTTTGAGTTAGAGGTTTTTGTGCCGCCGCCTCATTGTGTTAGAAGAAATCAGTCTGTTTAAGGCAGCATCATATTACATTGTCTATGTAGCTGTGATTATTATTGCCATGCCAAAATCACTTGCCCTGTGGCGTTCTCCCGCTTTTGCAGATATGAGTTGTAATAACATCTCATTCCTCGGGTGGTGGAAGCTCTGTGTACCGCCAACACACATATATGCCTACATATACATAATGTAAATATACACACATAAATATAGGTGATTTCAGAAATCACTATACTAGACACTAGCTAGTTGTTTCAAAATTTCCTTAGTTGCTCTGGTAGTCAGAAAAAAATACCTTCAATGGCCAATCAAAATGCAGAAAACACATAATGCAAGCTATTGAAGCTTCATTGATAGAAGTCTACTTTATAAAAATGTGAAAGCTGAACTTTTCAAGTTATAAAGATGTGTGCTGTGTAATGGAATTCAGTATTTGCACATCACATGGAATACCCTTCTAGTAAAAAGCACCTTAATTTACAGAAATGGCAGTTAAATGGCCATTTAACTAGGAAATTATGCAAACTATGCAAAAGTGCTCAGGTAAATCCATTCTGGAGAAGTTCCGGGTGAATTCTGTTTCAGGTCCATTTTGTTGCCTTTGATTCATTTATGTTGACTATATTTAACCAAACAGGAATTTGGGATTGTCTGCATGGAATGAAATTGAATTTTTCACCTTACTTCAGTAGGAGCTGAATTGCACTTACGCTATTTACAATATGAAACATTAATTTGGTATCAGGAAGGGACATAGTCCTTAGATGTTTAAGCAGAATTATATGAAACTCTATTCTACTGTATGTCTTAGGTAATTTGAAATGATTACTGGTGATCTTTACATTTTTGAAAGAAATATTATAAGATTGTAAATTACTTGGAATCTTGATATAAATATGTAAAACACATAACACATGTTGAGCAGTTTTTTAATCTAGAATTCCAATATCTGAAATAGTCCAAAATAGTCAACATAGGTGCCTGAGATAATAGTAACACCTTTGCTTTCTGATGGTTCAATGTACAAAAAAAGTTTAAAGCACAAATTTATTACAAGTATTGTGGATCAAATTATTTTCAGGCTGTATGTTTGGGATGTATATGAAGCATAAATATCTTCATGTTTAGACATGGGTCCTATCACCCAAAAAAGTCACTATGCACATGCATGCAAATATAGTTTTTCCAAAATCCAAAAGAATTCAAAATCCAAAACACTCCTGATTCCAAGCATTTCACAGAAGGGATTCACAATCTGAATAATTTTAATAGAAAATTGCAAGAAATATTTTTTTTTTCGTGCGTCAGATCAAGCCTAGAATTTGATATACTTGTAAATTGAGTTCCAAATTACATTCTCAGCTCCTGTGCCATTTTGCAGGTACAGGCATAAAGATGAAAATGGAAATAGACTTATTATATGCCAAATACTTTTCATTGAGGGAATTGAAAAGAAAAAAAATTACGAGGCAAAGAGGCAGGAATTATTCTGCCGCAGATGCAAATGTTTGAGGCTTAACTGATACGAAGGTTGCAGATAGCCAGACTGATTAAATTGCCTTTGCTATTAGGTGGACTCAAGTGAGGCAGATCTAGCGGAGGAATCCACCTTTGAATCTCAGTATTCCCCAGACAATGATGCTACATTCCAGTCTCCAGTTTCAGCTCTACATGGCAGCACCTCTGTGGATGATCTGAAGTATAATTCCTCTTCAACTCCCAAGGTAAGAAGCAAAAATGATCATTTGAGTGATGGCGATAAAGCAACTGTTGTGAAAATGTTTGAAGCGTTATTATATTGGATGTAGAGTCAATAATGTTGCTACAGTTGCTTCCATCTGTTCACAGGTTTGTTATTAGATTAAAGCGCAATTTCATTTAAATAGGAATGTTGATTGAGCACCTTTCAGACTTTCTGAAACAAACCATTTAATGGTCCAGATAGATTTTGTATTTTTAGGAAGACAATAAATGTTTGAGTGCTGCATTTTTTAAAATATGTTAAAATGAATCTATATAATTAAGGCATACTTGTAAAAAAGATTTCTATAAGATCTAAAGAAGTACTGCATAACAGTATAGGCATGAAAAACATACTGATTTTCTCAGTTTTAACTGCAAGCAATTACTTACTATATGTTCCATTGAAAAATGGCCTCTCAAAAGGATAATAAGATTAAATTGGCACAAAAGAGCATCAGAATGTTGGAATTTTATTAGATTAATCAATAAAAAACCATATCTTTAAAAATGTATTGATTTCATACCCATATACAATTCATTTCTTTAGCTTGATGGTGTCTCTTATTTTCTGTCCCATGTTAGTTTTTCCTTTCCATTTCTTAGTAGCCTGTTGGTTTTTTTTTTTAAGGTTTGGATTATTCCATGTGCTGTCTTTAATCACTTGTGGTGGGTCCATCTTCGTCAAGTTGATTCATTTTCTTTGGGTGGCTTGCACTGTGTATTCATGAAAAAAGATGCATCCTTTCGTTCACACCTGAGATTCACCAGCTGGCTGTATCCCTTCTGGAATGTATTTCAGCCCTATTGGTCATGAAGCTGACAGACGGAGTTTATCTCCTAATAGAATTTCCTAATCCACAACAGAATGTACCTTTGCTGTGCCAATGAGACAGATTGCATTGTTTAACTTAGTAATTGTTACTTAAAGGGATTAGGAAGAGGGCATGCTGGGAAATGATCATTCTGCAACACATCTGGTCTTATCAAAGATGTCACATTGGCATTCCTGCAACCCTCTCTCTTCATTCTTTGTAGGATGATCACAGTGAAAATGGCCACACTCTGACTTGTTAGTATTTTATATTTTGCTTGGTTGAAATAAACATGGAACCATGTAGTTCTGTGTCTATTATCCAATTACCTTCATGTGTTCATAGTGAGATTTTCTTGTTCTCCTATAAGAGCTAAAGAGTATATGAAGCAGGGAATATCTACTTGGGAAGAACATGAGATGAATTTGTTCATACTGAGAGAGAAAAGCAACTACAGCTGTGTTTGAAATGTTGTTGGGTCTCTGTGCTAGTATAAATAAACTGGCATAAGCAGCATCCATGCAGGCATTATAAGAGTAGCTTGCTTGGAGTCAGAAAATTTGTTGTCTCTTTCCTTATAATTATTACATACCCCCTAACATAAAAATTGGGTTCTGCCCATAACCTGTAGCCCCTTGCACTCTTATTGTAGTTTAATAATAATAATAATAATAGTAATAATAATAATAATAATAATATATTTTTGTCATCTGCCTCTGCTCATGGCACAACACTGTTGAAATATATCATCATAATGCATATAGTAAAACATTTCTATAAAATATACATATTAAAATACATAGAGCGAATATTTAAATGTAGAATGTGAATTTTAAAATCATAGTTAAAAGTTGACTGGGTAGGCCTGCCAGAAAAGATAGGTTTTCAGTTGTAAAGCTGTGTTCTCAAGTTGCTTCTGACATGATAAAAAAGTAGGAGTTGAATTCAGCTATTTAAGTATAAATATAGATTGGCATATTACATGCTGTTCAGACAATTGTCTGCAGTATCTCCTGTTCATTATGAGATTTCAATTAATTAGATTATGCTGATTAG
Organism: Anolis carolinensis; assembly: GCF_035594765.1. NCBI lineage: Eukaryota > Metazoa > Chordata > Lepidosauria > Squamata > Anolidae > Anolis > Anolis carolinensis. The sequence goes on from NC_085842.1 coordinate 236,593,903, forward strand.
AAGCATTTAACTTTGCTCAATTTACTTGTCACATTCTTGCTGGAACAATAATTAAGTTGTTTTCATCCTTCTTTTGAAAGCCTTGTAAGATATTTTTCTACTACTGCCGTTTTATCAGTTACTTGGGAGTTATTATATGGAATGGCCAATCTGTAAAGTCTTTCTGTGTCAGTGCTGAGAAAATGCAGCCTTGATATAAAGTGTATTTCTTATTTTGAGATGTACAACACTGGAGCATGTGTGCATTATAAAATTGTGATATTGTGCCATTTTCATTTTCAGAAATTGTATCTTTCAAATGCAATGAAAAATGTGTAATCAGAAACTCATACTAAGGTGTACATATATCTATATTTCTTGGGAGAAACCCCCATGAAATTACCTGAGATTACATTTTGCATTGGCTGGTTTAAAATACAGGCTTGATCCAGCAGTGTATTTCCGCTCATGTGACTGCATCCCTTGTGTACCCACAAAATCCACTTCATAGTGCTATGAAATCCTTTAGAGCAAGTTTTTGATGATCTAGGGGTCTGCAGTTACCAGGAGAGGGAGTCCTGTTGCCCTAGCATGCTTACTTCATCTACACTATTTTAAATGTTAGACACTATAGTGGAACAGTTTTGTTCCCTGGTTGCACTTTTGTCTTTCAAAATGTCTCTAAAAAGTTATTGACCTGTATTGGCCCCTGTGCAGTTTTAAATAGTTTGTCTGAATTTGCCTACTTACAGTAAATAGTTTTTCCTATTTTTAAAAACAACAGACGAGACAATTTTTTTTATTTTGCTTCTTTTCTACCTTGCATTTTCTGATGCATGTTCTACATATACAAATGCTCCTTTTTACATTGGAAATTTTTGTATTCGGCAGTACTTTGCAATTCTTTTTTGTCATCAGAAAATCAAGCAACTTTGGGTAACTTAGTGCATAATAATTAAAATACATATAATTTTCAGATTTGTAACAGTTCAGTTACTCTTCAGGAAAATAATTCGGAATAATGTATTCCTTTTTGGAATGGGTATAGGGTCTTCAACTATTTATCTGCACATTTTCATAGCTATTTGTTCCCCAATGAATTGTAACAATTGAAAAGCATTCATGCGTGTGAAGGTATCTATAGTAAAATGTAAAAATAAAAAGGATAATCATGGATTCTTTTACTTCCTGTGACATAATTCTTGGTTAGGATTGAAACAATTGTATGGTATTTAAAGAGAATATATTACCAGAATAATAATTATTGTATTTGTGAAGATGTTACAATGTCTCAGGACTTTTTTGCCTTTATTCTAATATTAACCATTGGTTTCACTTTAATTAATAATCCTGATTATTTTACAAGCATTCTTTGAGTTTGTAAAAGTAAGAATTAAATACATCTATTGCTTGAATAATAACTTGAAAGCTTATGCAATTACCTTTACCTTGTTTGATAGACGGTGTGCAAAGAAAGTTGTGATGCTTCAACCATTTATCGTCAATTGTCTGACCAGAACTTGTACGCTATGGATCTAATGCAAAGAAGAATGGAGAGTAAATCTTCTGTAGATGTGTGTGTGGAAGAGTCTGCTGGATCTTGTCTTGTGAGCCCAACAACACATTCTTCTAAGAAACAAGTTGAACATGAAAACACAAATATTTGGAAACAGTCTTCATTAACACCTGAACTCTCACACAATGAGGACTTGACTCTCAAAGCTCCATCTGATTCTATTGGAAAGGTAAGTATTTCAGTGATGCTAGTCTGTTCAATTATCACATTAAACAAACAAAACTAAAAAATGGATAGTCCCTTTGAAATTAGTGAAATATCTGAAGTTTCACCATATTCTTTACCACATTATTGGTCTGACAGACCTGAGACCATGAAAATGCTACTCATGTGTATTTTCATGGCCTCCCAAAGATCTTCTCCTGATCATTTATCAGGAATGAAATGCGTACAAAATACTCACGCTGCTTATTTCATGAGTTTGTTGGATTAGGGGTGGAACAAGCTCATGGTCTGAACTATAGCATAAATACAAGTATGATCTCTCCCTTAATTGACTGCAGTGGAACTTGTGTTTTATAAGTAAACCACCTTGTTAAAACATAAAACTCTGTAAGCAATTTAGAATATGAATTTTCTTGTTACATGAATGAATCAGCATGGAAGCCATCTGTAAAAAGAAAAGCAAACAGTGTTTTCCAGATAACTTCACTGAGAATTGACATTCTTCTTCTTTTTTCTAGGAAAATAATAGTCTAACACATTCTGGGAAATCTTCTGGAATCCTTAATACAAACAGAAATAAATTTGAGAAGACTATAACTATTGCAAAAGGGAACTCGAGTTTAGGTAGGATATTTAGACTTTAGTCTAGTGGTGTGCATTTGTATGGAATTGTTTGTTTTGTTTAGTTTCATTCATTTCGGCTCATTTTCATTTTTGTCTTAGCTTCCGAAAACAGGGCGCCTATCTGAATGGAATTTTCGTCTCGCGTCCGAAAAAAACCCTAACATTTTCAGACCATTGAGAGAAAATAATTACAGTTCTCCTAAGGGCCACTTTTAGAGAGATACTGGTTTGACTAGAGACAGGAGCCCAACAATGTCTTTGCTTTCAAATATATATGTAATCTGTAACAAATAATAAGACTATCCTATTGTATTTGTTTTCTAACCAGCCCAAAGGAGAGAGAGTACCATGCCACAGGCAATACAGAGAGATAGGGAGAAATAAAGGAGTAGTTTTCCAAGGGCCAATTATAGAGAGAGAGATGGGTTTGATTTCCAAACAGAGAGGGGAAGCCCAACAATTTTTTCCTTTGAAAAATATTTCTTTTTTAAAAAAAACAATAGCGGGGAGGAAGAAGGGGTTTTTACACAAAGAATAAAGAAGAAAAGCACCACATGCACTCCCCAGCCAAATCCACCCCTACCTCTTCAAAAATCTCAGTCCTTCAAAGAAAAAAATATATGCCAAGCAGCCAGGCAAAAAATAAAACCCAAATCTTTGCCAAGCCGAGAGAGAGAGAGAGAGAGAGAGAGAGAGAGAGAGGGGGGGAGAAAGGCAGCCAGCACCCAGCAGCAAAGGACGTGACTGCAATGGCTGCTTTCGGGGCAGTCCCCCCAATATACCTTCCCTGTCCAATTCACAACACTGTTTCCTTGGCCTCCAATTGGCCAAAAATCACCTCCTCCTCTGATGTATGAAGAAGAAGTTTTCAGGAGTGGATGCCACACGGCTCGAAAACAAAAGCAAAGCACGGTGTTTGTGTAGCTTTCTCTTTTGTGTCGCCTTTTGTTTTTTCCAAAAATGGGGTGCATCCCATTTTTTTTTCTTTTTGTGCATCCGAATGGACAATATGAAACAAATACATGAATGAAACAGGTGAAACACATTCCGCGCTCAGCACTACTCTAATCACTTCTGTTGTTCTTTTTATTTCTGCCTATTTGCTCCCCAAAGAGAGTTAAGCCATAGCAATGCTTACTCTGTTTTAATTGAGAAGCCCACATTTCACGCATACTTCAGTGAAGGGAACAGGTATTTGAAAGAGCCGGTGAATGTAACATACTTTTGTCTGTGATCTTACTAGTTCATGGATTTCAGACCTTCCTGATAATTAAATATGTCTCGGTTTTCAAAATAGAATAAAGAAGCATTCTTGAAATCGATTAATGTAATGTATCCTTTTATCTTTTAATATTTTAATTAAGAGCTGTAGTAATCATTAAAGTGGCTTAAGCCTTATAAGACTGTCCAGCTTCCCTCATAAAGGCATATTAAAGTTGCAATACTATATCCTTTCACCTGCTCTATTTACGTCATTTAAGCTTAAGTGTAAAGCTGGATAATATTGAACTATAAAATTAAGTCTTGAAGTTATGGTTCAATACCTAAGGACCAAGTTCAAAGAAGGATTTTAATCTTCATTTTATGTCAGACACCTTCCAAGAGGCATAGAATCATAGCCATGTCCCCATTTATGGAGAAATATATAAATATCAGTTACTTGCTCAAATCATGGCATAACAATTAGTTGATTTATATAAGATTAAATGTAATGCTTGATAAGGCTGGTTTTTAATTGACAAAAAGAAACAAATCAAGTAAAAACCTAAGTTTCATGTTGTTCAGAACTGAGGTCTTATAATGGGCCAAAGTTTTATATTATGGTAGCTAAGTGCAGATCTCACTTATTTTTCTTTTAAGGGATGACAGTAAGTTCCAATAAAGATGGCTCAGGAATGATAGTCCGGAGCATCATCCATGGTGGTTCTATTAGTCGTGATGGACGAATCGGTGTAGGAGACTGCATACTGTCTATTAATGAGGAACCTACCACTAATTTAACCAATGCACAGGCACGGGCAATGCTAAGGAGACATTCTCTCATTGGACCAGACATAAAGTAGGTAGAGTGAAGCAGATTTTTTTTAATATTCAGAAATAGTTGTGGGAGGGCTGGTGTGTAGTGATATCATTGTGTCGTCATCATTGGATATTGTATTCCATGTTTATTTTTATCTCACTGAATAACATATGCAGGAGGCTAAGTTGACATAACCTTCTTGAATCTAGCAAGAAAACAAAAGAATATGGTTCTCACCCAGCCTTCAAATCATAATTAGAATTTGCAGTCTGAGACACCAGTCCAGTTAGATACTTCTATCTAGTGATATATAGCACTTATTGCCATCCTTCCACATTTGTGGTTTAATTTTTTTTCCGATTTGCTCATTCATGGTTTTGATTAAAATGTTCTCTCTAGGAATCTCTAGGTTGGCCAGTGTGACGCTATGTTTAGATTCCTCTAGTCATGCTGGGGGACCTGTAGAGAGCACCTCACTGGGAACCTCTAAGAACAGTGGTTCTCAACCTGTGGGTCACAAGATGTTTTGGCCTTCAATTCCCAGAAACCCTAACAGCTGGTAAACTGGCTGGGATTCCTGGGAGTTGTAGACCAAAACACCTGGGGACCCACAGGTTGAGAACCACTGCTCTAGAACCCCCCAGTGCAATTGCATCCAGTGGACGTTGTTCACAGAGTTGTGCTAGAAAGGTGTTCTCTCAGTTAAATAGCATTTTTTTCATTCATGGTTTTTCACTTTCACAGGGCCTTATGTTATGGAGGACTGACTGCACATCAGTAAAAGATGTAGCTTCCTGTGCACATCCCTTAAAGCAATGGAACATTAAAAAGACTGTAGAATAGGCATGGGCAAACTTTGGTCCTCCAGATGTTTTGGACTTAAAGTCCCACAATTCCTAACAGCTGGTAAACTGTCTGGGATTTCTGGGAGGTAGAAGTTCAAACACTCGGAAGCCCATGCCTGCTCTAGAAGTTCAAACTGAAGTTCAGAAATGATACCTACCTTTATGTTATATCCTTAAATATTTTCCCAAAATGAAAACTTGCAGCTTTTTCTTAAAACGTGAAGCATTGCTTTTTGGCGATTTTCTCTGAAGAGACTGACTGTACCATAGCCGTATCTAGGTATTTCAGTCTGGCAAATTTGTAAGAGGAGGAAATGGCACTTTAAGTAGCAACCTTGGCTCCAAGGGTATATGAGGTAGTATCCTCATATAGGTAAATGGAGACCCTGTTTATGCCACTCATGCATATGGCACTTCACTCAATTCAATGAGTGATGGTATTGCTAGTTCATCACATTTGAAAAAAGTGATTCCCTTTTTAATGGTCTTCATAGTTTTTTATTTCATATTTAATTAAGAGCGCATTGCTGCAAGCTTTGTTTATCCACTGCCAGGGAAGTCCTTCAGTTATATAGCAGAAAATATGGAAGTCTACGCTCTCTTTTTTTTTACTACAATTCTCAGTATTTCCTAGCTAGCATGACTAATTTCTACACCTGGACACAGACTTTGGAGGAAGCAATAAACAATAGAAATGGATGCAAATTATACCAATCTTTTTCTCTTGTCTCTTGCCAGTTAAAAATAACATCAGATTGTGAAGGCTGGACAGGGAAAAGCAGAGTAGCTTGAGGCTTTCGAGGTTTGGTTTTGAAAGAGGAGCACAGCTATTGTATATTCTTAACCAAAGAACAATATATTTCTTCTGTCTGGACTGGTCACCCCTTTTCACACAGCTTTGGGAGGGACGCACATGGAACTTGTTAGTTGGTAGATTTTGAGGCTAAGATGACTGCCAGAGCAATGATTATTGGGAAATACATTTTTATATTTCTTGGCATTAGAAACAAATGCCTCCAGCACTTTGTTTGATGAGGATGATAGTTTCATTCTAAAATATTTTAGAATGAAAGAAAGAGGCATGCATTGGCAGGGATAATGGAAATCATACTGTGTACCCATAACACATCTTGGTTTCAACAATTTCGTCACTAGTCCTACTTATACCACAAGCAGACATTGATCTTCTGTGCATCTAAGCCAGGGGTCCCCAAACTAAGGCCCGGGGGCCGGATGCGGCCCTCCAAGGTCATTTACCTGGCCCCCGCCCTCAGTTTTATAATATAATATTTTATATCATTTTAAATAATATAATATATTGCATATACATATAATATTGATAATAATATTATAATGTTATACAATATAATACTACTAATAATACCATATAATAATTATTATTATATGTTGTCGAAGACTTTCATGGCTGGGATCACAGGGTTGTTGTATGTCTTTCGGGTTGTGTGGTCATGTTCCAGAAGTATTCTCTCCTGACGTTTCGCCCACATCTATGGCAGGCATCCTCAGAGGTTGTGAGGTATGGATAAACTAGGTAAGGAAAGGAAAGAATATATATCTGTGGAGAGTCCAGGGTGTGGCAAGAGTCCTTTGTCACAGGGAAGCCAGCATTAATGTTTCAGTTAATCACCCTAATTAGCATTGGAAAGGTTTTGTCTCTTGCCTGGGGGCATTATTATTAATTATTATTAATTATATGTTATATATTACATATAGTATTACAGTATAGTGGTATAGTTCAATATAGTAATGTATAATGCTAATATTGTGCTATGCTAATAATATAATATATTGTATGTACATACAGCTGCTCTGAGTCCCCTTCGGGGTAAGAAGGGTGGGATATAAATGTAGTAAATAAATGTAGTAAGTAAATAAATAAATAATGTTAGACTTAGGCTCACCCAAATTCTGAAATGACTTGAAGGCACACAACAACAACAACAACAACAACAACAACAACAACAACAACCCTAATTAACTTGACTATCTCATTGGCCAGTAGCAGGCCCACACTTTCCATTGAAATCCTGATAGGTTTATGTTGGTTAAGATTGTTTTCATTTTAAAATATTGTATTGTTCTTTCATTGTTGTTGTTGTTGTTGTTGTTGTTTTGCACTACAAATAAGACATGTGCAGTGTGCATAGGAATTTGTTCGTTTTTTGTTTTTTTTCCAAATGATAATTCGGCCCCTCAACAGTCTGAAGGATTGTAGACCGGCCCTTTGCTTTAAAAGTTTGAGGACCCCTGATCTAAGCAATGGTGGGCAAAGGGGGGGGGTCTTTTTTGCTGCCCTTCAACCGTACCATCCCATTCTTTAACATAAACTTTTTTTTTCAAAAACAAGATTTACAGTCTCTTCTGTTTTTTGTTGTTCTGGTTTTGTATTTTTGACACTTTGTGTGGGTCCCAGAGGGTATCATGACAGAAAATTGGCTCCCAGGGCAGACATAGTTGCCCACCCTGCTCTAGACCATCTCAACAGGTTCATTATTTTCTAAATATACCTCACAACAAAGAAAGCATAAGATCTCTGGATTAAGCACAAAATCTGATGGATCTCAAATGTGCTTTTGGACACCATCAGTCACCCAATTCTTGTTGGAAACCTCTTTGGTGACAGATTTGCCATGTGTGTGTATTTGCCATATATATGTATTTCAGTATGCCTGCTAACTTCTGGACTGGCCTTCTCTCCAAGGATGTTACAAATACATGGCTATTGTAGCTGTCTATCTGAGGTCCCTTGTTGCCACGTTCTACTCTGTATAGACAAGTGGTGTGATGACCCATGGGCCTTGTAGTCCTGCTCAGGACATTGTAATTCCTGATGAAGATGAAAACTTGGGTTTTTTACCTTCCCAGTCTGAACTGGATTCCTCTCAGCCAGATCTTTCCCAGGCAGATCTGGGAACCTTGCACCTGCAAGAAAGTTGTCTCCCAGAAGTATGTCAAACAAGCCCAGAGCCTACTTCTCCCGTATTCTTGCGCCGGGAGTTTTGTAAACAACAGAGAAGTTTGGATTCAGCTTCGCGCAGGAGTGCGAGGATTGCAGCTAAGAATGTGGCCAATTAAGACTGCTTCTCGTGAGAATCTTTGGGGAGTCTCACATCTGGTCTCAGAGTTAGCTTTCGGTTCTGATTCCCAGAGAACTGCTTCGGCGGGAAAGCTAGACTCTATTTAGGTGTTTTACCCGCGTAGTAACTTCGCGGAGTCAATTCGTCAGCCTACGGAGCGAGTTGTGTCTGGACAGCGCGCTCCGATTCAAGCCTCGCTCCTGCTCAAGCCTCGCCTTGCTATCCAGCCTTCGCCTTGCTACCCAGCCTTGTTTATCCACGGACCTTGCCTTGTTTCCCAGGATCAATCCTTGCCTTGTTCCACGGATTTTATCAAGTTATTCCACGGACCTTGTTCTTGTTCTTAGTTACCTTGTTCCACGTTCAAGCCTTGTTTCAAGTATCGAGTTATTTCCTAGCCTCGCTCAAGTTTCATGGACTAAAGGACCTTGTCATCTCCCCTCACTTTGCTTGGCAAAGTGAGTGTTTCGGTTATTGGATTACAACTTTGAACCGTAATATTTCTCATTGGACATTGCTTTTTTGGACTAATTCTGACCTTTCCTGAAAGGTCTAATTCTGGACTATTTTCTACACTTGTTTTTATTAACTTTATATATTCCTTCAATAAAGATATTAGATAGATTCTGGCCTCTGTGTATGGTTATTGGTGCTCTGCAGCCTGGGTCTTGACAGTTTGACTCCGCCACCCTAAGCACCAATTAACCTCGGCCAGAATGTCTACCGGAGTCGTACCTGGGCCGAGCGGCCAGCCGATTACCTACACCATCGACAAGGATGAGGTGGACCGAATCCGTGATAAGCTCAATGCACAGGATGGGGAAATAAAGGGTTTGAAGGAACGCGGAATTCGTCTTCCGGCCATGGCGTTGCCAACCAAGTTTACTGGAGAAGCTTCTAAGGTTCATGTCTTCCGTCGCCAATGTCAAGCTTATCTAGAGGCCCGTGCTGCCGAGTTTCCCCAAGAAGACATCAAAGTGGCGTGGGTTTACAGTCTTCTAGACGGGCCAGCGGCCAGCTGGGCGACGGCACTGTACGACCAAGCCTCTCCACACCTAAGATCAGCGCAACGCTTCTTGGACCACCTCAAGGAGACTTGGGGAATCGAGGACAATTTGGAGGCAGCCGGTCACAAACTCCGTCGCCTTTTCCAAGGAGACAGACCTATGTCTCAGTATATAGCCGAGTTCCGAGTGCTGGCCCACAACACCGGCTGGAACGATGTAGCCCTCAGGGGTCAATTCCGGGAGGGTCTCAACATTGAAATGCTGGAAGAAATCTCCAAGGTGGATCCTCCCCAGACCCTCGAGGCACTCATTGATCAATGTTTACGGGCTGAAGTCATGATTGCCAACAGGAAACAGTGGGTTCGAGGCCAGGGCGGTAGAGCCGGGGCAAAACCCCCCGCTCCCGCCAGCGTTCAGCCACGTCCGGTCTGGAGACCCCCACCACCAACCCCATACCCCAGAGGAGGCGAGGAGGTGCCGATGCAGTTGGGCAATGTGCGCCCCAGACTAGATGCCGCCGAGAAGGCCCGTCGGCAACGCTTAAACCTCTGCTGGTACTGCGGGAACGGGGGCCACTTCGCCAGAGAGTGCCCAGCCAAAGGGAAGCCTGCCGCCCGTCTTGCGGCGGCGTCCTCCACGGAGACGAAGACGTCTGAGCCGACTGGCACACAGCCGGCGGGGGAAGCCAACGACCGGGTGTAGAGAGGCTCGCCAACCCGGTCAAAAAATCCATCCAAGAGCCGCCAACCGGGGTCCTGTTCCTTCTCGTGGTCACATTATGGTCAGCAAAAAGGGGACCCGTCATGATCCACGCCATGATAGACTCTGGAGCTACCAACAATTTCATCGATAGAGAGTATGCCGACTCTCTGGGATTACAATATCATGATTTCAAGAATGCCCGTGTGGTGCAAGCCATAGACGGCCGCCCCCTCAAGACGGGCCCCGTAAGTCAGTGGTCGGAACCCACCAGAATGTGGATAAGGGAACATATGGAAGAGATTTCCTTCTTTGTTACCGAGGTTCCCCATTTCCCTGTGATTTTGGGAATTCCATGGCTGACTCTCCACGACCCTAACATCTCCTGGTCCAACAGAGAACTGCAGTTTGCTTCACCGTACTGCCAAAACCATTGCCTCGTAGCCAAGGTATGCCACGCCACAGACACCGAGCCCATCATCACCTTGCCAAAGAAGTACTCCGAGTATTGGGATGTATTCAATGAGAAAGAAGCCGAAAAATTACCCCCACATAGACCTTATGACTGTGCCATTGACTTGGTGGAGGGGGCCCCGATCCCGCGAGGGCATCTCTACTCCCTGACTGAACCAGAGCAAGAAGCTCTCAGGGAATTCCTAGAGACAAACCTTCGCAAGGGATTCATCAGACCCTCTCAATCCCCAGCCGCCTCCCCAGTGATGTTTGTGAAGAAGAAGTCAGGGGAACTACGCTTGGTGGTGGACTACAGAGCATTGAACAATATCACCAAGCGGAACAGCTATCCCCTGCCCTTAATCTCGGATCTACTGGATCGGCTTCGAGGAGCCAAGGTTTACACCAAGCTGGATCTTCGGGGGGCTTACAACTTAGTTCGCATCAGGGAAGGGGACGAGTGGAAGACCGCCTTCCAGACCAAATTCGGATTATTCGAGTCCCGAGTTATGAATTTCGGTTTATGCGGAGCCCCCGCAACGTTCCAGCATTTTGTCAATGACATCTTTCAGGACTATCTAGACAGGTTCTTGATAATCTACCTGGACGATTTTTTGGTGTTTTCTAGATCACAATCAGAACATGAGAACCACGTCAAAATGGTGTTACAACGATTGCGGGATCATGGACTTTATGCCAAGCTAGAAAAATGCGCCTTTGACCTACAAGAGGTAGATTTCCTAGGTTACCGCATCTCGCCTCTAGGGCTTTCCATGGATCCAGCCAAGGTCTCAGCAGTATTGGAATGGCGGGCGCCAACTAACAAGAAAGAGGTACAGCGTTTCTTGGGGTTCGCGAACTATTACCGCAAGTTCATTCCAGATTTTGCCCGCTGGTCCGACCCCATCACTAGCTGCATTCGTGGAAAGCAGCCTTTCCGCTGGACTGATCAAGCAGAGAAAGGGTTCCAGCAACTAAAGAAACTATTCACCTCCCAGCCAATTCTACAGCACCCAGATCCTGGAACCCCTTTTGTGGTGCAAGCGGACGCCTCTGATGTGGCAATTGGGGCTGTACTCTTACAACCGGTGGGAGATCACCTCCATCCCTGTGCCTTTTATTCTCGTCAACTAACCACACCAGAGAGAAATTACACCATTTGGGAAAAAGAACTACTGGCCATAAAGGCAGCCTTTGAAACTTGGAGACATTGGCTAGAAGGGGCCAAATTTCCCATTGAAGTCCACACTGATCATCGTAATCTAGAACATCTAAGAACTGCCCGCAAACTAAATCAGAGGCAGCAACGTTGGGCTTTATTCTTTGAACGTTTCAACTTCCAGATCCATTATGTGACCCCAGCCCAAACCAAGCAAGCAGACGCCCTGTCACGTAAACCGGAATACGCTGCAGGACGCAAGGAGACCTTTGAATCCCAACTGCTACAACCCGAGAACTTTGCCACGCTCACGGTGGGGAACACCAAATCCATTCCCATTGGTTCAACTTCCCCTACTCCAGGACCCATCTGTGCTCAAGAAATCAGGGCTAGTCAGCAAGCAGATGCCTGGGCGCAGGACCAACTTCGACAAGGTCTGCACTTTCCCTTTTCGCTTAAAGATGGGCTGCTCTGCTATAGAAATCATGTTTATATCCCACCCGGACCGGGTAGGGAAAAAGCGCTTCGTCTGTGTCATGACTGCAAACCAGCAGGGCACTTCGGACTATTTAAGACTATGCATTTGATCCTAAGGGATTTTTGGTGGCCCAAGATCCGCAAGGATGTGGAAAAATATGTCAACACCTGCCCAGTATGCCAGCGCTCCAAGATACGAAGGGAGAAGCCCTCAGGGCTTTTACACCCCCTTCCTACCCCATCTCGCCCATGGGAAATAATTTCCGCGGATTTCATCACTGACCTACCACCTTCCTGTGGATTCACCACGATCTTGGTGGTGGTGGACCTTTTCACCAAGTTAGCCCATTTCATTCCCTGTGAAGGCCTCCCCACGGCCAAAGAAACTGCGGATCTATTTCTTCAACATGTTTTCAGACTACATGGATTGCCCAAGAGTTTAGTCACAGACCGTGGATCTCAATTCACCTCTCGTTTTTGGAAGGCACTACAAAAACTATTGGGCATAGACTCTCGCTTATCTTCAGCTCATCATCCCCAAACAGATGGGCAAACGGAACGCACCAATGCCACTTTGGAGCAGTATCTTCGCTGTTATGTAAACTACCAACAGGACAATTGGGCTTCTCTGTTACCACTGTCTGAGTTTGCCTACAACAATGGAGTTCAAGCTTCTACAAAAGAAACGCCGTTCTTTGCAAACTACGGCTTCCATCCACGTTTCTTTCCCCCTGTCATTGAAACTTCAGAAGTTCCCGCAGCAGAGGATTGGCTGCAGGAACTCACAGCGGTGCAACAACTTTTGCTCCAGCAACTGGATCAAGCCAAGGAGGACTATAAACGCCACGCTGACAAACATCGCCAGCCGGGCCCCGAAATCAAGGTAGGAGATCGGGTTTTCCTGTCCACTCGCTTTCTGCCCTCCCACCGCCCTTGCCGGAAGTTAGATGCCCGTTTCATTGGTCCCTATCCAGTGGTGGCGCAATTAAACCCCGTGACTTTCAAACTCCAACTTCCGCGTTCAATGCGCATTCACCCAGTGTTTCACCGTTCCCTGCTCCTTCCGGCGGATGGTGTGCGACCTGATACAGACCAACCGGCCCCCCCTCCTGTTTTGATGAATGGGGAGGAGGAGTTCGAGGTTGAGGACATTTTGGATTCTCGCTTTCACCGCCGCCGCCTACAATATCTCATTGACTGGGTGGGTTTTGGCCCTGAGGAACGCTCTTGGGAAGACGCCTCCACAGTCCATGCTCCTGATCTAACCCGTCGCTTTCATCAGACCTATCCCACCAAACCACGACCTCGCGCCTCGGGGAGAGGGCCCCAGTTTGGGAGGGGCCTTGAGGAGGGGGATAGTGTGATGACCCATGGGCCTTGTAGTCCTGCTCAGGACATTGTAATTCCTGATGAAGATGAAAACTTGGGTTTTTTACCTTCCCAGTCTGAACTGGATTCCTCTCAGCCAGATCTTTCCCAGGCAGATCTGGGAACCTTGCACCTGCAAGAAAGTTGTCTCCCAGAAGTATGTCAAACAAGCCCAGAGCCTACTTCTCCCGTATTCTTGCGCCGGGAGTTTTGTAAACAACAGAGAAGTTTGGATTCAGCTTCGCGCAGGAGTGCGAGGATTGCAGCTAAGAATGTGGCCAATTAAGACTGCTTCTCGTGAGAATCTTTGGGGAGTCTCACATCTGGTCTCAGAGTTAGCTTTCGGTTCTGATTCCCAGAGAACTGCTTCGGCGGGAAAGCTAGACTCTATTTAGGTGTTTTACCCGCGTAGTAACTTCGCGGAGTCAATTCGTCAGCCTACGGAGCGAGTTGTGTCTGGACAGCGCGCTCCGATTCAAGCCTCGCTCCTGCTCAAGCCTCGCCTTGCTATCCAGCCTTCGCCTTGCTACCCAGCCTTGTTTATCCACGGACCTTGCCTTGTTTCCCAGGATCAATCCTTGCCTTGTTCCACGGATTTTATCAAGTTATTCCACGGACCTTGTTCTTGTTCTTAGTTACCTTGTTCCACGTTCAAGCCTTGTTTCAAGTATCGAGTTATTTCCTAGCCTCGCTCAAGTTTCATGGACTAAAGGACCTTGTCATCTCCCCTCACTTTGCTTGGCAAAGTGAGTGTTTCGGTTATTGGATTACAACTTTGAACCGTAATATTTCTCATTGGACATTGCTTTTTTGGACTAATTCTGACCTTTCCTGAAAGGTCTAATTCTGGACTATTTTCTACACTTGTTTTTATTAACTTTATATATTCCTTCAATAAAGATATTAGATAGATTCTGGCCTCTGTGTATGGTTATTGGTGCTCTGCAGCCTGGGTCTTGACAAGTGGCTTCTAGTTTCCAACACTATCTATCTTGGACTTAGTGAAGTGAAGGTCTTCTTTCCCTTGGTTAGAGTAGGCAAGCTCATTGCTATAACTCATCATACAATACAATAAATAGTATGATACACCAGCTACAGACTTTTGAGGAGGTAATAGCAGACATTATCTGTGCTGTACTTCTTAACACCCTTATACTTCAAGTATTGATTCCTGATCATTTTGAGTCCCAAGAGTAACAGCCTTCTAAAACAACTCTACATATTGAGGAATATCACTTTTTTCTACATTGCTGAGTGATTCAGGACAGTCTCATAGTAGGAATCTCTCATATATACTTGGTATTCATTGAAGTTGATGAGTACCCCTGGATGACCTTATAATTATTACAAGTGTTTCTTGGTGGTAGACCAATGCTGTATAAAGGCACTAGAGCAGGAGTCATTCGAGCATGGCCCATAGGCCGTTTCTGGTTTGCCAAAGTGACTTACCCAGCCCCTAGTAATGAGAGATGTGCAAATGCTTTTACCTGCATTCCATGGAAGATGTAAGGAAATTTGTAGTACAACAGCTTAGGCCAGTGGTTCTCAACCTGAGGTCCTCAGATGTTTTTGGTCTTCAACTCCCAGAAATCCTAACAGCTGGTAAACTGGCTGGTATTTCTGAGAATTGTAAGCCAAAAACAACTGGGGACCCCAGGTTAAGAACCACTGACTTAGGCCATGCCTTGCACTTTCACAAAATACTATAGGCTAAACTTTTTCTACTCGCAACCCTTTTTTACCTGAAAAATGTTTACATGACTCCATGTATGTAAAGGACAGTGGGAGGGGGAAGGGGAGAGAGACCCATGTGTACACAAGAGAGAGGGGAGGAGGGAACAGGTGTTTGTGTGTGAGAGAAGGGAAAGCAGAGAGAGGCACACCTGTAATAGAGAAAGGAAGCAGAGAGAAACTTGCACACAGGAGAGAAAGGAAGGCAACCCCAGTTTGGGGTCCTGACCCCATACTTTAAGTAAAGTTCTGGGCTAGACAAATCCAACTGAACTAGTGCATCGTTTGGTAGTCCTGTCAAATTAATTAATTTTTATCACCTTCTCTCGTATGTTCTATTTAAGATAATGTAATTTCCTTTCATAGATGGCTTCTCTGTTGGCTGAGAATGACACATTGACAACTTACCATTAAAGTCCAACCTAGCCAAGGAAAAGGGGCTGTTTACCCACATCTTGGGTGGCAAAACCACTTTGCTTTGTCTGGAGATCTTCCTTTTGTCCTTTTCCACGTTCTTGATTTGGGAATGTATTGAGGAGGAGCCAGGAATCCAATAGGACCCCATGTACACTACCATATAAATTTCAGATTATCTGTTTTGAACTGAATTAAATGGCAATGTAGACTCATATAATTCAGTTCAAAGTTGATAACGTGGACTACAACAACAAGAAGATGACTTTATTGTGGTCTGTGACCAGCCCAGAGTGGGTCACAAAAGCCCTGGGAAGGGGAAATGCAGTTCCCTAAAGAGGCAGTCATAAAAAGATTAGAAAATAGGTTTTTTTTTTTAAAAAAAACATCACTGTTTAAAGACATGGTTAACACAGCAGGCATGGGACTGAGGGGGGGAGCTACCCCGATGGCGTAGTGGGTTAAAGCCTTGTGATTTGAAGGTTGGGTTGCTGACCTGAAGGCTGCCAGGTTCGAACCGAACCCGGGGAGAGTGCGGATGAGCTCCATTTATCAGCTCCAGCTCCATGCGGGGACATGAGAGAAGCCTCCCACATGGATGGTAAAACCACAAAAACATCCGGGCGTCCCTTGGGCAACGTCCTTGCAGACGGCAAATTCTCTCACACTAGAAGCGACTTGCAGTTTCTCAAGCTACTCCTGACAGGGAAACAAAATGGGACCGAGAGGGGGAAGTCTAATAGAAAAACACTAGAGGAGCACTAGAGGGAGAGGCAGAGGCATATTATAAATTCAGCAGCACCTTAGCTACAGATAATGTGGACTATTGGCTTTAAAAATCTGGATTATATGGCAGTGTAGAAGGGGCCTAGGATAGAATGTCTAAAACAGCAACTGATTTCTAGCCGCCTCATGCACAGTGACAGGAATTAACTTGATGATAACTCGTTGTCTTTGGCCAGAATGGAATTTCAAGCTCTCCAATGTGCCAAACTTGTGATGAAACTGTTGAACTAGTAGATGTTTTGCATGACCATACATACTAACCAGGCAGCACTCCTACAAATATGCTTCACTGTTGTTCCTCTGTTACCTGCTCCACTTTCTGATCTGTATACACTGTTACCGGCCCTTTTGGACAGACACTGTTCGCCTGCTCCTGGCAGACCTGGGGTCTTCTCAGTAGATTATAGCCATCTGAGCAGGCTGATAGAGATGACTTGCTTTATTGTGATATTGCCTAGCTTGCATGGGTGGCACAACAATTGCCTCTTCATTTTGCTATTCCAATGGGGGAAAGGATTGTGCATCCCATAGGACTGACGCCTTTTGTTTGGACAGGAATAGTGCTGGCATTTCTTTTCCTTTCTTTGACGATTATTTCAACAATGGAAATGTGTGGTTTTTACAGGAGCTCTCAGTACATATTTGACAAATATCAGTAAAACTGTCAGTTCCATTAGTTTTGTTTCACTCTGTTCTGAAGGATTAGGGCTACGTAGTCTGTTGTTTAAAAGAGATACATAAAATAGAAGATTCCAAAATATAGCTTGTTATCACCTTACTTTTGAAAGTGTTTTTCTCCTTAGCATATCTGCTATTAAAATAGTAGTTTTGTTGCAATTGATGTTACATATATTATTTTATCTTAAGTTAATGGACCAAATGTATCTTATATAGGCAGACAAAAGATTTTTAGTGGCTACTATAAAGGTGCCATTGAATCGGTTTTCTTCCTAATACACCTCATGTTCATTAGTTTGTGCATTTGAGATCAGAGTAAAATGATTAACTCCATGTGTGTGCATACACACACGTGGCTGTCTGTTGATTGATCTAATTGTCTTTCTACCGCTCATACAACTATATACTTATTTTAAAGCAGAAAAACAGATGTGTGGCTTTACCAGAATGTGTGGCTTCACTACTCACCTTACATATCTGTAATAATATGTAGGGCTTTGCTTTTAGCAGCAGTTGTAACAGCTGCCTGTAACATCTGCCAGATAATTACTGAGCTGATTCAGAATTCACCTGCCTTAACCAAACATGTGGAGATGAATCTCTGATCAAGGAATAAAAGATTGATTGCCGTTCCATTTTTCATGCTTGTTAATAATCACCGCTATACACTCCAATAAAGAGCAGATGCTTTCAAATGGGAGGTGTGGAGAGAAGGGAGGTGGGGAGGGGGTGAAAGGGAGGAAAATAGGAGTGCACACTTTTAACTACGTGTGTATCCATCTTGCATTCAGCACAAGTCACTGACATTTGTTAACACTATTGTAAAAAGATGCTGCGTCGTATGCTTCACATTCTAGATCTTCTCCAGCACCTGCTGATGATCAGGCCCCCTTTTATGTGTGAGTATTGGTGATTCAAAAGCTCATTAAAACTCTATGTTCCAACTTGTCTGTTAAATCATTTATGCTTTCATAACATCCAAAGTAGTTGGGATATATCCAGATATAGGTACGGCACTATAGACACAGATGCTTTCATCCAATTATGATCCCTTACTGGAATTGATTAGCAGTTTAATTATCCAATTATATTGAGCATTACAATAGATAGGCATTGTTTTGGCAACATTTAATCAAGATATCTTTTTTGTTGTCTTCTTGAATGCCATTGTCATTTAACATTGTATGAAGAAATTATTCATCTTTAAAGGTCAGAGCTCAGTTTTATGATTTCCAAGAAGTCCTTTTTAGTGAACGTCTACCTACCAACAGACAGGTATAAATCTGTGCCAGATATCCCTAGAGGATCACTTCTCTACGGTGCAGAAGCTAAGCAAGTGAAGGTTTCAATTTCTAGATGAAAGGCTGACAAAGAACTGCATCTTTTCCCCCCTTTAATCCAATGAAAGGGGAAAAGTTGCGGTGAAAATATACTGAGGGCCAGCATGCTGTAGTGATGTCAGTGTTGGACTATGACTCTGGACACCAAGGTTCAAATCCCTGCTCAGCATGAAAACCCAATGGGTGACCTTGGACAAATCAGCCTCACTCAACCTCAGAGGAAGGCAAAGCAACACACACACCCTGCACAAATCTTGCCAAGAAAATCCCTTAGACAGGGTCACCTTAGGGTCACTGTAAGTCGAAATGACTTAGAGAGACACAGCAACAGCCTAGCTATGCAGCCAGCCCTCCACATTCACTGGGGTTAAGGGCATAGGACCTGTGTGAAAGTGGAAAAAATGCAAATAAAAAATACTATCACACTGGAGAGTTTAGATATTCTGAGATTATCTATCCAGAAAACTCTAGATTCTCCAGTGTGACTCTAAGGGTAATATCTGGCAGAAGCTGACCATCAAGTCATACTGGAGAACCTAAAGATTTCTGAAGAAAACTTTTTAATCAAATCCATGAATAATCAAATCTACAAAGTCAAGCCTGCAAATGTAAAGGACTGACTACTAACTTCATTAGAGCTAAAGTCCAAGCATGACAAGACTTCTGTTCCTTCGCTTCCATCCCCATCCCATAGCAGCCCTTCCTCTTACCCACCCAAAGAATTTCAGCTCTGGTTGCTCTCAGGCTGAATAGGTGACAGTGTTTACTGAATTGAAGGCACATTTTGAATGAGTAGATAAATGAATATAAACTCAGTAAGCTTCCAGAAGATGCCCAGTCATCTTTTTTTCAACTGTTGGCTCAGTTAATACTATTTTACTGCATTTTCTTGAATTCACTGAGTAATACTATCGATCTTCTTGAGGCACTAGGTACTGATACAGTCATGGGTGTACTGATATCTGGATTAATCTCACCGCCTTTTTCTGTGACACTAATCTTTTATTTTCTCCCCTGTGTAACCAATATGAATCTATATAGTTATCAAACCTGCTGACTCTATACTGTAACTTGCCTATATGTAATCAGAAAATTATTTTATTTCTTATGCTTTCTGTTGTAGTATCCACAGAAGGTTTGTGTGGCTAATGAATCATGCATGCATCCTGTTTCCATTTGTATTGCATGCTGCGTCACGTGTTTATCACTTTCTTCTGATGCAGAATATCTTTACTTTGCTAAATTTTTTTGGAAGGTGAAGCCGATGTGATGTGTAGTTAGTTCAGTCTATTTCTGCTTTAGCTTGACAGTTGTCATGGCAGCTGTAACGTCTAAAATACAAGGGCTTGTGAGCCATTTTTCATTTTATTGGGTCTTTCTTCCAAATTTTCTTTCACCAAACAGCAACTGCTGTGCAATTTAGCACAGCTGTCCAGTTCTGCTGCTATTTTCTGTTTGAGCCAATGATTTGGAAATTGTGAAAACTGTCCCAGACTCTAAGGGGAAATTGTTTCTGATAATATTGGCTCCTAATTATTGGCTACCAGTCTACAATGTTTAATTAAAATCAGTACTAGAGTTTTCACATAGTTATCATTCTGACACATTCGCCCTGAGTATAGGGAATGGCAGTGTTTGAATCCTAGTTTCCTAAACTTTTCTCCTTTTCATCTAGTTCAAATTTCAGTGAATTTGATGTTTTCCAAAGATATTTTCTGTCCATACATATCATTTTTCCCCTTGCCCTACTTTGTACATTTGATTATTTTTGTCTTTTTAAAATGAGCAGTTTCAAGGGATAACCTTTGGAACAACAAGAGGGCATTTTAGTTGGAACTGTTGTCTGCAAATGGTGTTGATAATTTCATCTAATTTACTTGGATACTGATGAATTGGAATGATGAAGTGTAGTAATGAAACTTCACCAGTTTTAAATGATTCATTTTTCATACTTATTTGTTCTCTTATTGAAACATTCAAGGTGATGTGTAAAGAAGAAAAGGTTTTTTGAAAAAAATACAACCCATTAAAACAGTGGAAAAATCTAGGCAACCTAAGTAGGCAGGGAAGCTTTAATTGATCATCTAAACAAAAAGCATTGTTATGCTAAATCTCCTTGAAAGGTAAAATAAAAGGGATAAATAAAAGTGTCCAAAACACGAGTGCCTTGGTTTGCACAAGAGGAAGCATTTATACGAGCACAAAGACATCCTTTGCTGCAATGTAGGGAAAACGATAGTTTACAATGAAACTGGATTTTCACAGTTTTCTTTCCAGTTTTATATATCACACCTCTGAATAATAAGTATAGCATGTGTGGTATATCAATAAAACAAAGCAGTGGTTCTCAACCATTGGTCCTTCAGGTGTTTTGGACTTAGTTGTTGTAGTTTATTCATTCAGTCGCTTCCAATTCTTGGTGATCTCATGGACCAGCCCACGCCAGTGCTCCCTGTCTGCCGGTTCCAGCCCCAGCTCCTTCAAGGTCAAGCCAGCCACTTCAAAGATAACATCCATCTATCTTGCCCTTGGTCGGCCCCTGTTCTTTTTTCTTTCCATTTTCCCCACCATCATTATCTTCTCCAAGCTTTCCTGTCTTCTCATTATGTGGCCAAAATACTTCATCTTTGCCTTTAATATCCTTCCCTCCAGTGCGCAGTTGGCCATTATTTCCTGGAGGATGAACTAGTTTGATCTTGTGGTCCAAGACACTCTCAGAATTTTCCTCCAACACCACTTGGACTTTAGCTTCCACAATTCTTAATAGCTGGTAAAGATGGCTGGGATTTCTGGGAGTTGAGGTCCAAAACACCTGGAGGACTAAGAGTTGAGAACCACTGCAGTAAAGCATAACATACAATAAGATTTATTACTCACCAGTAGCTATTTTCACTGTATGTAATCTGCCCTGTATCAATTCTTTGTTGAGGCTTGGCTTTTGATTCTTTAAAGTTGTTGTATTCCAAGGGATGCTTGATGACTTAGGAGCCAAGCACTTTGGCTGAACTAAGTTGTGGATCACAGTCTTAAAATCTTAACTGGTCATTATCAACCAATTGTCAAAACATCTACAGTATCCTGAATTCATGTTTATGTTTTTTTATTGCAGTATTAGCTATGTGCCAGCAGAGCAATTAGAAGAGTATCAGGCTAGTTTAAGCCAGCAATCAGGAGTGATGTCATTAGATGTTTTCCCTTCCCATGCTGTGAGGTAATGTATTATAGTATGTTATTATAACCCACTGAATCCTCTTTCCTTTAGCTCTGTCTGACCAAATGTATGTTGTAGCTAGAATGTTTTATTTGTACACTTGCTGAAGCAAACAGTTTTTTTAAAAATGCCATAAATGTTCTTGTTTTTCTGTTTCTATTACATTCTCTAGATGAGTTTATAGAATTTATAAAATTAAAGACAAAGAAGAGCCCAGGTTAGCTGATGAACAAATTCCACAAATAGTTCTCCTGATACTATTTTCTAGGATTATTTATAGTTTGTGTTTTCCTTATACCGCTAAATATAGTTCTTTGATTGAATTTGATAGGATTCTAAGGCTTAAGTCTCATGAGCTTGTCCATTGTGATACCAGCTTTTGTCTCTTGTGTCGCATGAAATGCTCACTGCTTTTAGCATCCTTCTAAGAGTGTAATAATGGCAGAATAGAAAGCAGAGAATTCTTGTTAGCAATCAAATTACCTCCTGAATTCAAATTAGAAGTCCATCAGACACAGAAGAGATAAAATCTTATCTTCTTACTCAAAATGTAATTTTTATATTCTTATCACCCATATTGTTACAGTGAAAGCAAGGTGATATAATTGTCAAAGGGGCATGAAAATATCTTAAAATTAAAGGACTATAGATTAATTTTTTACTTGGAATATCTCTACTATATATGTTCCTCTTTATGATTAATTATTTTGCTAATAATATACAACCTGGAAACCCTTTTTGTTCAGTGACCACACATTGACAGTAAGATCATGCTGTGTATAATCCTTGATTTAGTGCATCTTCTAACTTGTTTGTGCTTTGGCTTAGAATAGCAGTAGACCCAACACTTAATGGGAATCCTTAATGTGATCATGCTTCCCAATTGCATGTACAGGTTCTACCTGTGTACAGCAATTTGTGTATATTCTCACCTGTAGCCTAACACACAAGATTTCGGGGGACTCACCAGATAACAGCAATGTGAGACAATTGCTTGTCATTTTATCAGTTGCATAAGATGATATGCAATTTCATGCCATTTCACTGAGAAGCCAATTAACATCATTTTACCATTTCTTTCTGGCCGTATTTCAATTTTTTGTATGATTCAATAGCTGTGCTATTTACTTATTTTTCTTTTATCTCATGTTAAACTTTTGGTTGTCCTTGGACCCTTGTGGTTGTTATTGTCTTTTTAAAACCACATATTTACATTGTATTTTATTCAACACCCACATTTACACAGAGCCCAAGCATTTAAGAATCCCCTTTTAACTTCCAAGTTACTATACTGTGACAAAATTGCTTAATAGTGGACTTTTAGTTTTAAACAAAGGTATGATTTCACTACATGAAGAATAACTAGAAGTGATTCTTGTTTGTAGGCTTCAAAAACATGTGTCGTGTGATTTTGTTTATTTTCAGAGAAATCCCAGAACTACCAGAACGTGAAGAAGGGGAAGGAGAGGAAAGTGAACTTCAGAATGCTAGCTATAATAACTGGAACCAACCAAGACGGTAACCTGTGATTTTGCTACTGTAATAAGTCACCCAGCTCTTTGATTTGTGAGCAAATTAGGAATATATCTCTAGTATATCTGGTTTTAATACCATGAGCCCCACTCATTTCTGGAAATTAAGAAAAAATAGATGTTTATTTAATGAACACTAATATACATGGAAGGAAACAGTTTTAAATGATATCTTTTTATGCATTTAATTGTGTCATGAGTCTCATACTAGATGACTTATTTCCACTATGCTCCCTCCTTCCATGTCTTCCTCTTTACATTAGTATTTATATCCAGTGTTTGCCATTCCATGGATAGAAGATGCCCGGCATTGGTTTGCAAGAGCGATTGTATATAGACTCCTTTCTGTGGTCTGGCGGTACATAAGAGGCTGTACAGTGCATAATAAAAAATTATCCACCCCCATACTTGTTTCAATTGACAGATGTGTTCCTCCTGTTGCTAGTCCTAAATTGAGTATGGCCATAGAATAGTGGAAATTTCCTATGTGTTGACTAGTCTTTTAACAAGTGTTGGAATTGGTCTTATTCTAGTTGAGAGTGATCAGGAATCCAGCTTATATCTTTATTAGGCTTCTCAATTCATTTTTGATTAATCTCTGTAGATCTCTAGCTTGTTCAGCATTGCCACATAATGTAATAGGGAGAAAAATTGACTCCTAGATAGAGATGTGTGCGATATTTGTTCCTTTTGTTTAATTTGTGTTTCTGTTTCGTACCATCCATTCGGATGGCATGAAACGGAAAGCCCCCCCCCCCCCCCCCGGAACAAAAACCAACTCGAAATGAAAGACGGGGGGAGCCGGTATCGGCTCCAAGCCTGCTTTTCAGATCAATCGATTGCAGGCTCTGCAAGGCCCAGGTGGGTAGGCCCAAAGCCTGTACCCATAGGCCCAAAGCTCCCAGGCCTATGGGTGCAGGCTTTGGGCCTACACACCCGGGACTTGCAGGTCCTGCAGCCGATTGTCAAATAAGGAGCGCTCCTTACTCGGCAATTGGCTGCAGGCAATTGGCCGGGTGCATAGGCTTTGGGCCTATGCACCCGGGCCTTGCTGGGCTTGCAGCTGATTGCAAAGTAAGGAGCGCTCCTTAGTCGGCACTTGGCTGCAGGCCCAGCGAGGCCCGGGTATGTAGGCCCAAAGCCTGCACTCGTAGGCCCAGGTGCTTTGGGTTGAAAGAAAACAGATCTTTAAGCCCGAAAGATTAAACAGAATAAATGTCTAACCTCCCAACAGTGGAGCATATTGGCATATTACATAATGCTTTTCCTTTTACATATTCATTTACATACTAGGTTTTTGAAGATAACTGTAGAAAACTCTTCTGAAATAGCTGCAATTTGTATATTAGTGGCACCTTTGCAGTGTGCTTTCAAAAGGCTTCTTTTTGCAGAAACTATAGTAGCAGTTCATTTATTGCTAGTGTGATTTCCTTTTAAAAAAACAGCTCTTCAGTGTTGAATGTTGTGATATCTAGAACAGATAAATCTAGCAGAAAAAACATTTATAATAAAATGTTTCTTATTCAGATTATCATAGGATTACAAAAAGGGAGATGAATAATGCATTACAAGATCAAGTTATTGCTAATTCAAAAATGTGATGATCACATACAGGATAACATAATATTGCTGTTCCTTCATTCAAACAATGGGTAGGAGATCTCATTGGCAACCTGGAATCTACTCCTGTCTTGGAAGATCTACCACTATTTAAAAATCTAATTGATTCTGCTAGAAAACATAGTATTCATGAAGTACATCACTTCTTTTATAGCAGAAAGGCCTTATAATAAATTACAAAGTTTAACGAAAGCCTTATCATTTAGCTTTGCTGATGGTATAAACCAGTGATTCCCAAAGTGGGTGCTATCGCCCCCTGCTGGGCACTGCAGCGATCAAGGGGGGCAGTGATGGCACCTATTAGGACACGGGGCGGGGCCAGGGGAGGGGCGTGGCTTCTTCCCAAGAGCCCGAGACAGGGCTGAGAATCTATACCTCTCCTGAGGCTCTTGTTGGAACACAGAGGGCGGAGCTAGGGAAGGTGGCGGGGCCTCCTTCCAAGGGCCCGAGACAGGGCTGAGGCTCTATACCTCTCCTAAGAGGCCTTTTAGGACTAAAGGGGGACCAGGGCGGGGGCGGGGCCTCTTCCCAAGAGCGCAAGACAGGGCTGAGCCTCTGTGTACCTCCCCTGAGGCACTTGTTAGAACACGGGGGCGGGGTATAGAGGTTCAGCCCCATCAGGCACTTGGAAAGAGGCCCCGCCTCCTCCTCTAGCCTCGCCCCCTGTGTCCTGGCAGGCGCCGCAGGACAGGGATAGAAGCTCAGCCCTGCCTCAGAGCTTGTAACTCCGCCCATCCCAGTCCTGACCACCCATTTGTGGCCCTGCCCACCTCCCGCTCCCAGCCCTGCATTTTGGACTAGGGGAGAGGCTCAGCCCCACCCTCTTGAGCAGGAGCCACACCCACCCCTCTTATCCATGCTCCTTTTCCAGGGGGCACTGAGTAATATTTTTTCTGGAAAGGGGGCGGTAGACCAAATAAGTTTGGGAACCACTGGTATAAACTGTCCAAAGCCCTCAAAGTGCAAGGCACACACCAAGAGTTTTTTGAGGAAATGATGGAGTATTAATTAAAGGAAATAATAAATTACTGCTATAATAGTTTGCTAAGATAGCCTTTGTATATTACTATATGAATAGCTAATTTTGCAGTACCGAATGCACTTACCTTAAATGTAAAACTCCTGCAAATGTTCATCACATTGAAATTCAGACAGTGTGGGTGATATTTGCAAATTGGTATTAGAAATGTAGCCTGTTTCTGTTCCTGTTTATAGTGTTGAGCTCTGGAGGGAGCCCAGCAAATCCCTGGGAATCAGCATTGTTGGTGGACGAGGAATGGGAAGTCGCCTGAGCAGCGGAGAAGTCATGAGAGGAATCTTTATTAAGCACATTCTTGAAGACAGCCCTGCTGGCAAAAATGGAACCTTAAAAACAGGAGATAGAATAGTGGAGGTATTCTGTTGCTGTTAATTTAAAATGCATGTTTAAAATTTGTATTCTCCTTCCACATGCACACAGAATTCATTATTTTGTTGTATGGAGCTTGATTTCCAGAAGCAAAATTCATGCAGAGGAAACAGTTCATTGCATAGCTAATAAAGGTTTTATGAGTATTGTATATATGCATGTATAAGTTGACCTCATGTATAAGCCTATGGCACTTTTGGGGCCCAGAGATAAGGTGAGGTTAATTCTGCAGAGGGGGGAATATATTAGTGGCACTTGAGGGGTGAGTTGCTCCTTGCTGCTGCCATTTTCCTACCAAGGCATTAGTAAAGACAAGAAATAGCACTATGGTAGAGAGAAGGGGCCAATTCTTTTAGGTTCTTCCAGGACTGACTAAGCTCTTGCCCCTCACTATTCTACTCTGAGATCATTCTCTTTTTTTATAAGAATGAAAATACAGTACTTACATGGATCTGTAGCTATGTCAATCGAGATTTTGGGATGGGGTGTCAATTTTTTAACTAATGCATGAGTATATACAGAATTCTTAAATAAATTTTGCAGTAGTTAATTTTGATCAGTTAAGTTCCATTGTTTACCCTTCTGGAAGTTTATAGACACAGGTATTACTTAGTTGTTGTTGTTGTTGTTGTTTTTTAAAAAAACAAACAAACTAAAGAGAGTGAGGTCATTTCTTCCAAATAAATCTCTCTAATATCCTAACTCCTACTAACAGCGGATGTGCTTTATCTTGGCTTCTGGCTTTTGTAGTGATCAAATCATGAATAACTTTCTAACACTGACATTTTAACCTCATTTTCCTAAGGTGCAGAACATATTTAGAATTTTTAGTCCTACATAACTGTACAGTTAAAGACCTCCTTTCAGGAAATACTAGATATTAGCCTTCATTGGTAAGGCTGTATGTATTTCCTTTAAATAGCATAGGCTTCATAGGAAGACTGAAATCAGAAAAGTCATGATCACTGATTATTTTATGTCTTGTTAGATAATATTCAAGTAAAATTTCTAGAAGCTGCTGTACAATTATTTTTAGCTCCATATTCCATTGTGTAAAGCTTAGGCCTTGCGATTGCAGGTGGACGGGATTAACCTCAGAGATGCGAGCCACGAACAAGCTGTGGAAGCCATACGGAGGGCAGGCAATCCTGTAGTCTTTATGGTACAAAGCATTATAAACAGACCAAGGGTAAGCATATAAACTGTGAAAAAAGATGTACAGAGCCAAATAATGCAGAGGTATTGAGCAAATTTCCAAAGTGGTGTTACTTTGGAGAGGAAAAGAGTCTTCACCATGCAAGTCTCATATCCACAAACTAGGACCAGAATTAGGGTTCTCATTTGTCCCTTGATGTGAAATATCCCAACTGCACTGTAGGTCAGTGCAGATTTCTTTTTCAAATCAAGTGATGGGAATTGGCAACATAATCAGTTTATTTACAAACAATTTTTATTGAACAAATTTTAATCTTTCTGGAGAAATAGTAGTAGTGTTGTGCTATGTGATTGCTCAGGCAGTAGCACCAAGGTTCTGTGATTCACTGCCTAACAGCTGGAAGGAACCTTGGTTTGCTCATGGGCTGCACAATTAATATTAGGCAACGTAATTGCAAATTCTTCCTACAAAAGTATAATATTTAATTAGTAGCAGTTTTTTCCTATATTTTTATTTTACTATGAAACTCAAAACAGGAGATATTGAAACTTCATGTGAAGAGGAAATACAATCACACAGAGATACATGTTTTGCTTTACACTTTTAGCCACTTGCAAAGTAGTTTTAATATAGTAGCTTGCATCACCTGAAACCAGTTTTCTTCCTCCTTATAGATTTGCTACAAGCTGCATGTTTGATTTACTAGCTGTTTCACAACTTTTGTTTCCCAGCCAGAATCTCTCTATAGCTCTTTATCGTCTTCTGCTCCCAGTGGGCAGAAACCTAATAATCCATTTTACCACCAATCATCACAGGTAAAGTTGCATGGAGTAGCTTTGGTGAATGTTGGTGATTTGTATGCAGGGCACTGATTGAGGCTTGCGCATTTGCTGTGGCATGGTCAAATTCTATTTGCTTGGTGAATGTTTATGCTACAAAACCAGACTCTTTCTTTCAAAATTGCTTTCTTTCAAAATTGCTACTGTTAAGAGTAGGATATTTTAAGGGGGTTTCCACTGTTCAATCTTTCAGAGAATTCACCATATTTTACATTGTGAGTTACCTTGTACACAAAGTCCCCGAGTTACAAACATCCGAATTACAAACGACTCACAGTTAAAAATGGGGAGGAAGGGGTGAGATAACAGGAAGTGAGAAAAATCTACCCCTCCGAAGGAAAATTCACTCCTGAAAGAGTCATCATGAGGAAAGGGTGTCTCAACTGAAGCTTTATCACCAATCTTTGTTTGTACAACAAGCCACATTTTTCAAAATCCAATTATCACAGGCATAGAAAGTGAGGTGAAATATACTGAACAGGAGCATAGACAGCAAAACAAACACCACATGAGTGTTAACCCTTCCCTATGCTATTCAGAGCTAAAAAAGAACTATTTTTGCATGAAGTTACACTTTAAAAATTCACCTGTTCCGACCTATCTACAAATTTAACTTAAGAACAAACCTAGAGAATCTATCTTGTTCATAACCTGGGAACTGCCCATAATTTTGTTTCATGAAGAAAAAAAAAATCATCAGCAAACATGGGTGGAAAATTATTAGTGTGGCCCCTGGATACTGACAATTATCCAGTATCCAATTATGCCTCTCCTATCAGATCTGTGTCTTAACACCTCCTTATTGTTGATGTTTGATTCACATTTTATGTTCTGTTGTGCATATTTGTAAAAAAAAAAATGAACATCACAATGACAAGTATTTTACTAACTGCTATTTTATTAATGTTTCGAACATACAATTTAGATATATATGTGTAGGTCTTGTCAGTTATAACTGCAATTATTATGCATAGCTGTGTGTTGTTGTTCTATTCATACAGAAGTTATTTTGTTTAGTAGTTAAGTGAGCAGCAGTAGAATTGGTTCAAAGGAATAGAGTGCCCCTTGAATGTTTTGTACTTTCATTCTTTTGCAATTGTAAAACCTTTCCCTCTCCTCTCTTGCATGAAATCCCCTTCTTTTTCAGTGTTTGAGTTGACCATGTTGTGAGGTTACACCCATCTCTGTGCTAGTCACATTCAAGTCACCCACTTTTAACTGTGGCTGCATACTTTGACTTGGCATTAGCCACAATTATCAAAAGAAATAGTGCAGACAAAATATGACACCATTATCACATCTCCAAACATGGAAAGGATTGAGACAAACCACACTAGCAGTTTTCATCATCCATTATTCTTACTTAACTAACTGGATAGTATTACTGTATACTTGGTCTTTTTTATATTCTCATCCTACCTATGTTGGATCAGCACTAGTATTCGGTTGTATATGCACTCCACTTTGTAAAGATGGGCTAGCATTGCTAGTGAAGTAATATTTAAAAAAGATCTATGTTAACTTCCATACATGTTCCAGATGGTGAAAATCACAGAGATGCTTCTCAAGGAAGAGAGCTTCATGAATAAAGATTGATTCCTGCAATCATGCACATGTATTAAATGAAATCCTGTCACTTGCAGATTTTCAGTTTGAATGTGTGGACTGCTTCCCTTGAAATGTTTTGTGCTTGAGATGTTGTGGGGTGATATAGAATTACTCTGTAGTGTTTGTCCTTTGGCTACTGCTTTATGCATACAGATCATCATTTGATGCTTGTGCATGTGTGAATGTACCCTGAGATAACCTGCCTTTTGGATAGCAAGCCCCTTTCTGTTTTTCTTGTAGAATCTCCTTATGCCTTACCTGCAGTACAACCCTTTCAGTAAGCCTCCTGCCTTCAGCAGCACTAACCCTTTTGTTGATCCTCTCCAGTTCAACACTAACAAGGTTGGATGATGCCTGTGTGTCTGTGATGGACTCAGTGAACATTTATGTGTTTATCTCCATGTATCCCCCCCTCACATATTACATTTATTTATTTATTTACAGTATGTATATTCTGCCCTTCTCACCCCGAAGGGGACTCAGGGCGGATCACATTACACATATAGGCAAACATTCAATGCCTTTTAACATAGAACAAAGACAGAGACAAACACAGCTCCGAGCTGGCCCCGAACTCATGACCTCTTGGTCAGAGTGATTTGTTGCAGCTGGCTGCAGATGACTGCTTATCAGCCTGCACCACAGCCCGGGCTTCAACAAACTTTTGTAAAACAGTGTTTTGCTGGGAGCAAATACTCTCCATATCTGGGATAAGCCTAACATCTGCAACCAATTTGCCCCCTAATTGCCAGAAAATGTCTCCCACAAATATGTAATGACATAGTCGCAGCAGCGAAGCTGTAGTGAGGCATTGATGGATCACGCGATGTATATTCAGGAATAGTAACATTATTTGAGGCTGTAGAACTTGGAGTCTAATTGAAATTAATTGGACTTCTTAGTAGAAAATCTGATTGAACTGTAAATGAATTAAGTAACTGTAGACCTCCTCCTGTCACAAGTCACTAGGTTGCATTCACCTCTCACCTCTCAGTCACAATATGGTTCTGTCATAAGTTAGCAGCATGAACACATTTTTAATCCTTGCTGCAGATGTCTAATGCTTACAAGGTTTTCAATATTCAGGACATAAACTGGCTGTAGATCTAACTGACTGGGGCCTAGATCCACCCAGTCACACTGTCACCTCCAGAAAGTGGCCTTAAGAATCGCTGTAAGTCAGACACAAAGTGAAAGCACACAGCAACAATAGGTAAATAATTTCTTTAGGTTGTTAAACACATAACAAAATAACAATTATTTAATTGAAACCTGAAAATAAAAGTAACTGCATAATTGTTTACTCTCATATTGTGGAATTGTTTGTAATTTCCCATCCAAGAAATAATTTTGTTGCTCTAAAGTTGGTGGACTTGAGGCCCAATTTCCCCACTGAACCTATTGCTATATACATCTTCACTGAATTTTTGCAGCAGAATGAAGGAGGAAAGGACCCTGGAAATGTTGTTTTAAAAGGGGGAAGTGTTTCTAGTTTCTCACCAAAGTGGCAAATTTGCAACAAAAACAAATATATCTTTTAAAACTAGTATTGTCTGCTTATTTGAAAGGGGAGTTTATGATTTGCCATCAAATTTTGATCGTGTGTGCAGGATATATTCTGGTAGAAGAAGGCCAGGCATGCAGTAGGCCTGCTTTAAACCCTTTGCAGGTACATATTGCATTAGTAACGAGCAACTGTCCTAGGTCTTCTAAGGGTGGTTCTACATGAACACAATATCCTGGGGAAAATCTGGAGTTTTAAACTTCAAATGGGCCCCGGGATACTTCCTAATGCCAGCCCCAGGCCTCCAACTGTTTACATGGGCCCAAAGTTGCAGTTTGCACCAAATTCTCGGAAATTCCAGAGCAACCTGCGACTTTTAACATAGTTAAAGGCCTTGGCCCACATTAACCCAAATCTGCTCTGTGTGTCATGTAGCCACCATGGAGCTGATGTGCGTTGTCCCATTGAGGCTAAGTGTCCATGTAGATATGCCCTAAGAAATGTAGCATTCCAAATTCAAAATTCATTAAAATGAATATTTGCCTAAAAACATTCCCTATGTAGAAGGGTTTTTTCAAAAAACATTGCACAATCCTGAAGTAACACAGCATCAGGGAAACCGCAATAAACAATCTGCTGTTTTCTATTATCATAGGACGTGCAGCATCCAATTAGATTTACCTCCAGTTGCTCCCCATGTAACCCCTTTGCACCTACACCATTTAAGGTTTGTCTTAATTTGTAGTTACTGTCCTAGATAATGTGTGTATCATATTCCTTGTGTGCTCTCTTGCCCCCACCTCTCAATATGATTCTCTCATCTTTTCAGAAGGGCCATCTGTTCTTTCCAAATGTACCCGCTGCTGTCAAAGTGATGCTGTGTACTCTCTCCCTCTCCCTCTGTGTGTGTGTGTGTGTGTGTGTATGTATCACATGCTATCATCCAAATTGTCAGATACCCACAAGGTATTACTACTACCATGGATCCAGATTTTTTTTTGCACTTGTACTTGACACACATGAGGCCTATCTTCTTTAGGATATTTTCAGAGTATGTCTTATGTGCCTGTATTGAGATAACCCTATTCAAATTTCCTAATTCTCCTATTTATATATTTTCACATGGGAATAACTTTTTGCAGCAGGTACCTATGTCTCTGAATGGTGGTATCATATAAAGATTAGGTGCTTAGGTCTTTTCCACTTGATCATTGCCTTTATTGGCAAGGTGAGTCATAACCAGATGAGATGGGGAATTCAGTTGACCTTGATAAATAAAGCAGTCCTGCAGATTATGGGGCTGTACTGTATTTGTATCTGAATACAGCCCAAGGTATGACATACAACTTTTAGCTCGTAAAGATTAATATTAATTTGTCCAGAATTAGAAGATGTGTACATGAAATAAAAAGTAAATGATAGAAATAGGCACACATTAAAATAATGGCTTTGAACCAGTATCCCTTCCACAAGTCGTAGGTCTCCTTCCATTTACAGAAACTATTTATTGAACAGAGGATCCCAATGGATGTAAAAAAAGTTTTTTTCTCTGTATCCTCCTTTCACGTGACTCTGCGCTTCCTCCTATACATACTTTTTCTTTATGCTTTCTGTCCCTCCGGAGCAGCTTTTTATGAGGAAGTAGTAACTGATGAAATTTACCTCTGGATGCCTCATTGTCCATAGGTAGAGTTCTGCTCATATGAACTATGGTTCTAAACTGATGTCAATTCCAACTTAGTTGTGTATTTTCTCCACACACCATAATAATCAAAGATACTTTTTAATATGAATCAGTTAAATAATCTATAACACTTTTCTTTTAGAATCAGTGAAATACAAAAAGTTGGTTGGAAAGAAAACTTTACGGGTGTGTCCGGGAATCATAGGTTGCACACACATAAATCTTCACTGAATGTGTTTTATAACATTTGTCCTGCTTGCTTAAAATGCATTTGAACTCTTTTCCCGCACTCTTTTTCCATTTATGATTGCTTTTCTATTTTCTTCCTGCTCTGCATTTTGAATTCAATGCACTAGCCCTTTCTTTTTCATCATTTCATACATTTTGTTTGCCCAGCACCAGCCCGCATGTCCTCAGCCACTGTTATTTTTCGTGTTCTCCACAGGCATCCAGTCAGTCAGATTCAGAGCCAGAAAAGACTTCATCTTGTAATTTGCCTCTGCCTCCTCCTTCAGTATCTTCAGGGATGAGTGGGGAGGTGGTGCCGCAGTCCTGTAACAAACACATGGAAGACAGGGATAAGGAAGACGAGTTTGGATACAGCTGGAGTAAGTTTTACTTTTGAGGTAGCCTTTTAGGGCACAAGGTTGTAATGCCCAAGTGGTACATCTGCATCTGTATAAGGGTAACGATTTTGAGTCTGCTTTCTAGGTCGTCCTTGATCAAGCTCATGTTGTGGAAATAAACACTTTTTTTTGGTTTGCATCCTTTGCCTTGTAAATTTGGATTCTATTGTGAGTCTATTATACCCATGGTTTTTTTTACATGGTTGTTGTTTCGCTTACAAGTCTAAAATTTGCTGTTGGAAGGAAATCGTATTTTCAGAACTGTAAAGAATTTTGTATTGTAAAGAAAGCATTGTGCGCAACACAAATATTCAAGTTGTTTATGTAATTATGAAAAGGAGAGTGGAAGATATAGTTTCGGCTCTTAAATTAAAATAGGTAAGAGGCATTTCCTCCCAGCTACAGTCAATTTCATTGGAAAAGAAGTATAGATCTGTATTTTAATTGTTTCAGTCTGTCTGAGATTATGTGTTTTAAAATAATGATAAAGTTTCCAAAAGTCAGCGCTGTCCATGTCACCCATCAGAATTTTTCTCTTGTTTATGATCAGAAAAGATCAGTCACCGGTATGGTAATCTATCTGGAGATCTGCACATGATAGAATTGGAGAAAGGGAAGGCTGGCTTAGGACTTAGCCTTGCTGGGAACAAAGACCGATCCAAGATGAGCGTTTTTGTTGTGGGAATTGATCCAAATGGAGCAGCTGGAAAAGATGGCAGGCTGCAGATTGCAGATGAGTTACTGGAAGTAAGTGTCTGGTAATTATACTTAGAACGAAGCCTGCTGACTCTGAGGACAGAAAAACATTTGATTATTGGTGTAAAATGCAGTCTTTAATTAACAGCATATTATTTTCATCAGTATGTCCCTTCTGTGTAATCATGATAGCTTTTTGTTATGAATGTTACATTTGGGTCTAGAATTGGTTTTCAACTATGATAGTACTGAGGGTGAATGTGGTAAAAGAAGAAAGTACTTTTGGTAACATTTAGACAAAAGAGTTATTTCACAACAACAAAACCCCACTTTAGGCTATAATCTGTACTTGCAATACAGCCACTGAACATAACAGGACTTAGTAGATTAATGACACATCTTTGGGCATCTCTGTTCAGAACCCCCAATTCCTGAAACATCTTGTCCTGATCTCCAGATAATGGATACCCTTCTACTAGTATTCAGATACTAATAATGTAGAAGTAGCCAGCAGATTTTCAAATTTCATTGTGTTGGTCTGAGATAAAGGGGTATATGGAGTGTATCATACATTGAATTGTTTTGAATGGAGAAAAGGTGGAAGCTATTTAGGAGTAAATAAAAGGTAAAGGTTTCTCTTGATGTTAAGTCCAGTCAACCCCCATGACTCTGGGGGTTGGTGCTCATCTCCATTTCTAAGCCGAAGTGCCGGCGTTTTCCGTAGATTCCTCCAAGGTCATGTGGCTGGCATGACTGCATGGAACGCTGTTACCTTCCCACTGGAGCAGTACCTATTGATCTACTCACATTGGCATGTTTTCGAACTGCTAGGTTGGCAGAAGCTGGAGCTAACAGCAGGCGCTCACTCCGCTCCCCGAATTTGAACCTGGGACCTTTCGGTCTGCAAGTTCAGCAGCTCAGCGCTTTAACACACTGAGCCACCGGAGTACCTATTCAATAAAAGGTGTCAGAGAACTTTGTGGATACAAGAAGCTTCCATTTGTTTGACTGGTTAGGGAGCAAAGCATTGTCAGAAAGTAGAATTCGTTGAAAAGTTGAACAGTAGTTGAAATCACAATAATTAAGCAATGTCTTAAATAAAACAAGAAGTTAAAACAATAGTAGCACATGATCTCTAAGATGCATGGGAACATAACATTTTGCAAAGTTTCTACACCAAAAGCTTAGTTAAATAATATTTTATAGGCGGTTAATACAGTATGTATTTTATAACTGAGAAGACCCATTAACTTACAATCAGTCAGCCAAGGTGAGTAAAGTCTGGACTTCCACAGACAATGCTATCTCTAGGTAACAAGATTGCCAGCCGGAAAGTAGATAAGTTGCTTCCAACAACTGGTACCAATTAGAATTGGTTTCCACATGGGCCCAGTAACTTACAGACAATCAGCTATTCCAAGTTGAGCAAAGTCTGGGGATCCACGGACAATTTGTTACCCCAAGGTATGCTGTGAGCTTCTCCCCTGTTCTGGCTCAACTAGCACACACTTGCAGACTGAGAGAGGGAGGAAGCAATTAACTCAGAGGCTTCCAATACTGGGATTCTTCTCTAGGACAAGGGGTGCATTACTCTTTAAAATTAATGCAGTTTGACACCACTTTAGTTGCCATGAGTAATACTATGAATCCTGGAATTTGGAGTCTGGAAAGGCACTGGCAGTCTTTGGCAGAGATTGCTAAAAATGGTAAAATTACAACTCCTATGATTCCAAAGAATTGAGCCATGGCAGTTAAAGTGGTGTCAGACTGCATTAATTCTATAGTGTAGATGCACCAAATGTGTACTTTCCTTGTTCTAATACAACAGGTTTGTGTATTTATTTATAATTGGGGCCTCCATCTTGTAGATGATGTGCAGCAGACCCAAAACAGGTTGGATGATTCAATGATTGACAATAAGAACTGGAAACAAGATTTATTTTTTAAAATAACTCTTTTTTATTATTTTCATAAATAAATGCTAAGACTCAGTGGTTATTTCCAATCTTTACTTGCATTTGTAAAATCTCCCCTAGTTCCTAATAATTGAATTGTTATTGAAGTCCTGGATTAATACAAAAAGGATTTGTGTTGCATTCTGACAAATTTATGTGAATAATCTTGACCGCTCAAAAGTGTTCAATCTAAAATCATTTTAAACACATAATAAACAGATTTCTTTAATGCATTTTTGTTTTCATTATACTGAAACTATGCTATTAATGTGGAAAATGTAAACACATTATTGAAATACTACGGAACCAAATTTATTTTTGTGTCATTTGGCCCATAAAATTATTGCAAATAAATGTATTTTATTTACTTTCATCTGTTATTAGCAATCTGCTCTTCCATGCCTTTCTCTTTCATACAATAACCAGTGAGTCACAAGATGATCAATTAGTTGTGGAAATTGATGATGATGTTCCCGGAATCAGCCAGCCTGCTGTAACCTAGCAAAGGACATTGTCAACTCAGTAAGCGAGCCAAAAACGAACCAACAGCTGGTGGAAATGTTGTGACACAGGGGAAATGTTTATAAACCAAAGCAGGATTATATAGAGAAATCAAGATTACTGCATTGCAATTTAATGGTTGAAGGGTGATTTTAATAAATAGTTAAAAACCAAGTATCCTTTTGTCTATGAAAGAATCGAATTAACATAATATAAAGTTGGCATTCTTATCTCTTCATGTTATTCTGATTTATTTAGATAAATGGACAAGTTCTATATGGAAAGACTCACCAGAATGCATCTTCAATAATTAAATGTGCACCTTCTAAAGTAAAAATAATATTTGTCAGGTAAGTGATTTTTCACATTTATTATTTTACCATTTATAAATATTTAACTGCACTTCTGTATAATCCGGATTCTGTGAAATTGGTGAAAGTTCTCTGGATTTTGAACTTATTTGCAAGACCAACTATTATAAGCAATCCTTTTTTTTAAAAAAAAGAACATTTATGTATCAAAATGTCCTTTCTTTAAAAAATGGCATTTTGATACTGTCCATAAATATAAATAGGTGGCTTTAAGTTGTACATGCTTCACATTGTAGAAACAAAGATGCTGTCCATCAGATGGCTGTTTGTCCTGGGAATTCAACAGAGACCTCTACTACATCTTCTGGGACTCAGCATGATGAGGTACATTATTTGACATTATTCAAATGAAATAACATTTTTAGTGACCAAAGGTTTTGTCTAATTTTTTACTGACTCGGCGCAAAGGTCAAAATACACTTTGACAAGGTGAGCAAATTTAATAGATATGCTTTAATTTAAGACTGAAATAAGAGGGAAATTGTGTATTCTGCATCTGTACTATTTATAGTAGAT
The DNA here is from genome assembly GCF_035594765.1 of Anolis carolinensis. NCBI lineage: Eukaryota > Metazoa > Chordata > Lepidosauria > Squamata > Anolidae > Anolis > Anolis carolinensis. The sequence continues at coordinate 236,631,549 of NC_085842.1, forward strand.
GAGATGTTAGATTTTTTGCATATATGTATGTTTTGATATAGGTTTCTTCTTTTTTTTAGGGTGAAGTGAATCTTCAGAGTCCTGTTTCATCTGTAGATTTGAGTTTATATAAGAATATTCAAAATGTGGAACTGCCTAAGGTAAATTGTATGGATGAGTTTTGTTTGATGCCGATCTTACTGTCCTTAAATGCATATCTGTTTGTGATTTCTTGAGTGTTAGCTGAGGGCGACCACTGCTGCTAAAAATTAGCAAAATGTCCACAAAAACACTTTTCTGTAAAGTTTCATTAACAGAATTTGTGTGGATCACTTTTATCTGACCATGTTTAATTATCTGGATTAGATACAGTCTACTTACATAGAAGACACCAATTTTGTGATTCTGGTAACACCTCTAGTATCCTGATCCAATTGATTCTCAAAGAGCCAACAATTGAGACTGAAAATTGCATGTGATTTGTGAATATAATTTGACTACCCCTAGTTTGTTCATATGCATGCAATAGAGGTTTAATGCAAATGTCTTAACTTTAAGTAAATTAACTGTGTTCTTTGGCATAGTCCTAGATTCAAATTTGAATGGAGGGGCAACTGAACTAGGCTTTGATGTAAATATCTTCTTGCTTTATAAAATATGGTTTTCAAGGTTTTTTTTCTGCCTCAAGCTTAGAATTCCCAAAGTTTTTTTTAATCAAAATGAAAAGTATCACTGCTAGCTAGTAATTAATCACATATGTTCACATATGAATTTAATATATGGTTCTAGGGAAAAACTGGGTAGGCGTGTTAGCATCTTTTCCAACAACAGCCCCCCTCCCTGGCAAGTTGGACTATAATTTTTGGTTTTGTAATGGACCATACATGTTAAGCTTCCTTGTTTGTTGACAAATATATTGTTCGGATACTCAAGAATTGTCGAACTGTGAGTCAAAGGCAATATCTTTTTTCTGGCTCTACTAAAAAAGGCTGACATAAATGGCCTCAACAGTGCTTTGAAAACTGTTTAGCTATGAGCTTGGGAGACTGTTTAAATGAGCTAACTATGTAGGGTGATCCTGATCTTATGGATGCAATCTATATGATTTCCTTCCTCTTACTCTGAACACTCTATTTAAAACGATTTTTTTCTGAGGAAGAGGTTCATTGCTTTTTTTGTATTCTCAGAGCTGGGATACCACCACCACTGCCCATGGAGAATCACTTCTCTAAACAATGGTTTACCTTATGTCCAAATGCAGTGTTCATTTGTATCTGTAACTGTCAAAAGGAAAACATTTTAAACTAAATTGCTCTAAAATCCATATAGCTTAGGTGCAAGAAGATCAATGCATTCAACCAAGAAATAAGATCTATCTATCTTTAAGTTTTAAAGGACAATAAAAGTTAAATTATAAATGTAAAGAGCTTAGACCATCCCAAGAGAACATAAAAGAAGCACTTGCCCTCTGCTCTCATAACACTCCTTTGAGGAAATGTATCAGAGCTGCACCCACTATAATCATTTTCTTGTCCAGGATTTCAGAAAGGGCAGAAGGATCTCCACTTGCTCTTCTCCACTAGAATAACTCTTGAGTTATCAACTGGTCATATCAGAATCCATAATTTTGCCCCCAAAACGTATCAAGTTACACATATAATCAACTTATACCCAAATGTATCCGGGTATGTTACAGTTTTTTTTAACAATTACAGAATGTATTAAATATATAGGTTTCAGGTGTGCACATTAGTCCAAGAGTTGCAGATCTAGTGATTGCTCAAAAATGAGCAGAGATGGGTTTTTTATATATCTATATATACTATAACTGAATAGTGTAGATTAATGCTCTTTCATAACTGTAGCTGTCTCCTGATTTATCTTAGGATCAAGGTGGCATAGGCATTGCCATTGGCGAAGAAGACACATTTAATGGTGTGGTTATTCAGAGTTTAACAGAGCATGGTGCAGCAGGAAAGGTAAGCACGGCGTAGTCAGGAAAGAAATTGATAAAATGTATAAGGGGTGACATCTCTTTCTCACTTCTGCCAAATCTCACCTTACTATGTTTGTTTTGATTTCAGGATGGCCGGATTAAAGTTGGAGATCAAATTTTAGCAGTTGACGATGAAATTGTTGTGGGATACCCTATAGAGAAGGTACTTGAGTAATGAATATGATGTGCTGATTATTATTATCTTTCTCCGCAACTGTTGAGGTGCTATGAAGATAAGGACCAAGACAACTTTAAGTAAAGTTTAAAAGAAAAGATGAATTGCACTAAAACTGTTCCCGACTCTCTTCTGAGCATATATTCCTGACAAAGAGAATGTTTTTGTAGGTTTGTATTATAGAATTTGAAAAGCTAATTGAAAACAAAATCTTATAAACATAGCCCAGTACACAACAATGAAGGCTTGCATACATGTTTATCCCTTTTCCTGTGGAAATTCTGGATCTTTAAATAGCAACAGGCAAATAGGGAAATTACACTCCAGCTGGGCCTCTCAAGCAGCTGTTTGTGGCAGAACAGATTCAGAAAGGCAAGATATAGAATAGAGAAATACAGCTGACATATTTCTTCAAAGAAACAGGATCTTCTCTCCTCTTGCAAGTCTAGTAAAATAGTCCATTAGAATACACTAGCCTAAAAATGAAATGCCTCTATCTATTGGTTACCTGATTGCATATTCTATTTGTTGTTCATCAAGTTTATCAGTTTGTTGAAGACATCAAAGCCCACAGTGAAGCTCACAGTCAATTCAGTAGAACAGGAGATTCAGACAGCTGCTCAGCCACAGCCACTGAGTTACAGTACTACTTCGGGTGAGAAAAATAATATCCAGCAGCCAGCAGTTGTTCCACCTTCTGAATCACCAGAACCGGAGTCAATTAAAAGTAAGAATCTTCCACTTTTCTCAGAATTAAATGAAATTAAAGAAAAAATGGGTTGGTACACACACACACACACAGGTTCCACGCATGTACATACAGAGAGTATTGAGCCAGTCATATGTGTCTTAGTATTCCATGAAGATACGAATCATAAAACGGTAATGCTGTTGAGCAATTTGTTACTGAACAGGAAGTTCATGACTATTTTCTAGAATGTAGGAATGCCCACATTCAGTGGGTTACCTAAGTAAGACATTTCTGTAGTGATCATTCACCTACGTTGTTTTTTTTAAAAAATATTTTCCCCATGTTTACCTCTTAGCAGATTGCATACTGGCTTTGTAACTTGCCCTTGTAAAATAGAAAGATGGTGATAGACCGGGCATGGACAAACTTTGGCCCTCCAAGTGTTTTGGATTTCTACTCACACAATTCCTAACAGCCTACTGGCTATTAGAAATTGTGGGAGTTGAAGTTCAAAACACCTGGGGGGCCAAAGTTTTCTCATGCCTGTGATGACTCATGGGCCTTGTAGTCCTGCTCATGACATTGTAATGCCTGATGAAGAAGAAAACTTGGGTTTTTTACCTTCCCAGTCAGAACTGGAATCTTCTCAGCCAGATCTTTCCCAGGCAGATCTGGGAACCTTGCACCTGCAAGAAAGTTGTGTCCCAGAAGTATGTCAAACAAACCCTGAGCCTACATCTCCCGTGTTCTCTCGCCATGAGTTTTGTAAACAACAGAGGGGTTTGGAAGCAGCTTCGCGCAGGAGTGCTAGAATAGCAGCTAAGAATGTAGCCAATTAAGCCTGCTTTTCGTGAGAATCTTTAAGGAGTCAAACATCTGGTCTCAGAGTTTAGCTTTCGTTTCTGGTTCCCAGAGAACTGCTTCGGCGGGAAAGTTAGACTCTATATAGGTGTTTTACCCGCGAAGTAACTTCGCGGAGTCAATTCGTCAGCCTCCGGAGCGAGTTGTGTCTGAACAGCGCGCTCCGCTTCAAGCCTCGTTCCTGCTCAAGCCTTGTCCTTGTTTCCAGCCTTCGCTCCTGTTTCCCAGCCTTTGTTTACCTACGGACCTTGCCTTGTTTCCCAGGACTAAACCTTGCCTTGTTTCACGGATTTTACCAAGTTATTCCACGGACCTTGTTCTTGTTCCTCGTTACCTTGTTCCACGATTCAAGCCTTGTTTCAAGTATCAAGTTATTTCCTAGCCTTGCTCAAGTTCATGGACTAAAGGACCTTGTCATCTCCCCTCACTTTGCCTGGCAAAGTGAGTGTTTCGGTTATTGGATTACAACTTTGGACCTTAATATTTCATATTGGACATTGTTTCTTTGGACTAATTTTGACCTTTCCTGAAAGGTCTGCTTCTGGACTAACCTTTACATTCGCTTTTATTAACTTTATATATTTCCTTAATAAAGATATTAGATAGAATCTGGCCTCTGCGTATGGTTATTGGTGCTCTGTAGCCTGGGTCGTGACAGTTTGACTCCGCCACCCATAAGCACCAATTAACCAAGGCCAGAATGTCTACCGGAACCGTGCCGGGCGGCCAGCCGATTACCTACACCATCGACAAGGATGAGGTGGACCGAATCCGTGATAAGCTCAATGCACAGGATGGGGAAATAAAGGGTTTGAAGGAACGCGGAATCCGTCTTCCGGCCATGGCATTGCCAACCAAGTTTACTGGAGAAGCTTCTAAGGTTCATGTTTTCCGTCGCCAATGTCAAGCTTATCTAGAGGCCCGTGATGCCGAGTTTCCCCAGGAAGACATCAAGGTGGCGTGGATTTACAGTCTCCTAGACGGGCCAGCGGCTAACTGGGCGACGGCTCTGTTCGACCAAGCCTCCCCACATCTAAGGTCAGCGCAACATTTCTTGGACCACCTTAAGGCGACCTGGGGAATCGAGGACAATTTGGAGGCAGCCGGGCACAAACTCCGCCGCCTCTTCCAAGGAGACAGACCCATGTCTCAGTACATAGCCGAGTTCCGAGTGCTGGCCCACAACACCGGCTGGAACGATGTTGCCCTCAGAGGACAATTTCGGGAGGGTCTCAACATTGAAATGCTGGAGGAAATCTCCAAGGTGGATCCTCCCCAAACGCTTGAAGCACTCATCGATCAATGTTTACGGGCTGAAGTCATGATTGCCAACAGGAAACAGTGGGTACGAGGCCAGAGCGGTAGAGCTGGGGCAAAACCCCCCGCTCCCGCCAGCGTTCAGCCGCGCCCAGTGTGGAGACCCCCACCACCATCCCCATACCCCAGAGGGAGCGAGGAGGTGCCGATGCAGTTGGGCAATGTGCGTCCCAGATTAGATGCCGCCGAGAAGGCCCGCCGCCAACGCCTAAATCTCTGTTGGTATTGCGGGAATGGGGGCCACTTCGCCAGAGAGTGCCCAGCCAAAGGGAAGCCCGCCGCCCGTCTTGCGGCGGCGTCCTCCACGGAGACGAAGGCGTCTGAGGCGGCTGGCACACAGCCGGCGGGGGAAGCCAACGACCGGGCGTAGAGAGGCTCGCCAACCCGGTCAAGAAACCCATTCAAGAGCCGCCAACCGGGGTCCTGTTCCTTCTAGTGGTCACCTTATGGTCAGCAAAAAAGGGACCCGTCATGATCCACGCCATGATAGACTCAGGAGCTACCAACAATTTCATTGATAGAGAGTATGCCGACTCTCTGGGATTACAATATCATGACTTCAAGAATGCCCGTGTGGTGCAAGCCATCGATGGCCGTCCTCTCAAGACGGGCCCCGTAAGCCAGTGGTCGGAACCCACCAGGATGTGGATAAGGGAACATATGGAAGAGATTTCCTTCTTTGTTACTGAGGTTCCCCATTTCCCTGTGATTTTGGGGATTCCATGGCTGACACTTCACGACCCAAGCATCTCCTGGTCCAACAGAGAACTGCAGTTTGCTTCAAGGTACTGCCAAAACCATTGCCTCGTAGCCAAGGTCTGCCATGCCACAGACACCGAGCCCATTATCACCTTGCCAAAGAAGTACTCCGAGTATTGGGATGTATTCAGTGAAAAAGAAGCCGAAAAATTACCCCCACATAGACCTTATGACTGTGCCATTGACTTGGTGGAGGGGGCCCCGATCCCACGAGGGCATCTCTACTCCCTGACTGAACCAGAGCAAGAAGCTCTCAGGGAATTCATAGAGACAAACCTTCGCAAGGGATTCATCAGACCCTCTCAATCCCCAGCCGCCTCCCCAGTGATGTTTGTGAAGAAGAAGTCAGGGGAATTACGCTTGGTGGTGGACTACAGAGCATTGAACAATATCACTAAACGGAACAGCTATCCCCTGCCCTTAATCTCGGACCTATTAGACCGACTTCGAGGAGCCAAGGTCTACACCAAGCTGGACCTACGGGGGGCTTATAATCTAGTTCGCATCAGAGAAGGGGACGAGTGGAAGACCGCCTTCCAGACTAAATTCGGATTATTCGAGTCCCGAGTTATGAATTATGGATTATGCGGAGCTCCCGCAACGTTTCAGCATTTTGTCAATGACATTTTTCAGGACTATCTAGATCGGTTCTTGATCATCTACCTGGACGATTTTTTGGTGTTTTCTAGATCACAATCAGAACATGAGAACCACGTTAAAATGGTGTTACAACGATTGCGGGATCATGGACTTTATGCCAAGCTGGAAAAATGCGCTTTTGATCTACAAGAGGTAGATTTCCTGGGGTACCGCATCTCGCCTCTAGGGCTCTCCATGGACCCGGCAAAAGTTTCAGCTGTATTGGAATGGCGGGCGCCAACCAACAAGAAAGAGGTGCAGCGATTCTTGGGGTTCGCGAACTACTACCGCAAGTTCATTCCAGATTTTGCCCGCTGGTCTGACCCAATCACCAGCTGCATCCGTGGGAAACAGCCCTTCTGCTGGACTGATCAAGCAGAGAAAGGGTTCCAGCAACTAAAGAAATTATTCACATCCCAGCCAATCCTTCAGCATCCAGATCCTGAAACCCTTTTTGTGGTGCAAGCGGACGCCTCTGATGTGGCAATTGGGGCTGTGCTCCTACAACCGGTGGGAGATCACCTTCATCCTTGTGCCTATTATTCTCGTCAACTTACCGCACCAGAGAGGAACTATACCATTTGGGAAAAAGAACTATTAGCCATAAAGGCAGCTTTTGAAACTTGGAGACATTGGCTAGAAGGGGCCAAATTTCCCATTGAAGTCCACACTGATCATCGGAATCTAGAACATCTAAGAACTGCCCGCAAGCTAAATCAGAGGCAGCAACGTTGGGCTTTATTCTTTGAACGTTTCAACTTCCAGATTCATTATGTGACCCCAGCCCAAACCCAGCAAGCAGATGCCTGGGCGCAGGACCAACTTCGCCAAGGTCTGCATTTTCCCTTTTCGCTTAAAGATGGACTGCTTTGCTATAGAAATCATGTTTATATCCCACCCGGACCGGGCAGGGAAAAAGCACTTCGTCTGTGTCATGACTGCAAACCAGCAGGGCATTTCGGACTATTTAAAACCATGCATTTGATCCTAAGAGATTTCTGGTGGCCCAAGATCCGCAAAGATGTGGAAAAATATGTCAACACCTGCCCAGTATGCCAGCGCTCCAAGATAAGAAGGGAGAAGCCCTCAGGGCTTCTACACCCCCTTCCTACCCCATCTCGCCCATGGGAAATAATTTCTGCGGATTTTATCACTGACTTACCACCTTCCTGTGGATTCACCACGGTCCTAGTGGTGGTGGACCTTTTCACCAAGTTAGCCCATTTCATTCCCTGTGAAGGCCTTCCCACGGCCCAAGAGACTGCAGATTTATTCCTCCAACATGTTTTCAGACTACATGGATTGCCCAAGAGTTTGGTCACAGACCGTGGATCCCAATTCACCTCTCGTTTCTGGAAGGCACTACAAAAACTATTGGGCATAGACTCTCGTTTATCTTCAGCTCATCATCCCCAAACGGATGGGCAAACGGAGCGCACCAATGCCACTTTGGAACAGTACCTTCGCTGTTATGTAAACTACCAACAGGACAATTGGGCTTCTCTGTTACCACTGTCGGAGTTTGCCTACAACAATGGAGTCCAGGCTTCTACAAAAGAAACGCCGTTCTTTGCAAACTACGGCTTCCATCCACGTTTCTTTCCCCCTGTCATTGAAACTTCAGAAGTTCCCGCAGCAGAAGATTGGCTGCAGGAACTCACAGCGGTGCAACAACTTTTGCTCCAGCAACTGGAACAAGCCAAGGAGGACTATAAACGTCACGCGGACAAACATCGCCAGCCGGGCCCCGAAATCAAGGTAGGAGATCGGGTTTTTCTGTCCACTCGCTTTTTGCCCTCCCATCGCCCTTGCCGGAAGTTAGATGCCCGTTTCATTGGTCCCTATCCAGTGGTGGCGCAATTAAACCCCGTGACTTTCAAACTCCAACTTCCGCGTTCAATGCGCATTCACCCAGTGTTTCACCGCTCCCTGCTCCTTCCGGCGGATGGTGTGCGGTCAGATGTAGACCGGCCGGCCCCCGTCCCTATTTTGGTGGATGGGGAGGACGAGTTCGAGGTTCAGGACATTTTGGATTCTCGCTTTCACCGCCGCCGCCTGCAATATCTCATTGACTGGGTGGGTTTTGGCCCTGAGGAACGCTCTTGGGAAGACGCCTCCACAGTCCATGCTCCTGATCTAACCCGTCGCTTTCATCAAACCTATCCCGCCAAGCCGCGAGCTCGCGCCTCGGGGAGAGAGTCCCAGTTTGGGAGGGGCCTTGAGGAGGGGGATAGTGTGATGACTCATGGGCCTTGTAGTCCTGCTCATGACATTGTAATGCCTGATGAAGAAGAAAACTTGGGTTTTTTACCTTCCCAGTCAGAACTGGAATCTTCTCAGCCAGATCTTTCCCAGGCAGATCTGGGAACCTTGCACCTGCAAGAAAGTTGTGTCCCAGAAGTATGTCAAACAAACCCTGAGCCTACATCTCCCGTGTTCTCTCGCCATGAGTTTTGTAAACAACAGAGGGGTTTGGAAGCAGCTTCGCGCAGGAGTGCTAGAATAGCAGCTAAGAATGTAGCCAATTAAGCCTGCTTTTCGTGAGAATCTTTAAGGAGTCAAACATCTGGTCTCAGAGTTTAGCTTTCGTTTCTGGTTCCCAGAGAACTGCTTCGGCGGGAAAGTTAGACTCTATATAGGTGTTTTACCCGCGAAGTAACTTTGCGGAGTCAATTCGTCAGCCTCCGGAGCGAGTTGTGTCTGAACAGCGCGCTCCGCTTCAAGCCTCGTTCCTGCTCAAGCCTTGTCCTTGTTTCCAGCCTTCGCTCCTGTTTCCCAGCCTTTGTTTACCTACGGACCTTGCCTTGTTTCCCAGGACTAAACCTTGCCTTGTTTCACGGATTTTACCAAGTTATTCCACGGACCTTGTTCTTGTTCCTCGTTACCTTGTTCCACGATTCAAGCCTTGTTTCAAGTATCAAGTTATTTCCTAGCCTTGCTCAAGTTCATGGACTAAAGGACCTTGTCATCTCCCCTCACTTTGCCTGGCAAAGTGAGTGTTTCGGTTATTGGATTACAACTTTGGACCTTAATATTTCATATTGGACATTGTTTCTTTGGACTAATTTTGACCTTTCCTGAAAGGTCTGCTTCTGGACTAACCTTTACATTCGCTTTTATTAACTTTATATATTTCCTTAATAAAGATATTAGATAGAATCTGGCCTCTGCGTATGGTTATTGGTGCTCTGTAGCCTGGGTCGTGACATGCCTGTGCAGCTAGACCATGAAAGATGCAAAGTAATGCTTCCAGGATTCAACACATAACCAACTATAGGTCTATAACAGTTAGAGGTGTGTAATACATTAAGTGAGAGCCAGCTTGGCATATTGATTTAACAAAGATTCTAGAGAACTGGGCTTGAATTCCTTCTTGGACATGGAAACCCACTGGGGTGATCCTGGTTAAGACACTTTTTCAGCCGAAGCAAAAGCAATGGTAAACTCTCTCTGAACACATCTTGCCAAGAAAATGCCATGATTGGCTCACATTAAGGTCATTCAAGTATGGAATGATTTGAAGACGCACAAGAACATCAATTTACAATATATTTGACTGCAAATTACATCCAAAACAAATACATATAGATAGAAACAAATATATAATAAATATATTTGGGGCTCAAATATGTTGTGGTATCCAAATTCCATTGACAATGCAAGAATTTGTAGTCCACAGAGAGTATTGCTTGTATGCCCTGGATTTATCCAAGGATCCCAGAACAATAGTGGCTTCCATAGTTGATTCTGAAAAAAAAAAATCAAATAAGTATAAAAGGAGCTTATTTCCATATTCCTGCTAAAGCCCCCTTGAAATTAATGGTATTTAAGCCATAACAGCAATTAATTTGTCCCACTGATGCCAGTGGAATTTAAATATAGTTAATGATTTCTGCATTTGAGTTGTGTAAAAAAAATCACTTCAGCTCACTTTTTCTCCTTCCTTTTCTATGGTTATCTTCTGACACAGTTGTGCGTGTTCGTACATTTAGTTCCTTAATTTAAAGTATCTTTAAAATTGGTTTCCTAAAATACCGCATATAGCATTTCTTTGTTATACTAATATTTATCTGTTTTCAGACACAAGCAGGTCTTCAACTCCAGCAACATTAGCTTCTGACCCAACAACATGTCCCATCATCCCTGGCTGTGAAACTACAATTGATATTTCCAAGGGACGTACTGGTCTCGGCTTGAGCATTGTAGGAGGAGCTGACACCTTGCTGGTTAGTAAAGACAGGACTTCACAATCTGTATAATCTAGAGATGAAACTTGTTTCATGAAAACTTGGTGCTAGCATAATCCTAAGTATGTCCGCTTAGAAGTAAAGTTCATTGCACTCAGTATTGGTCACCGAAAGATAAATGTATAGTGGACTGCAGTGGTAGACATATATTGTGTTAGCGGAATAAATGGAAAAAAGCCCATACATGTCTGTTCTCAAAAATGCATTTTCTAACTATAAACAAACTGGACAAGTTTTTTTTAATAAAATTATTCATATTGATTCTTTTTTGTATTGAAGAGTATTTGAACATCTACATAAAAGTTACCAAATATTACAAAATATGTTAGTTGCGCAATCCTTTTTGATGTCATTTTAAGTAATATTAGTATACCCCTATAATATAGTATAATTGTTTTTGCAATATAGTATTATATAAAACGGGAGCCCCTGGTGGCGCAACAGATTAAACCGCTGAGCTGCTGAACTTGCTGACCAAAAGGTCAGTGGTTTGAATCCAGGGTGCGGGGTGAACTCCCACAGTTAGCCCCAACTTCTACCAACATAACTGTTCGAAAACATGCAAAATGTGAGTAGATCAATAATCAGCTCTGGCTGATTACTTGGGGTTTCATTGCATTTTACATCCTTGTGAACTCTCCCTATTTCTTAGGTTTGGCATAGTTTCAGTACACACATATGTTGTCTAATACTACTGCCTCTAAATCTACAGGGAGCCATTATTATCCATGAAGTTTATGAAGAAGGAGCAGCTTCCAAAGATGGAAGACTGTGGGCTGGTGATCAGATCTTGGAGGTATAACATAAAGTGTATTGTTCATCTTCAATGTTGTAAGCATGCATTGTTGGGTGCAGGGAGGAAAATAACTAAAAGAGTTATCCAGTGTCTTCTTCAATTAAAGTCATGGACGGATTCAACTTCTTATGTCTGCCATTACATTTATTTTCCAGGTGAATGGTATTGACCTAAGGAATGCGACACATGATGAAGCCATAAATGTTCTCAGACAGACGCCTCAAAAAGTCCGCCTCACTGTTTATAGGGACGAAGCCCAATATAAGGAGGAAGACATGTATGACGTACTTAGCATAGAATTACAAAAGAAACCAGGAAAAGGTCTTGGACTCAGTATTGTTGGGAAAAGGTACGTTCATGAAGAACTTTCTGAAACTGTAATGTCTTTGAATAGAGGATAATACCAGACAGAAAATATTAGCAAGAAGGCAGATTCATCACCCCTTATGTTAGGTTTCAAGTATGATCCAAACAGCAGAAAACTGGATCTTGGCTTCAGAGATCTATTTTCAGCCCACCCTTCTTTCTTTCTGGTCCATGTATTCTGCAAGTCAAACTTACTTTCCTTTCTGTGCAGTTCAAATTAGAGCACCTACAAAATAGAACTATATAGAAGAAGAAGACAGATATAAGGAAATGTTGTTCTGTTTGCAATGGTGTGCTATAAATAGTTATCACAGCTTCCTCTTTGCACCAGATGGCAAACCTACTCAGAAAACAGCAAGGGCCTGTTATGTTTGTACCACTTGCGTGCAGAAAGCCTTAAGGAATAATTTAAGAATGCACCTCTTAAGCCCCTTAAGAAATATGGAGCCCCCTTGATCTAAAACATTGTTATACTTGAGAATTCCCTTCCTGTTGAAACTCAGATAGGAAACAAAGATAAGATGGTGCTATTACTTCATAATAGAATATTGTTTCATTATGGCAATACTAAATGCGTTACAGCCTTGTCACTCGCGCTGGGCATTTGGAGTCAACTTTGCTTCAACAAGCATTTCAAGTGGGTATCTGAAAGACTAGATCTCAGACCAACACATTATTGGGAAATTATATCTTATCCCCCTCCCAACCCATCAGCTTTGTGGGGGGAGTGATATGGAAAATAACTGCAAAAGAATCAGGACATTTCTTATATATGTTTCCTCCCCACCAAATTCCCAGTGAGATTATTGTGTAATGTATTTTAAAATAAAAATATGTGTTTTAAAAACCACGTTTTAAATCATTCTTAAAAACTGGCTTATTTTCTTTCTCACATGCTGCAGTCTGAGGGATATAATAATCTCACCTTTTAAATGCCACTATTTTTTGAAGGATAATGAGACACAGCTAGACAAAATCTACCTTTCCTGGAGTCTGTGACTCTTCCGCCCTTCTTTTCACACTTGCTGTTTGTTAAATGGAACCCAGTATTTATTATATACATGGAATCTGGACAAATCCCTTCCTGTGATTTTTAAATTTTTATTTTATTTTTAGCATACTTATCCCTTTAAGAACATAAACCTTTTGAACACATAAACCACTCTCTTTTGTGGCATGATGTCAGTTTTTAGCATTTTTGGACTGCAGGAAGAAATTTGTTTTTGTTGAATGAATTAAGAGCTTGGAAAGGTTAGTTCTTATGCTACAGCTTCCTCAGACAACATGATCAGTGGCCATGCTGGCTCAGGGATTCTGGGAGTTGTAGTCCAAAAGGGCAAATTTCCCAAGCTCCTGGGTTGAAGTAATGGCATGACATTGATTCTTACGTGTACCCCACCTGTCAGCATTACATGCACATACATGCATAAGGTCTGCGTGTGCAATGCTGTTGTGCTAGACTGTTTGTGCTTGGAAAAGAGGAAGAAAGAATTTGTGTCCATACAGCAAAATAATGCAACTCATTTTCATGCAAATGTGGATAGCAATGAACCTACTGGGAGGCATACACTAACCAATATTAGATTTTTTTCATTACAAGTCATTTTTTATCACAAAACATTATAGAATATTATAGACAAACCATCAAACCACATAAATCCGTATTGTAATTGCAGAAATGATACTGGAGTATTTGTATCAGACATTGTCAAAGGAGGTATAGCAGATCTAGATGGGAGATTGATGCAAGGCGATCAGATATTAATGGTGAATGGTGAAGATGTTCGAAATGCTAACCAAGAGGCAGTGGCTGCTTTGTTAAAGGTAAAGACAGAACAGTAGATAAAAAACTATTACATTATTTCAGACTAAGACCTATGCTTTATTGAATCAGTGCTTATCACTGTCTTTTACTACTTTATTTAATATGATTGGAATGAATTATTCTGCTGTCATTCTAGAGACAATCTAAAGCTTCAACTATTGAAGTTCTCTTAAATTTTAGATGTACTACTTCTCTTATTAGATTTTTATATGTGACACCGAGATTGGCATTTGCATCCCCCAAATTTATAAAGCAAATAAAAGTGCTGTGTTTTAGAAATGACTCCAACTTACATTTATTATTTCTTTCATCACACCCAGAACTAACTTTCTAAGATTTTATAAATGATGTCTTCTGATTTAGCACTAAATGGTTCAGCAAATGGCTGTGAAAGGCTATGTTCTAGGCAAGATCTTCTTAGCATTTCCACTAAAAAATTTGGGTTGTATTTTGTAGTGTAAGAAACAACTGGAAAGCATCATGTAAATTGTGTTGATTTTTCCTACTTGGAAACAAAGAGGGAAAGACCTGGTGTTTTGTATGTCCTATTTTTGACAGAATGGTTAGTAGTTAGACATCAGTGATCTCCTGTATTTCATTACATATATTGAGGCCAGTGAAGATACCTATTAGGGCATCCTTGCTGAGTATTTGGATAGGAGCTAATATGCTGGACTCAGAAAGAGCCTGCTGTAGTTGACTCTGGTGTTGCTGGAATTTTGAATTGTGAGCCCAGTTTCTTCATCTGGTGAGCATTTAATGAAAACTGATTCACTCTTGGCATATTCACCATTTGAGTGAATTGCCTTTCCCCATATGTTACATTTAGATAAAAACTTTGACTCTAAAGCACTGGAGTGAACTGGCAGTACAATTTTGTTAGAATTTTGTTAGAATCTGAATATTACTGTGCCAGTTGCCATGAAATTCATCTGATTTTTCTGTCCCTTTTATGAACTTTCTCCTGTAGAAATCTCATTTATGTCGCTGAGCCCAGTTGGCAACTGTGGACAATGTCATGGTTTTAGATCTGGTCAATGCCAACGTTGGTTTAGCATGTAACTGTCAACACAACAGGGTTTTCTGTTGGTAACTGTCTGAATTAGTCTTTGATCTTCCTTTTTAAGTGGGATGTGCCTTTAATGATCTTGGGTTAAGGAATCTGTGTCTTACAAATAATGCCTGCTCTCTAGTGCTCATTAGGTACAGTCAGACTAGAAGTTGGAAGAATAAAGGCAGGTCCATTCCATTCGGAGAGGAGAACGTCTCAGAGCAGCCAGGTTTGTAACTGCTTGCATTGGCTTCATTTGGAACCATCACAAGCACTGTTAAATTATATAAGCAAATAAAAAGGGAATTGATTTTGTAGTGCCAGTGATTTTTCTGCGGAGACCTATCGGAACTGAAATAAAACCGAAAGCCAAGTACATAAAAAGCATTTTATGTACTCATTTCCATGCTGGATTTATCCTACGTTTTGTTAAATAGCTCTGATTCTCAGAGGTGAGATGTAGCAGAAACCTGATCAAAAGACAAGATGTAGCTAAGTTATATTGAATGTTAAATTGACAGTTAGATATACGACTTCTGCTATCATAGTTAAACTTTTAGGGCATGTTGTTTCCACACACCCTGTTTTTTCTGTCCCTTCCTGTGAGCAGTGCATTGTGTACAGGAATATTCTTCTTAGTGGTGTGACTTCAAGTCATTTCTAACTTATGGAAACTCTAAAGTGATCCTTCCAATGTAACTTACCCAGAGTCCCTCAGTGGGTTTCCCTCTGGTTTCTGAAGTTATAGTCCTGCATGTGCTTTAGTGGTTCATGTAAAAAAAGGGACATGGTTCATCATCATCTTCCTCTTACAGTGACTTTGCTATGCTTGCAGTCAAGGTAGCTGTGGAAATTACTGATTTAGTGAGGGCAAGCTTGCAATATCTCATAGAACTAGGAATTCTTTTCTCTCTCCCAATAAATAATTTCCTGGTGCACAATATTTTATATCGATCTGTCACAAATTTACTCTCACTACCCTTATATTCAGCAAACAGTCATAATTGCAGACCCATGCATGTGCTTTCGCTCCTTAAGAGATCTTGAGTCCAACTGATAGGCATAATTAAAAAATGACAAAAATATGAGGCAACATTGGTAGAAATTCATGTGGAAAGAAAACAGGATATAAGGACCTAGGAATTATTCTCCCTGGTATTTTTCTCTCTCTCAGGTCAGTGAAGGAAGTGGCAGCCTCTCATCCTTCAGTTTCCCAGGTTCTGGATTGAATGCACCTGAAAGTTATGAGAACACTCTGAAGAAGAATTCCTGTAAGTTTCAATCAGGGGAGACATGAGCTTGGAACATTCTTATTTGTTTGTTTGGTATATTTATTTTGGTAGTTATTCAGTTTCTGTCACACTATTCTTTCCTTTTTGCAGTGGCATCTGAAATACAAGGATTACGAACAGTGGAAATCAAAAAGGCAAGTAGAATAATAATAATAATAATAATAATAATAATAATAATAATAATAATAATAATAATAATAATAATAACAACAACTTTATTTTTATACACCGCCCCATCTCCCCAATGGGGACTCAGAGCGGCTTACATGGGGACCAAGCCCGAAAACATACAACAATAAAATGATAAAACAATTATACCAACAATAAAACATCAATATCAATAAAACCAACATAGTAATCAACATATAGCATAAAATATTAAAAGCAGGAGTAAAACAAGGATCTGGGCCAAAGTGCAAAATATATCAAATGGGAGAGGTAGTTTCTCAATAAAGTGCAAAATAGTAGTGGCAGAAAAAACCTGTAGTTGAATGGGCAGATAGTTCAACCTAATAGTTAATATTGTAGTTAATCGTAGAATGTATCTTGCTAAATGCTGAGTTTACCAACTGGATGACTTTGGGCAAATCACACTGTCTCAGACTAAGAAGAAGGCAAGGGCAACCATCTTCTTAGCAAATGGGATTGTAATAGGTTAGAATCAACCAAAAGGCAGGAATATTCTTGTTTTGATCATCACAATGAAAGGTGTGTTTTTTTCTACCAATTTTAGTAGGGAAAATAAACATTTGATCATTAATTCTTCAAAATTGGAATAGTATTTTCTTAAAGCAGAATTTAAGAAAGGCATAGCTCACTTGTTGCTTTTCAGATTCTCTGGAACAAAACTAGCTGTAAATATTTAATTGGGAACACAGTTTTCTTTATATAGCATAGCACTGTTACTTCCATTAGAAAGGTTTTGGTTTTTCAAGTGACAACTTGTTTATAATCAGAGCTATTTTTATTTACAAATTTCCTACTTTCTTTTCTTATGGATGAGTTAAAAATATGTTGGGAAGTTAGACAAAATATGGTATAGGATTTTTTAATCAACCAAGGAGTGTTAATGTAAGGGTTAAATAGCTTGTTTGCCCAAGCCTATCCAGAGCTTTGAAACATTTATTTTTGGGCTACAGTTTCCAAAATTTCCCAGCTAGTGGCCATTGTGGCTAAGGGAGTCTGCAAATTGTAGTCCAAAACTATAATCATTTTCATACGTTCTGATATCTTATTGGAAATTGTAAAGGTGCAAATGTTTTGAAAACTGAGATGGACATCCTGCAGATGGATCACATCTCTTTCCATTGTGAGACACTAAGAGGTAAATCATTTCTCAAAATATTTACCACAAGGGCTGTGGTAGTTCCCCATTACTATGATCCGTTTTTGTTTTCAGTACATATAAATAAAATATAAGATATTCTGCCCTACCCCCCATTTGTAGATGGTGGGTTTTTCGGCAATATAGTCACTGTCTTGTAAACTAGGTTTGCCGAAAGGAGTTCTTCCAGTACAAACTGTGGAACACTTCTTAGTGGGAAGTAGCATGAAGCTTCGATGTCCATGAAGGCTGTTGCTGTCTCCGCTCAAGACTGAATGAGACATAATATCTCACCATTGTGTTACTTTATGGAAAGTCACAGTACTGGCACCGGCTGTTATCTGAAATGATGATCTCCCAATATTCATCTACTGTGATTTAAAACTTGTTCAAAATATGTACAGAATGTATCAAACATTACTGTTTGTTGTTCTTTACATTTTCTGCCACAGGGCCCTTCAGATTCTCTGGGAGTTAGTATTGCTGGAGGAGTTGGAAGCCCTCTTGGAGACGTTCCCATTTTTATAGCCATGATGCATCCCAATGGAGTTGCAGCACAAACGCAGAAACTTCGGGTAAGAAGAAAGCAATAAAAAATGATCTAGCTTCAAGTATCTTGCAAAAGGTTTTGCTGCTTTTATCTGCTTGTTAACTATATAAGAAAATGTTGCCTTAGCGGGCAAGTGGGAATTATGTGGCCTGTAGACTGATTGTCGTCTTTGGAGAAATTCTGTGCAACCCTTGATGCACTGAGACTTCCCTCTCAAATATTTTTTTAAAATGTCAAAATGCTTCAACTATTTGCAATCAAACAACATCTCATGGGAATAATTGAGACTTTGCTCAAGTCCAAAGTAGCAATAACTCCTTCAAACAATAGCTCCTTCAAGTTGCAGAAAGTGGTGAAAGCACTATGGCCCACAAAGGGTCATGAAGTGCTGAAAATGGCCCTCCAGTACCATGTGCCTACTCCTGTCTTAGTAGGCAAGCAAATCTTTGTATTTTGGTTTTTTAAAATGTATTTAGTAGTCTGAAAAACTCCCAAAACATTCTACTCATTTCACTCCTTAGCAAGTAGGCATTATTTTTCCTTGCGGAATTGATAATAATTCAGTCTCAGGATATTGAAATGAGAGCAGCATGGCATAGTGGTTTGACTATTAGACTATGACTTTGGAAAGCAGGTCTAACTCTCTTCACTTCAGAGGAAGGCAAAGGCAAACCCATTGGCTGGTTTCTTATCATTAGTTAAATGCTAAAAATGAGGTTGGGCAGGTGTACAAAGGCTTTGTCAAAAGACACTTCTTTTTCAGGTGTTTTTAAGCTTCTTTATGTCTGCACTGTCTTTGTTGAAAACTTGGTTATTATTGATGTCTGATTTCTCTTTTACTATGACTCCGTTTCTTTATAGGTTGGAGACAGAATTGTTAGCATTTCTGGAACATCTACAGAAGGCATGACTCATTCTCAGGCTGTTAGTTTGCTGAAAAATGCTTTGGGCACAATTGAAATACAGGTAAAATTAAAGCATGTTTTCATTGATCTTCAGAGAATAGATTCAAGCTTTATTTTCAAGCTGTGAACATAAAAAGGAAATCTGTGAAGTTTAGAGAAGAATCTGGCTTTTGATGGCTATTATTTTTGGTGTGTTTCATTTGTCTTATGATTTATCCATATTGTTAAAAGCGAAAATTGCTTTGTTGCACTTTTTTCTGCAAAATATCCAGAGATTTGTAATCAGTATGTTTCTGAAGATGATTTTGGGTAGTCATGGGCTGGGGAAACAGGGGGAAGAGTGCAATTGGAAGCATTTGAGAGTGATCACAGAAAAGCATTTACCCAGTCTTGTCTGTAAAAATATATCTGTCCTTTATGTGATCATCTACTGTATAAACATTTTCAAAATACTTTTGCATCAAAATGATTCTGTCCCAGCCATACTTACTGCTGCCAAGGTAATTTCATGTCTCATTTCTGATATATAGGGGACAATCATTCAGAGTACCACTACCTTCTGAAGAACATGGTCCCACCCCCCACCCCCCCACCCCCCAATGAATCTTACTGACTTTAGTCTACACAGGCCTAAATCTGTTTGCAGGTTCCAGCTAGAATACACTTATTAAATCAATGGGATTTATATCGCTGTTGATGTAGACTATAAAAAGTGATTCAGTGGATCTACTCCAGTTGGGGCTGCATCTATGCAATGAACTTGCTGTAGACCAGAAACCCTCCCTTTCTAGTCAGATGTAGAGCCAGAGAACTGCAATGGCCGACTGTCCCTTGCAATAGTCACAGAATGCTTCACTAGAGCAGTGTTTCAAATATTTATGTATTTATATACCTTATTTATACCCCGCCTTTTTCTACTCCAAGGGGGACTCAAGGCGGCTTACAAACAACACTTATACAATGCCTTAAGGCATAAAACATAATCATTAGATAAACATAATCATGAGATAATTAATTTTTGAAAGAAAAGATGCACTAGAAAACAATTTAAAAAACACCCAAAGCACTTGAATTAACGTATTATACAAGCAAAAAGGCAACATTCCACCTGAATTAAGTATAAGGTAAAGGTAAAGGTTTCCCCTGACGTAAAGTCCAGTCGTGTCCGACTCTGGGGGTTGGTGCTTTAACACACTGAGCTACCGGAGGCTCCGAATTAAGTATAGGGATGGGGAAAACAAATTGGAATGAATGTTTAATTTAGAAGCTTTCAGTGTTGGTTCCATTGTTTAATTCAGATTAATCATTTAGGATTGAAAGACTGAGAAAGCCAAGCAATACAGAGCATGAGAAAAGAGAAAACCCTGTTTATAGGAATATCTTCATGTTTCCTGTAAGAACAGTCAGAGCTCCCTCTCAAAGTTCTTAAGTGACCCACAAATGGTAGCATGTGTTAATTTAAAAATTCAATAATTAGAAGCTTGGGGATGTTGCTGTCTGGTATGTAGAATTCCATTCTGTTTCACTTTATAATCTGGATACACATTTCCTTTACAAACCTGCAGGTTGTAGCTGGTGGAGATGTCAGTGTTATAACCAGCCAGCAACAAGATCCACCAACATCTAGTCTTTCATTTGCAGGACTAACATCAAGCAGCATATTTCAAGATGATTTAGGGTAAGCACTTTAAAAATACATCACTTTGAATGTGCTTTCTCTTAATTCATCAGTAAGCAAACTAATTTAAAATAGACACCATCCTATATGAAAGTTGTTAAAGTTTTGAGGGCCTGAATGCAATTGGGATTGATGGCTTCTGTGTCGATGGAGCAAGTGAATATCTTCCATGTTTTAGACTAAAGGTCCATAAAAGTAGCCAACCTACACCCTTCAATACTTGGGTCTCCACAAAACCAACATATTGGATTAGTATGGATATGGAATGTATTTGAACTCATGACTTGAAAATCGCATACATTATGAGGAACTACAATCCCATTTCTGCAAATTTTGTTTGAAAGCATTCCCTTACATTGCACATTGGTCCACCATCACATTTCTTGGAAACTCTTGTCAACATTCAGTTTCTGAAAGCATTCGACACACTATCATGGGGGTGGAGTCAGGGAGGATGTTTTTTCAGGTGCCATTCTTTTACAGTTGTGACAGTAATGTACCACCGAGTGTGTGTGTGAGAATCTTGAGGAAATGGTAGTGAACATTCCGGGTTCTAGCTCTGTGAAAATATGAGAGCCTTGTTGAGTAAGAACCTGAAGTAGTGAGATGTGACTACTACTAGGCTTCAAGCATCAGAGAGGAACTCACCCCCACCTTCATTACAGACCTCCACAATACAAAACCATCACTCTGGATCGAGGACCAGATGGCCTGGGCTTCAGTATTGTTGGTGGGTACGGAAGTCCTCATGGAGATCTACCCATTTATGTTAAGACAGTATTTGCAAAGGTAAGAGCAAAATCAGAAGATTCATATTGTTCAGTATTAACATATCCGATACATTCATATCGATCTTAGCCAGCGGATAATGGGTTAACTCCTGCCACTGCCCAGGCTAGGTAAGAGAACATGTTATTTTAAAATGAACATCTGATGTCCTCATCTCTTCATGCTTCAGTTGTTCTTCCCTGCCTCGCCCAGAAAAAGTCAAATGTCTGTCTCCTCCACTTTCTCTGGCCTTATTTCTTCAATCTAATTCTGCTTCCTTCAAGATTGAAGATATTCTCGAATTCCAACAATCAGGACTTAAGCCAGACAGCAGTACTAGCATTAATTTTGTCTTAATCTAACCTATATTGAGAGATTTCCCAATGGGGCAACCCTCTTCTATTCTCCTGTGATCCATAGGTTTCCCTCCTGGGATTGCACAGTGCTCAAGTTCGACCTAAGCCTTCCTGTAAACTACATAATACTACACCACTCAGGACTCTCACAACACCTTGTTTCCCATTGCAATCATTTGAATCAGAAGGTTTTCACAACTCACTGCCTTGTCCATTATTGCATCTCAGAGCAAATTTAAAGCTGACACAGTTTCTCTATGGCTGGATCCTTTTTATGGTCCAAGATAAACTATGTCTCATCTCTCTCAGCCCATACTTTATTATTTCTGTCTTCCCCCATCACATTCCTTGGAAAAATAGTGGCACAAATCAGATGTGAGAAGAGTCCTGAAACTATATTTCAGGCGTATCAAAGCATTCCGAAAATCAGAGGCACTTTTTGTATCCTTTTTTTCCACCTCTCTGAAAATGAAGGTATTGTTGGCTACTAGCCAGATGGATCAAAGCATTAATATGTTTGGCCTGCAAGACCCTAGGTCTCCAAACTACAGAATATAATAGCACACTGAACTAGATCAAATGTGCCTTCTTTGCTAAGGCACGTCTAGAAGAAATCTGTCAAGCAGCCACGTTCACCAAGCACTGTAAACTAGAATTGATCACAGCCAGAGCCTCCTTCAGTAGAAGGGTTTTACAACAGGTGGTGCCTCGTTGAAACATATTCTTGTCACCTCCTGCCCTAATGTACATGTCAGCTTGTCTACAGCCCATTCCTGGGTGGTTCTTGCTTTGTTGGCTTAGAATAGCACACTGATGGACTTACCATAGAGGTCCATTCTTGCCAAGGAGAAGGAGCCATCTAGCCACAGCTGGAGTGGCAAAACCTTAACTCTTTTCTGGGCACGAGGAGCCTTTTCTGTTCTTCCTCTGTCTTGGCTTGTGAATCAACTAAAGCAGAAAGAAATTAGGGCCAATAGAGCTTCATTTTTAAAATACTGCAATACCTTGCCAAGCCAGGGCAGAGACAGAAGTTAACCCATTCACGGATGGCTCCTTCTCCTTGACAAAAATGGACCTTTCCCTTAAGTCCTTCAGTGTGCCATTTCATAAGCCATTTTCCATCTCCCTGAAAGGCACATGATTTGAAATGGTGACTGGATGATATTCTACATACATTTGCACCCTCTGTTTTTCATGCATTGTACTGTCCTCATTGTTTCTGATTGTATGTTCCAGCCTATATGGAATATATATTCATATACTTAAAGGGTATTTTCTACTCAGTCTCTGGTTCTTCTTGTTTTCATTCTCAGCTTCTTTTAGCCAGCATGCATTTCCTGTTTTTTCATGACCTTCTCTTCAGTACACTTTCTCTGTAAATCCATGCCTGTGTAATGACCTCCCTGCTTGTTTGCTTGTTTGCTTTCTTGTTTGTGTGTTCAGAAGTACTTTAGTAAAAAGATAGCATTTTATTTTTTACTTGAATGCTTTAACCTTTAACAAAACGTTGAAGTAAAGGGGTCCAGGTTGTAGGATAATGCCAAATAAAGATAAGTGCAAGTAAACTCCGAAGCAAAATGAGGGAGGAGGGGAAGACAATGCATGCATAGCTATCACAACTTGATAAATATTGATATTGCAGAGATATATTGATATATATTGATATAGTCTGTAAACAGTTTTTTTCAAAATGGAATAAAATGTGTGTGTCAAAAGAATGATGCTTTTAAGGAAGAGATGGCAAAATGGAAAAATAGTTTGATTCACTGGAGAATACTAGTAGTATTTGCAAACAGGGCAATGATTTAGGTCCTGATCGAGTAAGATTTGCTTTTCTTTAACGAGCGCAATATCATAATATATTTCTGGAGGTACTAGGGGCCCCTCCAGATATACGGTATTTCATGGCATAATAGTCACCATCGCATAGTAGATGCATCCCCCCTCCCTTGCCTGGGTGAGTGAACTAAGGGTGACATTACTGTTTTGGTGCCATGATGCAGGGAGGTAAGTCAAGTCCTATCTCCAAAAGGTGCTGTCCCCTTTGAAGGTGCAGCCATTCAGGTGGGTGAAGCATACTCGCTTGCGCGGTTCTGCCCTCACAGGGACTACAGTTACACAGTGAAAGAAGCCCCTCAAATGGGGCCTTTTTCACTGCATAAGAGTTGCCATTGCATAATAGTTGCACCCCCCTTTCCCCCAACAAATGGGGTGGTGAGTGTGCCTGTTATGTGATGAAAAACAGTATTTAATATTCCAGGAAGTCAGAACAATACAAATTGGAAACATATGATTGCTGAGCCTTTCTGCTTTATTTGGGGGCAGAGAGGCGAAAAGTATGAACAAGTGAGCCAGTGTAGTGTAGTGGTTTGAGTGTTGGACTAAAGCTCTAGAGACCAGGATGCAATTCCCCACTTGGCCATGTAAACCCATTGGGTGACATTAGGTAATTCACTTTCTCAGCCCCAGAATACACTGTGATAGGTTCACCATACAATCATTTTGAGTCAAAAACAACTTGAAGGCACAAAAGCAGCCACATTTGCTAGAGAGCCCAGCTGCTGTGCAAGAAGCTCCCATTCAAAGTACTGTATCACTTTGCATGTGCAAACTAGTACCTTGTTATTTTGTCCTTTGCAGGGTGCTGCTGCAGAAGATGGACGCCTAAAGCGAGGGGATCAGATCATTGCTGTCAATGGGCAGAGCTTGGAAGGGGTCACACATGAAGAAGCTGTATCTATTCTGAAAAGGACAAAAGGAACTGTCACATTGACTGTTCTCTCTTGAATCCTCTACCCAAAGGGGTCAGCACACAATTCCTCTGTCCAAATTTGTGTAGCAGAGAGAATGGACATGTTTATGTAGCTCTCTTGTGGTTGCAAATTGTCAGGTTCTTCTACATCAAAGGTGAAAAAATAACAAATCCTATTTTTATAAACAGTAGAAATATTTTCTTGCGAAGGATTTCAAAGATGGGTTCTGTAGTGTAGGACTGTGACAGGAGATCTAGATAACATTAGTAGAATCACAACAGAGGAATGTGGAGACAGCGTGGAGTATGGAGACAGAATAAAAGGACCAAAAAAGAGAGATATTTTGATAATGTTGAGACACATGGTGTTGGGTGTAATAAGTTAGGTGTCCTGGATTTCTAAAAATGCACAATCCTTGGGTGTTTTTTTTTAAATACCAGCATTACATAAGTAATGCTAAATTAACAGACAGAAGTTTTAAAAACATGGGTTGATCAGGCTGATTAAATTGTACTACTGCTGTTATTATATGCTCAGCAGTGAAATGTGAAGTTCCAAACTCTTTTCTGTAATAACTTTGGATGGGAAACAACACATTTTTTAAAAAAAAGAAAAGGGTTTATAAGCTTGCTCAGCATTCATGAAAACTGTAATTCTGGACTGTTATTTTTATTCACTAGTAGCAAAATGCCCATCATTGCAAGCAGTGCCTCTGTTATGTCCCAGGGATATAGGTCACCTCCTCTTCCTTCTCTGTACAGTTTCTGGCTGTGATAGCTAGGCCATGCAAGGTCAAAACTGCATCGAATCATAGAATCATAGAATAGTAGAGTTGGAAGAGACCTCATGGGCCATCCAGTCCAACCCCCTGCCAAGAAGCAGGAAATCGCATTCAAAGCACCCCCGACAGATGGCCATCCAGCCTCTGCTTAAAAGCCTCCAAGGAAGGAGCCTCCACCACAGCCCGGGGGAGAGAGTTCCACTGTCGAACAGCCCTCATAGTGAGGAAGTTCTTCCTGATGTTCAGGTGGAATCTCCTTTCCTGTAGTTTGAAGCCATCTGCAAAGCAGATTTTCCTATTTGCATTGTTTCTCATATTCTCTACAGGAGTGGATGTTAATTGTTACACAGATACATGCACACATGCATAAATGCACACACCTGATAGTTTTTGGTGGAGATTTTGATCTTAAACTCTGGCTTTGACCCTAAATCTTTAGATTAATTGCAGAGGAAACTTCGGAAATGTAGACAGAGAGTCTAGAGGATAAATGTAGAGGCAGTTATTTTTAATAATTTTATGTACTTAACTATATAAATTTGGCCTCTGCTGTATGATATTTGGAAACCCCTGTATGAGTTACAGCATGACTCTCGTATCTTTGGAGAATGTATTCTGAACTTAGAGTGAAAATGTGAAACCACTGATAATAGTGAGTCATACTGAAATGAACAACTTTTGGTGAAAATATACTATAGAATTGCACTAGAGGACCTAGAAAATGCCTAGAAGAAATATTTTTTTTCAGATGTGTAAGTGAAATCGCAGGTACCAGTCCTATGAATACAGGGATCATACTGTATATGCAAAAGTGTATCTGGGATCTTTTAAATGTGAATCCCAAGTATAGAACTTTAACCTTCCTTTGGACAAGACATCTATTTTGCCAGTGAGCCTTTCACCCCTGAAATATCACTGAATATCACCTATTATTTTCTTTTTTCATGACACCTAGCAGTAGAGGAGGATGAGAACTTCATTTCAAGAATTGGGGGATATGAATTTACCAACATTTGAAAATGTCTTCATCTGTAAGATGGAAGAGTTTAAAACATTCTGCTATGGTAAAAGATGAAACTGATTTGTTCTTCCAAACTTTGAACTATAAATATTGAAACCCTCAGAAGTCTGGATTAGAACTCTTGGCTTTTAGGGCTGGATTGGGGTTGCCATCCCTTTTATATGTAAGCAGATACAACCTAGTACTCTCCAAACTGAGAGGTGAATTTACTGAGGTGGGGAAAAAATGTTTGAATGATTTGCAATTAAAATTCATATATTTCTTTTAATTCATTTTTAAACCTTTGAACTCTAGAAAAAGCCAAAGTGATGTATTTCCCATCCTTACTCAGGAACCTGAGTTAGTAATAGAGTATGAAGTCAGATGTCTTAAGGAAGGCATTGCGTTAAATCATACTTTAGTTTCTCCCAAGTACAGTTTAGAACATTTCGTTCTTGGAGCTACAACTCTCAGAAACCTTTAGGCAACATAGCAAGCCCTCAGCCCTATGTTTCCATTCTTACACTGTCATCGTTTGTATGAGAGGTTGTGTATGCAATTTGGGAGATGTCTGTAAAATTAAAGAGTAGTTTTGAGATGTAACCCAAAGAGAACTATAATCACTATTGCCAGGAGCCAAGAGGAATGAGAGATCACATCTGGGGCAAATTTTAGAGAGCTGTCTGTGCCTGCTGTTTTTATTTGATGTATACCTGAATTCACAACAGATAGATTATTTGCTCTTTCTTATCACTACAGTGAGACTTTATTTCTGTGAAGATTTATTCCTCATAACAGCATACTTATATTTTGTGGTTGACAGGGACAAATGCTTCACATCCCCAGCCATTGTTTAATGCTGGATGTTGTTTGCTCTTGTTCATGTCTAGTATTTTCATTCAAATGCTCATAAAATGGTTAATATCAGGACATAAGGAACATGTTAGGCTTCCACCATGATCACACCACATCTGTGGAGAACAATAGTCCAAAGAGGATCACAGTGTCTATAATGGAGCTTCTTCATGCAGTCATGAATGTTGATGAGCAAAGCAGAGATTCTCCTGTTCAAACTATCACTCCAAATCTGAAAAATGATGGATGCAACAATATGGTGACGTCCTGCAATGCCCCTGTGCATACATTAATTTTAAACCTTTTTGTGATTATTGGTATAGTGCTTAACTTTGTGCATATTTAAACAATACTAAACTCTAGGGCACATTGTTTTGAGAAGCATATGAGTGAGAAACATCCAAAGAGTAGCTCTGTGATGCAGAAGAAAAACAAGGAACAAAAATAATTTGCAGTTGAAAACAGAGGCAGTTGATATTCAGAAATCGGTGAGGGAGAAGCAAAAGCTTAAAGCATAATCCTAAGTATATTCACCCAGACCTAAGGCCCAAATTGAATTGACTTAGACTGTAATCCTATACACACCTAAATAGGACAAGATCTTGTTGAACTCATTGGGGCTTACTTCTGAGTGGGTGTTTATAGGATTGTTTTGCCATTCTGTCTCCTGTGAGCATCTACTCTTTCAATCTGTATGTAATGTTGTATTCATTTCTTTAACTTTTCACCTTGCCCCACAGCACAGTTTTCTATGGCCATCACAGAACCCTCTGTATCTTATCTTATTCTGCTTATCCTACATTAAAAGTTTAAATTTCATAAGAGTAGCCCAAACAAGGATTTTGTGAGCCCTTTATTTTCTCTGTAACATGTACCTAGTTTTCAGAGAGTAAGTAGTGGTTTATTGTCATATTTCAAGAGAGAGAGAGATATTGCAGAATAAAGTACATTCAAAGAAACACAGCTCCTTTTCCTATCTATCCTATACATGCCAAGGTTTTTCACTGTTCTCAGGGCTTGCAGTTTGTTTGTTTATTTCCATCATTTAGATCACATTTTGTTTAAAGCAATCCATTTACCCTTTTTGTGGAAATCATTTTGCATCCCTTTGTGCTTTACTATGAATTGTTTTTTTTAGAGGAATGGAAGCTTCTTTAGATTCAAGGCAATCTAGAACTGCCCCCATGCTAAATTATCTTGGTAAGTCATTAATGGCTGGCAATGCATTGCTTCTACTAAGAAGAAAAGCTAATTTTCAAGTAAAATAGTGCACCAGAAGAGAAGTCTATAAAAGCACTGAACCAGCTTGAAAAAAAGGTTAAGCATGTTCAAGTCTAGCAGGAAACATTTTCCCCATCCCCAAATCCCTTTCTTATGCTGGAAATAGCCACTATAGAATTTCATAAGACAGTAAACTTTCACAGCCAAATTAAGAAAGCTATCCAAATGTGTGCTATTTCCTTAGAACATTGTAATGGAAAAAATTAAACTTAATTTCCTAGAAGTGTGTTACTCTTGTTGCTAAAGTAATGTCAGATCTTTTGATGCATTCTCTCCTGAAAATATAATGGAAAAGTAAGGTTTCTCATTCACCAGAACAATGATTTGTCATCAGTTTCCTATTGTTTTCTTGAGTCTTGTTGATTGCTCTGCAGATGTTCAAAATAATATAAGAGGCTATCGATTGAATTGTTGATGTTTAATGAAAGAGGAAATTTAAAGACAAACCAGTTAGAAAAATAGGAGAAGCACAAGTAGCTTTTCTTCAGAATGAGGGGAGAATTAGGAAGTTATTGTGATATTTTTAGAAATCTGGTGGTTAATAAAAACTTAAATGAATGAGGTCATTTGGTATCATTAATTAATTACAGATGTTACATGGGCTCGCCCCCATAAAATACAGTAACTGGAAGCAATCAGTGTTGAATTACTGTCTTGTATGCACTAACAACTTAGAATGTGTTATGGCTACTTTACAATATGTGCAACCACTTGAAATATTCTCTATATTTGTAACAGATGTAGTGTACAGATATTTTATTACTGCCATTGTGTCTAAATGCAGAATTAGTTTAATAAATGTGAAGCTGTCTGTGGTGAACAAATTTCAGGTGTCTTAGTGATTTCCTGGGGTTGATTTTACGGGGCTAACCTTCAGAAGCACTGTGATATCAATTCTGCCTTGCTTGGTTAACAAAGAACTGTAATTATTTTCACAACACCACATCTTTTCTGATTCTTTTGGAGGTCATCATAGCTACCAGAAATGGCTGCTGAAAACAAGCTAATATTTACATATTGAGCACTTCAATTTTCTAATCCTGAACATCTGTAAAAGATGATAAATAACCAACATGTCATGGATGATTTCATAATTCTGGATTTAGTAAATATAAAAGTTGTCCAAAAGAATGGCAATAGATGCATTCGGTGTTTACTTTTTATACTACACTACCCAGAAACCTGAGTCAGCAAGGTGTTTTATTTTTTTAATATATAACTTTGCTCCAAGCCACAAGTAATCTGATAGGACATTTCAGCTCCATAATTACTGAATAAATTCCATGTTCACAATCCATTAAGAGCCATGGCACTTCTGTTAAAGCCCTCTAAAAACAAGGTTTTGTGCACAGGTATGTTGTGAGGGAGCCATAATGTGTGAAAACTGCTTAGTATGTGAGGAACTGGTTGGAATTTCTATTTCACTAATGGCAATTAGCAAATAATACATTTTAGTGTGGTTGAGAATGATCCACATTTTTCGCAGTTTTCAAACATTTTAGATACATGAAAGTAATTAAATAGTCTGACTATCAGATATATTCAGGGCCTAAATACCCTGAAGCCCAGATCCTGTCTTATCTTGGAAGCTATGCAGTGAGTCCTGAATCATAAAATCATAGAGTTGGAAGAGACCACATGGGCCATCTAGTTCAACCTGCATGTAGGAAAAGCACAATCAAAGCACTCCTGACAGATGGACTGTTTAAAAGCATCCAAAGAAGGAGCCTCTACCACACTGAGGCAGTGAGTTCCACTGTTGAATGGCTCTTACCATCAGGAAGTTCTTCCTAACTTTCAGGTGTAATTTAAACTCATTGCTCCAAGTCCTAGTCTCCAGGGCAGCAGAAAACAAGGCTGCTCCCAATTCCTTACGACATTCTTTCACATATTTATACATGGCTATCATGTCTCCTCTCAACCTTCTCTTTTGCAAGTTAAACATACAAAGCTCTTTAAGACACTGTCTTCATAGAGCATGGTCTCCAGACCTTTGATCATTTTTGTTGCCCTCTGGACACCTTCCAACTTGTCAATATCTCTTTTGAATTGTGGTGTAGTCAGAGTCAATACCTAATACCAGAAGTTTATCTTTTCACTTGGGCCCCATCTAAACTGCCAAATAGTGCAGTTTGAAACTACACTTCCATATAATGCAGCTTGGAGACGTGGATGAAAGCAAGCAGTCTAGTTTGGGTTATCAGATTTATGGTGGAGGATACTCATAATTTTCTCATGTAATATAAATAGTACATGCAGCTATACGTCTTCCAACAGCTTCTGGATATTTGCATTCTCAAGTAAATAATTCAGATTGCAGTAACTTACATGTTGTCTTCTGTACACAGTTGCACCTCCAGTGTGATCATTGAACTTAACCTTCCTCATCAGGTATTCTTTGTTTTGAAAGAGCTCATGCTTGTGCCTTGCTAGTTGACATGGCCTTTGAACTGAACAAATACAGAGGAGTTCCATGCAAACATGTGAACACCAAGGCTGCCTTGTCAATACATTTTGGGACACTGTTAAAGGGAGAACAAATATTGTTTAAGGATTCAGATCTCCCCCAACTATTGGTAGGAATGGCAATTGTTCAATTATCTTCAAAATTATAATTGCTCTGAAAATCAGACAACTAAGATGGCAGTCCAAACCCAGATTCATTTGATTGACCTAAATCCAGTTGCTAGTCCCAACTGGCATTTATCTACCCAGTCAATTTTAAATTGTGAATTTTAATCTGCATTTAATCAGTGGATTTGAACTTGTATTTTAACTCTGTATCTTGCATGTCTTTTAATAGTGATTTATCTTTTGTTTTAATAATGTTGTACCTCACCTTAAGCTGCAGGGAGAGACGGGTAATAAATTCATTATCATTATAATCATTTTCAATTGCTGAGTGATAAATTTACAATTGCTTAAATCTTATTTGTCCAGTGGGTTTATTCTCATTGTGATTTTATAACTGGGTTTTGGCCACTAAATTCAGTGGAGCTTCCTTTGGCTCAAGCATGTTTATGGTTCTACTAATAAATGTTATATTCTAAACATTCAGTGAGTGTTAGACCTTCCAAGTTATACTTGGCTTGAACAGGATTGAAAGATACCGCATTTGCCTTCAATCAGCTGAATGCATTTTTTCATATGAACACTAGAGAGCAGTAAAGAACCAAACTTTGTTTTGCTGATCCTTTCATGCGTGCGCGTGTATTTCTTCAATTCGAAGATGCACCCCCATATAAACACCTTTAAAAATGGGGTGTGTTTTAGAATAACGGGTGATTCTGTTGATAGTGCTGAAATTAGGGTGCATGTTACAATCAGAGACATAAAGGTATCTTACTTTGGCATGTGTCTTTGTCTCAGGTCAGGCAACAGTGAGAGGGAAAATCAGCAAAAACATTTTTCTATCTCTTGGTTCACTGACGCATAATCTTGATCATGATTATGAACACATACTTAGTTTATCTAGCAACACATTCTTAGATCATCAAAATATGCTGAGGTCGGGGTTCACTGAGTTTCAGGGGCTTATAAAGCTCAACTCAAAGACGATACAAGATTTTTGAGCCCCAAAGGTATTTTCTATTTTCGGATTAAGAAATCTGAGATGAAGAAGAATTCCCTGCTTCTTTCTCTCTCCAAAACACTCTTGTTGGAAGTCCCACGATCCTCAAAACAACCTTGAACATAAGCTTTGCAGCAATGAAAGCAGCAGTAGCATTGCGGGAA
The DNA here is from genome assembly GCF_035594765.1 of Anolis carolinensis. Taxonomy (NCBI): domain Eukaryota; kingdom Metazoa; phylum Chordata; class Lepidosauria; order Squamata; family Anolidae; genus Anolis; species Anolis carolinensis. Next base: position 236,663,529 of record NC_085842.1, read on the forward strand.
AAGGAAACTTGTGTTTTCCACTCTGGCTTTCTTGTATGTAGATTATCAATCTATCACACCACAGAATTATAACATTTTGATTCCACTTCAACGGATTTCAGGTAGAGCTCATCTAAGACCTGAACAAGACCTATAGCACAGGGAGAGAGGATGTGGACCCCACCATAGTACCAACAGTTCTGTCTTTCTCCTTTCTCCTAGGAGGCCTAGGTATCTAATTGTGGATAACAAGAGCACATGGAAGAAAACCTTTTAATGTCATGTACATGATCAAATGCCATAAAAGGGAATATGGGCGATCTCATAACTTGAGGGAAATGATAAACAAAGCATGTTGTGTTACCCCCTCCCCATTTCCATTTCCTCATACTGTGTCATCAACTTTTTCCAATTGGATTCCTGGTAGAAGAAAGCTAAAAGGTCACCTACTCCTCAAATAACCAATCATTTCAGTGTCACTAATCATTATCATCAGAGTTAGCTGGCTGACTTAGCTGACTCATGCTCTAGGAGAGGGACAATGGGCTCATCTACACAGGCATTAAAACCCAGACTCACCAAGTTGGCTTTTGACAATCGTCACACCAGTTCTTCATTTCCAGTAAGTATCATGGATTAATTTGACCTAGCCTGATGTCAGTAAAAGTTGGAGGATATACAGGAAATTGCTTGAAATCTAAAATATCCTGGTGACTTCAGAGCTGCGTGGACAGCCAGATTGAGTCCAATTGGACTGGTCTGCTATCCATATGGGGCACTGCCATAATCTTTTTTTCTCTGCACCAGTGTTTCTCAAACTCTGCTCCTCCAGATAGTTTGAACTTCAGATCCTACAATTCTTAACAGCTGATAAGCTGGCTGGGATTTCTGGGAGCTGAAGTCCAAAACACCTGGAGAAGCAGAGTTTGAGAAACACTGCAAGTCTGCACCCATCAGATTGGCTCACTCCTTTCTAGTCACATGAGTGCCTGTCATGGGTACTCAGAAAGGAGTACCCATGACAGCCAGGAGTTCACACAGATCTCTGCACCTGGTTGGCAGCAATGATGGCAACACTGGAGCCTGAGCTGACAATCCAATGGAGCTGACATGGTCTTGGCCTGATTGAATTGTATATACTCCAACCCACCACCGTTGCAGATTCGGAGGGGGTGCTTCCTGGGACCATCTGGTGCAATGGTTCCCAACCTTTGAGCCTCCAGGTGTTTTGAACTTCAACTCCCACAGTTCCTAACAGCTGGTAAACTGGCTGGATTTCTGGGAGTTGAAGTCCAAAACACTGGAGGGTCAGAGGTTGGGAACCACTTATCTGGAGCATTTCTACTCCAGAGAGCCACCAGATTTACTAGCCAGTGTAGATATGGCCTTATCAGGACAACATCAGCATTCATTGCTAAGATTGAGCAACTGACACATTTTTTTAAATCTTTGTTTTTTTAGAACCAACAAACTTATCTCAAAACCTTCTGGAGTCATTTGTCTATGTTGTATCCCACCTTGAACCTTGATGAGAGGAGGTGAAAAAACAAAATAATTCTCCTCATCGTTAGGGCCTACCATGTCTCGAATTTAATGTTTTGGGGTTTTTTTTTGGTTTTCTAGTACAAACCATTGGGAGAGAACTAGTTGCTCAAATTCCCAGATGAACATTTGGATTGGGGGTATAGTTCAAAAGAGATTGGGTCTGGATCAATTGGGAATGAATTGGGCCCAGATCTGAACTGCATGATTGGGATCTGAACCAAATAGGGATCCTGGACATGCCCCATTGGAAGCCTGCAAGCTATTGGGAGGAAAGTGGGATACTTGGTATGAGGAAAAGGCCAAACAACCAAATGCTGATCAAACCCCAAAGGTTTTGCGTAAGAGTGGGAAATAGCCAGGAATAAGTTCTTCATCTCACAAAGAGCCACAATAAACCTCTAGGGGCCCTTCCACATAGCCATATAACCCAGAATGTCAAGGCAGAAAATCCCACAGTATCTGCTTTGAACTGGGTTATCTGAGTCCACATTGCCATATATTCTAGTTAAAAGCAGAAAATGTGGGATTTTATCCAGCTGTGTATCTTGGTCACATAGTTCTATTGACAACTAGACTGGAATTAGCATGTGTGTTTGGGTTAAGGGATATTTTATGACATGTAGGTGACAGGCAATTATAAGGCTTGAGTTATAGACATTTAAACAGTTAAACATTTTAACAGCATGGGGAAACCTGTCTTCCTTTTTTAGGTGACTCCTATAGCAAAAGATGCAGTGTTATCCATGAAAAAGTGACCAAATGGAGAAATTTAAGAGCAGTGTGCGCATCTGTTTTACAAATATGCCTCAAGATAAATATCTTAATTTGATCGTCTCCAGTTATACATTCCTCCCAACTCCTTTTGCATTGTGGGAAGACCCATGTATTATATGACTGAAGAACTGAAAACTAACCTATTATTCCCAGTTCAATTGAAGTTAATAATCTCCCATTCCCTTCCCAGTTTTCCCCTCTGTAGTTTGGAGAGGGAAACCTTCTCTGGTGATAAGAATCAATTAAAGCTGTGCTAAATCAACATTCACTGATCATGCATGAATAACCAATAGTATGCTACTCAACACCAGACTTCTGCATGCTGGAATCAGAGTCCAAGTTCAAACAAGATCAAGGCAAAGGCTTTGCAAGAAATGACTTTCTGACTTTATTTATCCACTTTGAGTCACCCGAGCTCTGTTTTTCTCTACTAGCTTTACAAATTTAGAGAACCTACATTCTTATCCCATTGGTATGTATATTTGACAATGAGAGACTTTTGGCTGGCACTGTTGTTAAACAAATAAAACTTGATTTCTATCAAGATTCACACCCAGGGAAAGTAAAAGTTATTATGTTTGCTTCATTGAGTTGTTTCTCCTAAAGTTTCTCTTAAGACATGATCAGAATATGTGAATTATAATAAGCAGGAGTTTTCATAAAGCTAATGTGGGGAATCAGCAGCACATCATTCCTTACTATTGGCTATGTTGAAGCAGATGTGAGTTGGAGTCCAGAAATATTTAGAGGAATTGCAGGTTCCTCACCCCTGCTATAGGTAAAAGTAAAGTTTTTCTCCCAACATTAAGTCTAGTCGTGTCCGACTCTGAGGGTTGGTGCTCATCTTCATTTCTAAGCTGAAGAGCCAGTGTTGTCCATAGACACCTCCAAGGTCATGTGGCTGGCATGACTGCATGGAGCGCCGTTATCTTCCCACCGAAGCGGTACTTATTGATCTACTCACATTTGCATGTTTTCGAACTCCTAGGTTGGCAGAAGCTGGGCCTAACAGCGGGAGTTCATTCCACTCCCCAGATTCGAACCGCCGACCTTTCAGTCAGCAAGTTCAGCAGTTCAGCGGTTTAACCCATTGTGCCACTGGAGGCTCTACCCTTCTATAAAGCTTAATATTTATCATGCTCCAACAAGTAGACAACAGAGCACAGAAATCTGGACTGTCGTTCTGTATTACAATTGCAGATTCGTAATGTAGATCCATAACTGTTCTATATTAAATAAAACTACAGTCCCATCTACACTGTTTAATGCAGTTCGAAGCTCACTTCAAACTGTTGTAGCCCGACACAAAAGCACACAAAAGAAAGTCCTTAATGCACATCAATGCTCTGTGATTTGTGCAGTTGTCATCCAGGCCTCTAACTGGTTCCAGGATTTCCTCTGTACAGTGAAACCACTTTCTTCAATACTCGTTTGAGGGCCCTACATATTCTTACTGTACGAATATGTAAATACCCTCCCAACAGCTGCATTGGATGAAGAAGGCCTATTCAACTGCTCATCGGGATGCAAGCAGAAGGATGTTTCCAACTGCGTCTCCCCTGTGAGTGAGGCTTCAACTATGCACTATAGGACCTCTAACATACATTCTTTTCTCAGCCTCTTCTGATGTTTCATATCTGGAGATTTTTCCTGAATAATTTTACTATATTTTTAAATGCTAACATTTAGATTTTTTACAAACCAAGACTCCAGGGTGCATACAATTCTTATAATGGCAATGGCAATATAATTCCATGTTAAACTTTACTAAAAGGAAACCGCTAGCTATAGAATTCACTCACACTTGGATTTTCCCTCAAAACATGCTCATCAGGCCAAAAGATACTTGGCAATAGAGAAACCTGCTTTTGATTTAAGTTGTAAGCTTAAATGTGCAGGGATTGTTGCTCAGTTCATCTTTGCAATACGACAAAAATAGAGATGGTTCCTTTAATGAAGAGATCTAGGAGCTAAGAAAAGCAGACTGGTGGATATACCACTGTGAGAGGTTGTGATGACATCCAGAAATAAAGTCTTTCTCAGCTTTAAACGACAAGGCTCACTATGACTGACCCACTTTGCAACTGAATAATGCACCAAAGGGAAAGGGGGGAAGATTGGATAAAAACCCACCCTAAACCATTTCCAAACTTTACAAATTTGTTCATTAGAAGCGAGATATCAGCAACTCTTATGTGTCAGTTAATGCAAAGGAGCAAATGAAAGATTTCGTTTAGACCCAAGATTGGTAGAAAAGGCAGAATTTAATCATAAATGGCTTTTTCCACCACGGGGGGGAAAGACATAGGACAGGGTGGGTCATACCTAGTAAAAAGTCTCTACTGAAATAACCTAAGAGCTTTTAAGCCGCTGACACTCAAATTAAAATATCCAATAGCTGTTATATTTTGTGTGTTTAGTTGTCATTGAATGTATAGGCCCTACAACTGAGGGATGTCCAACCATCTAAACTCTCTTTTCTCCCTCTGTCCTTCTGCCTCAATACTTTGGCCAAGCCTGCACAAATAACAGAATGAGCATGTGTCAATGCATTTTAAGATACTCCATAGGATCACTGTGATGTCATGGTGTTTTTAATGAAAAATGTTGTTTTGAGTATTAAATACTAAGTTAATAAGGTAGGCAACTGGTGAAATTAATGAATGTGGTGGAGCCTCTTCTTTGGAGGCTTTTAAGCAGAGGCTGGATGGTCATCTGTAGGGCATGCTTTGAATGTGATTTCCTGCTTCTTGGAAGGGGGTTGGATTGGTGAATAAGAAAGTATAGTTAAACGAAGAGCAATGTGGCATAGTAGTTTGAATGTTGGGCTGCGACTATGGAGTCCAGCAGCCTCATCACATTGGGACTAACACATGCAGCCCTGGTATTCTGAAGCAAGCAGAATACTGGGAAATGTAGTCTAGGGTGGGGTCTTTTGAATTCTCTGCCATAGGGATCCTCACCTTCCCAAACTACATTTCCCAGAATTCTGTTTGTGCAAAATGTTTGGGGCTGTCTGCACTAAAGCCTTAATGTGATAAGGCTACAGCATTCAAATTGTGACTCTGCCATGAAAATCTACTCTCAGACCTAGAAAACCCTGTGATAGGATGTTGTTTACTGTAAGTTGGAAACAACTTGAAGGCACATAACAATAGTTAAAGAGTTATGGTGTGGTGAAGTGAATGCATGAGTGAGGATTGCAACTGAATGAGTAATTCATTTAGGTGTAGGAATTAATGAGTGGTGCATAAGAGTCAGAGGGCCCATCTACACTGACTACTTGGAGCTGATATGACAAAGCCACTGAACACCATGTTAACTGAGGAGCTCCCGGTGATGCAGTGGATGAAATCCTTGTGCTGACAGAACTGATGACTTGAAGGTTGGGTTGCAGACCTGTAGGTTGTCAGTTTGAATCCAACCCAGGGAGAGCTCCCGCTCCGTGTGGGGACATGAGAGAAGCCTTCCACAAGGATAGTAAAAACATTAAAAACATCCGGGAGTACTCTGGGCAACGTCCTTGCAGAAGGCCAATTCTCCTCACACACACACACACACACACACACACACACAACCCCCCCCCCCCCCCCCACCACCACCGTGTTAATTCAGACTTGGGGCCCTTTTGCACTACACATTTAAAGCACTATTACTCCGCTTGAATTGCCATGGCCTCATGGAATCTCAAGATGTCTAACTTTGGAGGGAGATGTAGAATTCTCTCCCAGAGAGCAATAGTGCCTCCCCAGAGAGCAAACCCAGGACCCCACAAGACAGAACCATGCCACTTAAAGTGGAATTGAAGTGCTATAATTATGTAGCTTTCACGGGCCCCAGGCCTTGGTCATAGCGTGCTTTGAGCAACTGCTGAGAACGTTTGTTTGGATTCTGAAATGTTCAGCTTGGTTCCTTATCTTGTGTAATCATGACATGAGATCCCCTCCCATTCCTTCTTCCAGAATACTGTAATTCACTATTTGGCAGGTAAGTTGTATCGCTGGAGTTAAGGCAAATAGTCTGCAGCTGCTTTCACGCTGCATGATTAAATCAAATAGTGTAGGTTTGGAGCAGATTAGGGAAGCATTAATTTTTCCTGACAGCAAAATTGACTGAATAACAACTTTAATCCACCCTATGCCCAAAGAGCTTCGAGTGCTCTTTATAAATAACCCCCTGAAACTGGTGTTATGAACAATAAGCCAGTAGCCTGTGATAAATTGGGCTGCCAGATCAAAAAAGAAAAACAAAACCCTACAAAGGGGCCTAAGCAAATAATCCCAAATCACGTGGTGTAACAGTTCTGCTGCAGGTTGGCTGAGAGCAAAGCCTGGAAAGAAAACACAAACTGAATTTGCCAGTCTGAGGTCCTTCATCAAAGAACAACCTGTAAAAATAGGGTAGAATTTAACCATGGGGAAAAATGGCTTCTTTGGCATATTCCTCTGTCTGTCGCCCGTCTGTCTCTCTGGGCACGTCTGGGCACCACAAGTCAGTTTCAAACCGGTCGTGAAGAAAGTGGTGTCTGTGTGCAGATGATTACATAGGAAATCCTGGAACCAGTTGGAGGCCTGGATAGTGATCATGTTGGGGATTGTGGATGATAGGTAGAAGCTCTTACGTGTGCCCATGAACCCAGAGTCACCCTGCAGAATGATGCACCACTCAGCTTTGCAGAACAAATAACACAGGAACTTTTACCAAGTCCAAGAGATCAACAGAACAGTGGTATTTACAATAGTCCCTCTGATTGCTTACAGAAATCAGCATTCATAATTTATTTATTTATTTACAACATTTCTACCCCGCCCTTCTCACCCTGGGGGACTCAGAGCAGCTTACAACAACCGGCAAAATTCAGTGCCAACCAGATCAGTAAAAACAGAAGTCCTTTCTTTGTCCATACATCGGCTTCAGTGAAGATCAGCAGCGAACAAGGCCTCAGAAATAGTCAGGCCTCTCTGAGTACGGAGCCATCTTCTTTCCAGCTAGTACTCAGTAGACTCTCTATCACACACAGAAATCTGTTCAAACCGGTTCTCCAGCAGCAGAACAGCAACAGTTGTAAACTGATTCCCAGGTCCTTGCAAACTCAGCCAATCAGCTTCATGCATTTGATTTTCCACTTAACATGCATATAGTATCTTTGCACACGACGACAGACACACAAAGCACAAAGAACTGATGCACATTCAGGGCTTTTTTCATGCACTTTCATGGGTGTTTGTTGTCTAGCCATCACAGTTTGAAGCTATATCCGAAATGTCAGTGCAGATAGAGCCTTCCAATGGAAGCTATCCCACCCAGCTTTATCCAAAGGAGATGACAGGCAACACAGTGCCTCCCGTACCACAGTATCTAATTGAGACTGTAATTTTTCTGGCCCCTGCCCTCCTGAAAGGTTTCAAAAACAGCACAGATAGAAATCCTATTTTTAAAGCCACATAGAATCATAGAGTTGGAAGAGACCTCAAGGGCCATCCAGTCTAACCCCCTGCCAAGAAGCAGGAAAATCGCATTCAAATCGCCTCCAAAGAAGGAGCCTCCACCACACTGCGGCAGAGAGTTCTACTACTGAACAGCTCTCACAGAAAGTTCTTCCTAGTGTTCAGGTGGAATCTCCTTTCCTGTAGTTTGAAGCCATTGTTTCATGTCCTAGTCTCCAGGCAGCAGAAAACAAGCTTGCTCCCTCCTCCCTATCACTTCCCCTCACATATTTACGACTATCATGTCTCCCCTCAGCCTTCTCTTCTGCATAGATGGGAGCTGGATCTGAGAGGAAAATTTAAAAGGCCCCAAATCATTTCAATGTGCACAGCTTGCATTCAGAAAATGTTCTCAAAGCAGTATAGGAAGTGATTAAAATGGAAAAGCTTTTGATCGCCCACCCACCCTCATATACACATACAAAAAGGAACAGCACCAGGCATGATAACATGATTACGGAATGATACAGTGGTCCCAAGAAGAAAGCCTGATTTAAAAAAAGTACCTTCAAAGTCGGAAAAGAGTTGCAAACTTCTTAAGGAGGATGTACAAAAGTCTGGCTGCCACAACCATGGAAGCCATATTTCTGTTAACCAATAAGTACAGGCATGCTTCAGGTAACAATGCCTCTGATGAAGAAGATTCTTTTTATAAAGCCCCACATTTCACTTTCTTCTCTCTTTTCTCAGGGAAAACCTTTACCTTACTGCCAAACTACAGATCCCAGGAGTCCATAGGACAAAATGGTCACAGTTCAATTGAATATCAAACTGCAATAACTATAGTGCAGATACGCTCCGGGAAGTTTAGCATTCTTGGGGGTTGGGGGGTAGTTTTGTATTTATACGTAGTTTTATTATTTTTAACCTTTTGAACTGCAATTGCTACCTCAGGTGTCAGCAGAGAGGCATTTTGTGGATAAATGCCAAGTAGCAAATTCTCTAGAAAATCTAGGCTTCAAGTAGTGTTGACGTTTGGTTCATATTAAGACATTTCCACCCTCTTTTGCATTGATTTAAAGGGAGCCATGCCATGCTATTTCTAAGCAGTACATTTCAGTCTAATCTTATCTAGGCATGCTGTTTTGCTTCCTGCTATAACAATTTTGCCTCATGAGTCAGTTTGGATTTCTTTAGATCCAAATTATAGATAGAAAAGAGGAGCTACGGCCAATAATATCCAGGCAGGGCCTGCTCTCCGAGGTGTTTTCTTTCTTGTGAGACATTAACATCTCCCACATAGAGCTGAAAAAATCTCCAGCTCATGGCGTCTGTTTCCAAGCTCAATCATGAAGCATTGCTCCCTAACATTAAGAAAACAAAATGCCATGCTGCTTTCTGTTGAATAATGTAAATATCTCAGCACCTCATGAAGCAAATGCCGTTTTGGAGATCCTATAATTCAGAATCCCATTATCCCACCCGTATTTTCTGAATTAATTAGCTTGCCAGTGTCTCCAAATTTCATGCTGTTTCTCTCCATCAGTTTGTGGCTATGAACACTATTTTGTGTGTTAATAATTTTGTGCACATGCTCATGGTCTCACAGCTGGGGTTTTTAGGGCTGTCAAATTGAAAACTAGAGATCGCTTTTGTAAGTTTAATGGTTCTCTAGAGGGATGTCAACAGGTATTACAAATCATGTCAAGAGATTTTTTAAAATCATGTCAGAAGTTACTTGAGAACATACTGCAAGTAGCTTCTGGTGTGAGAGAATTGGCTGTCTACAGAGATGTTGCCCTGGGGATGCTCGGATGTGTTACCATCCTGCTGGGAGGCTTCTCTCATGTCCGCACAAGCTAGAACTGACAGACAGGAGCTCACACCGTCTCGCAGATTCGAACTGGCAACCTTCAGGTCAGCAGTCCTGCCAGCACAAGGGTTTAACCCATTGCGCCACCAAGGTTCATGCCAAGAGATAATAAGCAATACCTGCTGAAATTCCCTCTTCTACAGAAGCATGAAAGGTACATGGTTCTCAATCTGGTGTTCCCAGATTTTTGGCCTTCCACTCCCAGAAATCTAACAGCTAGTAAACTGGCTGGGATTTCTGGGAGTTGTAGGCCAAAAACATCTGGGGATCATAGGCTGAGAACCACTGTTCTACAATGTCAAAAAAGGAGGTATGGGTGCTGCAATAAACTTAATACAATCTGCTCTTTTCACTCCTGAGGGGTTGCTCGTTCCTGATCAGTTGGATTTGATGTCTGAAGAGACTGGCCCTCTTTGAGAAATAGCACCGAGTTTGCCTTCTAATCGGAGACATTGATGCAATTGTTATCATTACAATTGTCACCCACATTTCAGGTTGTTTCCAGAGGGATGGCAACTACTGAATATTATTTGTAAAATGCTGCCAGAGACAGCATAGCAAAGACATCTCTCACCCACCCAATTCAAAGTGTGTAGCGGCCGATACCAGCCAAATTATTTTGGCACACGAGGTAGAAAATCCCAGAAGCTTCTCTTTTCACCTGACAGCAGAAATACCTCAGAATGTATTAAAAATAACAATTCTCTCTTCTTTCATGATATCTCATATCTCCCATCTGGGGTATGTGCCTCATTTTGCCTAATGGTATGACAGTCTCCACTTCAATAGATAGGCCAACTCGAGTTATTCTGGATTTTTATCGACCCCTTGTCAATCTTCAGTTTTGTTTTTGTCTCTCCCCTCCCCATACTAGCAAATGGGTGAGAGAGAAAAAACCTCAGCTGCAATATTAACTCAGCTCCAGTTACTGTCAAAACAATTCCTTTTGAGAAACGTAGGAATAGTATAAAGGACATTCACACCAAGGGGAAATGCACTATACTGCTTTTTCATGTTCCAAAAGAAATCCAAGTAGCTATGTATTTTCAAGCCTGAGTAGGAACAATAGAGGCTTGACGTGCCTCCTCAGAAGCCAGGATGATTCTAGACTTATTCTGCAGAGCTTGGGAAAGTTACTTCATTGGATTAGATTAAAGGTAAAAGTTTTCCCCTGACATTAAGTCTAGTTGTGTCCAACTCTGGGGGTTGGTGCTCATCTCCATTTATAAGCCGAAGAGCCGGTGTTGTCCATAGACACCTCCAAGGTCATGTGGCCGGCATGACTGCATGGAGTGCCGTTTCCTTCCCGCCGGACTGTTACCTATTGATCTACTCACATTTGAATGTTTTCGAACTGTTAGGTTGGCAGAAGCTTGGGCTAACAGCAGGTGCTCCCCCCGCTCCCCGTTGGATTACAACTCCTCAAATCCCCCAGTGGGTATGGTCATGTAGGGATAGTTATAGGGAAAATTCTAGAAAGGCATAGCCTGAGTTTTTTTTGGAGCAAATAAGAAGCAAATTTCAAATCATTATACAAAAACTTACAGTGCTTGGGGAAGTTACTTTTAGGGCTTCTCGGTTCCTGAATCAGCAAACCAGAGTTAGCAACTTTCCCAAGATCTGAAACCACAAAAAATAATGGCTTGGCCAATATTTCTTTACACGTCCTCGTTGTTTTGTGGGCATTTTTGTGAATGTTATAGCTAGCTATAAACAAAGATAGCTGTTACTTCCTGAGCACTGTTGAAATTGTCGTGAATTCTTGAAGATGGAAAAAATAAACAATATCAAAGGATGTATTGAGAGAGCAGTAGATTACATTTGGAAAAAAGAGTCCCTTGTTGAAATATCATCAACATTTTTTCTCAGGGAAAAGAGAGGTGTTGTCTGGAACAAGTAGCCGAAGAAGCAAATTTAAAAGGAGATAAGGTCAAGCACTTGATAGGTCTTTCTGGAAAAGGAAAACCCTGAGAGTGGCAGAAATGTTTTCTGGACCTAACATATGTTTTCCATCTCTTACTTTCTATGAGACTAACAGATGCTCCAGAGAAGTGAGAATGTTTATCTGTTCAGGCTTTGGCATCCCTGTGCCAGATATTTGACAGGCAAGTTGCTATGATTTTTTTTGTGATTCATGTTACAACATTGTGTTGAATTTAGTGGTTGAAAAATCACAGCTGGTTTGTTCAAATCTACTCTGCAGACTTCCCCACACAAACTCTTCCCACCACTCCCATGCTTATTTTGTGGCAAGCCACTGCTAGAGGTAAATGTCAGGCAGATGGCACATTGGCAACAAGATCCATCAACGGATTAGTCTAGGATCATGCCATCTATTCAATGACATCACTGTTGTTGTTTCCCTTTTCCATTGCAGAGGTGCAACCACTCATATTCTTGGAATAGAGAGCATCCATGAAACAGCCTTGTGAGCTGATTCTACAATTAGAATAAGGCAGCAACTTAATTGAATATCAGAGCAGACACTGGGTATGAGGGAAGAAAACTGTTAGCTATTTATTTAAAACAATTATATGGTTTTAGTTCCCCCCCCCCCCCAGTTTTTTTACTTTCAGAGAGGGGTGCATGAAAAAAACCAATAATCAGTCTTGGATATTATGCACTCCAATGCATGGACACCATTTGTTGTTCTATCTCTGATGGAAAAACCTATTAAACCTGCGAGAAGGAATGTTTTTTCATTATGTAGCAAATATTGGGATTCTTCTCCTGCCTCCCAATATCTTTAAAGAAACAGTGAAATAGAAAGGGTCTATGTCTGATGCCTACTTTCCTTTGGTTCGAAAGAGTCAGTACTTGATCAAATGATACAAATAAACCAAGGCTTACATACACTGTGATCTGGCACTGTGGTGCTGCATGTGTCTCTTTATCCATGGAGTAGAGAACATATTGAGTTGCCATTTGTTGTAGAGAATTTGTTGTCAGAAATCTTTGGGGCAGAGTCTGAAAAGGAGGATGAGGCATCTGCAAATCCAGAGAATTCTCAATTGTAGAATTAATGCATTTTGAGGAGGGATGGCTAATTCTCCAGAGGACAGGATCAGAACTCAAAGTGACCTTAATAGAGTAGAGAGCTGGGCCAAAACTAACAAAATGAATTTCAATAAGGACAAATGCAAGATAATATCACTTAGGCAGAAAAAATGAAATGCAAAGATACAGGATGGGTGATGCCTAGCTCAATAACAGTCTATGTGAGAAAGGTCTTGGAATCTTTGTGGATGAGTTTAACATGGGCCAACAGTGTGATGCAGCAGCTAAAAAAGCCAATGGGATTTTGGGCTGCATCAAAAAGAGTATAGTGTCTAGATCGAGGGAAGTCATGGTGCCTTTTATTCTCCTTTGGTTAGACCTAACCTGGAATACTACCGGTATGTCCAAATCTGGGCACCACAGTTCAAAAGAGATATTGACAAGCTGGAAGGTGTCCAGAGGAGAGTGACTAAAATGGTCAAAGGTCTATGAGGAACATCCCCTATGAGGAGCATTGTTAAAAAAAACCGGGCATGTTTAGCCTGCAGAATAGAAGTTTGAGAGGAGACATGATAGCCATGTATAAGTATGTGAAAGGATGTCACAAGGAAGAGGGAGCAGGTTTGTTTTCTGCTGCCCTTGAAACTTGGACTCTGAGCAATGGGCTCAAATTATAGGAAAAGAGATTCCACCTGAACATTAGGAAGAACTTTCTGACCGTACGAGCTGTCCAACAATGGAACTCTCTGCTTCAGAGTGTGTTGGAAGCTCCTTGTAAACAGTGGCTGGAAGGCCATCTGTCAGGGGTACTTTGTGCTTTTCCTGTATGCTCGGGGGGGGGGGGGGGGTTGGACTAGAAGCCCATATGGTCTCTTCCAACTCTATTATTCTATGACGCTATGACACTGTCAGAACAACAGAGGATTTAGCTATTTACCTTTGGTAATACAAATTCCTTTTTCTTGTTTTTCCTCTGAGTTTCTGTGTTCTTCCATCTAAAGATGGCAGGTTTAAGAAGGAAGACTTTACCTAATTTTTTTTCATTAGATAGTTGAGATCTCTCTATGCATATGAAAAACATGTAAAGCTTTTAGTAAACCTTTAAGTTAACAATCTAGTACGGTCTGCCTTTTTGTTTTTTTATATCAGACGATGAACTCAGGAACATAGAAAACTGAGGCATGCTTTGCTTGCTGCTGTGGCTCAGTGCTATGGAAGCATAGGAGTTGTAGGTTTGAAAAGTCTTTTACCTTCTGTGCCAAAGAGTGCTGATACAAATCCTGGGATTAGGTAGCATTGAGTCATGTCAGCTAAAGTGGTGTCAATCTGCTTTACATCCTCAGACTATCCATTGTTGTGTGCCTTCAAGTGACCCTAAGACAAACTTATCACAGCCATTTCTTGGCAAGATTTATTGAGAGGGGATTTGCTATTGCCTTCTACTGAGGCTGAAATTGTTTCTTACCTAGAGTCATCCACTGGGTTTCCATATTTGAGTCTGATTTGAACCCTGGAAGTCCAGTACTCAAACAAATACCCCACACTGGTTTGGTATCATTACTAGAGGAGCATTAATCTCTCCCAATGGGCTTGATCCAGTCTTTGGGGATAGCGATTGCCTGGATACCCAAGGGTAGCTGGACAATTCTGGGCACCATTCCACCACTTGACCACTAATTGGTCATGGAGGTACATCATGCTTTGGTCTCAACCACATCACTTTCTGCCATGGGAGCAGATGGCAGAAAGTGATGTGGTTGTGAAAGTATTTATCCTGGAACAGAAGTTCAAATACTCCATTTGGTTGAATTACTAAAGAGCAGGACTGAATTCCCTGGGCTTTGCAAGAGTTCATATACATCCAAAGTATCTGTTCCAATGTGTTGTATTAGATAGTAAATGAAAATATGAAATCCTTTGTGGAAATCCCATTGCATGGGAAAGTATAGATCTCTCTGACCTTATTGGTGGAAATTATGTTCCAAACTACTGACTCAGGCTACATTCACATAGATGTATTGTACACTCTTACAGCTGGATAATGGCTTGAGTTTATTGCTGCGAGATAATAGATAAAAACAAAGATTGTAAAGGGAAAATAACTCAAGTTATAATTGCAGAGGTTCTTTGAGGAATGCAATCATTGAGTTTGTTCTTTGAACTTGTTTCAGTAAGTATTGTTTGCAATAAATGTAATTAGTGAGAAAATAATCGAGTGCTTGTTTCCAAGACAATTAAATTTCAGATCTTTTCCCAAGATTGTGTGTTATTATTCTCAGGTAATGGTATTAATAAGATATGATGCAAGAGTGCCAACATTTTTGCTGATTCCATCTGCATTGTAACTTTTCATGAAATAAAAGGGTTTCTTCTTAATATTGAGGCAACTGCCTTTCCCAATCGACTAATGTTAAAGCTTGGGAAAGTTACTTTTTTGGAACTTTCTGTTGGTCTTCTATTGGGCACCATTTGGAAAGTATTTCTTTTTATTAACACAAAAACTTGTTAATAGTCTCCTTTCCAGCTATTATTCCGCCAGGCTTTCTTGAGTGATGGTTTAATTCTGCTTTGTTGCCTATTTGGGGTGACCATGGGGTACTAATTGGAATACTTTGGGTGCAGCTTAGATTATCAACTGAGGAGAAGAAATAACATATCACTTTTTACAGAGGGTCTCTCTTGCTTCTGCCCGGAAGGAAGGAAGGAGGATCAAACCAATTAGCGGGAGACATTGGTCACTCCTTTTGCCCTCGTTTTCTTTTTAATACAAAAGACTGAACTATTGACATGCTTAAGAAAGCTGGAGGGCCAAGAGAAATGCAAAGAAGCCAAGCAGACTGTAAAATCTGACCAGAGTGAATTTATTTCATTTTTCATACCAGAAGTGAACCAAAGGTACAGCTGTAATGTATTTAAAAACATAAACAAAGTTAAAAACTTGGCATTATACTAAATGTCCTTTGACCAGTAGCTGGGCACTTGGAGTCCTCTGGTGTTGCTATAAGAAAGTCCTCCATGCATGTGGCAGGGCTCAGACTGCATTGCAATAGGTGGCCTGTGGTTTGCTCTCCTCCACACTCGCATGTCGTGGACTCCACTTTGTGGCCCCATTTCTGAAGGTTGGCTCTGCACCTCGTGGTGCCAGAGTGCAGTCTGTTCAGCACCTTCCAAGTTGCCCAGTCTTCTGTGTGCCCAGGAGGGAGTCTCTCATTTGGTATCAGCTATGGACTGAGGTTCTGGGTTTTAGCCTGCCACTTTTGGACCCTTGCTCACTGAGGTGATCCTGCGAGTATTTCTGTAGATCTTAGAAAACTATTTCTTGATTAAAGGCGTTGGCGTGCTGGCTGATATCTGAACAGGGGATGGGCTGGAAATGTCACTGCCTTGGTCCTTTCATTAGTTGCTGCTACTTCTCAGCGGGTGTCAGGAGGTGCAATACCGGCTAAACAGTATAATTTCTCTAGTGGTGTAGGGCGTAGACATCCTGTGATAATGTGGTATGTCTCATTCTAAGCATTGGATGCTTAGTGAATGATTGGGTGGTAAGTGGGCTGCCATTTCTTATGAATAATAATAATAATAATAATAATAATAATAATAATAATAATAATAATATAAAACTTTATTTGTATTCCGCCCTATCTCCCCGAGAGGACGCAGGGCGGATTCCAACATACAATGACAAACATTTAATGCCTCTGTAAACAAACAAATACTGACATACAGTAGAGTCTCACTTATCCAACATAAATGTTGGATAAGTGAATATGTTGGATAATAAGGAGAGATTAAGAAAAAGCCTATTAAACATCAAAATAGGTTATGATTTTACAAATTAAGCACCAAAACATCATGTTATACAACAAATTTGACAGAATAAGTAGTTCATTACACATTAATGCTATGTAGTAATTACTGTATTTACGAATTTAGCACCAAAATATCACGATATATTGAAAATATTGACTACAAAAATGCGTTGGATAATCCAGAACGTTGGATAAGTGAGACTCTACTGTATTTGTATACTCTCTCACACACTTATAAAGCCTAGATCCCACAACTAGAACTCTTTCCTTTTTCCTTTTGAAGTATTTTCCCAAGGTATTCCTTGGTTTGTGTGTTTTTTTTAAGCATTCAAAAAAAGAACCTTCCCCCACATACATACACAATGTGGATCATTCCAAAGAATGAGAATATGCAGTTCCCCACTTCCAGGAAAAAAGGCAGAAGGCTTGGATAAATATATGCCTTTTAAAACATAATCTTTTTTTCATTTATATTTTGTGTGTAAATGTTGTGTTTCTGACAGTATTTGTAGCTTACATTAGAGATCAATTATTCAAGTCAGGTAGGGGAGGAAGTGGGGGTGACCTTTGGGAAAATGAAGCCAAATTAGTCAGAGTTGGAAGTAATAGGTGGGCAGTCCCAAATGCTGTGTGTGGTCAGCTTTTATAGCAAGATTCCAATCCTGGAAAGGTTTCGAAGGTGCGGTCGGAAAATGAGCAACCTCAACTGCATAGTGTTGTTAGCATCAACACTATTTTAGCAAGAAAAGAACTTCATATGATAAAACCCTTTATGTTGTAACTTTCATTTTTAAATGAAAAACATCAAGAGGGTATGCCATGGGTTTGGGAAGAAAAAGTCAGGATCATGATCAATATCATCCTGATACTGATCTTCACACAAGTTGGGAAGCTTTACTTGACATCCAAAAACGACCTTCCATCTCAAATAGCAGCTGAGCCATAGGAGCAAAGCTAATCCTATCTCTTTCCACTTGCACTTCGCTTGCCTAATGCTTTTTGGGGGCCTAAACCACTACGAGCATAACCACTCTTCCCAATGCAGCTCAGTCTTGTCTTGTTACATGCAGCCTGCCCAGCTGGTAATGCATGCCTGATTTAACCATTACAAATTATAGGGCCACAGAAGCACTCTATGTTAAGGGTGAGCACGATGAATCATTCTAACCAGAAATGAGCTGGAGAGTGTAGCTTCTATGGCTTACACTCAGACAGTAGTTTGACATATTGAACTGAAACTTGGCAGTACAGGAGAGGACCTTTTGAGGGTGGCCCAGGACTGTTTTAAGACAGAAAGGATAATAAATGGTTTATTTATAGGAGTAGCAAGTAACGTCCAGTGGTAAGCTGGTTTCTCCTCTTGCGGGCCAAAATCCAATTTTGTAAGCCTCAAGCAAAAGATGTGGGTCATTTTAATGGAGGCTTGGTCTTTAGACCTAGGGTCTTTAAATATGCAGTGTTGTCTGAACAGAAGAAAAACCTTATACCAACATTAACCTTTCCTTCTCAGTTTTCTCTGGATGTTCCCCTTCCCCTGAGAAATGAACCTTTTAACTTCCATGCCTTCCTTAGATGTTATTCGGGTACCACTTACATCAGCTCTAACTACCGTAGCATAGCCATTAGCCACAGTCAAGTACTGGTGGAAGTTGTACTTGCACTTTGTCCATCTGAATTTCTTGTGCCTTCCCAAAATGGTGCTGTCCAGATGTTTGACTGAGGCTTGGGGGAGGGGGATGAAGTCCGCTGGGAGGCAGGAGTTGCAGCTAAGTGTCATAAACAATTGGGTTGCTGTCTGAGTATTCCTCCTCCTTTAGTGGGTGCCATGGAGCCCTGAGGCTGCTGTCACCAGGAACAGCTTTGTTGCCGCCTGACTCCCCATTTAACCTTCAGATCTCCAGGCCTTTTTATATAGGTAGGTTTACATTCACAATTCTAGTGTGCCATTGAATCAAATGTGCATCTCAATAATGACAATGTAATTTAGTCCCCCCAAAAGTAAGCATTACACTCAAGTAACTATGGTAAATGAATATTCTGTAGTATCTTGACTTAGATGAAGGGTTAGAAGGCATGATCATCAAGTTTGCAGAAAACACCAAATTGGGAGGGATAGCTAATACTCCAGAAGACAGGAGAAGAACTCAAAGCGATCTTAATAGATAAGAGAGATGGGCCGAAATTAACAAAATGAAGTTCAACAGGGACAAATGCAAGATACTCCACCTAGGCAGAAAAAAATGACATGCAAAGATACAGAATGGGTGATGCCTGGCTTGATAGTAGGACGTGTGAAAAAGATCTTGGAGTCCTCATGGACAACAAGTTAAACATGAGCTAACAATGTGATGCGGAAGATAAAAAGGCCAATGGGATTTTGGCCTGTATATATAGGAGTCTAGTGTCTAGAGGCAGGGAAGTCATGCTACCCCTCTATTCTGCCTTGGTCAGACCACACCTGGAGTACTGTGTCCAATTCTGGGCACTGCAATTGAAGGGAGATGTTGACAAGCTGGAATGTGTCCAGAGGAGGACGACTGAAATGATCAAGGGTTTGGAGAACAAGCCCTATGAGAGCGGCTTAAAGAGCCGGGCATGTTTAGTCTGTAGAAGAGAAGGCTGAGAGGAGACATGATAGCTATGTATAAATATGTGAGGGGAAATCATAGGAGGAGGGAGCAAGATTGTTCTCTGCTGCCCTGGAGATTAGGATATGGAACAATGGTTTTAAACTACAGGAAAGGAGATTCCACCTGAACATTAGGAAAAATTTCCTAACTGTGAGAGCTGTTCGGCAGTGGAACTCTCTGCTGTGGAGTGGGGTAGAGGCTCCTTCTTTGGATGTTTTTAAGCAGAGGCTGAATGGCCATCTGTCGGGGGTGCTTTGAATGTGATCTCCTGCTTCTTGGCAGGGGGTTGGACTGGATGGTCCATGAGGTCTCTTCCAACTCCATGATTCTATGATCTATTGTAACATAATTGTACTGTAGGCACAGCAACGTTGGTGCTACATCTGTACAATATGGTGGTATCAGCAGTAGTGGTCTTGTGTGAAAGATGCACTGCAGTTAAGCATTGGGAGATTACCTTCAAACTGTTGTCATCTCATGTTAGTTATATTTATAGTGGATTGCATTGAAACATTAGCTGGCATCCTGTCTGGTATTCACATTTCTGGTTGTAAACAATCAAATGTGACACCCTGAACTCTATAGCTAAGGAGTTGCTCTTCTGAAAGGGTTATCTCTTTGGGGGAGGGGTGGGGGTGGCATTGTGCATTGTGTCTATAGTAATGGAACTCTGTCATCATAGTTACATTGGTTGATACAGGAGTTAGAACATTACCACATGAAAGCTAATATCCTGTAGCATTTCCACAATGTGGAATAGTGGCTAACTGTGTGATTGTGATCCTCAAAAGTGTGAAGCTGCACTCTGGGTGGGCGGCTTAACACCCTCTCGCTATTTTGCTCCCCCCCCCCCTTTTCTTATTTCTTTTTTTAAAAAAAACACTTTGCAATTACACAGTGTGATTTTTTTTTAATTCAGAGGAGATCCAGAATATCTCTGCATAAGTGCCTGGATTTCATTGTGCCAGATAAGTCCCAGGAATGTAGGGCCATCAGAGCCTATTAATGAACTTTACCTATCAAAAGCCAGGGATTGCTTCATCATGGGGAGCTGGCAAACTGGCAATAGATATCATGATGATCCTGCCTCTGTGCCAGTTTCTACCTCCATGTGATGAAATCCCTTTAGAATTAGCACAGATAACTAATGGAAGAAATACTTGCCAACTCCTATGCATGTATATAGAGGGAAAGTGTTTCAAAGCATCAGGACAATCCCTACCGATAAGTAGTTATGAAATATGTAAAAAAGGAAGCTGATTTAAAAGTTATCAATAACGGATCCTAATTTGTGAAAGGGACAGATGAAATTGATTCTGAATGTACCGGTAAATTAGAATTTTTCATGGGAACTGAAAAATCTATATAAATACTATAAAAATCCCTTTGTGGGGACCTCATGTCTCCCAAACTACTTCACCGATTGCTACTAAAATTGGACACAATATAGCATTTGACGAGTGTTTTAAGGTGTTCACATACCTGCTATCACAAACCTGTAATACCTGAGACTGGTAAAGACATGTCCCTTAGCAACAGCCAATCAGTCTTATCCTCCCTTAGCAACCATTGTAGCAGCTGGTTCCTCCCCTTAGCAACAGCGCTAGCAATGGCCAAGCAGTCTCCTCCCTTTAGCAACTGGCGTGTGCCAGCCTCCTCACCACTCAGTTCGGCTTGGCAAGTTACACGATCCCGAGGCTCTGTGGCCTAGCCAAGGAAAGGAGGGATAATGACAGTGAATATCCTTTTCATGGGCCCCAGTGAGGTTAGCGAAAGATACCACTATTGAACAGACTGGGGAGAATTTACTATGATTTATAGAAATTGTAGGGACTGGCAGGGCTGTAGCCAGATTTGGGGGGGGGGGGGGAGGTTAAGGTTTCAACCCCCCCCCCCCCAAACCTGGTTTACTCATGAATTTTATCTTATAAGTAAACCAGGGTTTTGTGTTTTTTTATTTTACTTTTAACCCCCCCCCCCCCCCCCAACCAAGCTACGGCCCTGGGGACTGGGATGTATAGTTCATCAGCAATCTAGGACCACTCTGAACTGCACCAATGATGGACCTGGAACTAACTTGGCACACAGACCCAACATGGCCAAATTTGCATACTGATGGGGTTTGGGGGTGATTGACCTTGACATCCAGGAGTTATAGTTCACCTGTATTCAGAGAACACTGAACCCATCTGATGACGGATCTGGACCAAATTTGGCATACAGACCCAACATGGCCAACTGTGAATACTAGGGGAGTTTTGGGAGGACTGACCCAAAATGTTTGGAATTGTAGTTCACCCACATCCTTATACATTTTCTAATGGGAGCCTTCATAAAAAAAACAACAGGAAAGACTGAGTTGTTTTTTTTTAGAAATAGCGTAACATATGACCAAACTGAGAATGTCTAACATTCAAAAACAAACAAGGCCCTTTTCAAATAAACCCAGGCATCGCTGAGTACCCAAGCTACTTACAAATAGATTGGTCTCATAAAGAGCTTTAGTCTGGGTTGCATTAGCAATACATGGCCCTAGTGTGTGTGTGTTTTAGTTTATGTGTCCATTCCTCATCCCACAGTACTCAGACTACAAGGCATTGGTGCTGTGAAGTGAAATAAGGTGCACCATCTATTAGAATCTACTGCGGCATATAAGCAGAATATAGGTCATAAAAGATTTCACATTTCCAAATATTATTTTTCACTACCAGGGTGTTTACTGAGTTCCTCACCATCTCATGAAAGTATAGATGTCTACTTTTGTTTATGGAAGGCAGCAGAGTCCAAAAATAGATTCATTTCCTCATTCTGTCATATTGTTCTGCACTGAGTTATGGACAAACACAAAAGAGTTATGCTGCTGGATTCAATCCAATTTTTGAGTGAGCATGAGCAGACTACCTAATAAGGCTGCATCTTTTTCTGATGTTCAGGTGGCTTCATTTATTGTCATATTTTGGCAGGATGTGTTGCCCTTATCCTGAGGCTGGAGGATATTTCTCAAACTGTGTTATTGCCATAACTGATACCAAGATATTTGTTCAAATTAACCTGAACCTATTGTAATTATAAAGTTCCTATGGAAGAATATTGTATTTATTAAATATTTTTCTAGTCTACTGGTCTACAAAACAAGTGTAATGGTTAGCTAGAATGAGGTAGCTACCATGGCCAAAAATTCTGGGTCTCATTAAAAGTAACAGTTTTGATTACGACAGGTTGAACACCCTTTATCCAGAATTGTGAAATATTCCAAATTGTATACATGGTTGGTTGAGGTAGAATCATAGAATCATAGAATCATAGAATAGTAGAGTTGGAAGAGACCTCAAGGGCCATCTAGTCCAACCCCCCGCTAAGAAGCAGGAAATCGCATTCAAAGCACCCCCGACAGATGGCCATCCAGCCTCTGCTTAAAAGCCTCCAAAGAAGGAGCCTCCACCACGGCCCGGGGGAGAGAGTTCCACTGCCGAACAGCTCTCACAGTGAGGAAGTTCTTCCTGATGTTCAGGTGGAATCTCCTTTCCTGTAGTTTGAAGCCATTGTTCCGTGTCCTAGTCTGCAGGGCAGCAGAAAATAAGCTTGCTCCCTCCTCCCTATGACTTCCCCTCACATATTTGTACATGGCTATCATGTCTCCTCTCAGCCTTCTCTTCTGCAGGCTAAACATGCCCAGCTCTTTAAGCCTCTCCTCATAGGGCTTGTTCTCCAGACCCTTAATCATTTTAGTTGCCCTCCTCTGGACGCTTTCCAGCTTGTCAGCATCTCCCTTCATCTGCGGTGCCCAAAACTGGACACAGTATTCCAGGTGTGGTCTGACCAAGGCAGAATAGAGGGGGAGCATGATTTCCCTGGATCTAGACGTTATTCCCCTATTGATGCAGGCCAAAATCCCATTGGCTTTTTTAGCTGCCGCATCACATTGTAGGCTCATGTTTAACTTGTTGTCCACGAGGACTCCAAGATCTTTTTCGCACACACTGCTGTCAAGCCAGGCGTCCCCCATTCTGTATCTTTGATTTCCATTTTTTCTGCCGAAGTGAAGTATCTTGCATTTGTCCCTGTTGAACTTCATTTTGTTAGTTTCGGCCCATCTCTCTAGTCTGTCAAGATCGTTTTGAATTCTGCTCCTGTCTTCTGGAGTGTTAGCTATCCCTCCCAGTTTGGTGTCATCTGCAAACTTGATGATCGTGCCTTCTAACCCTTCGTCTAAGTCGTTAATAAAGATGTTGAACAGAACCGGGCCCAGGACGGAGCCCTGCGGCACTCCACTTGTCACTTCTTTCCATGATGAAGACGACGCATTGGTGAGCACCCTTTGGGTTCGTTCGCTTAGCCAATTACAGATCCACCTAACCGTAGTTTTGTCTAGCCCACATTTTACTAGTTTGTTTGCCAGAAGGTCGTGGGGGACTTTGTCGAAGGCCTTACTGAAATCTAGATATGCTACATCCACGGCATTCCCTGTATCGACCCAACTCGTAACTCTATCGAAAAAAGAGATCAGATTAGTCTGGCATGACTTGTTTTTGGTAAATCCGTGTTGACTATTAGCAATGACCGCATTTGTTTCTAAGTGTTTGCAGACCACTTCCTTAATGATCTTTTCCAGAATCTTGCCTGGTATTGATGTGAGGCTGACCGGACGGTAATTGTTTGGGTCGTTCTTTTTTCCCTTCTTGAAGATAGGGACCACATTCGCCCTCCTCCAATCTGCTGGGACTTCTCCTGTTCTCCAAGAACTCTCGAAGATGATTGCCAGTGGTTCTGAAATAACTTCCGCTAGTTCCTTCAATACTCTTGGATGTAGCTGATCTGGCCCTGGGGACTTGAATTCGTTTAGAGTGGCCAGGTGTTCCTGGACAACTTGTTTCCCTATTTGGGGTTGGATTTCCCCCAATCCTTCGTCCATTCCATGTTGCTGAGGTTGAAGATGGCTTTCTTTTTGTGAGAAGACCGAGGCAAAGAAGGCATTAAGCAGTTCTGCCTTTTCCCTATCCCCTGTCACCATCACCCCATCTACTCCTTGCAGTGGCCCTATCGCCTCCTTTTTCTTCCTTTTTCTACCAACATAAGCAAAAAAGCCTTTTTTGTTGTTTTTTATGTCCCTGGCAAGCCTGAGCTCATTTTGCGCTTTAGCCTTGCGAACCTTTTCCCTACAGGAGTTGGCTATACGTTTGAATTCTTCTTTGGTGATTTCTCCCCTTTTCCACTTCTTGTGCATGTCACTTTTGAGCTTTAGCTCAGTTAGAAGTTCTTTGGACATCCATTCTGGCTTCTTTGCACTTGTCTTATTTTTCTTCTTTGTTGGCACTGTTTGCATTTGCGCCTTGAGTATTTCACTTTTGAAAAACTCCCATCCATCCTTAACTCCCTTGTTTTTTAATATCGGCGTCCATGGAATGCCGCTCAGTAATTCCTTCATTTTTTGGAAGTCAGCTCTCTTAAAGTCCAGAATGCGTGTTTGACTTGTCTTAGTTTCAGCATTCCTTTGTATTGCAAACTGCAGGAGCACATGGTCACTTGCCCCTAAGGATCCAACCACTTCAACTGTATTGATCAGGTCTTCCACATTTGTTAAGATTAGATCAAGAGTTGCTGATCCCCTTGTTGCCTCTTCTACCTTCTGGACCATAAAATTATCTGCAAGGCAAGTGAGGAATTTGTTGGACTTTGTACTCTTGGCTGAGTTTGTTTTCCAGCAGATATCGGGATAATTGAAATCGCCCATGACTACTATATCTCTTCTTTGTGCCTGTTTGGTCAGCTGTTGACAGAAGGCTTCATCAAGTCCTTCATCCTGACTCGGAGGTCTGTAGTAGACACCCACGACAAGATCTTTTTGAGTCCCGGTTCCCTTGATTCTTATCCAGATGCTTTCAAGCTGGTTTCCCGGATTACAGTCTTGCATTTCTTCTGCAACGTAACTGTTTTTGACATATAAAGCTACTCCCCCTCCTCTCCCCTTTGTTCTATTTCTGTGAAAGAGGTTATAGCCCTCAATGGTTAAATTCCAGTGATGGGAGTCATCCCACCAGGTTTCAGTGATGCCTATGACATCGTATGTGTGGTGCTGTGCTAGGAGTTGGAGTTCGTCTTGCTTATTTCCCATGCTCTGAGCATTAGTGTAAAGACATGTAAGCCCCTGTGACCTCCCCTCGAACTGTTTATTTGGGATTATTGTGCTCTCTGTACTTGGTCCTTGCTGTGTTTGTGCAGCCCTCCGTTTAGCCTTACGGCGGTTCCCTGTGGTCGTGGGTAATATAGTGTTCGCCAGGCTGTTGTTCCCCTCCCCCAGTGGATTTAGTTTAAAGTGCGCCTGATGAGGTTTGTGAGTCTGTGTGCAAAAAGATGTTTTCCTACTTGTGTGAGATGCACCCCATCGCTTGCCAGTAGTCCATCCTCTTGGAAGAGTAGACCATGGTCAAGGAAGCCAAAATGCTCCTCTTGACACCATTTTCTGAGCCAGTTATTGACCTGTACTATTTTTCCGGCCCTTGTAGAGCCATGTCCTACAACGGGGAGGAGGGATGAAAAGATCACATGTACATTATACAGTTTTAGCTTTGTTCCCAGAGCTCGAAAATCATTTGTGATCTTTTGAAAAGTATGCCTAGCGGTGTCATTGGTACCTACATGAATCAACATAAGGTGGGGAGGGTGATGGGGCTTTAGGAGCCTGCTGAGCCTCTGAGTGATATGGTGTATTTTTGCCCCCGGGAGGCAGCATGTTTCTCGAGCCATCCCATCCGGTCTGGAAATGATGGCTTCCGTTCCTCTAAGGAGGGAGTCACCTACTACCAAGACCTGTTTCCTTTGAGGATTGACAGGGTCCCTTTTGTGCAAGACAGTGTGTATGTCCCCTGAAGAGTGTTCCTGTTGAAGTGAATCATGTAGGTGTAAAGTGTTGTCCTCCTCCTCAACATCCCCAGTGCATTCATCAATGACAATCCATTGAGATACATCCGAGAGCCCATTACTCTCCCAAGGATGTTCCTGTTGCTCCTGGTCTATGATTGGGGATGGAGCATTTGCATGATTACATAAGTGTGACTGTGGTGATGCACTGTCCCTGTCAGGGCTATCCCCTGCGCATTGATCCAGGATGGTCCACTGAGTGGTATCTAAGAAACTGTGGTCCTCCACAGGTAGCGAAGTCTTTGTTCTGTGCATTAAAATATTTTAAAATGCTGTATTTAAATTACCTTCAGGCTAGCTGTATAAGTGTAATATAGTAGACTCTCAGTTAACCAGCACCCATGGGGATTGGTAGATGCTGGATAAATGTAGTTTCGTTACTTGAGAGTTACTATTAAAAATAGTCCTAATATAATCCCCTATACCAGAGGTCCCCAAACTAAGGCCCGGGGGCCAGATGCAGCCCTCCAAGGTCATTTACCTGCCCCCCGCCCTCAGTTTTAGACTTAGGCTCACCCAAAGTCTAAAATGACTTGAAGGCACACAACAATAACAGTCCTACTTAACTTGATTATCTCATTGGCCAGAAGCAGGCCCACACTTCCCATTGAAATACTGATAGGTTTATGTTGGTTAAAATTGCTTTTATTTTTAAATATTGTATTGTTCTTTCATTTACCAATATTGTGCTATGGTAATAATATAATATATTGTGTATACATATTATATTATTATTAATATTATAATGTCATACAATATAATTATACTAATAATAATGCAATATAATATTAATTATACATTATATATTAAATTTAATATTACTAATAATATTACCGTATAGTGGTATGGTACAATATCTATATATATAAAAGGATAAAGTTGCGGGCGCAGTGACTATAACAACAAAACTAAACATCCCAGAAATATGAAATTTGGCAACACAATGCAAAAGGCTTGCCTCCAGGTTACAACAACACAACCACATCACAAAACCACAATCCAGACCCACAATACTCACAACAACGCATCATGCGATAACAACACAACTAAACGCCCCAGAAATACAAAACTTGGCAACACAATGCAAAAGCCTTGCCTCCCAGTTGTAACAACACAACCACACCACAAAACCACACAGGACCCACAAAACTCACAACAACGCATCGTGACTATAACAACACAACTAAACGCCCCAGAAATACGAAACTTGGCAACACAACGCAAAAGCCTTCCCTCCAGGTTGTAACAACACAACCACACCACAAAACCACAATCCGGACCCATAAAACTCACAACAATGCAACGTGACTATAACAACACAACTAAACGTCCCAGAAACACGAAACTTGGCACACAACTAAACGCCCCAGAAATATAAAACTTGACAACACAACGCAAAAACCTTGCCTCCTGGTTGTAACAACACAACCACACCACAAAACCACAATCCGGACCCACAAAACTCACAACAATGCATTGTGACTATAACAACACAACTAAACTCCCCAGAAATACGAAACTTGGCACACAACTACACGTCCCAGAAATACAAAACTTGACAACACAACACAAAAGCCTTTTCTCCCGATTGTAACAACACAACTACACCACAAAACCACAATCCGGACCCACAAAACTCACAACAACGCATCGTGACTATAACACAACAAAACGCCCCAGAAATACAAAATTTGACAACACAACGCAAAAGCCTTGCCTCCCAGTTGTAAGAACACAACCACAACACAAAACCACAATCCGGACCCACAAAACTCACAACAACGCATCATGACTATAACAACACAACTAAACGCCCCAGAAATACAAAAGTTGGCAAAACAATGCAAAAGCCTTGCCTCCCGGTTGTAACAACACAACCACACCACAAAACTACACCGGACCCACAAAACTCACAACAACGCATCATGACTATAACAACACAACTAAACGCCCCAGAAATACGAAACTTGGCAACACAACACAAAAGCATTCCCTCCCGATTGTAACAACACAACTACACCACAAAACCACAATCCGGACCCACAAAACTCACAACAACGCATCGTGACTATAACACAACAAAACGCCCCAGAAATACACAATTTGACAACACAACGCAAAAGCCTTGCCTCCCAGTTGTAAGAACACAACCACAACACAAAACCACAATCCGGACCCACAAAACTCACAACAACGCATCATGACTATAACAACACAACTAAACGCCCCAGAAATACAAAAGTTGGCAAAACAATGCAAAAGCCTTGCCTCCCGGTTGTAACAACACAACCACACCACAAAACTACACCGGACCCACAAAACTCACAACAACGCATCATGACTATAACAACACAACTAAATGCCCCAGAAATACGAAACTTGGCAACACAACACAAAAGCATTCCCTCCCGATTGTAACAACACAACCACACCACCAAACCACAATCCGGACCCACAAAACTCACAACAATGCATCGTGACTATAACAACACAACTAAACGCCCCAGAAATACAAAACTTGGCACACAACTAAATGACCCAGAAATACAAAACTTCACAACACAACACAAAAGCCTTGCCTCTCAGTTGTAACAACACAACCACACCACAAAACCACAATCCAGACCCACAAAACTCACAACAACGCATTGTGACTATAACAAATACAACATTTGACAACACAACTCATCCACCTCCCCAATCCCTACATTCACACTTGGCCTCCAAAAAAACAATTACAATAATAACAATGACAACAACAACAACAATAAGAATCAACACCATCACAGGCAAGAAACAGCCAGGCACTGAGGCTGAGAGGCCAGTCAGTGCTAAACTGGGCCTCCAAAAAACAATACAGTAGCATCTAACTTATCCAACCTTCATAATCACTACAACAACAATAATAATAAACACCTACACAGGCAAAACAAAAAAAAGACTATTGTACCACAATAAAAATATAAACCGCACGCAGCAGAATCAGACATTACAATTAACAACAAACCAAAGACAACAGGGATCTCAAGCAATTATCAATCAACACAAAAATTGAAGAAGGTAACAGACTTCAAATACTACTACTAATGTGAGTATAAAGAAGGGTGGAGGTCACAGCATCAATACAACCTAATGTAGACTGACCAACACCACCAGACTAAGCCACAGCAACGCGTGGCCGGGCACAGCTAGTAGTAATATATAATGCTAATATTGTGCTATGCTAATAATATAATATATTGTATGTACATACAACTTGTAAGCCACTCTGACTCCCCTTCGGGGTGAGAGGGGGTGGGATATAAATGTAGTAAATAAAAAAAAATGTTGTTGGGGGTTTTTTTGCACTACAAATAAGACATCTGCAGTGTGAATAGAAATTTGTTCGTATTTTTTTTCAAATGATAATTTGGCCACTCAAGAGTCTGAGGGACCATGAACCGGCCCTCCACTTCAAAAGTTTGAGGACCCCTGCCCTATACTGTACCATAAAATCTGTATTGAGTTGATATTAATATTGAAATAAGCAATTATAAGCAAATTAAAACAAATGTAATTTAATGTAACATTTCTACTAAAAAGCATTGTTTCTTTGATATTTTTCGTCAGTAGCTTGAGTTCTGAGCAACGGAGAGTTTATTATATGAAACATAATTTGAATGTGTGTTTAGTATTTGGTCCCATCTCCAAGAGATTTCATTATGCATATATATTAGGCTTGGGCTTCATATCCGGAAATCTCATTACTTGGAAATAAAGTCTGAAGTTTTTTAGATCCGAGTTGGTTTCCGATGCACGCACACACATCAGAAGCACACTTCCGATTTTGAACCATTTGTCCCTCTTCATCGGAAATAGCTCGGAACCGTTTGGAAGTCTGACTCAGCAAACTGTGTTACCAGGTGAGAGTATAGCGGAATCAGTAGCATCCAGATAACACCAGGTGCAAAAGACTCAGACCAGGCAGAGGAATAGAAATGAACAAAGGAAACTTTTACTCGTGCTTGTAGAGTTGAAATACAAAACAGTTCTGCAATCATACAATGGCCATGTAGTTGCATAAGATCAATAACTAATCAATCAGCATCAATATATACAGCATAGTAGCTAGAGAGCCTTTCTTCCCAATGCTCTCTCTAGCAAGCTCAAATCCCAACTGTCAAACCAGCCATCTGCCAGCAAAAGATACATTGTTGTTTTGAGGCGTGGCTTTGCCTCTGCAAAAGAGCTCAGCTCTCCTTTTGCAGAGATCTTTCTTGCAATAATTTCTTTACACACACACATACATACACATTAGCAATTTGGCGTAATAAACTGTGCACTCTCAGTCAAGCCTAATGGCTGGGAGGCGAAGCCTATCTTGGGACTTGCCTCCCAGCCAATCAGGGCTTACGTTTGAGGGAGGGGGTGGGGTTTGCTCGCCATAACGCTAAGCCCTACCGCATGCCGGAAAGGCTAATTGCGGCCAGGAAAGGGACTGTGGTGGGTGGTTTGGCTGCCTGTGTTTGCTGCTTGCTTGCTTTTTTTTTTTTTTTTTTTGAAGGAAGGAAGGGGAAAGAAGAAGACAGGGAGAGAAAGGAAGAAGGTGAGAGATAGAACAAAGCGAGAAAGAAAGCTGGGTTGTTTTTCAGGCTGTAAGAGAAAGAAAGTTTGTTTTGGGGGTAGGAAGGGGAAGGGGGCTCTTTTTAAAAAATAATAATGTAATTTATAATTTTTTTTAAAAAAAATCCCTAAAAATTAATGGATCATCCAAACATTCTGAAATTCTGTAAGCTAACAGTGGATGATGTGTTGTTCTACTCTGTAGCAAATTTGATCAGGATAGCTGAAAAAATGAGGGCAGGAGAACCCCCTGAAATTTCTCTCCTGGCAGTGCTGTTTTTCTCTATTGCGCATGCGCATCCGCCATTAACAAAGCACTTACGGAGATTCAGAAGTTTCATAAAATTTTGAACTTTTTACCTTTAAAAATCGGAAATAACTTTAGAAACAAAGTGCCAGCACCCCCTACTTTTGAACACATTTTTTGTGTGTGGATCGCACAAGCCTAATTACAAGGGGTTGGGCTGGATGTTCTTCGGAGCCCCTTCCAATTCTATTTGCCATGTGCTTCTACTTAGGAGTCCAGTGGTGTATCTTTTTTTCTGGAGGCTGGATGGCCATCTGTTGGGAGGGATTGGATGGTGACTTCCTATCTGGGAGAAGGAGGACAGGATGGCCTTTGTGGGTCTCTTCCAATTATATGAGTCTGATGATGATAATAGTAAAATAGATGATAATGAATAATAATATAGTGATTCTAGTTTCCTTCCTGATAGAAAGGAGTGGACTGGATGGCCTTTCGGGTCCCTTTTATTATTCAGAGGCTGGATGTCCATCTGTTGGGAGGAATTGGATGATGTCTTCATATCTGGGAGAAGGAAGAATGGATGGCCTTTGCGAGTCTCTTCCAATTATATGAGTCTGATGATGATAATGATGATGATAATGATGATGATAATAATTGTCATCATCATCATCATCATCATCATCATCATCATCATCATCATCATGAATATCAGACTCATATAATTGGAAGAGACTCGCAAAGGCCATCCATTCTTCCTTCTCCCAGATATAAAGACATCATCCAATTCCTATGGCTCACAAATGGAACCCTGAAGAAGGAGACAGAAGGTCTGATCCTTGCAGCCCAGGAGCAAGCCATCAGAACAAATGCAATTAAAGCCAAGATCGAAAAATCAGCTGATGACCCAAAACGCAGACTATGCAAGGAAACCGACGAAACCATTGATCATATCCTCAGCTGCTGTAAGAAAATCGCACAGACAGACTACAAACAGAGGCACAACTATGTGGCCCAAATGATTCATTGGAACTTATGCCTCAAGTACCACCTCCCAGCAGCAAAGAACTGGTGGGATCACAAACCTGCAAAAGTATTGGAGAATGAGCACGCAAAGATACTGTGGGACTTCCGAATCCAGACTGACAAAGTTCTGGAACACAACACACCAGACATCACAGTTGTGGAGAAGAAAAAGGTTTGGATCATTGATGTTGCCATCCCAGGTGATAGTCCCATTGACGAAAAACAACAGGAAAAACTCAGCCGCTATCAGGACCTCAAGATTGAACTTCAAAGACTCTGGCAGAAACCAGTGCAGGTGGTCCCGGTGGTGATGGGCACATTGGGTGCCGTGCCAAAAGATCTCAGCCGGCATTTGGAAACAATAGACATTGACAAAATTACGATCTGCCAGCTGCAAAAGGTCACCCTGCTGGGATCTGCCGCATCATCCGAAAATACATCACACATTTCTAGACACTTGGGAAGTGTTCGACTTGTGATTTTGTGATATGAAATCCAGCATATCTATCTTGTTTGCTGTGTCATAATAAAATAATAATAATAATAATAATAATAATAAT
Source organism: Anolis carolinensis (assembly GCF_035594765.1). Lineage (NCBI taxonomy): Eukaryota > Metazoa > Chordata > Lepidosauria > Squamata > Anolidae > Anolis > Anolis carolinensis. The sequence continues at coordinate 236,695,912 of NC_085842.1, forward strand.
AATAATAATAATAATAATAATAATGATAATTCCACTGATCTGATTATGTGGCCAAGCCAAACGCTGGGTCTGGGGTGCATAGGGATCCGGGGACAGAGGCCGTTTCTAGTTTCTCGGGTCCTCTGTCCTTGGTAAAACTATAAATCCTTGAGTTCAACGTATGTACTGTATATCTTTTATTAGGGGAGGTCTGGGGTTTTCAATAACATAAAGGTGTTTTGAATTTGCTCTTACTTTGGCACATGTATGTATGTAAGTATGCATGTCAAAATATGCAAGTAATTTTGTTTGCTAAGCGTCAACAGTGTCGTGCAGAAACTTCAAAAGGCCAATGTTGATCCTAGGCTGCATCCATAGGAACGGAATGTCTGGATCGGTTCTGGATTTTCAGTCACAGAAGGCCAGGAGAACGGCTCCTTTGTGACTCGTTTCTGATTCAGTGAGAGATGGTTGGGAGAGATTCCATTTCACAGGTAGAAAGGTGGAGTCGGATGACTGCAGACTCTTGTTGCTTTATTTTTTGGTGGCACTTTCTTATGGTCCTTGGCTATGTCATCTTCAGGATGAGAAAATGTAGTGCGGCCGCCAAGACTTCGACGAGCAAGACGGTAAAATTTTCTTTGCCAGAACAGGAAGAGGAAGAAGATGAGCTCCTGAGTTACTGCGCTTCTGTAACATCTTTGGAGAGCCAGGAGCTGGAGACTATTGAAGAATAAGATGAAGAAGAGTGATCCAGGTATTGCAGTTCATAGATGAAATTATAGTGTAAATTGGTCTAGTGTGTTTAATTAGGAGGCACACACACACACTCAATTTGCTTCTCTGTTTCCCACAGGGGCTGCTATCACATTGTGTTGTATGTTTATACAACATTTCTGCAGCAGGCTTTGTCTCATAAATAGCTGAGGAGATCCTGAAAATACAGGCATGCCAATAACATCTCGGTTGTGCTCAAAAACAGAGAGATGTACACAAGGCCAGGGAATTCTGCTGCACTATGACTAACAGATTATATAAACACGGCCAACAGAGGTATTAGTCAAACTGTCTCCATGTTACGTAACCATTTTCACTGTATTCGAAAGTTTGTGTCTTGCTCTGGTGCTGAACAATAAAAGGCAGAAAAGGAAACTGCTCATCCAGTGAGATTTCACTTTGTACTTTAGCAGTACTTTCAACATAACTGTTACTATTTACCACGTTCCTACTCACGAAGTAGAAATGGCTGGAATTCATATATTTTTTCTTTTTTTTTCTTTTTTTGCACTACAGCTTTCAAAATGCCCGAGTACCATGGCTAGAGACCAAGCTCCCTGGGGGGAAAGACCTATCTCTTTTGGCAGGCCTGCCCAGTCAATTTTAACCCATGGATTTAAACTTTCATTTTCCTGATATAAATGATTTTAATGTGTATTAATTTTATGTTTGTCTCTTGCTATATGTGTTTTAATGGTCTTGCTCTTATCTTCGTATTTTAACTGTGTTGTACCTTGCCTCGTGTTTTGAGGAGAGACAGGTAACATAAATTATTGTTATCGTAATCATTATTATTGGATATTTTGTGTAAATGACAAAAACCCCAGCAGAACAGAAAAAGGATTTGTTTTCAAAGTTGGAGGAAACTTTCCAAAATAACAATAAAGTCCAGTCCAAATGCATGACAAGCAGAAAGTCGCTAGCTATTAATATGGTATATAAATTAAAAAAATTAGCTGTCAAATGAACACATTACCCACAACACAAGCTGTAACGAAATAAAGTTGTGGGCTTTTTATTGCCACCATTTTGTTGTTTAATGGCTATTATTGTTCTATTATTGAAGAAGTGGAGCGACATAAAGGTCTGCAGGGGGTTGAGGTGTCTGCTGTGCTGTTGCATAAGGGACCAGAACACCTCTAGCCAGCCCTTTTGTTGCTGCCTTCGGAACCTGGGAATTACTTGCGAGGAGACCGTAACTCCAGGTCCCTTTCCAGCCGGATGCGGAACATTTTTTGCATTAGGTAATTTTATAAACTTTAGTATTTCGCTAGTTTAGTATCTTTTAATTTAGCATTTTAGTATCTTTTAATCTTTTAATCATCCAGTGAGAGCCAAAGCTTCTGGAAAGTTTTTGGAAAAAGCACAAAGCATAGGAGGACTGATCCATTTTGGTTTGGTTAGCTAGACAAGCTTTCAACCACTAGGATGGTCTCTACAAGGGCCCAGCTACGCAAAGCTTCCACTCTGAATACTGTGCCTAACCTAGTACAGAAGTCAATTCTAGAATACTATGATCCAACAAACACTGGGGTAGAACCAGAAACAGGTGAGCACCAGCTGGATCATGATTCCATGAATTTGACTGCATTGGTCAGATCGGGCACTCTAAAGACAAAATGTATAAATTGTATAACAACAGAGAAAAAGGATGAGGACGATGAAGCTGAGTCTACTGGTCAAATTTCCCTTAAGGAAGAAGCTGCTAATTGGTCCATTGACCCAGGTTTGATGGAACTGACCTCACCACTTCCATCAAAAAGAAAATTGGCTGCTTACAAAGAAATCATAAACACTCTTAAAGATAGGATTGGCAGACTTGACTCGGTACCACCGGAGAACGTCATCCCTTCATTGCATGACCTCATGCTTTCTAGTGGAGCAGATAGCAGAAAAGTTATTTCTGAGAATGGATATGCTGCAAAAGGGAAATTTCTGGCCTAAAGGCTAGTATGGGAGCTTTGGTTGGTTTGGTGGAGCTTGGGATTATTGTTCTGGGTGTGTCGGCAACCACGCTGCCTGGGAAACAGACAAAATTTAATATTAGGGGCACAGCTGAAATGGAATCTTTTCGTTTGCTCATAAAATCATACTCCAGAGAAGCTTTAGCCTGCACTGTCAGTATATGATATTACAAGGAGGTGCACCCTTAATAGTTTGAGAGAATATTTAGAAGTTCATCCGCTTTGTGATTTCAACATGGTTATGGCGCATATTGGAAATAACAGTGGTACACTGAGCAGGTACCTCACCAACCCACATATGTGCAATCTCTTTTTGATTTGGGTCCTTAGGAGGAAGGTGAGCTGACTTTCCTTCATGGAGACTTTATCCAGGTCCTTGACAATTCTGACCGCCAACTGGTAGAAGGGAGCCTGCCACGGACAAACAGGGATATTTCCATGCCACTGTGTGACCCCGGTGAACCGGAACATTTTGAGCAAATTTTAAAGATTATTAAAAGAAAAAAGAGAAACAGTAAAATGCACATTCTGAATCTAACAATAGCCTGTGATTTCTAGTCATCAGGCCATAAAATCTGTGTCACCCTCTCTGCAGAAGAGAAATACCTTTCTTCATTCAGAATGGAACTTTGTGGGAAGGGAACAGTAAAAGGATCCAACTCATACACCAAAACTTAATTTTTAAATTGAAATACATATCAGTAGATTACCCTGGTTATTTCTAGGTTTCATGTTTTCTTCACTCTTCCTTTCTCCCCTGACACTGACAGAGCAATTCATCAGTCCATGATCTCTTTAGTCTAAATCAGGGGTCCTCAAACTTTTAAAGCACAGGGCCGATCCACAATCCTTCAGACTGTGGAGGGGCCGAATTATCATTTGGAAAAAAACCCCAACAAATTCCTATGCACACTGCACATGTCTTATTTGTAGTCCAAAACAACAACAACAACAACAATGAAAGAACAATACAATATTTAAAAATGAAAACAATTGTAACCAGGATTTCAATGGGAAGTGTGGGCCTGCTTCTGGCCAATGAGATAGTCAAGTTAATTAGGATTGTTGTTGTTGTGTGCCTTCAAGTCATTTCAGACTTTGGGCGAGCCTAAGTCTAATTATTTATTTTTTCATTTACTACATTTATTTATTACATTTATATCCCGCCCTTCTCACCCTGAAGGGGACTCAGAGCAGCTGTATGTACATACAATATATTATATTATTAAAATTATATAAAATATTATATTATAAAACTGAGGGCGGGGGCCAGGTAAATGACCTTGGAGGGCCGCACCCGGCCCCCGGGCCTTAGTTTGGGGACCCCTGGTCTAAATGAAGTCCATGCCATGATGTTAAAGAAGATCAGGAAGCTTCATGCATATTGATGTTCTTGCAAAGACTGTCTTTTTGAAGGGACTAAGAGGGGAACCAGATCCGTACGGCAGTTGAAAAACATGTTTTTGTTAACCATGTTCGAGTTTTTCCTTTAAGTATATGGATGAGTGCATAGTTGCATTTTTCCATTAATTCCTTTCCCTCGTTTTCTTAATTTTTTTCATTAAAAGGACAGTTCAGAGCTTTCAGATTTTTTCCTCCTGCTTTTATGTAAATGTTTAATGAACTGAATGGGAGAATTGTAGCTTTATTATTAAATGCAGAGATCTCCACAAAACACATCAAATTTAACACATGTTTGAGCATCTGATGTTCTTTATTATCAATTGGGGAAAGGCATAAAATTATCCATAAGAGGCAAGACCAGAACAAAAAGCCAGGAAACTGAGTGGGAAGGGAATATTGTACCACTATGAAACATGTGGCATATTGTTCGAAGCTGTGGTGGGACCTAGTGGCAAAACTCCACAACCACGCCCCTCTTCTGAATTGCTAGCAAAACTTATGAAATATAAATATACTATACATTTGTTTTGAATTATGTGTAAGCAAACTAAGATTTGGGTTGCTGTGAGTTATTCGGGCTATATGGCCATGATACAGCATTCTCTTTTAACGTTTTGCCTGCATCTGTGGCTGGTGTCTTCACAGATTCTGAAGATGCCAGCAACAGATGCAGGTGAAATGTTAGGAGGGAATTATGCTGGATCATGGCCATACAGCCTAAAAAACTGAGGCCCAGGGATTTTTAATGATAATGATAAATGTTGTTATTTCATGACTTGGCATTTTATATGGTTTTAATCTGTTAATTGATTGATATGTATTTTAATTGCTTATATGTATAGATTGTTTACATTTTGATGAGATGTGTCTTATTGTTTACCTGTGTGGCATTACATTTTTGCTGGATTTGTAAGCTGCCCGGAGTCCCCTCTGGGGTCGAGAAAGGCAGGGTAAAAATGAAGTAAGTAAATAAGTAAGTAAGTAAGTAAATTATTATGTTTATTTTATATGGTTTATATAATGTCTCTAGATAATGTGTTTGTTTATGGTTTACTTGGTTGGGTTGGAGGGATGATGTTGTGTTCTTGCGTTATATAATGTTGTTTTTTAATCATTTGTTCACCGCTTTGAGTCCCACCTATGGCAGAAAAGCAGGATAAAAATAAATAATAAAAAAAATCTCACAGCAACCCAGTGATTCTGGCTATGAGAGCCTTCAACAAAAGTAAGATTTTCCGATAATTCTACCTCTCTGTACCCAGAAGTAGATAATCAGGGAGTGCAGGCTTTTATTATATGGCAGAATTTTCTAAAAATAATCCAACAATGTATGCAGTCTTTTAACTATTCCTTTATTTTGTTTCATCCAACAGATGATCACACTGTGCAGAGTCCCAGTACTGAGTGTTCCTCAACCTCAGGGTCATCCTCGTCTTGTCTCATCATCGGTTCAAATGTTGAAGTCGGTGATTTGCCAGTCCAGCCATCTGTCCTGGTAGGCTCTTTGGAATTCCCTCCCCGAAGAGGTTAAAACAGCCTCTTCCCTAACATCTTTTTAGAAAATAGCTAAAGACCTTCCTGTTTGCACAAGCTTTTGATGAAGATACTTAGCTGTACTGACAGGAAGGCTAACTTTTATTGAGTCAAGCTAAGATCTCCATCTATCTTGTTGAGTTGCCTGCAATAACTGTATTAGACAAAAGTGTTTAAATGTGTGGTTTATTTATTTCTTATTGTAAATTTGTTTTTATAGGCTATTGTTTTACATATGTATATTATTTTGTATTGTCTTTTATATAAAGCTGTGAGTCGTTTTGGGTCCCGTTTAGGAAGAAAAGCGGGATATAAATAAAGATTTATTATTATTATTGATACAAAGACAGAGTATGACACAGCAAACGATATACAGTAGAACCCCGGTAGTCCGAGTTAAATGGGCGGACCTCAACTCGGTCAACCAGATAACTCGGATTACCAGGCGGGACGCAGGCTGGATCGGGAGGCGCTACAAACGCCTCCCGATCCAGTCCTCGTCCCCATGGAGAGGCCTCTCCATGGGTACGGAGGCTGGATCAGGAGGTGCTGCAAACGCCTCCCGATCCAGCCCTCGTCCCAACCGTGGTGAGGCCTCTCCATGGGGATGAAGGCTGGATCGGGAGGCGCTGCAAACGTCCAGCCTGCGTCCCACCTGGTAATGCGTGTTATCCGGTTAATAAAAGCCTGCACTCCCTGATTATCTACTTCTGTGTACAGAGAGGTAGAATTATTGGAGAAATCTTACTTTTGTTGAAGGCTCTCATAGCCAGAATCACTGGGTTTGCAAATGCCTCCCGATCCAGTCCTCGTCCCCATGGAGAGGCCTCTCCATGGGGACGAAGGCTGGATCAGGAGGTGCTGCAAACGCCTTCTACATGAAGCCGTTGGGTGAGATCATCCGTTGTTTTGGAGTTCGGTGTCATCTGTATGCAGATGATGTCCAACTCTACCACTCCTTTTGCCAGCTTCCAAGGAGGCCGTCCAGATCCTGAACCGGTGCCTGGCTGCTGTGTCGGACTGGATGAAGGTGAACAAATTGAAGTTGAATCCAGACAAGACAGAGATACTCCTGGTCAGTCACAAGGCTGAACAGGATATAGGGTTACAGCCTGTGCTGAATGGGATCACACTCCCTCTGAAGGCGTAGGTTTGCAGTTTGGGAGTCCTCCTGGACCCATTGCTGAGCCTGGAACCCCAGGTTTCGACAGTGGCCAGAGGGGCCTTCACACAACTCAAACTTGTGCACCAACTGCGTCTGTACCTTGGGAAGCCTGACTTGGCCACAGTGGTCCACACTCTTGTTACATCTCATTTGGACTATTGCAACATGCTCTACATGGGGTTGCCTTCAAAGATTGTTCAGAAGCTGGAACTAGTTCAATGTTCCACAGCCAGGTTACTAGCAGGAGTGTCATTCAGGGAGCATACAACTCCTCTGTTGAAGCAGCTTCACTGACTGCCTGTTAGCTTCTGGGCACAATTCAAAGTGCTGGCGTTGACCTACAAAACCTTAAATGGCTCTGGTCCAACTTACCTCTCCGAACGTATCTCCCCCTATGAACCGTCCCACAGATTAAGATCTTCGAGTGAGGCCCTGCTCTCGGTCCCGCCAAGGTCATAGGTGCGGTTGGCAGGGACGAGAGACAGAGCTTTTTTGGTGGTGGTTCCACAGCTGTGGAACTCCTTGCTAAGGGAGATTAGGGAAGCCCCCTCACGTCTTTTAAGAAGCAGCTAAAGACCTGGATGTGGGACTAAGCCTATGGCCCATTCTAGGATATGGGTTGATATGACATGATGGATTCTTTGGATTAATATGAAGTTGAACATGGACTAGCTCTGACTTTTGGCTCAATTCTAGTACCCCTGTTATAACAGTCACACGGATTTTATTGTTGGATATTGGCTTTTAATTGTGTTTCATTATGACTGGTTTTACTAAATTTTGTATTATATGTGGCATCTAATTATGCCATTGAGTAAAACTGCTTTGGGTCCCCCTGGGGGAGAAGAGCGGTATATAAAATAAATAAATAAAAAATTGCTTACTTATTTACTGTTAGATTTTTTTCTGTTACTGGTAAAATAAATTGTATTTATTGAATGTGTGTATTCATGTTGTGCTGAGGAAAAGCTATTTTCGGATTTTCTAAACTATATTACTACCTATATTTGAGATATATTTTTCTAATTGCTTTTGGTTTTAAAAACGGTGGCTACTGTCGGAATTACAATCCCACACTTCCCAAGTCTGCAGTCCTCAATGAGGAGCAGTTAGTTCACTTAGAAATAGGCTGAGGGAATCCCTTCCTCCCTGACTCCTGAATGACAGTTGGAATGTATCTATTTGTTCTCTCTGCTCTCCTTCTGATTGGTTATGTAGAATGGATACTTTGCAGGTGCATGCCTTTGTTTCAGAGTTCTACTTTTTACATCGTAGTATTGAGATCTCACTCTGCTTGTGTGTGTCAGGGAAAAATCTCCAGGCACTACATTTCCCCTATCTTTTGAACCCATGAAGAGATGGAGTTAGAGAGTAGCTCAGACCCAGTTCTTTACTATTGAGAAATGTAGTTAATATTTTTGTAAATAAACCTTTTGCAACTTTAAAGATTGAACCCTGCATCTTTGCCTCCTAATCTTGAATATATTTTTCTGGCCACAACACTTCGCATTCTGCTTGCTTTGAGCTGAACAGGATGCTCTGCTATTTTTGGGAGTTTTTCCTAACAGCTACAAGCTATGTTGTAATTTTAAGGAACTTGATTAAGTTATTAAGATGTATCTTATCACTTGAATTTTCTATTTACAGCATCACATTTATGTTTGTTATATAATAAAGTTGTCTGATATATTCCAATATATTTAAACTAGGTTGTTTATTTGTAATTGCTAATTCAGACACTGACCAATTGTGTTGTCAGTTTGGTCCAAGGCAGGAAGTAGGGAAAGGGACTGAAGCCCGAATTCTCCCATTGCAGCCCTGTTTTCCCTTTATTTTGGTAATGTGTACTTTCAAAATTGAGTTGTGTATTACATTCAGTGGTGTATTATACTCAAGTACATATGCTACACAAGACCATTCAAACACCTATACTTATTAAGAGACAGACCTAAGAATTAAACACATCAAATTCATTTGTACTCAGAAAATGTAAGTTTAAATTGAGTTGTCAAAGGCTTTCATGGCCGGGATCACTGGGTTGCTGTGAGTTTTCCAGGCTGTATGGCCATGTTCCAGAAGCATTCTCTTGTGATGTTTTGCCCACATCTACGGCAGGCACCCTCAGAGGTTGTGAGGTCTGTTGGAAACTAGGCAAGTGGGGTTTATATATCTGTGGAAGGTCCAGGGTGGGAGAAAGAACTCTTGTCTGTTTGCGGCAAGTGTGACTGTTGCAATTGGCCACCTTGATTAGCATTGAATAGCCTTGCAGCTTAGAAGCCTGGCTGCTTGAAGTTTAAATTCAGTTTCAATTTGACTGGGTAGGCAGGTCTTTAATTATTTTTTAACAATTTGATTGTATATTTTCTTTTTTGTGAAGCAAAAGATACACACATAATTGCAGTAAGTGCAGAAGAACTGGGTGACTGATCAAAAAGGACAAACAGCCCATCCAATGCTTCCAGCTCCCCATGTAGGCCTCAAACTACTGGTGGTGGAGAACTGTGACAGCAGCAGCCATTTTGTGTGTCCGCTACCATTTTATTTAGTCATTTATTAGTGATTTAGAGTGTTTATACCGTGCTCTTCAGTCATGAAAGTTTTCAGCGCTTTCCAATGTAAATAAGATGTAAGTTGTAAATGAGACACAATGGAGTTGTGGCTGACTCCCACTCTCGTTGTATGTTGCTTGTGACTGTCTCTTGAACTGTCAAGTATGTATCCATATTATAGCCTTTGGCAGTCTAGTTATGTAAGCACTGGACAAGCCCAACTGATGTTTATAGGATGCTCTAATATCTTGTCAGCAGAAAAACATCAAACCATCTTTAGCTCGATATCATGGGTGTCCCCTGGACAATGTTCTTGTAGATGGCCAATTCTCTCACACCAGAAGTGACTTGCAGTTTCTCAAATCGCTTCTGACATGAAAAAAAGCAGAAATTATATAAGGCCTCAGTCACTTTTTGTAGGGTGCATTTACATTGCAGAATCGATTTGGTTTGATGACACTTTAACTGTTATGGTTCAATGCTATGGAATCCTGGAAGCTGTAATTTTACAACTTTGGCAGACTTTCTCTACCAGAGTGCTGGTGCCTCACCAAACTACAAATCCCAATACTCCGTAACATCAAGGCATAGCAGTTAAACTATTCTACAATGTAACTAAATGCACATTCACTCACTCTCAAGACTGTTTAAACTGAGGGCCCTTCCACACAGCTATATAACCCAGAATATCAAGGCAGAAAATCCACACTGCCATATATTCCAGTTCAAAGCAGATAATGTGGGATTTTATTCATCTGTGTGGAAGGGGGACTGAGGGGGAGGTTTGATCTTTTGGCCCAAAGTGTATGTTTTCTTTTCAAATAGATAAAACTCAGTTTTCTTTACCACTTGGGGATGACAGACTTCAGCAATTTAGTTAGGCAATTTGTGCAGTTTATGTAATTTGGACAAAGGGTTGCTAAACTCTTCCATGAGAGAAAAAAATTATTTTATAACTCCAAAGTACACATTAGTGATACATATTACTGCATGTAAGAAATCAGTTAATGTGTGTGTGTGTGTGTCAATTGCAAAATAAGATGCATGAAGCTCATTGGTTGAGCCATGTCTGGAGAGCTGGCGTTTAATAATAATAATAATAATAATAATAATAATAATAATAATAATAATAAGACAGACTACAAACAGAGGCACAACTGTGTGGCCCAAATGATCCATTGGAACTTATGCATCAAGTACCACCTGCCAGCAGCAAAGAACTGGTGGGATCACAAACCAGCAAAGGTCGTGGAAAATGAACACGCAAAGATACTGTGGGACTTCCGAATCCAGACTGACAAAGTTCTGGAACACAACACACCAGATATCACAGTTGTGGAAAAGAACAAGGTTTGGATAATTGATGTCGCCATCCCAGGTGACAGTCTCATTGATGAAAAACAACAGGAAAAACTCAGCCGCTATCAGGACCTCAAGATTGAACTTCAAAGACTCTGGCAGAAACCAGTGCAGGTGGTCCCGGTGGTGATGGGCACATTGGGTGCCGTGCCAAAAGATCTCAGCCGGCATTTGGAAACAATAGACATTGACAAAATTACGATCTGCCAACTGCAAAAGGCCACCCTGCTGGGATCTGCACGCATCATCCGAAAATACATCACACAGTCCTAGACACTTGGGAAGTGTTCGACTTGTGGTTTTGTGAAACGAAATCCAGCATGTCTATCTTGTTTTCTGTGTCATACAACATCGTTGTGTCAATAATAATAATAATAATAACAACAACTTTATTTTTATATCCCGCTGAGGGGGACGTGGGTTTAAAAAGAAAATTTTCAAATATATTTCAAATGACTATAAGTCCCATGTGTTTTGATTGACTTAAGTTGCCTTTGCAGCCCTCCCTGTTCACCCGCTCATACTCTGGCTCCTTCGGCAGGCTTTTCCATAATCCCTCCTTATTATCCAAGATATTCGCTTATCCAAGCTTCTGCCGGCCCATTTACTTGCAACAAGGAGAAGATAAACAGGTACAGAGATCATAGTCAATAACATGAAAGCACCATTGTCTAAAGAGTCACACGTTACAGCATAGAAAACAAATGGAATTGCATGGTGGTTAAGATGCCTGTGACGTGGCCAATATTAGATGAATGGGGTAAATGATCTTTGTAAGCCAATAAGAATATACTTATTACTTTCTGTAGAAGTGATAAAAAGCATTGCAACCATTTTGTAAGTGTGACAAATCCTTTTATTGTATTGATGTATGCATGTTTTTGTCATTATTGCTAAGCTCGTAATAAATAGCTTTTTTGCAGTTTGAAGATCCAACTTTCGTGGTGTCCTTCCTTGCCCTCTCCACTGAAAGGGGCCTCCTGCTTTGACTTTGGATTAAGAGAAATATTTTTACATCTTTGCCCCTTCACCGCCTCCATCTCCCCGCAGGGATTCGGGGTGGCTAACATGGGGCCAAACCCAAATAGTCACAACAGAACAGAATAAAATACACAACATCATCAACAAATGTCCTTTAATAAACTCAGAGCCACAGGTGCTGTTGATTTGCCATTCCCATTATCTCCACTTTGCATGGCGATAAGCAAAAAAGATGGGAGTTGTCATTCGATAACACATGGGGACCCTAAAGAGGATTGACCACTGTAATGTATTTGTCTTGCATAAGGAAAAGTTAGTGTGTGGCCTACCTTGGGTTGGTTTGCGAGCAGCCATTTTGTAAAAAAAAAAGAACCAGGCAGACATTTTGTGTGGCTCCTTTCTAACAGAATCCAGGGGGAGGAGCTAGATAGAAGCTTTTTGCATGAGGTGGCCTGATTGGACAGATGCAAATAAGTGGATGCTAAGGCACAAGAGAGGGGCGGAGCTAAAATGGCTATTATAGCAGTTATTCCTGAACATTCTAGTTGGCTTTGAGTTGGGAACAGTGAAGGAGTCAGCTGGTTCCCTGGAGTTCAAATATTGTGATAACTGAGACAGTTACTGGTAGGAGCTGGTGGTTAGCTAAGAGCTCAGGTAGGACAGAGTGTCCTAGTTTAAGTTTAAAAGTCAGGTAGTTGAGCTGGGGCAGCTAAGGAAATATCTGGATCCCTAAAGTTCAGTCAGAGAGTTAGCTGGGATAGCTAATAGCGATAACTGAATAGCTGAGAGCTAAAGAGAGAACAGATAGTCCTAGTTTAGATTTGAAAAAGCAGTTTAGTCAGGACTTCAGAGTCGAGTTCAAGTTTTAAAAATCAGTTTTCAAAGTTATACTAAAGGTTTTTAGGAAGGAAGGCCAAGGAATTTCATAAAAGTTACACAGAAACGTTTTGAAGTGATAACCTCTTTGGAAAGCATTCCAAAAACATTAATTGCTTATGTTTTATTCTTTTGTATTGTTGTATATTGGCATCGAATTCTGCCAGTTTTGTAAGCCGCCCTGAGTCCCTTCGGATGAGATGGGCGGGATAGAAGTGATGAAATAAATAAATAAAAGTCATTTGTTATCCATCAAGGATTTTGTACCATATGTATGTTCCTGAAACCGTCAAGCATATGCGCCTCGAAAGAGTCAAATAAATAAATAGTTCTTGTTTCATCATATAATACGTCTCACTCTCATATATAAACCTCAAAGAAATAAAGCAAAGTTCCTCAAAAAGTTGCAGAATAGACTTTCCCCTCAGTGTCTCTTTACATTGCATATGCGCATGCACTCGCACAAGTGTCCAAGGAAGCAGCGGCTGGGGTCTTGGATTAAAGATTGCCCCCTGCCTTATTGAGAATCTCATGGGTGCCTAGTATGTTACATATGAAATGGTGGCAGAAGAAAGGTATTGAAATTCCCTCCCTGTCAGAAAAGTTTTGTGCCTCTTGCACATGCATGTGTTGATGTAAAAAATTATAGTTGGCCCTCTGTGTCCACAGATTCTCTGTCCATTGATTCAGTGGCCCTTTGAAGGCAACCATAAGGCTGCTGTGGCCCTTGATGAAAGTGAGTTTGACACCTTAGTATTAGTAAATATGTGAGGGGGGGAGTCATAGGAGGGAGCAAGCTTGTTTTCTGCTGCCCTGCAGACAAGGACACAGAAGTATGACTTCAAACTTCAGGAAAGGAGATTCCACCTGAACATTAGGAAGAACTTCCTCACTCTGATAGCTGTTCAGCAGTGAAACTTTCTGCCCCAGAGTGTGGTGGAGGTTCCTTCTTTGGAGGCTTTTAAGTAGAGGCTGGATGGCCATCTGTCGGGGGTACTTTGATTGTGCTTTTCCTGCATGGCAGGGGGTTGGACTGCATGGCCCATGAGGTCTCTTCCAACTCTATTATTCTATTATTATGAGAGCTTTCCATTTTGGTGACAAGAAATCTTCAAGTAGCACAGACATCCCTCTTTGCCCATGAAGACAGGTCCTTTTAGCTGTTGTCCTGGGAATTGAGGATTGCTCTCTGAATAGCTTACAAATTCTGGAATTGATTTATTTGGTTATTAAGGCCATAAATTCCTAAAGATCACCATTACATTCTATGCTGTGAGGCAGGTGTGGAGATCTTTTCTGACTTCAGCATTCCCATTGGCCAAGCCTGCATGAACCGTGGTGAGCAATCATGGGAGTTCCTGTAACATCTGGATGGCCATATGTTCTTCATCATTGGGATGCTATAACAAATCAGTGGAATTTAGCAATATGTTTTAAATAGCAACACAATCACTTATGGCTTGCTTAGAATAAAGGTACCTAAATATGTTCCAGTGAACGGTTTCATGAGAGGGAGGTATTTTATTTATAATGTTGACATTATTGTGTATATTTGAAAATATTTCCATTGAATAAATGATAAAAGACTGCACGCTTTTCATTTGTTTGTAAACAAATATTAATGTTTCTTATAAATCTTCAGGGACCAAATGGATGACCAGCCTGCAATCTCCCCTTCCCTCAAAGTGGAAGACATTCTATTCTGGGGACTTCATCAGATTACACTGGGAAGTGTTCAGAAGTGTTCAGAAGAAGAAAGTTCAGTCTAACTCCATTCCCTAATAAAAAGGAGTTTTTCCCTACCTTGGAATCACACGTTTTAGTGCACTCATTTGTCTTGCATATTTTCAATGAAGAGGCTTCCACACTGCAGACATTTGGCCCCGCCCACCACTTTTTGATACTTCAACTCCCACAGTTCACAAAAGCAGGGAGGGAGGGAGGGAATCCCGTTTGGAAGGTCAGAAGCAAGGAGAGGCTCAGCTGGTGTTTTGGACTACAACTACCACAATTTCCAAAAGTAGAGAGGGAGAAAAGTGGTGGAGAGAAAAGGGGTGGGAGGGAGGGAATCCCATTTGGAATGGCAACAGCACTGGCCCTCCCAACAGAAGACACAAACAAATCATGGAAGGAAGGAAAAAAGTACCCTAAAAGGCTATCTTTTTTTTTTTTTTTGCAAAGTAGAAGCGTTATGAGGTAGCTTACAACCAAACCTTCTTGCTTGAGAAGCATAAGGAAATGCCAGAAATTACCCAAAAAAGTTTATTTTGGCTCCTTCCACAAATTGGGTGATTCTGACCTGAGAGCAACGAAGGCTACTTCATTCAAAATTTGGCAAAACATCTGGTGTTTTGAGAAAAATTCATTTCCTCTCTTCTTCCTGATACATTGGAAAAAATGGCTGCCCTTCACATTTAAAAGACTCAAAAACTGCACTTTAACCAAAACGAGTGTAGTGGACCCACAGAATACCAGATTTAAGTTATGTGATGAAGTGAAGTGGATGGTGTTAGTCTCCTTCGCCCAAATAGGTCTAAGAAGGCTGCTTACTAAGCTTGGCATATATTGTTACAAAGAAAAGCTGAACATCAATTATAATAAAACAAAGGTGATGGTGTTCAGAAAAAGACACCCACAGTTCAAATGGTCCATTGATGGCCATCAGATCGAACAATGCAGGGAATTTAAGTACCTGGGTGTACATTTTTCAGAGACTCTATCATGGAAGCTCCATACAGAACATAGCAGAATAGTGGCGCTAAAATGTATTGGAGGAATCCTCAGATTTTATAACACAGCAGGGGGCCATCTGGTTGCCCCAACTCTGAAAATATTCCAGAGCAAAGTTATTGCCCAGATTCTGTACGATGCCCCAGTCTGGGGATGGGATTATTTACAGATACTGAAATTGGAGGCCATCCAGAATACATTTCTGAAGAAACTTCTGAGAATCCCACCTGGCACTCCAGCAGCCTTGGTCAGAGCAGAGGTTGGTCTACCCTCCATAAGATCCTGCATTCACATTTCCCTATACAACTACAGTAGAGTCTCACTTATCCAACATAAACGGGCCGGCAAAATGTTGGATAAGCGAATATGTTGGATAATAAGGAGGCATTAAGGAAAAGCCTATTAAACATCAAATTAGGTTATGATTTTACAAATGAAGCACCAAAACATCATGTTAGACAACAAATTTGGCAGAAAACGTAGTTCAATACGCAGTAATGCTATGGAGTAATTACTGTATTTATGAATTTAACACCAAAATATCACGATATATTGAAAACATTGACTACAAAAATGTGTTGGATAATCCAGAATGTTGGATAAGTGAGTGTTGGATAAGTGAGACTCTACTGTATTGGAGAATCATAAAGGATTCCTCAGCTATGGTTTTCCCAAAGCTATGCTTTGAACATCTATCAGAATGTAAAGTTTGGAGCTCAAAACACTAGAAATTGCTGAAAGTATATCCTATCCCAGTGATGGGCAACCTTTTGTGCTTGGTGTGTCAAAATTCACCAAAAAACCTAGCATGATTTGGGTGGTGTGTCACTTCGAGAAAAAAAACATAATTTTGCAATATGTATAGTTTAAATAACAAAAATGTATAATTGTAATACAGTGTTCCCTCACTTATCGCGGGGGTTACGTTCCAGGACCACCTGCAATAAGTGAAAATCCGCGAAGTAGGCAACTATATTTATTTTAATATTTATACATTATTTTAGTAGTTATACACTATTTTAAGTCTTTATCAACTAATCGTGTGTTGATAAATCAGCTCCTCCTGTTCCCGCTTGGGCTCCTTTTCTCTCCATGCAGCTTCTCCTTCCTACCTACTTTAGGCTGTAAATTGTAATTTTTTATGATTTATAATATTCTTTTAGAGTTTATTGATAACCGCAAAACAGCAAATCCGCGAAAAGTGAACCGCAAAGTAGTGAGGGAACACTGTATATAACTGTATTTAATTAACCAAAATCTATTTAACTTACCTGCTTAGTGAGTTCGTTTCTTTGTTGGTCTTGATAGGATTTAATTTGTGTGGGGTGCTGTGAACTTATGTAGATAAGTGAGGGGGAGGCAGAATTCTTTAATTAACCTGCCTATTAATAACTTTTTGTTGCTGAATTTCATTGGCTAAATCTTCAATTGAAGGCTGGTATTTGTACACTTCAAGCCCAAGCAAGCGCTACTAACTTCATCTGTCAATCTGTTTCTTTTGTTGGTTTTGATATTATTTAATGCTGAGAATAAAGTCTCACAAAAGTGCGTAGAGGGAAAAATTGTGAGTAAAGCCATTGCTATATTTTTCAGTGTGCTAAAAGTGTCTGGTTGTGATGCCTAGGGCATCTTTGGCCCCTGACCCTGTGGCCATTACTGTCCAGGACGAAGAAGACTTTGGTTTTCTTCCATGTCAGCAAGATTCAACTTCTTTCCAGATGCCTTCTGTTGACATCTCCAAGCCAGAGCCAATTAAGGATGCCCTTGAAACAATGCCGGTTCTCCCAGATTCTCCTGAAGGTTTAGTGTTTGATCGTAGGGCTTTTGTGAAAACAGAGATTGCAAAGACAAAGCTTGCGGAGAAGCGCCAGATTAGTGGAGCGTGGTGACTATGGCTAAGCCCTGTTCTCTTGGGAAGAATTTGGGAGTTAGACACCTGGCGCGGTGACTGTGACAAGCTCAGTTCTCTTGGGAAGTTTTAGGGAGTCAGGCACCTGGTTTGGGGGAACTTATGAACTTCAATAAAAGTATTACGCTGGGTACTTTCCTTCGCGGTATCAACTTTACTTCTTACTGGGAAGCATCATCGTCTCTAGCTCTTGGAACCCAAGCGGCCTGAAGGTGCGCTACTCTTGAGTAAACCGGGAGCCGGTCTACCTCCTTGCCCAAGTTTGGACTGCGTTTCAGCCCCTGTTCATCTAGTTCATGCCTTGCTTTGAAATCCTGCTTTTGGACATTTACTCCTGAGAACTCTTATTGCCTCTTGGATCCTTTTCCCCACTCAATGCTCGAGCTGAGTTTGAGTGTGTTTCGGTTTCTGGACTTTGGACTTTAATATTGGACATAAGACTTTCACTTATTGGACTAATTTTGATCTTTCCTGGAAGGTCAATTGCTTATTCAACTTTGCTGCTTATTTCCTTTTGGAACTTTAATTGCTTGAATAAAGATATTATATTGTTATTGGCCTCTGTGTTGGTTTCAGTGCTCTCGTTGCCTAGGGGTGTAACACTGGTAATCGTTTCTAGGCACTCCAAATTTCCTGTTTGTAGTGGCACTCCTCTTGATTCTCCAAGCAACACCTTTCCAGATTCTCAAGCTTTGACCTCAAGTCGACAAACACCTGAGCCCAGATACTGTCTTGAAATTCTGCAAGTTGCATCTCCAAATCATCAATTTGCATCCATTGGAAACCATTTAATTCCAAACTACTGTTGGCTACTACATCAGTATACTTCATTATTTTCATGGTCTGGTCTAGGCTTCTAAATTGATTAAATTTATTACTGAATTGGTCAAGTAACAAGCCTAAAACATGCTGGTACTTTATATGCAAGGGTTCCATTTCATTTTGTACAACTGCATTGGCCTTCTCAAAATTCTTTTTTACTCGAGGAAAATACGTATAAGTTTAAATTTCTACATCTTGCTTGAAAATTTTAAGTTTACTTTCAAAAGCTTTTATGTATCCAAACATAACGTCAATACTTTTACCAAAACCTTGTAACTTTAAGTTCAGTTCATTAATATGAACAGAGAGATCTGTAAAAAACATCAGGGTGTTGACCCACTTATCATCATTGAGCTGAGGAAAGTTTCCCAGAACCTTATCCTCAAGAAATACCTTAGTTTCTTCAAAGCACTCCACAAAGCGCTCAAGAACTTTGCCTTGGCTCAGCCATCTTACGTTATTGTACATCAGCAGTCCACTGTAGGTGGAATCAACCTCCAATAAAAGTGCAGAAAATTCTCGCTTGTGAAGGGGGCGAGCAGCTATTAAATTAACTATTTTTATAACAACTGACATTAAGTTGTTTAAGTTGGTGAATTCTGCCTTGGCATATAAAGCCTCCTGATGGATAATACAACGAAAAGGCACAATCGGATGTCCAATAGCTTCCGTAAACAATTTGGCAAATCTAACTTTTTCCCCCATCATGTTTGGTGCCCCATCTGTTGTCACTGAAACAACTTTAGAGATATCAATGCTTATGTCACAGAATGTTTGTATAACAACCTTACATATTTCGCTTCCTGATGTACTTGTTGGCACTGATACTTACTTTATCAACTTTTTTCTCATTGTGAGACCATCAGAATATCGACCAGTAATAGCCAACTGAGCAGGTAATGTGACATCAGTAGTTTCATAAAGAGAGATCGAAAAATATTTACAATTACTTATGTCTCTCTTTAATTGATGTTGTACATTTGTGTTCAGTCTCATTATTCGGTCCTTTATGATATTTCTACTGAGTGGTAATTCAGATATTCTCCTAATAATTGCATCTTTATTCTACATATCGTGAAATAGAACTGGTGCACATCTTAAGAGAGTTTTTTAAAAAATAAATTCTCCCTCACTGAGTGCTTTTCCATGCTGAGCTATAGAGTGAGCAATGCTCAAACTTGCAGATGTTAAATTTGTAGAGCCTTTTACAAATTTAAGAATGGAATTAGATTGGCTCTTATAAAGGTGTAGCTGCCTGGGAATGTATTCTTTCCTTTCAGCCTCACTTTTTTTCAAGAGCTGGGAATGATTCGTTTCAAAATGTCTGTTAATATTCAACGTTCTGCTTCCTATCATTTCAGTACATAGAACACAAAATGATCTGCCATTTTTTTCTATAATGCCATGCATCTTGGTCCATGTCTCTTGAAAGGGTTGGCTACTGCTACTACAACTTTCTTTACTTAACCTTGGGTTTTTTTTGTTTTTTGTTTTTTTAAAAAAATTAGGGTTCTCCATCAGGGGGGCAGTGACAGATGTCTGCCTGTTAGCCCTGCAGGCAATTAGGGGTTAACTAGCCTAACTGGCCACAAGATGGCACATGTAATTGTCTTTTAGGAAAGGGCAGGGTTAATAAGCAGAAATAGGGGTTAATGAGGATACACAACAGCAATAGTGGTGAAATTGAGTCTTCACTATGCTGCAAGATGGCGATCCTTATGTAAATTAAGATGGCTGCTGCTATTTATAATGGCAGGAAATGGCACCTATAGACAGGCCCTTGCCTCTTCCAGCCTCCTCCTCACTTATATCAGTAATGATGGTCAATTAGAAATCCATGACACCCCAGAACAGCAGATTGGATGATGGTTGCTATGATTATGTGGTTGCAGGTAATGCCGATCACAGGGCACACAGAGATGAGTCCCCTGCAGAATTCCACTGCTTCCTGCCCGCTGAGAGGAAGTGAGGTCAAAGATCCCCTAAAGGCCTAATTGGAAGTTCCAGAACTAGACGCTCTGTGCCGGAGTTCTGTTGCTTTGGTCTACAGACCTCTGGCACAGAGTGTCTACACTACACTACAGCAAATGTTTCATCCTTGGCTACTGCACCTGACCGTGCAGGAGCCAAGGATGAAACGTCCTTCTTGGCATGTAGCCATGTGTCAGCAAAAATGGCTAGGCATGTGAGTGCTGACACGCGTGTCATAGGTTCGCCATCACTGATCTAGCTCATCTTTCTCCTTTTCTAATTCTCTAAAAAAACAAGGAAAAATATCTACATACTCGTTCTTTAGAATTCTGTCTATGGTCTTCTGAGAAAGATGGGCACCCAGTGATGTTGCCGTCATCGATGGAGTTGCTTGCAAGGGCCACTTGGCCATTCCCCAATACTGGTTGGCTTCCTCAGCCAGCGCCTTATCGGCGCTGATTGGCATTTGTGAGGCTACCTGTTGACTGGCTGGAACACTAGAAGCGCTAAGTGTGCTTGTGGCTGCCTGTGTAGATGAACTTCCGGTCGCTTGCTCTGACTGACTTTGGTCCCATGACCACAGAAAAGTTGTATTTGTACCTGTTGAAGTGGTGGGATTGCCCACCACCTGCACTTGAATTGGAACGGAGGGAGCCGCCTGCTCACTGGCCACTACGGGTAATGCAGTTTGAACTGATGACGCTGGCTGCACTGGTTCTGTGTGGCCCTAAGATGGGTGCAGAACCTCCTGGGAATCCCCAGCCACTGGACCGGGCTGCCCAGCTTCATTTTGGGACCTGCTACTCCAACCAGCATCTATAGCACACACATGAGAATGTGTTTACTTGCCCGACATGCTGGCTGCGGGCTAGTAGTAGGGGTGGCTGCCCCTAGCTGCTTTTCCAATGTGCTGATCTTAGCTAAAAGCGTGTTGTAGTCATCTGCTGTAATTCCCTCATCCTCCGATGAAGGCCTACTGGGAGGTGGGTGGGCTCTTAGCCAGTGTCTTCTTGGCTGGGCTCTTGCCCTTCAGTCCACCGACGTTCTTTTTGGATGCCGTCCCGTAAAAAATGGAATGGCCAAAAGATGTTTGGAAATACTTTTTGTATCAGTTCTTGTTACAATGTTACAATGTTGCAGAAGTTATGAGGCAGTGTAATTCCTCCTGTGCTGTGTTCTACTGGTAGCTTGTTGTTTCCTATATCTAGCAATTGATGGGTGAAATTTTTAGCTGGTTGGTCTTTCTGGAGTTGGACTCGCATATTTGTTACACAAACATGGAAGAAAATCAGGAGCAAGTAACAACCATTGTGGAATTACAAAAACTGAGAACAAAGGTAGAAATAAAAAGACTTGATAGAGAAATGGAAAGGAAAAGAACTGAGTGGGAGAGGAAGAGAATAGAAATAGAGAGTTAGAAATAAAAAGAATTAAGAGAGAAACTGAAATGAGAAGAATTGAGTGGGAGAGAGAAAAAGAGAGGAACAGAATTGAGAGGGAAATTGTGCCTGTCGAGAGAGATGGAGTGGCCCTCCACCATGAATGGCAAGGTTCTCAAACCCTCTACCACAGGCTTAAACATTCCCAGGAGTCTTCTCCTATGCAATGCCCATTGCCTCTTCATGAGCTGGTGTTTGTCGTCATCACCTTCTTCATCTTCCTCCTCCGAGGAAGACTCCAGCTCCTGGCTCTCCAAAGATGTCAAAGAAGAGCAAGAACTCAGGAGCTCATCCTCTTCATCTTCCAGTTCTGACAAAGAAAATTTTACCACCTTGCTCTTTGAAGTCTTGGCGGCCGCACTACATTTTCTCATCTTGAAGATGACATAGCCAAGGACCATAAGAACGTGCCACCAAAAAATAAAGCAACAAGAGTCTGCATTCCACAGGGCGAGGAAAGGGCAGTCATCTGATTCCATCTTTCCACCTGTGAAATGGAATCTCTCCCAACCATCTCTCATTGAACCAGAAGTGGGTCACAAAGGAGCCGTTCTCCTGGCCTTCTGTGACTGACAATCCAGATCCGATCCAGACATTCTGTTCCTATGGATACAGCCTAGGATCAACATTGGCCTTTTGAAGTTTCTGCACGACACTGTCGACTCTTAGCAAACAAAATTACTTGCATATTTTGACGTACATACATACATACGCCAAAGTAAGAGCAAATTCAAAACACCCTTATGTTATTGAAGACCCCAGACCTCCCCTAATGAAAGATATGCAGTACATAAGTTGAACTCAAGGATTTATAGTTTTACCAAGGACAGAGGACCCGAGAAACTAAAAACAGCCTCTGTCCCCGGACCCCCATGCACCCCGACCCAGCGTTTGGCTTGGCCGCATAATCAGATCAGTGGCATTATTATTGTAATAATTATAATACTGCAAATGACCAGCCCAGCTGATGCTCAGCCCTATAGATGTATATACTGTATATGTAGATCTTTGGGTCGAGTTACACTGAACAATGGACCTGTTCTGAGTTTTCCAACTTGAGAACTACCTGTATTCCTTCTTGGGGTCTCCCATCCAAGCATTGACCAGGCACTGCTTAGAATCCTAGAGTTGGAAGAGACCCCCAAGGGCTATCCAGTCCACCCCCTTTCTGTCAGACAGGAAGACACCATCCAAGCCCTCCTGACATCTGTTTCAATGCCTCCAGGGAAGGATGGAGACTCCGTTGTACTCCCATACACTCCATATTCCATTAGAGTTAGAAGGGTCCCCCGTATGCCATCGAGTCCAACCCCATTGTGCCATAAAGGAAGATACAAGCTAAAACCCCTTTCGATAGATGGCCATCCAGCCTCTGATTAAAATCCTCCAGAGGAGAATAGAGACACCATTGGCTCCCTAGTAGTTTATATTCCACTCTATCTTGAAGGGAACCCCAAAGGCTATCTAGACTATGTTAATAGAACCCTATAATCCTAGGGATCCCCAAAGGCCATCTAGTCCAACCCCCTTCTTCTAAGGTGGGTTTGGAAATTGAGTTTACTTCATTTTAAACTGTGGTGAGGTGGGGAGAGTGGAAAGCCATCTAAAAGTTGCATCGACTCCTGGAGTTTCCCCTTTTTCTTTGCTCTGGAAAATAGTCTAGGGAGGGGCACATGCTTTGCTCACCCCCACTTCAGAAACATAAATGGAAGGAAAGCTGGAATTCTTATCTTAGGAAGAATGTGAAAACCTCACATATTAGACTGGAAACAGATGCTGTAAAAATCTTGGCAACCATTTGCAAATTAAAGGGGAATATTACTTTTTTCTTGCGCAGCAGGGAAAGAATTTGCCAAGGGGTGGGGAGTTCTCATCAGGTACATAAGATCAGAAAAGTGGAGTATTCCTTTAAGTTAAAGGGTGAATCCAAAATGAGCAAAATAGCATGGTTTAGAATAAAAACCACATTTTCTCCCTGATAGGACTGGAAAGAAAGGAAGCAAAGCAGGATGTAGTTTAGCTCTAATACCTGTTAAAATCATAAATATACCTCTCGTATTGAAGTTTACAATGCAGTATCAACATGTTTTATAATAGCATACCTGCCATGTCTATTAACAACATTTTCAGAATGGTAATGCTTTAGTGATGCCAATAATTCTAGAGTAAAGGGATCCTGCTTCCTTTTATAAAGAGACCGTAAATTTCAAACCAGTGGGGGGATATCTACTAGTAAATGTTTTCCTCAGATTCAGTTTTGGAAAGTGTTCTTTTTCTTCACCAATGTAGCATTCTGATGTACTGATTCTGGAGAGCTAGGACACCTTCAAGAGTTGGCATACGCAGTGGGAGAATCAGAGGAAGGGGATTTTGCTACGTTGGAGCTAGAGCCCCAGTACAATATTGAATTTTAGCAATGAAAGCAGTTCAAGTCTATAACCTAGGATAGAGTGGGAAACGTCATTCAAGTTGAATATTAAATTCAGTTTTAGAGAAGACATGGCTGCATTACAGCGGTGGGTAGAAACTAAATGAGGGAACCATACCACTAGTATATTTTAGCTCCAGAACAATGGTAGATAATGAGTATAAATATTTTAACAATCCCTGACACACTGGGGGATAGGAATTACAATTTCCAGTTTTCTGAAGCACTGGCTTAAACTCTTATTGCCCAGAAATAAAAATTTAAGATCGTGATTTCAGTTTTTCAAAATGGGAATAAAGCCATCTGAGAAATTATTAGAACAACAGTATTGTGGGGGAGGGAGTGTGCTTGCCCAAAGAAGCCCAGACGGCTGGAATTGATCCCCAAAAGGACAAGGTTCAGCCCTAGATTCCCTAGCAATGACATAGGCATGTATTGAAGGATAATAACTGACAGGTTTGAGCATCAAACTCACGAGGAGACTCTTGTTTTATATTTTCTTGCCTTGATGAGTCTTGTTCCCCTTACAGTGAAACACTCACAACTAGTCATCAAGAGAGCCCCTAGTGGCACAGATTAAACCACAGAGCTGTTGAAGTTGTTGACCGAAAGGTCGGTGGTTCAAATCTGAGAGTGGGGTGAGCTCACGCTGTTAGCCCTAGCTTCTGCCAAACATACAAATGTTAGTAGATCAATAGATACTGCTCCGGCGGGAAGGTAATAGTGCTCCATGCAGTCATGCCAGCCACATAACCTTGGTGGTGTCTACAGACAACACCGGTTCTTTGGTTTAGAAATGGAGATGAGCACCAACCCTCAAAGTTGGACATGACTGGACTTAATGTCAGGAGAAAACATTTACCATTAGTCATCAAGAGTGGTCTATACGGATAATATTCAGGAGATGACTTCTTCAGTGCTGTACTACACCTGAGTCAAGATAGTGTGTCAGCAGGTATAGCTTGACAAAAAGGAATAGTCTAAATAATTATATTTCAAGTGGAAAGAACATTTTCAGTGAACATAATAACCACCCTGTGTACTCATTGCAGTGAGGTCTGTTGCCATAACATTTCTCTCAGCATCCTAGGAAAGACAATTAAATGGTAAATGAATATGTTGTCCCATATTCACATCAGTCATGCTGGACTATGTAAATAATTGAATCCTATTTCCATAACAGTTTCTAGTTTCATGCCCCCCCCCCCCATGAACTGCCCAGTAAACTATATTGGAGCAGAAATCTAATGTTTCATAAAGCAAATGAGAGTTTAGTTGAGTTTGTACTGTCACCCAGGCAACAGCTGTTTGCAAGGAACTTTATATATTTATCACTGCTCATTTAATGTGACACAGTGTGCCCTTTTGTGGCTCGTAAATCTGATTGGAATGGAGCAAAATAGAGGCCCCCATTCCAATTTATTAAAATACTTACCATTTGATGCAAGACACAAATGCATATTTCAGTTCATTTGTCACTATCTGTGACAGATGGCCTTTGCTTTCTCAAGACCTCACTGATTCCATGTTTGGAATTGGAAAAAATCTTCCACCAAAATCATGCCTTGCATCTCTAGGCATTTTTGGCTTCCACTTGCTTTTTAAAAGTATTCCTAAATGGCTAGCCTCCTGGGACAGAGATAGAGAACTTTTATTTCCACCTAGAAGTCAAATTCTGATTTGGAGAGCAATTCAAACTGCAATGGGTCATCCAAGGGCATAGAATGAACCCAAAGCAAAAGGGCATGTACACATGAGTACCTTACATTTTCTCACCAAGCATTAACACACAACTCAATTCTGTATATACCCATTTCAGAGTAAGTCCTCAGCCTACAAAGCCCAATTTAATTATATTCATTCAGGTGTACACATTTTTGCACTCACAAATGGGAAGTAATTGAAAGATATGGAGATTATCACATGAGGTTTATGGCATATGTTTGAAACTCCCTAACCATGAATGGAAGTCTTCACAATCCCATGATGTCATTCTAAACTCATTTCAAACCAGTTTGCTGGCAATTGTCAGGCTGTCTTTTTCAATAGATCGGGGATCTTATTTTGAGGCAGCAGAAAGTGCTAACTGGGCTGAGTTGGTGCAAGGGGTCAAAAGTTTTGCTGTAACAAGTTTGGGACATGCACGTATTGTTGAGGGCATCACTTTCCACCACTTCACTTCTCTGTCCCCAAGTTGCTCTCCATTCCACTTCCAGTGAGCACCTGGTGAGAACCTCTGGCTGCAAAACCATAACTGCATACTTTTGGACTGTTCTTTTAAAATAATTCAAATAACTGTGCCATTTTGTAGGTAATTCTGGTACTTATTATGGATTTCATTTGTTGATTATGCATTCCTTCCCTCTTTTGCAGTGTCTGTTTTGCAAATTTTTCAGCTCATGCATGCCCTTGCGGCCCAAAGCAAGGTTTGGCAATCACAGGTGCAACTCTCCCTTGCAGAATACACAAAATAGGAAAAGGCTGGGAACTGCAAAACACATCTTTGAAAATTAACATTTTAAATGTTTGTAGGGACAATTCTAGTGTTCTTCAGAAATGTGGAAGTGATTAACTGCACAGCTGCAAACTCATTCAGAGACGATGTCGAAGTCTCCTCAGATCAGACTTGTACCATTCTTCTGGGGGGAAAGGAAGGCATGGACGAAGTCGGTTGAGACGAGTTACATCCCAATTATTGTGGTAAACCGAAATGCTGTCAGCTAAATGAAAATACTTTCAGCAGCCATCTGTGTGATAAGAAGAGTGGCTATCCTGGCATGCTCCAACTCTCACAAGAATGGGTTGTAATACTAGAACTTGTTTTTAGGCCCATGTATGGTTAAGTCCTTAAACTGGGGAAAACCATGTAGAGATGGGTGTAATCCATTGTCAAAATCCCTCCCTCCACTTCCACACAGCTTTGTACAGTTTTGAACATAAAGGAAACCTTTGGAAAATCTGATCTTCTATTGTTCAGCTGTCTTTCAGAGCAGACAGGAATTTTGCTCATAATCTCTGACATTATAATCCTGAACAGCTGTCTCTTTGTGCAGTAATTAGGTACAACTTTTCAAACAAGCAGAAATATCTGAAAATCTCAAGGTTTTACCATAAGTAATTGTTATGACATCATGTTTCTGTACTATATATTTGATGCTTTCAACATGACTGCTTTATAAAAGGTTATGTGGAGATAACACGCATCCTGTACTGTAATAATCGCACCTGCAGATATAGCAAATTAATCATTACTGCATGGTGATTAAACCTTTTAAGTTAATTTTATATATTTTGTGAATCAGTTGTTGATCTTAATTCAGCAGTTATCTATCTAGTTAACAGTGAATTTAGTTCTAAGAGAACATGTTGCAAATGGCTGATAGTTCAATAATATCCAGCTATTCAAAGTTAGCTTCTTTGTCACTGCATATTAGCTTGCACTGCATATGACTTTTTATATTGGTGAAAACAAAAAGAAATCAAAGTCGTCGTCATCATCATCATCATCATCATCATCATTATCATGGGCAATCACTTATGGCCAAGTATGATTGTCCTTCAGATGTCTTGGTGGTGGATCCATAAGTGACTATGATGACATATTCTGGATCCACATGGTCTTTCACAAAGAGGACATAGATTTCCAGATGGAAGGCAGTCACGACAAGAGTTCGCTTGATATGCCTTCCTCTTGGCATCGTTTTCCTTTTTCTCTGTATTCTTCCCCTTTCAAAATCCATAATACTGTTGGTAATAGCTGACCTCCAGTTACAATGCTTGAGTGCCAGGGCTTCCCAGTTTATACCACATTTTTTAGGTTAGCTTTAAGCCCATCTTTAAATCGCTTTTGTCATCCACCGACATTCCATTTTCCATTTTTTAGTTGAAAATAAAGCTTTGGGAGACAGTGATCGGACATTCAAACAACACAGTCAGTCCAGTGAAATTGATGGCAGAAAATAATCATTTCAGTGTTGTTAGTCTTTGCTTCTTCCAGAATTTTGACATCAGAAATCAAAGTACTCTTAACAGAATGAAATGTTGCTTTGTCTTTGTCATTGACTTTTAAAATTGAGACTAAAAGTTGGAACAGATTCACTCTTCCACTGGCATGACATCTGTAAACTGACAATAACAGCAGGGAACACAGTCTGGAAATATCTTTTGCAGACACTCTGACACTTAGTTCTATGTACCGGTACATTTTCACCTCTTTCCAAGAGATCTTCCCTCCGATTTGGGTTTTTCTGTGCCAGTAAGGAGTGTGATTTCTAACCTCCACGCAAATTATTTCATTACTGCTATAAGATAAGCTTTATTGGTTTAACAGATTGTATACAGCAGAGTAGCATTTCTGCCCTTTCATTGATGGTATCCAGCATCTCTTTAAAATCAACTAGTTCCCTAAACAACAAATTCTAACCAGACAATCCCTAGCCAGTGATAATATTTCCTATCACTGGCTAAGTTAAATCCATGGGCTTGTGGGCACCCCCTTCCATCAGTGTGAGGACAATGGAACCTAGACTCTCAAATGGTATATAGTGCAGAAGCAAAAATAAAACCAAAATGCACACCCATGACATATATGGCTGACCCAGGCCATAGTTATGAGAACTGGACAATTAAGTTAGCAACAATTAGCAACAGAAGAACATTCACTCCCCTAATCCATTCACAGCCTTTATATCTTATATATCACAGCCTCAAATTACCAAGTTGAGGCAAAGAATATCATTTGAATAAGGTTACTAATTAATGCTTTCATTGCACTGGACAGCTATTAACATTTGGCTATGATGGCAACAGGGATTCCAAATCCAATCACTACGTGGGAAGAAAGGAATTTTATTAGACAAAATACTACCACATTTTTTCCTACCAATCAAAAGATATCTTTAAGCTTTGACTTATATCCCAATATATCTGTCTTCGTATTAGATCAAGGAAAAGCTTTGTATACATAAGTGAATGCTTTGGCCTTGTGCCTCTTTTCATGCCATAAATCCACTAGTCATTTGTTTTGCTACTATTTTCCTACTTGCTGTGCCAATCACTAGGCTTGAAGTCTGGTTGGAATCTATCCCATATAATTTTTAATGGTAAAATCTGGCATGAAGCCAGCTTGAAGGTCGAAATCCCAACATCTGGTGAATATACCTTCTGGCACAAGTGGCAGTCAAATTGTTTCCTTTCTCTGTTGCCATGCCTTGATCCATCAGAGCACCTGGTAAAAATGTGGTTTCTGGCCATAAATTACTTCAGAATTATATAAGACACAGCGAAATTCATGCCAGTTGCATTCTATTAACACTAAGAATAAAATCTCAATTGTTTTCCTTTTGGAGTTATATAAAGTATGTTTGTTTCTGCCTGACAGTGTCTGCATGTCATAACTAGAATTAATATTTTTTGTAAGTGCTTCAAAGAACACTTTCAAGTTTTCCTTTAAAGCTACCTTTTTCATCTTAGAGTATATGTGGAACGCCAAAAATGTATTGCTACTGCAATTCTTAAATAAACTTAGTGGGGGCGGAGGGGGGGGATATATCCCATTGAACTCAATGGGTCTTTATTTTCTGAGGAAGCCCATGAAGAATTGCATTGTGAATTAGTCTGAATGATAAAGAATGAGATAAATGAAGTAATCAATAACATTTTACAACGGGGTACTGTTTTTTCTTTTGTTTTACATTTATCATTCACTGCCCCCATCTTTCAAGGCTCTCAGGACGACCCATTACTCTATAACAGGGATCCCCAAACTTTTTAAACAGGGGGCCAGTTCACGATCCTTCGGACCGTAGGAGGGCCGGACTATAGTTGGCCACCAAACAATAAATAATAATAATAATAATAATAATAATAATAATAATAATAATAATAATAATAAGGGTTGGAAGAGACCCTTTGGGCCATTGAGTCCAATCCCCCTCTGCCTTTGTGCACTGAAAGCACAAGCAAAGCACCCCTGACAGATGGCCACCCAGAATCAATGTTAATATAGTAGAGTCTCGCTTATCCAACGTAAACGGGCCGACAGAACTTTGGATAAGCGAATATGTTGGATAATAAGGAGAGATTAAGCAAAAGCCTATTAAACATTAAATTAGGTTATGATTTTATAAATTAAGCACCAAAACATCATGTTATACAACAAATTTGACAGAAAAAGTAGTTCAATGCACAGTAATGCTATGTGGTAATTACTGTATTTATGAATTTAGCACCAAAATATCATGATGTATTGAAAACATTGACTACAAAAATGCATTGGATAATCCAGAACGTTGGATAAGTGAGTGTTGGATAAATGAGACTCTACTGTAATAATAATAATAATAATAATAATAATAAAGAGGGTTGGAAGAGACCCCTTGGGCCATTTATTCCAACCCCCTTCTGCCTCTGTGCAGCAAAAGAACAAGCAAAGCATCACTGACAGATGGCCACCCAGCCTCAATGTTAATAATAATAATAATAATAATAATAATAATAATAATAATAATAATAATGGTTGTAAGAGAAGAATAGACCCCTTGGGTCATTTAGCCCAACCCCCTTCTGCCCTTGTGCCGTGGGGGCCGGATAAATGGCTTCGATGGGCCGCATCCGGCCCCCGGGCCTTAGTTTGGGGACCCCTGCTCTATAACATTTAATAAAAATATATTCCTATTTTCCTTCTCTTTTTAGAGTTAGCCATAGTTGTTCTTATGCAGATGCCAATTTTAAGCAATATGGCTGGCATTCTGTATTGCAGTTTTGAATTTGTGACATATATTTACAGATCTGCAGCTGTATTGTATGTGAAAAACACGATAAAGAACAGAATGTAAATGCCAGGGAAGATCCTACATCCATATAGTAGAACATAACATTCTGCTAAAATGGTTATGTAGGACTGCGAATGGAAGGCAGCTTCCCAGAGGCAGATTGCACTACAGGTTGGGCATCCCTGTTCCGGAATCTGAAATCCAAAATTGTTCACATGGGTGGCTGATATACTGAAACCTTTGCTTTCTGATGGTTTATTATACACAAACTTTATTTAATGCACAAAATTATTTAAAATATAGAGTATAAAATTACCTTCAGAGTATGTGTCTGAGGTGTACATGAAATATAAAATAATTTCAAATTTAGACATGGATCCCATCTCCAAGATATTTTTATGTATACATATACGGTAGAGTCTCACTTATCCAAGCCTCGCTTATCCAAGCTTCTGGATTATCCAACGCATTTTTGTAGTCAATGTTTTCAATATATCGTGATATTTTGGTGCTAAATTCGTAAATACAGTAATTACTACATAGCATTACTGTGTATTGAACTACTTTTTCCTGTCAAATTTGTTGTAAAACATGATGTTTTTGGTGCTTAATTTGTAAAATCATAACCTAATTTGATGTTTAATAGGCTTTTTCTTAATCCCTCCTTATTATCCAAGATATTCGCTTATCCAAGCTTCTGCCGGCCCGTTTAGCTTGGATAAGTGAGACTCTACTGTATATTGAAATACAGGTATTCTTAAAAAAAAACACCCAAAAATCTAATATCCAAAATTTTCAGGTCCCAGGCATTTTGAAGAATACTCAACCTGTACCACAACTATTCAGTGGTCACAGAGGGTGAGAGAATCAAAGAGTGGAAAAGTTACTTTTTGGATTACAACTTCCAAAATATTTTCCAGCCAGCAGAGCCTCTGGGCCTGCTGACAATGGTAACTGGGGAGCTCAAAAACTAAGCTTTCTAAATTTTAGAAAATGCCAACTTCTTTGTTGACAAACCTGCGAGACACAATATCTTACTTACTTTAAAAAAAAAGCTGAATGTGCCAAAAAAGTCATTTTTATAGAGGTGACTTCTACAGGTTGGTGGATTGTAGCTCTCTTCATATATCCCCTTTGCTGGCTCAGGATGAAGAGAGTTGCAGCTCAACAATATTTGGAGGACCTCATGTTTGCTGGCCTATGTTTCTGCATGGTACAATCATGCGTTGTCAATGAAATCTTCATTGAAGAATTCAGATGGCTTTTCCTTCTTAATGTTCAGCTCAACCCATCATGGAATTCAACCCACACCCTAGAATTCATCAAAATTGCATTTTCCATTGATTTAAAGAGAGGAATTTGGTTAGTGCATTTTCCTATGTGCTGGGAAGAGCCTCCCTTTACAGGACAACATTTTCCTTTCCATACATAGAAGAATTGTAATGCAGCTATTATCTGTGAATAATTTTGTAGCTGAAAAGGGCCCTTTGGGGAATGGAGAAATCTTGAGTTTCATACTTGCAATCTTTTCTGCTGAAATGGTGTGCACAAGCATTTCCGTGCCTTGATATCATTGTCCACTTGTCAGAACAGGATTTTCCAGTAACAATTTATGAGACACAAACTCTCTTCTCTCCCCACTTGATGACATAATGCAGTTGAGTTTCTCAGTTTTAAAATATGTCCTCCCCATAGTTTAATACCTGGCTTTGCTGCTTTCACATCATATTTAAGTCACACATGGAAATCAATTTAGCATTTTAAAGTCATCAGGGACCTTAAAATTATTCTGCTATTTCACTTACATTTTTTCTTATTTCTTTTACGGATGTGCCTCAATCCCTGCACTGTTTCTCCCAACTCTTTCCTTTTCCCATTGCTGTCTCTTATAGGTTTCATTCCTCAATCCAA
The DNA here is from genome assembly GCF_035594765.1 of Anolis carolinensis. Classification (NCBI taxonomy): domain Eukaryota; kingdom Metazoa; phylum Chordata; class Lepidosauria; order Squamata; family Anolidae; genus Anolis; species Anolis carolinensis. The sequence continues at coordinate 236,728,482 of NC_085842.1, forward strand.
TATTTTAGAAGCCTGAAGCTCTAAATTAGGTATGTTTAGTGGGCTTTGCCTCCAGACACATGTACATAGTATGGAGTCCCTTTTTTCATGTCAGGAGCCATTTGAGAAACTGCAAATTGCTTCTGGTGTGAGAGAATTGGCCATCTGCAAGGACGTTGCCCAGGGGATGCCCAGATATTCAATGTTTTACCATCCTGTGGGAGGCTTTACTCATGTCCCCGCATGGGAAGCTGGAGCTGACAGATGGGAGCTCACTCCATTCCCCGAATTCGAACTTCCAACCTTTTGGTCAGCAGTCCTGCCGGCACAAGGGTTTAACCAATTGTGCCACTGGGGGCTCCATGGGGTCCCTTGAAAAACTTATTTCTAGCAAAACTGTTATGAAACTGTAAAGGGAGAGATTGTCATCAAGGATAAGGAGTGCAGATAGAGCCAGTCTGACTTTCCTTGGAAGAAAGTTCTACAATAAAGGTGCCATTTCAGAGAAAGCCTTGCCTCATGTACTCAACAAATTAGACTTTGGATCAGACCCATAACAAGATCCCTGTTAAGAGTCTCAGAGTTTAGGCAGATTCATGTATAGGCAGGCAGCTGTTGAGGTCCTTGTAGATCAGGGATCCCCAAACTAAGGCCCGGGGGCCACATGCGGCCCATCGAAGCCATTTATCTGGCCCCTGTGGACTAAATGGCTCAAAGGGTCTCTTCCAACCCTCTTTATTATTTTTATTATGATTATGATTAACATTGAGGCTGTATTTATTCCTGTTTTGTTTTTGTTTTTTACTTCAAAGTAAGATATGTGCAGTGTGCACTGCATAGGAATTTGTTCATAGCTTTTTAAAAAAACTATAGTCCGACCCTCCAACAGAACTGGCCCCCTGTTTAAAAAGTTTGGGGATCCCTGTTGTAGATCATGAAAGACTGTTGTTTGCTCTTGAAGAAATTGCTGCACCACAACATTTGATTATCCTAATATGTAACCTGTATTAAGGACAAGAAGCCACCACTGAGACAGAGTATGGAGAAACAAAATGAGTTTCCACTGGCAAGTGCTAGGACAGGCAAGGCAGCATAATATCTGACTATGTAATGTGCAAAATTGAATGAAACTCTGAGAAAGAAAGTGTGAAAATTGGAATAAGGAATATCAATGGTTTAAGATATACAGATGACACTGTACTAGCAGAAAATAGCAAAGATTTGGAATGACTACTGAAGAAAGTCAAAGAAGACAGTGCAAAGGTAGTCTGAAGGATCCCCTCTCTAGTCTGGCTCCAAGTTCCAAATCCTTGGGCTTTAGTTACTCACTTGGCTCTTTCCGCCCTCCAGATCCATCTCTGGATCATGTACTTGGGCCAATCATGGACTAATGGATGTCTTGTTCTGTAGTACTGCATTAATTCTACAGTGTAGACACACCCTTAGTTCCTTAAGCCAATGAAAACCTAAGCAATAACCAATGAGCAAGCAAAGGGTTTTGTAACTATTGCTGCCAGTTGAACTTTGTATAATGTTGACATTTTCAGTGTATTAACACACAAACGAGACTTTAAGATGCTAGTTTTACTCCTGTACAACTCATAACCATGAACAGTATTCATAAGGGCTGTAACCGAAACTAAAGCCCCAGAGAAAGAGGCACATCTTATCACAAGGGGGAAAATAAAGAATAATTAACCAGGGATTTTGGCTCAAGGCCTGATAAATACAGTCTGTGACTCACTTTGATTATATGACAATGAACTTCTGTACAATGAAATCGTTGTTCATTGAATGAAGTTGGAAATAAATGTTTGAAAATCTTTCAGTCCACTTACTCTTGGTAAACCTATGACCACATCTTGTTTGAACTGAATGTACCTACTTGGCTGGATGTCAAAACACACAGAATGAACAAAGTCGAAACTCGTACATGTATTCTGAATATAAACTTACATGTAAGTAGAATAATACAAAATGTATTGGAGAGTGTTTAGGTGACAAAGATTTTATATATCCTTCACAGTCAACAGATGCCCATAATATGCATTTTTTTAAAATCAACAGTGCACTACAATATCTGGGGAATAACTCCCTGAACTTACCTTAGAAACAGGAAACAATGTATAATAGTGAATCCTGTTGAAATAAACATTCCATCAGAGGTTTCCAAAGCATCACTGGAGAGGACCTAGAAAGTGAGAACATATTTTGCTGGATTTATGTAGGTAAAATCACAGGCACTGGTCCCATGGGCATGGGGTTTCACTTTATTCTACTTTAACAGTCATGGCAATATCCTATGAGATCCTGGAGTTTGTAGTTAGTGGAGGCACTAAATATCTCTGATTGAAAAGTAAGAAAAACCCTCCCAGAACTACAAATCCAAGGAGTCCATGGGATGTTGCCCATAGCAGTTATTGTGGAATATAGTGCTATAATTGTGTGTAGTGAATGGCCCCAAAATTCAAGTGGATAGTGCAATCGGGTCTTACATGGAATAGGTGTGTGTGGGATGCCATTTTGTCATTTGACTCAGGCAGTAAAATGTATTGGGCCAGCTCTGCTTAGGTTTTCAAAAACTCCTCTCTTTCATCTAATCTGGGATGCCTGTTCATCTCATGACCAGGTGATGAAGGGGAATTGGGAGCATTACAACTATTTCTGTCCCTCTCCCCAATGAAATTTTCCTTCAATCCCCAAATGTCTTGTACTGCAGTAATTTAGAACTTTTGCTGAACATCTGGATCTACAGTTTAAGTGTCCAAAGAAAAGTAGCAAACAAAGTTACTAAGGGAACACCAACACAATAAATAAAATGGTTTCACGTGTGAATGATTTCAGTGTCTCACTCCTTTTGATCCTACTGCTACTCCCATGACCAACCTTATTTTGTAGTAGGGCCAGAATTTTCCCTAATATAGGAATACTGTTAAAGGTAGCCAGAGGGAGGGGAAAAACCATCTTTTTTTCCTCCTTGTCTGCCCCAGAGTATTCAGAAACATTGATAATACCAGCCATCACACTTACCTACACAGGACTTTAAAGATCCATGCTCTAGACACCAAAAGTCTTGAAGCTCACTGAAATACTTTGACAAATCACTCCCTTCCAGCCTACCTTATATTGTTATATTGTTCTTATATTGTTTTCTTTATTGGTTTTACTTTGGTTGTTTATTGATTATTGTTCATCTTTAGTATTGAATGTTTCCCATTTTTGTGTTGGAAACTGCCCTGAGTCCCCTCAGGGTGATAGAGTGGGTTACAAATAAAGTTGTTTTATTATTATATTGTTACCTTACAGGGTTGTGTGATGATAAGGGAGGAAGACCAGCACCAATTGAGAAAAGACCAGATATACTGTAAATATTACTAATTACATACTGTAAATATAACTAACACTGCTACCAATAATGAGAGACTGGCTTCCAGCACTACTCATATGTTGCTATGCCAGTGACATGTTGAATACACATTGTTTCATCATGGAAGCAGAGTACATTTCCCCCTAAACATGCTGTAATAACCATGTGAGTTTCTTACTATGGAATAGCGCCACAGTCTTCCAGAGAAATCTTACATTCTCATCTGTTCAGATGTCTCCTGACATTTCATATGGCATCAAAGCATAGTTCAGCAAATGCAGAACAACGCCGGATCATTGCTATGCAGTGACCTTTAGGTTTACCTGTGCCTTCTATAGTTCTCACAGGAAATTATTAGCACCAAATTTCCAGGTTAGTTGCATCCTTCATTTTGTAAAAGGAGTTGCATTAAGCCCCTTTCCATAATAATGTGCCTTTCATTCAAATAACTGCAAATGTTTCACCACCATTAGTCATTAACATAATGCCTGGAGGCTATTGTTGATGCTGGTTCCTGAACCATACTACCATTTCATAAATTAGATTCATGTTGCCTTAAACGTATTTTGAGAGGAAAAGTCCAATAAGCGAGAAAAGTGAGTGTTAAGGGTAGCTAAACAAGCATCAGCTGCAAGGACAAATATTGTTACAGGCACCACCCTTATAGACATCCACTGATTTTCTTTTCCTTGCATTTTTCCATTTCATTTCTATACAGATATAATTATGTGTATAATTAGAGGGAATGTATTCTAAAAAGAGCTATGCACATGAATCTCAAAAACAGTTGTCTTTCAACTGGTGTTCCTTTTTACGCTTTGAGCGTCTTTCGAGCTACTTGGCTGTACTTCATGTACTGTTGCTACACAACTCACTGTGCAAACCTGCAGTTCCTTTTATAGCAAAGGCCAAGGGACAAGTTGGAAAGTCACCTCTGAGGTCAAAGACATACCTCTGAGCTTGAAAGAGAAGATTCGATCTCAGAGCACTTATCCTTGCAGAATCACCCAAACTCCTTAACCAGAAATAGATCTCTGATGTCAGAGAGATGGTAAAGAAGAAGGTTTAAGGGTACAATGTGGACTAATAAATGTGGTGTAAAGGTTGAGCATTGGACTAGGACTGGAGACAAAGGTCCGCATCCTTGTAATAGTGTTATTGGTAAATTTCTGTTTATTTTGAATGAGGGAAGCATTTGGGAATTGTAATATTTTCTGCATTTTATTTTTGTGAGGAAATCCCTTTTTCAAGATCTCACATCTTTGTCACACCTTTTTAATATGGGACCTCTCAAATCCCACTATGGAAGGAGGCGATCCTTATTTCAGGATCCCAGCCACTGCCAGCTATAAACATTTGAACATGTGCGTGCATATGTTCAGTGCAAAGAACACTGTCTTTATTAAAAACAAAGAAATATTTATTTATGGTGTCTTTAGTCCAATAAGCGTAACTTGTTACAAAGGTTTCCTTCTTCAGTTTCACTTGTATATAATACAGATAATATCTTTCATTCTTTAACATCAACAACTTGACTGAAACTTTGTCTCAACAGTATTTCTTCCCCTCAGCTTTACCACTAAACCCCATTAAATAACATAGACAAAAATCCCCAATAAAATAAGGCTTTCCATTACATACGCCCTTACCTCTAAAAATATTGCGGTCGATGAGTATAAAACTCATTGGAAGCAATATACAACATTAACATTAAAGAAGGACGTATAAAACATTTATATTAACATTTGTATCATTACATCTTCAACATAAGTTGTACTCCACTAACATACTCTTACATTATATCATATATAAATATTCATTGTATACCACTTACCAATGCTTTCCTTCCTTACACAAACAAATCCTACTTATAACCGTTTAATTTTTATTCTGGGTTGTCTTCGAATCTTTATTCATACACTGAACCAATCAGCCTTTCGATATTCGGTACATTTCGTAGGGATCTTCTTCCCCCTACCACCTGGTACAGTTTATAGACGTTTCACACTGTGGCAACAGTTAACAGTGGTTAACATGTTGCCAGTGACAATTATATTTATTTTTCCCAACAACTTTGTGACTTCCCTTTGTCCCAAAATGTCTTTTACAAAACTTTAAAAAGTTATTTTGGAAGTCCTGAGAAACATAGTTCATGTAGTACTGTGGATCTTTAGAAGCAAATTGCCTTTGATTGGAACTGTGATATCCTGTCATGCAGGGGTCCTTGAAGTCCTCTCTGCCATGGCACCACTTCTGCATGTTCCCTTTTTGGCTGTGCTTGGCAATGTTCCTCCGGCTCCAGAAGTTCGCCTTCTCTTTCTCTCCTGCAAAGGTGTTCCATGAGGCTCCGGTCATCGCTTTATCTTTCCTCCAAAAGTGTATTGGTCCCTTGGGCTCTTCTTCGATAGGAGTGACAGTATTGGTTTTGTTGATTGTGAATAACTTTGTATCTTTAACTTTTCCTGGAGATTCTGGTAAGGTGCACAATCACCCTTTGAATTATCACTCTTAACTTCTCCTTTGTCAGGCCCTGAAATGCTTGATTCTGCCATTTCCCAAAATTCCCTCAAAACTTCATCTTCCTTCTCTCTCTCCCATAAGGCCTCTAAAGTCTCTTCAGTTCTGTGTTCCTTTTTAAATGCCTCAGCTTGCGTACTACTTATTTTTAAATCTACATCATCCCTAGTCTCACCTACGACCAGGCCTGTAGTGAGGGGGGGGGGGTTAGGGGTTCAACACCCCCCCCCCCCGAAATTTTTCAGGTTATAAAAAAAACCCTGGTTTACTCATGAATTTTAACTGGTTAACCAAATCCCCATGCTAAATCTATGAGACGCAAAACATTAAGAGTCCCTCCAGGCACTATCTCAAGCAGATATTGACAGGTTTGTAGCGGGGGTGGGGGTGCTAGGGGTTCACCCCCCCCCAAAAAAATTTTCAACCCCCCCCCCCCCCAAAAAATTTTTTTTCTGGCTATGGCCCTGCCTACGACACTGGAAGGCATTTCTTCTGCTGATCTCAAACTGTCTTCTTTCAATCCCTGTCTACTTATAACTACATTCACCTTTTGATAGTTGTCACTCAAATCATTCCCAATAACAACTGGCACTTCTAAATCATTCATTACTCCAACTTGCCACACTCCTATATAATCTCGAAATTGAATAGGGATTTTAGCTACTGGTGTTCCAAATGCTGGTCCTTGTATGCCCTTCAACAAAAACTTTTTATCAGGAACAATTTGATCTGATTTTATCATTCTCTCATGCAATATTGTCGCATCCGATCCCATGTGCCTATAACCAAGCATTTTCTCATTGTTTATAGTAATCTCCTCTCTATGTCTGTGATCAATACCTTTATGTACTAACCGCACTCTCATTATCCTATTAGGTTTTTCCTTTCGCTCCCCATCCTCACTGGACCTCTTTTCTACCTCCCTTATATCACCTACTCTCTGTACCATCCTAACATTTCTCTGAGGTAAATGTTTCTGGGCTTAACTTTGGACATTTGGCTCTAATATGCCCTTGCTCTTGACAATTAAAACAAACAATCTTTTCAAAGTTCGTTGTCAGTATTTCTCTCCTGGAGTAGTTATTATGACTCCTTTCACAATCTCGGACTAACATTTCTTCTCCATTCATGTTTCTATTCCCCTCATAGTACCGGGTCATCTCTCCTCCTCTCAAGGAACTTTTATCTATAAAGTTTCCTGCTTTTTCCCTGTCACTCTTCTTATAAAGCATACTCACATTCCTCATTTCACAATCTGTTTCCAATTCATCTAAAACAACAGATACTTGAGCTACACTCTCAATCTTCTTATCCTTTATATACCAACGCTTCTGCAGTGGGACCATTTTATAAAACTGTTCTAATGCCTCACAACCTCTGAGGATGCCTGCCATAGATGTGGGCGAAACGTCAGGAGAGAATGCTTCTGGAACATGGCCACACAGCCCGAAAGACATACAACAACCCTGTGATTCTGGCCATGAAAGCCTTCGACAACACATTGTTCTAATGCTATTAACTGCTGCAATTGTTGAAATGTTCTAGCTTTGCTACCCTCAATCCATTGGTCCAAAGCCTTGTCGAGCCTAGCGCCAAGTTGAACATAAGTCTCGCCAGGTTTCCTTTTGATTTCCTGGAAATTCCTTCTGCTTTGTGCCAGTGTAATTCCAAATCTAACTTTAATTCTTTCTTTAAATCTCTATATATAAATGAGTAATGGGGTCCCCCCCCCCCACTAAACAACAAAAGTACAAACCCCAAAACCTAGAAATTTGGCAGCACAATCCACCATCCTTGCCCCTAGGTTCCGACAATAAAAATAAAAGAAAAATAAATTCCTAATTAGAGGGAGATGAATAATTGTTTTTAGCCAATTGCTGCCAGTTAGAAGGCTAGGCTCTGCCCACTTGGTCTCCTAGCAATCCACTCAGCCCAGGGGACAGGCAGAGTTAGGCCTCACTTAGGCCTTTTCCACACTGCTTATAAAATACAGATTATCAGATTTTAACTGGATTATATGGCAGTATAGACTCAAGGCCCTTCCAAACAGCTATATAACCCATTTATAATCTTATATTATCTACTTTGAACTGGATTATCTTGACTCCACACTGCCATATAATCCACTTCAGTGTGCATTTTATCCAGTTGTGTAGAAGGGGCCTCATATAATCCAGTTCTAAGCAGATAATATAGGATTATAAATATACAGTACAATCTCACTTATCCAACATAAACAGGCTGGCAGAACGTTGGATAAGTGAATATGTTGGATAATAAGAAGGGATTCAGGAAAAGCTGATTAAACACCAAATTACGTAATCATTATACAAATTAAGCACCAAAACATCATGTTATACCACAAATTTGACAGAAAAAGTAGTTCCATGCGCAGTAATGCTATGTAGTAATTACTGTATTTACAAATTTACCACCAAAATATCAATGAATTTCAAACACTGACTACAAAAACATTGACTACTAAAAGGCAGACTGCGTTGGATAATCCAGAACATTGGATAAGCGAATGTTGGATAAGTGAGATTCTACTGTAATATGAAATAATTACTGTGGTAGAATAATACAGAATAATATAATCTCTAAAACTAAGACAGTAAATAAAGAACAACACTCTGAAAGCAGGGAAATTGGGAATTCCACAAAGGAAACAATCAGGGCTAGCTAACACCTCCCAAGAAAGGATTCTTCCAGAAAGGAAGCTGAGAAGGGAGTGAAGCAGTGTGTATTACCAAAGTCATTATTATTATTATTATTATTATTATTATTATTATTATTATTATTATTATTATGAAAATGAATACAATCTGGCTCCAAGTATTCAAAAACACTTAAATCGGAATATATAAAAATTACTGTGGTATAATAAAACACAACAATACAATGTCTAAAATCAGAACACTAAATAAATAACAACATTCTGAAAACAGGGGAATTCCACACAGGAAACATTCAGGGCCAGCTAACACCTCCCAACAAAGTATTCCCATCACCAAAGTCTGGCAAATCCTCTGTTTTCTGAGGGCCACAGACAGTAGAAGAACATAAAATATCACAAAGAACACCACTCTGAAAACAAGGAAATTCCAGACAGGAAAAAACCAGGGCCAGCTAACACCTCCCAACAAAAAATTCACTCAGGGGGGAAGCAGCCAGGATTTAAAGCTGCAAGGCCATTACATGCTAATCATTTTGCCTAATTGCAGCATTCATACTTCCCTCCAACAGACAAAAAAAACAATTAGAAATATTGTATATTCACAAGCTTTAGGAAATAATATCCCCTGATGGCGCAGCATGTTAAAGCGCTGAGCTGCTGAACTTCTGGACCGAAAAGTCGCAGGTTTGAATTGGGGGAGTGGAGAGGGCTCCCACTGTTAGTCCCAGCTTCTGCCAACCCTAAACTTCAAAGACATGCAAATGAGGGTAGATGAATAGGTACTGCTCTGGCGGTAAGGTACCAGCGCTCCATGCAGTCATCCCACATGACCTTGGAGGAGTCTATGGACAACGCCTGTTTCCATCTGCTGCCTGCCAGCACAGGAGAAGGGAGTCCTGCTGACCCACCTCTGGCCCTGCTACTCTGGAGTAAGGAGGAAAGGAAGAGAGTGGAGGAAGCCCTTAAAAACTCCTGCTTCTGGACTCTTCTTGCTGTTTCCATCTGCTGCCTGCCAGCACAGGAGAAGGGAGTCCTGCTGACCCACCTCTGGCCCTGCTACTCTGGAGTAAGGAGGAAAGGAAGAGAGTGGAGGAAGCCCTTAAAAACTCCTGCTTCTGGACTCTTCTTGCTGTTTCCATCTGCTGCCTGCCAGCACAGGAGAAGGGAGTCCTGCTGACCCACCTCTGGCCCTGCTACTCTGGAGTAAGGAGGAAAGGAAGAGAGTGGAGGAAGCCCTTAAAAACTCCTGCTTCTGGACTCTTCTTGCTGTTTCCATCTGCTGCCTGCCAGCACAGGAGAAGGGAGTCCTGCTGACCCACCTCTGGCCCTGCTACTCTGGAGTAAGGAGGAAAGGAAGAGAGTGGAGGAAGCCCTTAAAAACTCCTGCTTCTGGACTCTTCTTGCTGTTTCCATCTGCTGCCTGCCAGCACAGGAGAAGGGAGTCCTGCTGACCCACCTCTGGCCCTGCTACTCTGGAGTAAGGAGGAAAGGAAGAGAGTGGAGGAAGCCCTTAAAAACTCCTGCTTCTGGACTCTTCTTTTTTTTTTCCCTCCTTTGTGTGTGTGTGTTTGTGTATGTGTGTTATACAGAGTCGGGAGTGAGAAAGTTTTTATCTTTACTCAGGGAAACAGTATTGACCGTGATAGGTAGCGGGTTCTTAACCTGGTATTAATGTCATAGGAAGTATTCACATAGGATTTGAGAGTACCGTGAGTTTACTGATTGGTAATTGATGGTTTAGAATGTGAATTGATGGTTTGTGTATGTTGGTGTATGTACTGTTGAGTGAAAGCTTTGACAGAAAGAGACAACAGGATTGAGGTGCTAATTTTGAAAGATTAGAGTGGTATACTATAGGAAGGGTTTTTTTTTTGTTTGTTTGTTTGTTTTGAGAAGGTAATAAGAAATGAGTTGGAAGGAAACTCCGGGCAACAATGAACTCTCGCACTTATGTGATCTGTTGGGAAAATCGTTCGGTACTGTCTTGCAGCAGCTGGAAATACTGAACGCGAAACTTGACCATCTCTTCAAAGGAATTTCCCTGATTGTGAAATATCCTTCTCCTACAGACACTATAACAACTATACCAACCAGGCTTATTAACTTGAATGAGGAATTAAGCACTCCGGAAGGCCAGGGAGGAATTAAGCTCAAGGAGCAGAAGGTAGTCGTCGGATCAGGCCTTGGAGTGACTGGAGAGGAGGGTGGGTTTTTATCTGGGGGAGTGGGTCTGGGGAGGGTGGATGGGAAGGAAATCAACAATGTCCTGCAGAAGTCGAACAATGAGCTGCCCTCTGAATTGGTCGGACAATCTTTGGATACTTCCTGCAATTCTCAGCATCTTTTACAAACAAATAAGGTTGCAGTGGAAGTTTCAGACTCATTATTGAACAGAGGCAGGTGGACTTCTAAGCGAGCAGTCCAGATATCCCTTGCACAAATTTTATCCATAAGCTGGTCGGAGGTAAAGATCAAGACTATCGACTGGCTTTGTAGAGAGTATCAATCCTGGGACCGCTCCTTATCTCTTATCATTGGCTTGGAAGATAAAATATTAAGGGAAAAATGGTTTTTGTGTGAGCCCAAACTGCAGCAATGGGGCATCACTCTCAGGAGGGTTCTAGTAGACCCACTGATTCGCCCCCTCGACATCGGGCTGAGCATTGATATTCAAGATTCCCCAACTCTAAGTCAGACTTGTTCTACCTCCCAGGCCCACAACAAGACCCCACTCTTGCTTAGTCACCTTCCTATTCATGATGATGCCAAATCAACTGTCCCCTCTCTCCCATCAGTGGAGAGAAGCTCCTTTTTTAAAAAAACAAGTACCTTTGGAGGCTTTCCTTTCCAGGACAGCTGACTAGTCCCGGTAATTGGCAACTCCACCCAGTTCTTCCATCAGGGGGAAGAGGGCTCTCATGGAGGTGGCCCCATTGAGGTGATATGGGGGAGGAGAAAGCACGGTCACTATCAACCCAGGGAGAAGCGCAACAGAGTTTTTGCGACCCTGGAGAGGTTTAGGTGTGGTAGTCTTCAGGACAGACCCCCCAACCTTAAGGTCCTGCTTCTAAACGCCAGATCCGTCAATGGTAAAACAGCTGTCATCCAGGATTTGATCCTGGATGAGGAGGCGGATCTGGCATGCATCACCGAGACGTGGCTGGATGAGCAGGGAGGTGTGAATCTCACCCAGCTGTGTCCTCCAGGTTTCGGGGTGCATCAACAGGCCAGGGTTGGGGGGCGGGGAGGAGGAGTTGCGGTGATCTTTCGGCAGTCCATCGCCCTGATCAGATGCGCCGTTCCGCAATCCCCGAGGTTCGAGTGTGTTTTCCTGAGGGTGGGAGCCCGAGACAGCTTGGGGATTCTGTTGGTGTACCGTCCACCCCGCGACCCAGCAGTCTCTCTGTCCGAGCTAGCAGAAGTGGTCTCCAATGTGGCCCTTGTCTCCCAACAACTGATAGTTTTGGGAGACTTTAACATTCATGCTGAGACCACATTGACAGGAGCAGCTCAGGATTTCATGGTTGCCATGACAACCATGGGGCTGTCTCAAGTTATATCTGGGCCCACACATCAGGCAGGACACACCTTGGACCTTGTTTTTATTGTGGACGGTGGGACAGTCAGAGTGGAAGAGCAAAACATTCTTCCATTGTCATGGTCTGACCATCATCTGATCTGTTTAAGTATCGCCGTGCCTTCTAACCTCCGCAGGGGTGGTGGACCCATTAAGATGGTCCGCCCCAGGAGACTGATGGATCCGGATGGACTTCTGAGGTCTCTTGGGGATCTTCCTGTCCTGGAGACTGGCGATCCTGTCGATGTCCTGGCTGATCGCTATAACAGTGAGCTATCAAGGGCATTGGACACGATCGCTCCCGAACGTCCCCTCTCACTGCGTAGAATCGCGTCGACTCCTTGGTTCACCGAGGAGCTGGCTGTGATGAAACGTAGGAGGAGGGGACTAGAGTGCATCTGGAGGAAATCTCAGGACGTGTCCGACCAAGCACGGGCTAAAGCCGCTATTAAGGCTTACTCCGTGGCTCTGCAAGCAGCCAGGAAAGATTTCACGACTGCCCGCATAGCGTCTGCAGCCAACAGGCCATCGGAGTTGTTCCGAGTTGTTGGGGAGCTCCTGCGGCCTCCTGAGGCCCAGGGGTTTCCTGATGACTTGGCAACTCGGTGCAGCGATTTCGCGCACCATTTTGCAGGCAAAGTTGCTCAGATACGCCGTGAGTTGGACTCCAGCTTAACTGTGGTCCCAGCGGAGGTAACCGAGGTACCTGTCTGTGCGATCTTATGGGATTCTTTCCGGCTTGTTCTTCCTGATGACGTGGAGGGGATTCTTGGGTCTGTGAGGGCGACCACCTGCGCTCTGGATCCTTGTCCTTCTTGGCTGGTGAAGCTGGCCAAAGATGGGTTGTTGGATTGGTTTGTGGCTATTATAAATGCCTCCCTGGTTCAAGGGTCAGTTCCATCCTGCTTTAAGCAGGCGGTAGTAAAACCATTATTAAAAAAGACCTCATTAGACCCATCTGTATGTAACAACTACAGGCCAATTTCCAACCTCCCATTTCTGGGCAAGGTTCTGGAGCGGGTGGTTGCTACGCAGCTCCAGGAGTTCCTCGATGACACCGATTTTCTGGACCGCTCGCAGTCTGGCTTCAGGCCTGGGCACAGCACCGAGACGGCTTTGGTCGCCCTGGTGGATGACCTCCGCAGGGAGCTGGACAGGGGGAGTGTGACCCTGCTGGTTCTCTTGGACATCTCAGCGGCTTTCGATACCATCGACCATGGTATCCTTCTGGGGAGGCTCGCCGGGATGGGACTCGGTGGCACAGTTCTGCTGTGGCTTCGGTCCTTCCTGGAGGGCCGTTCCCAGATGGTGAAGCTGGGGGATACCTGCTCGGACCCCTGGCCATTGACCTGTGGGGTCCCGCAAGGGTCTATTCTATCCCCCATGCTATTTAACATCTACATGAAACCACTGGGAGAGGTCATCCGGAGTTTTGGAGGGTGTTGCCATCTCTACGCAGATGACACACAAATCCACTACTCATTTCCATCTAACTCCAAGGAAGCCCCTCGGATGCTGAACCAGTGCCTGGCCGCTGTGGCGGACTGGATGAGGAGGAACAAGCTGAGGATCAATCCTGACAAGACGGAGGCCCTCCTGGTCAGTCGCTCGTCAGATCGGGGTATTGGGTGGCAACCTGTGCTGGACGGGGTTGCACTCCCCCTGAAATCACAGGTCCGCAGTTTGGGGGTCCTCCTGGATTCAGCGTTGACGCTTGAAGCGCAGGTGTCGGCGGTGGCCGGGAGGGCTTTCGCACAACTCAAACTTGTGCGCCAACTGCGACCATACCTCGTGAAGTCTGACTTGACCACGGTGGTCCATGCCCTAGTTACCTCTAGACTGGACTACTGTAATGCGCTCTACGTGGGGCTTCCCTTGAAGACGGCTCGGAAATTACAACTGGTCCAACGCTCGGCTGCCAGATTAATAACTGGGGCGAATTACAGGGAGAGATCTACTCCCCTGTTTAAGGAGCTCCACTGGCTTCCGTTCATTTTCCGATCCCAATTCAAGGTGCAGACCATCATATATAAAGCCCTAAACGGTTTGGGACCCACCTACCTTCGTGACCGTATCTCCTACCATAAACCTGCCCGATCTCTGCGATCGTCAGGGGAGGCCCTCCTGTCGCCACTGCCTTTATCCCAGACCCGCCTTGTAGGAACTAGGGAGAGGGCCTTTTCTGCTGTGGCCCCCCATTTATGGAACTCTTTGCCCATTGAAATCAGGCAAGCCCCCACTCTTTCAGACTTTAGGAAAGATCTAAAAACATGGCTCTTCCGATGTGCTTTCGGAGAGTAACTGTTACATGCTTTTGTTACGCCCCCATTATTTATCCTCTAGACTGTCTGCTATCTTTTCCTTAGTTCCCTGTGGTTTTATTCTTATCCTTTTTCTTATCCTTTTCTCACCCCGAGTTTTAACTGAGTGTCAGTGCGGCCTGCCCTGTTATACTGCTCTTTGGATTTTGTGTTGTACTGTATATGATTCTTTATTGTATTGTTGTAATTGTATTATGATATGTTGTTTTTATATTGTGTTATATTGTATTTTTCCCGGGCATGGCCCCATGTAAGCCGCCCCGAGTCCCCATTGGGGAGATGGTGGCGGGGTATAAATAAAGTTTTATTATTATTATTATTATTATTATTATTATTCAGCTTAAAAATGGAGATGAGCACCAACCCCCAGTGTCAGACATGACTAGACTTAATGTCAGGGAAAAACCTTTACCCTTTACCTTAACTACCACCAATTCCTCAATACTTTATTTCCCATACCACCAGACTTCGCCACAGCAACACGTGGCTGGGCACAGCTAGTAGTTTATAATCCGTCACTTCATCATCTCTCATATCAGCAAACACTTGGGTTAGCTCTTCCGATATTAAAGTTTTCAAATAAAACATTTTATTCTCTTCTGGAATTTCTAATTCCATACAAGTTCTTTCAAATGATAACAGAAAGGCTTCGATATCATCCCCTTTTTGATATTTAGTAAATCTCTTTACATTAGCTGAGAATTCACTGTATCCATGCACACTTGTATTCACACTACCCCTATCCCTTTCTTGTATTCTCAATTTCATCATAACTCTTTCATGTTCTCTTTGTTCCTTTTCTGCCTCTCTATCTTTCTCTCTTTGTTCTCTCTCTCTTTGTTCTGCCTCCATTCTAGCTAACTGTAACTTCTCCTGAGTCTCTATTTTCTTCAATTCAATTTGTAGTCTTAATCTTTCTAATTCTACAGAGGTTGTTTCTTGTTCCTGTCTTTCTTCCCGTTCCTCCATCCTTTCCTCCACCAATTCTCCCTCAGAAACAGTTTTCTTGATTTTAGGTGGGGCCATTTTTTAATGAGGTAAATCTTTGCTTTGTCTTTTGAGGTAAAACTTTGGCTTCACTTTTAAGTTACTGTTCCAAGTGTTACACAAATCTTGGTGTTTTAAACCACTGAATTTAGCTATTACACTGATCCCGATGCTTCAAATTACTGGATTTAGGAACTCTTTTCATATCCCGATGCTGCCACCATTAAATGCAAGGCTCACTTCAAAAAGGCACAAGAGAGGCTTTTCAAACAGGAAAGGGAGGAAATCACTTTTTCAAGATCTCACACCTTTGTCACACCTTTTTAATATGGGACCTCTCAAATCCCACTACGGCAGGAGGCAATCCTTATTTCAGGATCCCAGCCACTGCCAGCTATAAACACTTGAGCATGTGCGTGCGTATGTATTAATGATGTGACACTGAGGGGAAGAATGAGACAAATCTTTCACTGACTCTATGTAGAGCAATTCACCACTCAAGAACACTGTCTTTATAAGAAATATTCATTTATGGTTTCTTTAGTCCAATAAGCGTAACTTGTTACAAAGGTTTCCTTCTTCAGTTTCACTTGTATATAATATAGATAATATCTTTCATATTTTAACATCAACAACTTGACTGAAACTTTGTCTCAACAGTATTTCTTTCTCTCAGCTTTACCACTAAGCCCCACTAAATAACAGACACAAATCCCCAATAAAATAAGGCTTTCCATTACACCTCCGTATTCCATTGTTTAAAAAGATACACAAGGCAACATTTAGCAAAACAAAGAGCAAACAAAATAGCATAACTAAAATCACAAATAAAACTAGGGCATGTTGTTGAGGGTTTCAGAGAAAATGTTTTAAAAGGTTGATGTAGGAGGTGAAAAAAAGTTGTAAGACCTATTGACCATATTTGTTTACAATTATTCAAGCAGAACAGAACTGAAGGTAAACAGGGACTTGCAATGGGCATGAAATATCCTCCAGAGACGAACTTGTTCAGCTGCCCAATTCATTAAGTATTAATGTTATCATAATGTGAAGTATGCTTTACTTACTCTTTATATCCATTGGTCCTTGTTGTTAATTGCTCCCTGTTGTGATATCAATCTGATTCTATGCTAATGGATGGTTATTATTTTTTAATATACACTGTATGTTCCATTCAACACATTTTTAAAGAAGATAAGAACTTCCTACATTTCATGTACTGTCATGCCTTTCTTGGGAACTTTTGCCACCAGCCTTTTCCTTTCTCCCAAGACACCAACTCAAGATTATCATAAGGAAAATAATGTGGTCTCATCTCATTTTGGAAGCTAAGCAAAGTCTGCCCTGATTAGTACTTGGATGGTAGATTTCCAACAAGTGTCAAGTGCCATTGGCTATATTTCAATGGAAAGAGTTGGCATTCTTTCTGAATATTCCTTGCCTGAGAAAACTGTATGGATTTCATGGGGGTCAGTATAAATCAATAGCAACTTTGAGATACATATCTCTCCCCCCCCCCCCCCCCAAAATGAGCAATTATGTATGACTCTCATTTTGCCCAGCTGATCCAAAAAATAAGTCCAAAATTTCTCTTTACAAAAATAGACTCTGGCAATGATGAAACACCAAAGCTATAGAATTTTTATTTATGGGTTTCCCTTGCCACATTCACTATTCTAGGTGGGCTGCTTGTCTGTACGCAGCTCACCCTCTTACAGTTGTACCTATTCTGAATACTTCTCTGAATTTTGCCAAGTTTCTCTCCGCCTACACTTCTTCTTCTCCAACTGACCAGAGTCACACTGTTTAACCATAATACTATTTGCTTCCTCTGCTTATCTAAATCATAGCTCACTGTCTTGCTGTCCCTTTTTCCTTTACAGGTTGAAATGCTAGATTCCCTACTCTCCATATGTCTGTGATAGGCAGCTCCTCTGTCCATTACAGCTACCATCAAGTAGACTTGAGGTAACTAATTCAGGAAGCAGTGCTGGAGGCAACAGTGACATGAAATTCTCCAGCTGTTCCTTTTAGGTTTCATTTACACTGCTCTATAAAGCAGTTTCATAACGTAACAGTGTAGACATATAATGCAGTTCAGTGCAGTTAAATTGCATTATGAAACTGCATGACATCGCAGTGTAGATGGAGCCTCATATGGAAAACAGAGTTGTACGTGACACATAGCCTCAACTAGCCTGTTGCTCTGCTCACAGTTCAGTGGAGTATACTATCCCATTTCAGTACTGAATTATTTTATTTAATTTTTTTAAAATCCTCTGCTAGTCTCTTTAGATTCTCTAAATAGACTGAGAAGCCTCAGATAGCAAAATATTTTGGGACAGAATGTGTAACATTCTCATTCTCTGTGAATGCTGAAGATTCAGATAGAAACGTTGTGCAGAAGAAGGAATGGGCTGTAACTGGCAAATGGGAAGGTGGAATGAATTTCCATATAGCTGTTGAAAGAAGGAAAGGATAGCCTCATTGTAAAAATATTCATCATCCCATCCACAGAGTAGAACGGCCAGTTTGAAAAAGTATTTTTAAAGGAATTCAGTCGAAAGAATAATGTTGTTTAATCCTTTAGAGATTACTTGGGAGGCACATTAAAATGTAAGAGAATGAACAGTTTAATGTCATGAGAACGTCTATTTCTGGAAGGAGCTCAAAGTAAATGCAGATGACTCTGCTATAGGCATGTTATTTTTCTTTTCTTTATTATTGAGAGGATAGCTTGATCATTTCAAGCAGGAATTGGGGTGTTTTGGTCAACTGCTCCAAGGGATCTCATCCAGCCTCAAGCTTCTTCTGTTATTATTTTCAATCTGTGATTGTAGATAAGAGGCTATTTCAATTCTGGGAAGCCTTTATGTGGAACTGAGCTGTGTTTTGCAACCTGGAAAGTTGTTGTATAGCCCCACTCCCTTAGTCCTGCCCATGTGATTCCTGAAATCCTTCCCTAAGTGGAATTTGGGCCACAAGCCAGAGAGAGATTTCTTGCCCCTAATTTAAAACTTTCATCACCTAGTAGCTCCCTGTAGGATTTCCCACAATCTCTCTACAAGCAGTAGCTGTCAGTAGGAAGAAAAAAGCAACAACCTTGATCTTCTCTTCACTGAGTAAGAGATATTAAAAACAACTTGGAAAAGTTACTCTCTGGATGACAAATCCTTTAGCCACTAACTTTTTAAAGCTTTGGAAAGAATAATTCTTAATCAGTTTCACAAATACGGACTTTTGATTTTGTTACAGTATCATCATTTCTATCTGTAGAGTTACAGGAGCCCCAGTGGCAAAGTGTGTTAAAGCGCTGAGCTGCTGAACTTGCGGACTGAAAGGTCACAGGTTCAAATCCTGGGAGCGGAGTGAGCGCCCGCTGTTAGCTCCAGCTTCTGCCAACCTAGCAGTTCGAAAACATGCCAATGTGAGTAGATTAATAGGTACCGCTCTGGCGGGAAGGTAACGGCGCTCCATGCAGTCATGCCGGCCACATGTCTGCTGACAACACCGGCTCTTCAGCTTAGAAATGGAGATGAGCACCAACCCCCAGAGTCGGACATGACTGGACTTAACGTCAGGGGAAACATTTACCTTTACCTATCTGTAGAGTTAGTTAAATATTCAGCATTTGAATTTCCTTTTACTGTGCTCAGCCAATATTTCGCCCACTCATAAGTCAGACGAGTCTGCTTAAGTCTAGCACTCACTTCTACCACTTAAGTTACATGAGCTACTGTGGTTTTTGTTGATGCTGTTGTTGTGTCCCTTCATGTTGTCCGACCGACAATTACTCTGTCCTGTGTGTGTTGCATGCCTGCAAGTCATTTCTAACTGATGGCAACCCTAAGGCAAGCCCATTACTGAGTTTGTTGACAAAATTTGTTCAGAGGAGTGGGTTGCCATTACTTACCCCCAAGGCTGAGATTGTGTGACTTGCCTAAGGTTCACTTACTGCAGTCGTTCTCAACCTGTGGGTCCCCAGATGTTTTGGCCTTCAACTCCCAAAAATCCTAACATCTGGTAAACTAGCTGGGATTTCTGGGAGTTGTAGGCCAAAACACCTGGGGACCCATAGGTTGAGAACCACTAACCTAGTGGGTTTCCATAGCTAAGCAGATTCAGACCCTGGTATCCTGAAGATCAGCCCGAAATTCAAATCACTACACTATGTTGGGTGATTTTTCATGAGATACATTCATATTGCTTAATGAAGGATTATGGTGTTTGTTAATGACATGGCAGTTAACCTTCCACATTTTCAGGTTGGGTTCCAGTCTGGAAAGGGTTTAAAATTTGGCTGGCAAAATGTGACAAAACCTCACATAAAATAAAAGGGCCAAGGTACTGCCTTCTTCACAAGCTTTTTGATCTCTAACTGCTTCATATTTTAATTTCAAATTAATTTTGAAAAAGTAGCAAAGACTGTATGGTTAAAAGAAGACTTCTGCAGGACAAAAACTGTAGATGGTCATAAGTTTGTGCGTAAGGCCCATAAACATTATCTTGAAGATGGTTGTACTGTAGAGCAAATAAGCCAGGTCTCATCCAAAAGCATGAGTCATGGGGCTTGTAGCATATGACATTCAGCAATGGACTACATTTATTATATTGTTTAGCATCCTGTGATACTATCTTCATAGAGGTAGTCCATCTGTCTGTTGCTCAGTTTTATTAAAGAGATTGTCATCAATTATATCAGGAAGATAGCAGCAATAAATATAATTTATTAATTAATTACTCTCCATTTTCCCAGCACAAGATAAGTAGTTCATCATCCACATTAAAAAAACAGCTGGCAATCTCTGTTGGATCTTCTTTGTCATCCAAAGCAAAGGCAGTCACTTGACTATTAAAGAAGTGTCCACACCAGCAAGAAATTTCAGTTTGTTCAACCGAGGTTCTACCTGACATTCTTTTCCAGGAAAAAGGGCAACGATATAACACTCTATTTTTGAAACCCCATAATTAAAAAGATTTTGAGGTATAACATCCATCTCGATAAGAAAAGTGTATTTCTGAAGATATATGTCTGGAAATGCCTTTGTCCTTCTGAACCAAGTCAAGAAACTGAGAAGGGGAAAGGAAAAAAAGAAAACGCAAAGCATAAATCAATAAATGGAAAAGGTGGAAAAGGGGTTGAACATCTGAATTCGATTTATTGCTTAATTTTCATGTCACAATATAAAGAGGAGTTTTGGTCTCCAGGTTATTTACATTTTTAAAAGAGCCAATGAACAAAAAAAGGAGTTCGTTTTTCAGAATGAACCAATTAGAAATGTGGAGAAATTCATCACACTGGATATTGTCTATTCTGACAAAGCCAGTAACATGCCAGATCAGACACATGAGCATGCACAGCATCTGCAGATGGAAGGATAGACTTGGTAGTCATGGGAATATACATATACAGTAGAGTCTCACTTATCCAATACTCGCTTATCCAACGTTCTGGATTATCCAACACGTTTTTGTAGTCAATGTTTTCAATACATTGTGATATTTTGGTGCTAAATTCGTAAATACAGTAATTACTACATAGCATTACTGCGTATTGAACTACTTTTTCTGTCAGATTTGTTGTATAACATGATGTTTTGGTGCTTAATTTTTAAAATCATAACCTAATTTGATGTTTAATAGGCTTTTCCTTAATCTCTCCTTCTTATCCAACATATTCACTTATCCAACATTCTGCCGGCCCGTTTATGTTGGATAAGTGAGACTCTATATAGAAACAGATGTTAATTCAGTCACAAAGTATTATGGAGCTTTTTCAAAGTGTCTATACCTCTGAGTATTCCTTGCTTAAGAAAACTGTGTGAAATTCATGAGGTTGCTATGAGTTAACAGATGACTTGAAGGCAGTTGCAAAAAGTCTTTCAGGTCCCATCCATTCCTTCCATAAAGTATTCATCTTTCCACCTCTTTCCTTCATCTTTCCTTCTTCCTGGTCCAGGAAGTGAGACACCACCACCACATGTATCCATGCATACATGGATCCTTGCAGACTTATGGTGTACATAATAATTCAATAGGAGATTAGGTCCTGCCACAATCCACTGTCTTTTAACAACAGTCTTTTAAGAACCAGGTGGAGTTTTTTTATTGCTTTACAGTTTGCGTGGACATGGTACACCTCAAAGAAGTTTTAAATTTACATTTAAAATCAACTCACCATTCGGGTTTTTCCTGACACGGTGTGAGTGGATTTATTTGTCTATTTCTGGTTGTAATTCTGGCTGTAAATTTGCTCTCACATCGCTTCAGCCTTGACAATCTGGACAATCCCAACCCAAGCAGCAGTTTAATCATGTTCACTAAGAAGCAAACAGAAGGTAAATTCATTTCTTTACCGTACGAGAGAAGCCACAAAACTGCTTATTGGCTCCCCTTCCAAGTTATACTTTCGGGAATGTGGAAAAATCCACATATAACTTCATAAACTGTCTGTTGGAAAGAAACCAGTAAAACTGCAGCATGGATTGTGGTGTGGACAGGAGTAGATATTCAGCCAGAGCATGTGCTGGATGAATTTACAGTAGTGCATAAATACCTAGAATAAACTGCCCAATTTAATCTAAAAGACAACTAGTCAGCCTAAATACCCTAAAAGCATATTATCTTGGAAGATAAGGATAGGTTTACACTGCCAGATCATCCAGATTATCAAAATACATAATCCAGATTATATTTTAACTGGACTGTAGGAGACTACACTGCCATATCATCCAGTTCAAAGCAGAAAATCTGGATTTTATAATGCAGTGTATATGGATCCTAAGAAGGTTAATCTCTGATTGGTACTTTGAAGGGAGAACTCTAAGGAATGCCAAGTGCTGTAGGCTATGGGGGCCGTTCTAACCTCTTTTGGGAGGGAATTCCAGAGCTGTGGTGTCACCACCGAAAAGGCCCTCTCTCTTGTTCCCATCAGCCACGCTTGAGATGATGGTGGGACCAAGAGTAGGGCCTCTCCTGATGACCTCAGGACTCGTGTGGGCTCATAGAAGGAGATGTGGTCTGACAAATAGGCTGGGCCCAAACCATTTAGGGCTTTATAGGCTAAAGCCAGCACCTTGAATTGCACCCAGGAACAAACTGGTAGCCAGTGCAGAGGGGTAGTTCTT
Source organism: Anolis carolinensis (assembly GCF_035594765.1). Classification (NCBI taxonomy): domain Eukaryota; kingdom Metazoa; phylum Chordata; class Lepidosauria; order Squamata; family Anolidae; genus Anolis; species Anolis carolinensis. The sequence continues at coordinate 236,751,034 of NC_085842.1, forward strand.
TCCCTATACCCTGCTCCTGTCTGGCAGCAGACCTTAGCAAATACCGAAATGGGAAAGTCCTGATAACAGCTGTCTTTTGGACCTTGGTTTCCTAAGAAACAATTCCCACACTGGAGATGGCTGGAAGTCAGCCAGTGAAATGACAGGCTACTCCATTTTACTATCCCTCTGTGGTCTCATTGGTCTTATAAAAAGAGTTTAAGTCTGGTAGCCTTCAGGCTATATAGTATGCCCCCTGTATCCATGGATTATATATCCACATCTTGAAAATATATATTTTAAAAACTCATCCAAAAAACCAAACCTTGATATTGCCATTTATTTAAGAGGGGAAGGAACTGGTGAAATCACATCTGAATATTCTTTGCCTACAAAAATTTTATGAAATTAATAAATCAATAGGCAACTTGAAGGCACATTCACATTTTGAAACAGGGTCACAAAACTGATTTTCAACTTTAAGTTCTCTGCTATTAGCTTTGAAGGAGTTAAGTTTTCTTTTCCATAGTTTGTTGGACTATAATTTGAACTAGGGCCCTGGTGTGGTGGGAATGCAATGTTTTCAAGGCTGTGGAATCTGCAAGTGGGAACAGAGCTGGTCTTACATGTTGTTGCCTGAGAAGAAAAGTTAGATGGGATCCCTTCATGTACAAAAATGTACTCAACTTGCAATTGAATAACTCTTCTTCAACAATGGTGATACAAGAGAGTAACTGAAAACAACAGGCTATCATAGCAAGTGTAGAACAAACTGAATTGCATATAGTTTTTCCATCCAAAAATCTGATGCTGCCTCCTAGCATCTGCCGCCTGAAGCAACCAGCTCATTGTACCTAATGGTAGGGACAGTACTGTGTGGGAACAATCTTGATTAAAGTTCTATCTGTGTACGTTTTACTGTGTACGGTTTTATTCACAAGCATTTTAAAATACCAAATGAAGATGGCCTCTTAGAACTGACTGCATTGATTCTCACCATCTCAAGCTGGCCAGGACAAAATCCAGTTCTTATCGGGAGCATATAAATAAATCACAGCTCAATGACTTTAAAAATATTTCATTTTGGCAGAGTTGTAAAGGAGGGGAAATGATTCCATCAGGGGAATAACAGAAATATAGCAGACAAAGTTTGGGATTGTGTCCATCTAAAAATATTTCTGTTTATTCTAAGATTTCCAAAAAAGGCTCTCAAAATGTATTGGTTCAACAGAAACTGCTATATGATCCTCCAGTTGCGAGGAATGGAAAAAGCAGAGAGATCAAAGCCTATGTATGTCTATTTGTAGACATTAATCCTCTTGAACCGCAGTGGCACTATAAGACTACGAGAGACCAGGGTTAGACTCTCCATTTAGCCATGAAAATTCAGTGGGTGACATTGGGCAATTCCAAGGCAACCCCTCTCTGAAAGAATCTTGACAAGAAAACCCTTTGATAGGGTCATCTTAAGATCTCCATGAGTCAGAAATGACTTGAAGGCACACAACAACAACAACAACAACAACAACAACAACAACAATTCTAGCTCCTTCCTCCATGGCCCAAAAAATGAATATTCTGTGATATTTGCTCTATCTACAACACAGTCCGTTTGAAATGGATGCAAATGGGGGGGGGGGGGGGAATCAGTTTTCAGCAAAGGATGGATGGCAGAATTTGGTTTGGTTATTCATGGTTTTTGAAGCCATCTTCTTGTTTTAATATGTTTCTGACTTTGTCATTTGTTTTGCCTGGTTTCTGGGCTCAATCCTACATAGTGGGAAGCTGGGTGAGATTAACATACAAAATTCAGCATATTGAAAAGGTCAGATGCACAGTAGGAGGCTGCCAGTGCCAACTCATTGTTATGGACCACATGGTGATGAGAATTGGGAAAGCTACAGATGACCTATATTAATAGATGTTCACTTCTGTGGAAATGACAGCAGGAAACTAGTTTAAGACGTCTAATCTTCACTTGCTCAGAAAGAGATGTGACAGACTTTCGGAGGCCATGAGCCAAACTTCTCCACTTTCAGGCTCCTCTAGGAATCTCACCTGTTCCCTCCTCTAGAACAAAAACCCAACTTCTACAGTAGTTTTTATCTTTGTTTTAAAAAACAAACCCACAATTCGCTCCAAAAAGATGCAGCAAGCCGCTCTCTGTTTAGGAGGGTAATCACCATTCCCAATAGCTACCAGAACAGCAGTTCTCCTTTTTGCACTCAACATTGTTTTAGCTGACAAGAGGGAGGCAGGACCTTCCAGGCAAAAAAGGCTTCAGGCTTCTCACCCCTGTTCTAAATCAAAAGCCACACGAAGAAAGAAATGAAAGGCGCTTGGATTTAAACCACTTTAGATCCTTGATCTGTCCATGTACATTTCTATTAGGAAGGGTACTGTGTAGTACCCTTCCTAATGAAAGAACTGTGAGAATAAATACTCCTGAGCTTTCTGAAAGAATCGAGTCGCTCATTCAGAGATGTTGGGCATTTAGTCTGGTTTATTCATGGTTTTACCTCTTTAGGTGATGATCCTCCTCATCCTCGTCCTCCTCCTTCTTGGTGTGTTCTAATTGTGTTGAAAAATCTGTTCTAATTGTATTCTCATTTGGATCATTACTGTTGTACTAGCAGCCAATTTTGGCAGAAAATGGAATACTAAATAAACAAACAAAGTAATACCATGGCCAAAAAGGAAAACTTTTCTTTTCATAACAGTTCCCATTTTGACATAAGCTGTCTTTAGCTCAGGTGAAATGATCCCAGTAAGCCCCAGGCGTCTCTTAAACCAACGATGATAGAGAAACCAGTTCATCATCATGTTGCACTTCATTAGAATTCTGCAAAAATCATTTTTCATGTTGGGAATATACATATTTCTCTTCTGAAATGTGGAGGTTAGGATTGATGGTTTAGGTTCCACTAAGCCCATCAACACTATTCATTAGGTCGATCTAGGGGAGGCCAGCAGTTTCAGAGATGATTACTGGATGTGTCAAAACAGACACAGAAACAGACACAAAATAGGGAGAGATTGGGGCTGACTGGAGAAGGTCTTTCTCTGTTCTAATATATTTTGCACATGTCTCTGCTTCTTCTGAGACTACGCTGGGAGATACAGCAACTACACTAGTCTGCTTTCCACCTTTCTACAAACCAGTATGACAAATAATTCATTTGATGAAACTCTGGAGAACTTCATTTCTCCTCAATTGTTTTTTTTAAACCACTATTTTAAAATTCCATTGCACAAGTATTTTTCTTGCATGAGTCCTGTAAACAGCTGCAAAAGTGTGGTTCCAGAACTATGGGAATTAATATTTATAGCTGTGATTGTACTTTAAAAGACAGCTTTTTTGATGCTTTCTCAGTCTCTGGCATGTGATCAGAATGGAACTCAGGACAAGGCTTGACAGATAAAGAAATGGTTCAATTTTCATTGATTTATATGATGTTTGCTCTCACACCACACAAGTACAACCCTATGCTTCCACTTTAACTGCATTGACTGCATCTTATGGAATCCTGAAGTGTGCAGTTTAGTGCTTCATCACACTAGACCATGGATCCATGTTAAACCTGGTTGCTGCCTCCTGCGAAATTCTAGTGTTTGTAGTTTAGTGAGGCCCAGGACCTTTCTTTCGGAACAGTTTAAAGGCCTCTTCCTAAACTACAAATCCCAATGGAGCAAGCACACTTCGATGCCATTTCCCCCATGTGATGGGAAAGCATCACCACTCAGGTGCCATGGAGGCTGACAAAACGTACGGGCAGGGGTGGTTATCTGTGTCATGACGTAGTATGTGAAATGGTTTAAGCATTTAAAATCCTTTATATGCAAATAGGTTTTGGATCTGTTACTGCTGCTGCTTGAAAGAGAATGTCACATTCCTTTCCTACTAATTTTGACTACCACATTTATTCGAATTAAGGTCTTGTCCAAAATACTGCCCCTGCCTCCCTCACTGCCCAGCAGGCCCGGCCCTAGGTAATTTCGCCTAGTAGGCGAACCTAGGGCCACCCCCCCCCGAATTGCGCCCCCCCCCCACATACTGGCAGCGGTGGCGGCTGAAAAGGCCTAGCTGTTCTTGTGAGGCCTGGTGAGATCTCGCGAGTTCTCGTGGGAACTCACAAAATCTCACAAGAACTCGTGAAATCTCACAAGAACTTGCGAGATCTCGTCAGGCCTCACGAGAAGAGCTAGGCCTTCCTGGAGGCCTTCCTCCTTCTGCGGGGCTTCTATCGCTCGTGCGGACGCGTGACTGGCATGTCCGGCGTGTCCGCGCAAGTGATCGAAGCTGCGCGCCAATGGCAGCGGCGTGGCGGAACCTCACCGATGGTGCTATAATTACTCAGGGGCGCTGTTGAGGCCTCAACAGCTCCCCCCTTCGACGTGCATCCCAAGCAGTGGCTTCAGCCGCTTCAACGTTGGACCGGGCCTGCTGCCCAGACTCTTTTCCATGCCACCCAGACCTTTTTCCTGCCTCCCTTGCTGCCCAGACTCTTTTCCTTGCCACCCAGACCCTTTTCCCTGCCTCCTTCTCTGCCCAGAATCTTTTCCTTGCTGCCCAGACCCTTTCCTCCCACCACCTTAACTGCCTAGACTCTCTTCCTTGCTGCACAGACCCTTTTTGCGTGCTTTCTGCTGCCCATACTTTTTTCCTTGCTGTCCAGACCCTTTCCCCACCGTCCTCATTGCCCACACTTTTTTCTTGCCCTGGGAGAGGCATGAAGCAGTACTCATTTGAAACTCTATGCCCCACTCTTTCAAGCAATAAAAAATTCATTCATGGGTGGTTCATAATCACATAAATATAGCGGGCCCATCTTTTGGAAACATTCTGTGTGTGCATGTGTACACACACATTTATATAAACAATTGAAAATCAATTCCAAAAGGATAACCCAACATATTAATATCTTTACAGGGTCTAAGAATTATCTTCCAGGATTTATGGATGTTGTTGTCCAATGCCTTTGGAGGGTCCTAGCTGACACTTCTGGACTAAGATTAACACTGCTAGTTATCACTTTGTGCCTTCAAATCATTTCTGACTTGTGGCAACTCTAAAGCTTTCTGGGGCCGAGAGTGTGGGACTCACCCAAGGTCACCTAGTGGGTTCCCATGGTGAAAGGGCTTCAAACTCTGATCTCTAGAGTCATAGTTCAAAATTCAGACCACTCACTTTTCCAAAAATCAGTGCCTTGGTGTCATTGCATTTGCCTAGATGCCATTTCCTTTCAAAGGGTTATTCTATTATCTTACCACTTCAGGAAAGCTTAAGTCTAAAAAGTGCTTTTGCTATAATGAAGCTTCTCTCATGGATAACCGGAAGCGGGGCTGAGATAAGGAAGGGGTATTAAGTTTGTATTTCATCAAGCTTCAGACTATCATCTCTCAAGAGCCTGATTAAAATACTCTGGGTATTATGATTAATATAGTTTATAGCTTGTCTTGAAAGATAACACATTTCTGGTCTTTTGGAGTGGGGGGGATATAAAATCCCAGGACAAAAATGTTAAGTGTTAAACATGATCAAGGCAATATTATGTCATTTCAGTATCTCTTGTAGCACACAAAGACTTGTTACAGTTCACTGATCTAGTCAATCAATTTTTAATTAAAACCCTTTGCTGTTCCAAGTTTGTACTAATCCCTGAGTATTTTAGATGCTGAGTGAAAGAGAGAAGGATGGAGGGAGATAGAGGGTGGATAAAAAAAAAGGATTATTGATGACAATGCACCCTTAAGACAGTTTTGGATGCAGTTTCAGTGTGTAAAACAGTCACACAGATTTTTCTGCCTTCTGTTAGCCCTATTTCCTAGTAAAATATTTTACTAAGACAGTGGTTCTCAACCTGTGGGCCCCCGGGTGTTTTTGCCTACAACTCCCAGAAATCCCAGCCAGTTTACCAGCTGTTAAGATTTCTGGGAGGTGTAGGCCAAAACATATGGGAACGCACAGGTTGAGAACCATTGTACTAAGATATTAATGGTAAACTCTCACTACAAGTGGGTTTTAAAATGAAATTAAAATAGAAAATAATATCTGTCTCATAAATCACTTAATTTGAAAGAGTCATTCTTCTGGATTTTCACACAAGATCTATGAAAATCACCAAATTTATTGATTCTCCAGAAGACAATTCAGATAATAAAAATCCTGATGTTTGTATCAGGAAGCATGCATCTCATATATCCAGTATAGATGTTCTAAAAAGAACACGTACTTACTGGACAGAGAGAGGGCTTCAAAGACTGGGCAGTTTGGGCATCAAGCCATCTTCTCCCTTTTGCCGTCTCATCTACTTTAATTACTATAGTCATGTTTACTGGCAGTTCTCTCTTTCTCGATTATAGAGAAGGCTAATAACAGTTCTATGGTTTTCTTTCATGGATAACAGCATAAGTACATATAAGAAGAGGACTGAGGAAGAATCTTGGACCCCATCTACACTGCCATATAATGCAGTTTAACTGCATTGAACTGCATTATATGGCAGTGTAACTCATTCAGTGCAGTTCAGCGCAGGTAGACTGCATTATATGGCAGTGTATATGGGGCTTTAAATGTTTTTCAGTAGATGTGTAGGTCCATAAAATATTGTTCTCTCTTGTTGTTAACATAAAAAAGCATGGTGACATATTTCATGTATTTGGCAAGTTGCCCCTTATTTCTGAGATCTGGAAAATCTTATTCCAAAAGGTGGGATGGTGGGATGGAAAGGCGGACTGTGATGATGTAGTAGAAAATGTGATGGCAACAGTCATCAAACTATAGCCATGTTGCCTTTCTAGAAGTTACACACTTGACATGGAAATGTAAGGAGCCCTAACTCAGATCACTTTACACCATTCAAAAGAATAACAACATATTCTTGGACTGTAACAAAAAACCAGCCTTTGTTTTATTATTTAAAAATACCCACTGACATATTCTAATCTTTTTTTCTGTAGCTTATCCCATGGAGTAATGTATTAAAATAAGACAACATAAATAAACACATTAACAAAGCATGAGCTGATCCCAAAACAGCATGTGTTAAGCACAGTTTATTTAGCATGTCCCCCAGTTGTCTCCATTATTTATGAAAGATTATTCATATACATTAATTTCAAAGTTTCCTGGCTTTAACATTGGTAACATTGGGGGATACTATGAAGTTTGATGAAAATTCTGAAGTAGTATCCCATCACGACAGTCTGTACAGGTGATAATCAACACAGGGAGAGGCGATAGCTTATCCCTGTGTCACTGCTCCCCACTGGCCACAGATCTCTGATCATCATGTTCATGTCTGCGATGCCACAATGGGGTGCCTGCACAACCAACAAGAAGGAGGGGGTAATTGTGTCCTTCTTCTGGCTGGTTGCATGGGCACGCCATTGCGACATCACAGATGCAATAGGCAACTGCCAAGCACTCACACAGAGATCTGTGGCCAGCAGGAAGTGGCAGTGGTGACATAGGTCCCATACTGTCATATAATGCAGTTTCCTAATGCAGTTTAACTGCGTTATATGAGTCTACATTGCCATATAATACAGTTCAATGCAGTTAAATCACATCATGAAACTGCTTAACATGACAGTGTAGATGGGGCCATAGATGACAATGTCATGGTCTAGCAGAGCTGATAGAGTTTTGACCCAGCTGAACTGTGTAGATGCCAATACAGTGCCCCAGTGGGTTCAGTTCGGTGTGTGTGGCCATCATCATGATCACACCAGGGCCAATCCAGAACATTAATGTTCTGGACTGGCCACAGTTTTAGCAGACAATGTAGGTTTTTAGGTTGAATGTTTTTATGTTGAATGTTTTTATGATGAATGTTCTTTATATTGTGGAATGATATTTTAAATTGTAAGTCGCTCGGAGCACTCTGGTGGAGAGTGACTAATTAAGAAATAAAGTGAAGTGAAGTGAAGTGAAGTGAAGTGAAGGTTCGCCCCTTGACTCATCACCACAATATGGAATTACAATTATGTCACACCCAACGTAGCAGTTTCATCTTTTGAGTTTTACTGTGAAGACTGGCTAGTGTTTCACCCCATGACACTAGAGTCAAATTAATGACAACTTCAGTAAAGACAGTATTACAACTTACTTACTTGCCTCAGTTATATGTGCTACCCCAAGACTGGGCAACCAGATGTTCTTAGGCTACCAGTTCTATTATATCTGACCAGGATGGCTGGGGCTGTAAGAGTTTGAGTTCAAGAACAGATGAACAATTAGGTCCTCCTCCTTTTTGCACCCAATTATTGTGACATAATATTAAGAAAAAGTTCTGAATCAAGCCAAAGCCAAGCTAGTTCTGCATTTGATACAAACAGTGGGCAAGCATAGGTCCCTGGAAACTCATAAGGAAGGCACTGAAATGACATCTTGTTTTATCTTCATTTCTTCTTGAAATGTTGAGTTCCATTTAAGTATTATAAATAATAGCACTCAATACAGCTATTCTCTATTGGTTGTTCGAATTCCCCCTTAAAACTAAAAAAAAGAAGAAGTCATCACCATACATTTAAAAGGTTTTACACTATTGCAGTATGAATCGGAAATGTAAGGAAGTGTAAAAAAATTGGTGGCACTAACTACATGGGCAGTGGATCAGCAGTATTTTAGCTTCACTAGCAATGTGGCAGGATCATTTGTAAAGGATGAATTTCATCACGAAACTGGGAAAAGTGGGAAATCACCAAAGAGGAATTCAGATGAATAGCCAGTATGTGAAGGGAGAAAATGAGAACAGCTAAAATGCAAAATGAGTTCAAGCTCACTAGAGAGATTAAAAAAGAACAAGTATTTTTTTGTTTTTATGTCAATAGCAAATAAAAAATAAAATATGGTAGGAGCACCGTATGGAGAAGATGGCAAAATGCAAACAGGGAACAGAGAAAAGGCAGAACTACTCTATACCTTCTTATACCTTGGTCTTCTTTAAAAAAAGGGAAAGCAGTGCTCAACCAGGGAGAAACTGAGCTGTGTAACTACACCAAAACATTGTACCCAGTGCCAGTCAGATCAGTTTGGCACAGAAATAAAATCCCATAGATATATCTTCTTGTTCCTGGCAAAAATAACCAAGAATCTGCTGCCTTTCAGTGACACCCCAACCCTGAGGCCTGAAGGAGTTGCCTCTGTTAGACTATGGCCCGTTCTACATTGCCATATAAAATCCAGATTATCTGCTTTGAACTAGATCATCTGGCAGGTTAGACTCATATAATCCAGTTCAAAATAGATCATGTGGATTATCTGCTTTGATAATCTGGATTATATAGCAGTGCAGAAGGGGCCTAACAATAGGTTGGTTTAACCATAAGGTAAGGACTACTGTGTTTGCTTTTGATAAGGTGATCATGCTTTTTCTTGGATGGTGACTGAGTTGGGAAGATTATCTTTCTGCGTCCTTTAATTGTATGATAGATAGAATTTCCATCTCCAAAGATTGCCTTGGAGTTCCACATATTTCTTCATCATCATAATCATTCCTAGTGAAAGCCTTTAAATGTGTTCTCCTCAAATAATTTTGTGGAGTACATTGTATTCTTCATGATACAGTGGCTTTGACAAAATACCAATGTCACCTGTTCATCTGTATTGCATGATTGATTACCTTTGCCAAATACGCCATCCAAGAGTGAAATCCAGCACTTTAAACTAGTGGTGCCAAATCTTTTTCCTCTTCTAAGTGAAGTTATGCCAGGCAGTCTTCATTCCTTCAAAATAACAAGCTATTCCACTCCTATTACGCTCCTCCAAGTCTTGTGAGAAGTACTTCTATTATATAGTTTGTATGTTTGCTCCTGCTGGTTCTGAGTGTAATTATCATACTATCGCATAATGAATGGTTGTCATTATATCATATGTGAAGGGAAGTTATGTTTCAGTGCCAGATTCCAAGGAAGTTATGATTGCTATAAATCCTATTTACAAAAGGGAAGAATGAGAGAGAATGAGTGAGTGAGCAAGCAAGAGTAGAATTAGCTGCGCTGGATGACAGCTAATTTTTTGCATGAGAGATGCAACAAAGCAAGCCGTGCAGAGGGTGGCCTGAAATGAATAGTAATCAATATTGATGAAAAAAAGGGATAGGATAGAATTTAGACCAAAATAACAAAATAGCACATCCTAAATTTTTGACAGAGTAGCCCCATCTGCTGTTCTGGAGACATCTATAGAAAACATCCAAGCTATTTTTAAGTGAGGGAGATGTCAATCATTTGCTTCCTCGACTGTTGTCTGTCCAACCATTGGTTACAATGACCTGTACCTAACAAAATAGCACATCCTAAATTTTTGACAGAGTAGCCCCATCTGCTGTTCTGGAGACATCTATAGAAAACATCCAAGCTATTTTTAAGTGAGGGAGATGTCAATCATTTGCTTCCTCGACTGTTGTCTGTCCAACCATTGGTTACAATGACCTGTACCTAAACAGCAAAAATCCCCCTAGGACTGGCATATCTTTGCTGCTATTTAGACTTAATAGAGACAAGAAATTTTAATTTTTTTGGCCATGTCAGTGAGGGGATTCTGGGAATTGTGGACTAATAATAATAATAATTTCAGGCTCTGCACTTCAGATCCAGGATTGCATTCTGCTGTCATAACACAAAACACATTCATTGTTTGTTTTCTCAGAAGGCTAGTTTTATTCAGTGGGGTTTGCTACTTATGAGGTATTCATAGGATTGCAGAAATCATCATTCTGGACAACATGATGACTGTTGGTTTGTTGAATTGTATGTAACTTTGGTATCTTGAACCTGCAAGCCTTTGGCCTCTGCCCTTTATGAAGCACGTGAAAAAGAAGTTGTATTTTTGCTGTGACTATGGCAGGCTATTCTTATTTGGAACAGTTTTCACTATTTGTAAATCAATTGATTTCTTTTGTTGAAAATTAACAAGAACACATATTTTAATTGTAAATATGGATTTTACTGCTTCATGATAAATATGCACAAATTTTAATTATGATGACCCTTGAAAAATCCATTATTTGAAGTCAATGACAAAACATTAATTAAATTAAAGGAAAGCTTAATTAATTTCAGAGGCATAGAACTAAACAGATGTAAGTTCAATATTTGTTACTTATGGTCAAAGAGTCACTCAACCATCCATGTGTAAAAGGGTCATATTGAAAAGATCAATGATCCAGAGGATGCCTGCTAACATAACATGCTATCAGAACAGCACATTGAGAAAAACTGTCACAACCCCGACAGTCATATGAATCTCTGCCTTTAAAGAGCAATGAAGAAAATGTCCATGTGGGATAATGCTTGCATGGAAAATATTGTGTTTTCTGTGCAAACACAACCTATGTATTATATTAATTGAGATGATGATGATGAGGTTTATTTCTTACCCACTTCTTTCTATGGATTGAGACAGGGAACAACAACAGATTGGAACATAATACCTGGCAACAACACAGGACCCCAAGAGTATATAAAAGCAATGCATATTAAAAACAATCAATTCATACTTTAGAATTCATAATTTAAATGTCATCTGGATAGGTCTGCTGAAGAGTCTTTAATTCCATTTTGAACTCAGGCAGCATATCTACCTGATGATTCTACAACCTGGGGATGGCCGAAGAAAATATCCTCTGAATAATTGCCTAATTTGGGGATGGAGGAGACAAACTGATCCAGTGTTTTATCATACCAAGCAATTGTATTCATCTGTTATAGCAATATGTGAATGTGTCATAATTATACACAGCAGTATGTGTATGGTAGGTATGCCTACAGTCTTTGGAAAGCAGTTCATGTGGAATTTATATATAGTGGGTCCTCCCTATCTACAGGATATGTAGATTCAACTAACTACGGATTCAAAAATATACAACATAATATGCACAACACAAGTGGCATAGTATACACTGTATTTGCGAAGCTGGAGAGAGACATGAGGCTGGAGAGAAATGAGAGCCTGGTGAGAGACTGAGGATCTATGAAATGGTAGAAATCTAAGTGTAGTCCTTGGCGCGAATCCTGCCGTTTCAGAAATCCTCACATCTCTCTCTAACATTGTGTCTTTTGTATCTCTCTCTTCAGGCTGCTTTGCCAACAAATGAGCCAGATCGCTGGAGCTGCCTCCTTGAAGGCAGAAATGGGCATCTAGTGGACTGACCAGAGGAGGGGGAGACTGAAGAATGCATGCCTGGCAGTGGAGTTTATCATTTTCCCCCACTGCTGCCCTATGCCATGTTATAAATAAGGGACTTCAGCATATATGCTTTTGGTATCTATGTAGGATTCTGTAAGAGGGCTCTAACTGTAATAAAAGCAGTTACTCTCAGGCTCATGAGTAGGAAGTCTGTGCTTGATAACTAGCACTTAGTCAGTTCCACCCCCACACTGTCCATGGTGTGCCTGTAAGCACAATACATCCAGAATAGTTACTACATTTAGGAACTCAGGCCTCATCTCCCCATATCCATGTCATATTATGTTATCTATTTCTCAAAACTTTGTAGGTGCGGTTGGCATGGGTCATGGATCCAGAATTGGGTAACCAGCATCTCTCGGGCATTGATCCCGTAATAGATAGCGCCACCTTCCCACCCAGGAGATTGGCTTTGGGAACACAAGAAGGATCTGTCCAGATGGATCCTTGCAAATCATTCCAAGAACTCTGAGATTGGCTCAGAGCTACAGGCTCATTGATCAACACTGAATTGGTTGATGCCTCAATCTGGACCCGTGTGGGTCAATCTTATCTATAACTATAACCAAATAAAGTTGCAGCCTATTTCTATCCAAAAAGATATATTTGTGGCCATCTGATTTATGTAGAACACAGTAGACCTCTCCCCTGTCCACATAATTTTATTTTATTTTTTGAAATAAAAAGTCTCCAGTTTCACTGGGAACGGGATACAAATTAAGATCGTATAAATGTTTCAGACAGATGCCAAATTCTGAAGGAAACTGGACTGGTTCAAGCTGCTTTGAATCAGACCCAAAGCCGGTGAGGTCAGCTGGATTTTAAACCAGAGTGACTCAGCCTGGTTTGAAATGATCCGAAACAATTTGACCCAATTCAGCAGACTAAAGAAGATACAAGTTTGTCTCTGACTATACCACATAAGGAAAAATGCTATGGCATTGTGAGGGGTAGTGGGAAGGGGTGGTAGATTTTGCAATTGAAAGCTCTAGCACCCAATCTGAAGCAAGGATCTTATCAACACTTTGCAGGTGCAGCATTTGCAGAAAGGGGAGATAGTGTGAAATGACAGACAGAGACATAGCTCTCCCACAAATGTCTGCTCTTTTTTCTAGATTTAGCTGGCAGAAACCAATCTGTCTGAGCATTCACTTGGTGTCCACATTGCCTTAACTCTCTTTATCATCCCTCTTTCTGCTGTTAAATAGCTTTCCATTCATGCTGCAACTGAAGGCAGGGAAATATAAGAACAAACCTGTTACTGTTTCTCTTTCTATAGGACCTCAGTATAGGCTTTGCTCAATATCCAGAACTTTATCTGCCTCCACATTTCATCTTTTCCTCCCACAATTCTTATCTGCATTCAGCCTGAAAACTTGGATTACTAATTCCCCATGTTCCTTAGATCAAGTAAGGAATTTAAGAAAATGAATGAATAAATGAATGAATGACTGAATGAAAGAGGCAATTGTTCTGTGAATTCTATAATGGTGGAGGTGTAGCCAAAAAATGTCTTTCTTTGGAGTTCAAAAGGAATCCCTAGCTTTTTGGATATTTAAAGAAAGAGGGGAAAGAACATGAATCAACAGCTATGCCAGTCTGTTTCCAAATAGAACATTCAGTTATGGCGCAGTGTTTCGTTCTCATGATTTGAATAATAGCGCTCCCTTAACACAGTTCCTTTGACCAAAAATTTCCCCCCCCCTGCTTTTACTGGATTTCACTAAAGCATATTTTAGTGTCACAACAAAGTGAATGGACTTAACAGCATTTTGGTGATAGCCTTACAGGACTGCACTGGAATTAGGAAGGTACGGAATTCAACCTTTGGTGACAATGATCAAAGAACTTCCTGTTGTCTCATTCTGAGAAAATGCATAAGAGGTAAAAATGCCCTAACTAGTAGGTCATTTTCCCAGCGGGCTATTGCTGAAGACATCTGGCATGCTTACAAAGAAACCAGAAACTTAGAAAGACAAACATGTTTAACAGGTGCCACAAAGTGCCGTATTCTACTAGTAAGAGTGCCTGCTGGTTGCCAGCAAGAGCTAAGTGACCCCTTGAGAGTTCTCTCTCTCTCTCTCTCTCTCTCTCTCTCACTCACTCTCATCTATCTTCACATAGTTACCAATTATCAAAATTATTGCCAAAGACACAAACACTCATTCATGCAAAAACATTCCTTTAAGAAAGAAAATGAAAACATGTGTTCTTATATCCTTTGATTAATTAAACTAGCTCCATATGTACTTTGAGTGCTATGGCCATAATTTTTATCAGGAGTCTGGAAAAAGGTGTCACATGACTTTTATTTTTTGTCTATGGAAGTCACATGACTAAACAAAAAAATAAACAAAGCTGAAAGTGGTGCTCTCTTTTTTGTTTGTTGACAATTCATTAGCACACTAATTGGAGAGGCACTTCGAATAACTGAACTGATTATTTCTGCTCTCTGAATAATGCAATGTTTGGATCAAATAACTCTTTGGTTTAAGGACATCATGTTCCTTTGATGAAAATCTGGCATACTGAAAGTGAAGTTCATTACTTAGGAGAGGAGCTTCCATATATAATATAATTTTTAAAATGATGGGTGCACCTAAAAATTTATCACACACCTTTCTTATATAAAATGAGCCCTGTGTTTAATATTTTGCACCTGGTATGGTGAGCTGGTAATAAAGAGCTGGTATAAAAGATCATCAAGAGCTCAAAAGGGACACAATAACTCATCAAGGTTGCAGAAGATGCTGAAAGGTTCCTTAAGACAATACAAGACTATTCTTGGTTTTTTAATGGAACATTGCTTGCAACCAGATCTTCCCGTTCCTGAGTGAACCCATATTTATGGACAGATTCTTTTTCATCTGTGGAACTATGGTAACAGAACTTTCTGAAAGCCAAATAGGTACTCCAGTGGTGACTTTGGACTTTTCCTGTTGCTGCTACTAAGGTCAAGAGACAAGGGGGTCATAGAATCATAGAATCATAGAATAGTAGAGTTGGAAGAGACCTCATGGGCCATCCAGTCCAACCCCCTGCCAAGAAGCAGGAAATCGCATTCAAAGCACCCCTGACAGATGGCCATCCAGCCTCTGCTTAAAAGCCTCCAAAGAAGGAGCCTCCACCACAGTCCGGGGCAGAGAGTTCCACTGCCGAACAGCCCTCACTGTGAGGAAGTTCTTCCTGATGTTCAGGTGGAATCTCCTTTCCTGTAGTTTGAAGCCATTGTTCCGTGTCGGGTGGAAATTGGGGAGAAGGCAGCAATGAGATTTTCAGTGTTAGCCTAGACAGTTTTCTATTCATTCTACTCAGATGACAGATGATGAGCAGATATACCTCTTGCCTTTCCTAAGTTATCAGGCAAAGGATGTGTACAAAATATGTCACAGCTCCAAAACAAATGAAGTCAGCTATGTGATAACTGGTAAGACCTTAGTGGGTCCAGGAGATTTAGGAGTAGTTATTGGAAACAGGAATTATTTAGAGATACAGTTGTAATGTAAAATAATATGACTTTATTTGAGATGCCCAGTGAGTTCTCTGATTGAAACAGATTAATAGGAAGATTGGCCTTAATTTTCCACCTCCCCTTCTACTCATTCATTACTTCAACCATGTATGTGTCCAGACTATAATCCAAGACCTGTGTCCACCTTACCCTGAACAGTTAGGATAACAGAATTAGGCACAAATATGTAAAGCAACAATGGAGCATACGTATCTTGCTGACTATGATTCTGAGGGAACAGTGAAGTCAACCTGGATGTTAGTAATTGTTGCTATGATCCACTACACAAAATTGTAACAATTTCTAGGGTTTTTTTTTGTTGAGCATTCAGTCCCTTCTTCTTTTCAGTAAATCAATTTTGAGGTATAAGAGGAAAACATATTATGTAAATATTGTATAGCAAGTAGCAACCCTCACTATCCAAGTCATTAACTCTTTTGTTTTAGGCAGTAGAAAAGTGACACTGCAGCTTTATTTCCATTTTGCAAGCAAAATAGAGAACACAGTGAGTAATTATCATTCCCCAAAGCCAACCAGTACATCCATTGCATTGCTGTAAAGTACAGCATTGTTTAAAGTTGAATCCAGGTTTCCCAAGTGTATTCTGTCCATTAGATTCAATATTTTTGACACCATTGAGCAATTGGTATTCAAGTGCCAGGCAAAGAAAAGTCACCTCTACAATGGCTTTTGTCCATTCTTTGATTGACCAGCTCTGTTCTCTGCACACATGCTGAGGTCTCTTGAAGATCGTCATCCAAAAAGAGGACATTGATAGAGTTGTGTGGGTGCATATTTATTTTCCAGACCTAGTTGTGTGAAAAATTCAGACAAAAGGAAGGAAAAAAGAAAGAAGACAAGAAAAAGACAAGAAAAGAAGCATGTACTTCATTCTGAGAACATGGCATCCACCCAACAATATGTCAAATTTGTCAAGTGTGACAGACTGAAGTCCTTTTATTATCACATGCTGTTGAAATGATTTGCCCAGAGGGAAATGGATCATTAATAAAGGGATGAATTGCTCTTTGTTCTTAGATGGCTAGCTTTGTAATGTTCTTCTGTGCTTTGTACATTCCAACATCCATTCAGACTTCATTATCTGGTTGATAATTACATTATTAGAACATTAGACTGAATCTGGGATAGGCACAGGTAAGTGAACATTTCCTGAGATATCCCAGAGGAAATGAATAATATGAAGAAATCTTCCCACAATCAGTGGCCTGAATGCTGACATAGCAGAAGTAGCTATGCCTTTCCAATTCATCACCCACGTAAGATTATTAAAATCCAAATGGACATTGTGATAATAACTTTATCAAGCCAACCAAAAATGCAAGATTGATTGCACACGCTTTTGAAGCTCATAGGCTTCTTCATGAGACATGGACATTAAAAGTAATGGGGATGGATGACAATTCAGATATACAGAACTTCATCTTTCTTGAGATGTTAACACTGAATTTAGCATGGTGGTGGAAAGAGGTCTGATGCAAGTAAAGGCCAAACTTCTTCTGGCCGCAATCTATTCAGGACACAAAAGTAAAGCAAGGCAGGAAACTTTTTTCTCCATTGTTTAGAGGCAAAGGGAAGCCCCTTTGAAGGTAGAACACAGTGAATCCCTTGAAATGCCTCTATATTAAAACATCTGGGACACATTTAGATGCAGTAAAAGGTGAAATGTAACAGTGATTGCCAATTTCAAATTGTTTTCCTTTAGCTGGTGAAAACCTCTGAAAGTGAATTCTTGCACTCCCTCTCATTCTAGATCCCTTTATGTTATCAAACCACAGCACCCCCCCCTCACCAAAAGTCTAAAAACAATAAGAGGACCAAGCAAGAAATATGATATTTTTCTTTGTTTCTAAACGTTTTTCAGCAGTTTTAAAGTTTCAAGCCGCTAGAGGCTCTGGAAGAACCTAACAGCAGCTGTACCATGAACACTATCAAATCTAATCTCTTTAATAAATGTATAGAATTATACTTTCTGTGTAATCTCTATTGCTTGTATACTGTATCCATTTCTGGATGTATAAACTTGTGTCAAATGTATCTTAAAGGCATTTGCTGTCCCTGTGCTCCCTGTTTGTATAAGCTCCTGGGAACAGATATTGCTATGCAGTTAACAAAATCTTTTTACAATTAACAAAAATCTCTCCTAAGCCAAATAAAGTCAAACCCTTTGGGTACTCTGCATCTATTAGGCATGTTTGATCAATAAAAATGTTTTTAAAGTCATTACAAAATTAGCGGGCACTGGCATTTCATTTTAAAAGTATTTCTAAAGTATAATTAGTGGCATTTTTGTTACTATAATGAGAGTAATGAAATTTTGTTACTTTTTCATTATAGTAATTGTGCATAATTAATTACTATAATTGGGGAAACTTCAGGGGTTCCTTTCTCCTTCATTTTTATAGCTATTGGGGTGAAACTTGCTGCAGTGGTAAAACACATTTACCACTGTTAGCTCATTAAATTTCAGAACGTTTCACTTCTCCACAGAATTTTGGGGAATTGTCAAAGGTTTTATAAACAACATTTAAAAAACTACAAGAGCTATCTCATTTAATTTTATATTCAATGACACAAGATAATGGGATCATTTCCCCCAACTTTCAGAAATATTCATATATCTACTGGTTTTAGGGAATGTTTTAGTTTTGACATATTAAAAAACTCCACCAGAACCTGTCTTTCCAGCCTGCCTTCCCAGTGTGATTTGAACACAGGGATGCATGACAGGATGATGGACAATGCTTGGTGGGATATTCTGTCCATGAAAGGTACCTTCATTGCCTCCCAAACTGCTATATCTTATCCAGAGCCGGCCCTAGGTATTTTTCAAGTGTAGGCGAACAGAATTTTGGCGCCCCCCCAAACCAATCACTGAAAAATAAAAGCGTTGGATAAGCGAAAATGTTGGATAATAAGGAAGTATAAAGGAAAAGCCTATAAAACATCAAATTACATTATGATTTTAAAAATTAAGCACCAAAACATCATGTTTTACAACAAATCAATAGAAAAAGCAGTTCAATACATGGTAATGTTATGTAGGAATTACTATATTTGCAAATTTAGCACTAAACATTGAACAGGGATATAGGGCAGTGTGGACTTAGATAACCCAGATAGCCCTCAGTATTAAAAAAAAACAAACCTCTAAAATCAGGACAATAAATAAAGAACAACACTCTGAAAACAGAAGAAATCCAGACAGTAAACAATCAGGGACAGCTAACTCCTCCCAAAAAAAGATTCTCCCAGGCAAGAAGAAGCCAGGCCTTGAAGCCACAGGGCCATTAAATGCTAATCAAGGTGATTAATTACAACATTCACACCTGCTTCAAAGAAAAGTTCTTTCTCCCACCCTGGACCTTCTACAGATATAAAAACCCCACATACCTAGCTTCCAAGTTCCTACAGACCTCACAATCTCTGAAGGCCCCAAAGGTGGGCTTGCGTGGTGCGAAGGTGGGTCTGCGCTGGCCGGAAGGCCCAGCGCGGCCGCTGGAAGGCCCGAAAGAGAAGGAGGTGGAGAGTGGTGCCCTCCTCCCAGGACGATGGTGCCCCCGGGACGATGGCGCCACAGGCAAATGCCTATTTCGCCTTATGGTTGGACCGCCTCTGATCTTATCAATATACCTTTATCTAATCAATATATCTTTACCTCACAACCTCTGGGATGCCTGCCCATAGATGTGGGTGAAACATCAGGAGAGAATACTTCTGGAACATGGCCATACAGCCTAGAAAACACACAACAACCCTATTTTATCTTCCCACCAATACTCCAAGTAATTTAAAGCATCTTAAATTAAACATAAACATTTACTTATTAATGTTCAGACACCACTATAAAAAACCCCTGACATTATTAAATCTTCTAATAAAAATCAGAAGGCATAGTTCCTGAAATGTATAGAGGGCATAACTAAATAAGTCACTATTCTGGAATTTCATTATTTAGCCCTTATTTTTGCCAGATCTTTCTGATCTTTCATTTTGCACAGATTTAGACTCAATGGGTTTGGATAGAAGCATTTTGCACAGATTTAGACTCAATGGGTTTGGATAGTGCTTTTTTAAAACAACAACACTAGCTAGACCCTAAGATTTTGTTGCTTATTTGTTCAGTTGCTTCCAACTCTTTGTGACCTCATGGACCAGCCCATGCCAGTGCTCCCTGCTGGCCTTCCCCATGCCCAGCTCCTTCAAGGTCAAGCCAGTCACTTCAAGGATACCATCCATCCATCTTGCCCTTGGTTGACCCCTCTTCCTTTTTCCTTTCATTTTCCTCAGCATCACTATCTTGTCCAAGCTTTCCTGTCTTCTCATTATGTGGCCAAAGCACTTCATATTTGCCTCTAATATCCTTCCCTCTAGTGAGCCGTTGGGCGTTATTTCCTGGAGGATGGACTGGTTTGATCTTCTTGTGGTCCAAGGCACTCTCAAAATTTTCCTCCAACACCACAGTTCAAAAACATTTATGTTCCTTCGCTCAGCCTTCATGGTACATTTAAAAAATGTATTTGTAATGTCAAGTAAACAGTGGATACAACCATAGTGGATATTGCTGTCTTAAGTTTTTAATTCATTCCCAAAAAGTATTTATATATGGCAAATGTTAAGAAATTATATTAGTTGATAATTCCACAATCATTTATGTGCTACACTGCAATGTGACTGCAGTAGTTATGTAGCTAGCTATGTGGTGACACACAATCAGATTCTTATTCTATCCCCAATCACCTATCCCTTAAATGAGGGGATATACAGATTCTCAATACGAAGCAGTCATAGATGTGTAGCTGCCTCAGTTGTACCTATCCATGAAGATGCTGGCCAATGTTTTCTTGAAGCATCTTCCCACCAACTCACAAGAAGTATAAGTTTCTAGAAGTGTTTAGCAACTGAACATGGAGGAATTATGTGGCATATTCTGGGAGCTGTAGCCCCAAAACTACCTTTTCTAAGTGTTGTATAGTGATAAGAAACTTGTCTTTGCTGATAATCAGACAAATGAGAGACATTACAGCTGATTTTGCTATTGCAAACATATTTTGTTATAGTATTGTTATCTGGGTAATTTTGGGAAACAGCAAAGAACAAAATCAGATATTGGTCCATTGATATTCACAGCAGACTGAGACCCACTGTGAAAGGACTCATCACGTGATCCATTAAATCAGGGTAGAAATTATGTAGCCATCCAGTTGTTGGATTATAACTCTCGGTAACCCTAGCCAATGTGGCCAATGATAATAAATGCAAGAAATTGAAGTTCTTCAACATCTGGAGAGCTGCACAATCTCAATCCTATTTTAAACCGATGGAAACCACACCATTTTTCAGTTTATGTTATCTTTCAAATTCATCATCCTGTGTTGAGTTGGCCACATGGCTCTTGCTACCTTTGCCTGATTGATTCAAGATTAAAAGAGGTTAAGGCAAAACCAAGACTGTGATTGGTTCAAACCTGGCTGCCCAAACATAGGCTCTGAACTCATCATGTCAAATAGAAAATTACTGAGAACTCTCCACCTCTAACTGGGAACTCACATAACCAGTTTTGTAAGGCAATAGTTTGTACTTATAATGCAAGCCTTTGTAACTGCTATATAGCCCAACATTCATTTGGCAGCAGCCCAATGCCATTCATCAGGACCAAAACATTAGATCCAGTCAAGACATCTAACCAATTGATCTATAACTGAAGAAAGGATCAAACTATTTAAGATGAGGGGAGAGTCTGAATGGATAGCTCCTCATGTTGGCAGTTGAACACTATTCCATTTTTCACACCTGAACAGATTCTCTGTGAGAAGGGATGAGAGGAAGCTGAAGAATTATTAGGTAGGTCTGGGAAGATAACCAATGGGAGACAAGGTAAAGTAATTTGATGAATGAGTCAGGATAATTGTATAATGGAAGTATTGTTTTGAACAATTGCAGAATCCAGACCTACTGCAATTTCACAAATGATCAGTGTTTACTGGTGGAAATTGGTGTGGTAACAGAGGAAGACATGTCAAAAACTTCCCCCGAGGGAAAAAAGAAGCATACAATCCAGCACTATGGTTTTTCTTTTCTATAAGACACCATGGAGGCATTGCAATTCCACAGTCAGTTGAAACAAAATTAATAATAGTTTTAGTATTTACCAGAAGAAGAAAGAGGACAAAGATATCCACCCATTGCACACAGGCTACCATCTATGAAACACTGCACAGCCCAAGGTATTTTACTGCCTGAAATAGATGACAAAACAGGGCTTCTGCTTCTCAGAGCTTGGGACAACTTATTCTAAATTAATTGATTGTCCTGTGTGTTAATTAACTTTAAACTCAACTAGGGTTGAATGTTGCCAAAGTTGGTATCTAACTCAATGCAGAAGAAACCAGTTGCGAGCAAAGGTGTTTTTAAAGGCTGGCTGGGAATCAAGTTGCTTTGTTTGCTCAGTACTCTTCCACACTCAGGTGTGGGAATGAAGAAACAAGGTTATCTGTGAGTTTTTCAGGTTCTGTTGGCAGTGAGGCGGGTGGAGTGTCAGTGTTGGCAAGTTGGCAGCGAGGCATGTTCTGTTAAGAGATGCTCTGAAAATGCCAGCCATAGATACAGGCAAAGCATTAGGAGAGAATGCTGCTGGAACATGGCCATACAGCCCGAAAAACTCACAGCAACCTAGTGATTACTGCAATGATAGCCTTTGACAATACATGGATAATGTCATTGGCATATTTGGGTTGCTATTAGATTATAGAGTTCAGAGAAGTTTAAAATGGTGTGCAAAAATATCTGATTGAATCGGACAACACTAAAATAATTTCAAAAGGTGCCATACCTATTAAAACAAGTAAATTTATTATGAACATGGAACATAGGCAAAAATGTATTATTTCAGACTATGGCCTTGCTCACCAGAATCAAGAACCTTGATTTGGATGACTGCAGGAATGGAATGTCTTCATTCTCAAGATTTTGTTCAGCATATTAGATTCAAACAAAGGACCTCATCAGACAGAATTTTTTAAGGGAAAATAACGCTGAGCTCCACTTTTTAAACCTTATTTTATGGCCTCACACGCTGACCATCAGAAGAAGCAGGCCATGGCCATGCCCCTTTCGTGAAGCCCCGGCATTGCAAGGAAAGGAAGCATGGGCCTGTGGAAATTTGGTTATCACAGGCAGTGCCCGTGATATAGGTAAGCTTTGCACTATTTTTTTCTTTTTAGCACAATTTTGATGCTTCCTCCATCTGTTGGGAAGCAATGGGGTACCACGCGCCCCATAGCTATTGTTCTACCCTTTCCTTTCCTTCCTATCACACGGAAAGGAGGAGGGTATGAGCATAGCTCATGGGGTGCTCCACGGCCTTCCTCTCCCTGCCGTAATGGTATGGGGGGATGGGGATGACAACACCACATCTGATAAGGTCATAGGTTACTCACACAATAATAGAATTCAGAGGATAGTCCTTACTTTGCTGTCAAGTATGGTAAGCTACCAAGTGCATGGAAGCCACTCTGAAGGATTGTCAGATTTCGGGACACTGGAGAGAGCTTTCAAGGACTTCTATGTAACGCAGTGTCTTCAAGTGGGGTGACAAATTTATAAATGCTGGAAGAGATAAACTGATTGTTTTGTATATGAGGCACACATTTCTTCATTACTCTCAACCGCCACCAGAGCTTGTTGGCTCATTGAGAAGGAGTTTGTTTGTATATATACTGTGTGCATGCCTTGGCCGTCTGTATACTGTAGATAATATTTGTTTAGGGGGTGGTACAAAAACTCCAGGTTCTCTCCCTCTTTTTTCTAAACACACTCTCACACATAATTTTGCAATTGTTACAAAACAGCCAGGGTTGTTTTTGTAAAATGAAAGAGTGGCTGCTTTTTTTTTGATGTCACAATGATCTGTCTTCAATCTCAGATTGGATTTTGAAATCTCAGGGAATGAGGGGAATTAGTACCCCTACATTCCTGCTGCATTTCCTTGAAACTAAAAGTAACAGGAAGAAGACTTCTGGTTTTGAAAAATGGCTAGCTGTTTTGAACTGAGGGTTATTGTGATTGAATATTTCATCAAGGAAGCCTGTGTTTTCATAAATATTCTAACCCATTTGTAAGGGCGCAATACTTTCTTACAAAACACACACACACACACACCATTTTCATAGGATTGCACACCTCACAGCACTAGTGGGGACATATTTTGTATGCAGCAAAAGCTAAAAAGACCAACAATGACTTCATGTCATGGCTCCTCAGGAAATCCTCAGAAGACACAACGCAAGCAAAATCCTGGGGTTGTCGGCTGGTGTGGGGCCTCAATCCCAAGAGGATCTGTAGTATAAAATCCCAGTTCCTTTTAGGATTTTGACCTGTGTAGAAGGGGCCATAAATTTATCTGCTTTGATAATCTGGATTATATGGGAGTGCAGATCCAGCCACGGTTTTCTGAATCTAGGGCCATATCTACGCTGCCATATAAACCAGTTTCTGAATTCAGATTATCTGCTTTGCATATAGCAGTGTAGACTCATGTAGACTCAGTTCAAATAAAATAATCTGGATTCAGAAACTGGCAGTATAGATCCAGCCTAAAAGTGTGTCACTTTCCCAGTGGGTTTTAGTACTGAACAGGCTGTGAACCCTCTTCGCCAGAGGTGTGTTCCAAAGCTCAAACCACTCAACTACCCTGGGTCTGAGGTTTGTTTCTAAACTGGAGCATGTTTCATGCTTTTCAGTATATACAATGATCTATATATATGGAAGTATAGATTCAGCCTGATAAAACTGGCCAGGGCAAGTCAAATGTCGTGGTCCAACCTTGATCTTGATACCTTGCCTCAGTGTAGTACATTGCAAAGGGTGCATTTATTCTTTCTATCCCACGCTGGACCCTCACAAATTTCATCTGTATTCCATGTGTGTGTGGCCTGGATCATCCAGCCTTATTTGCCAGAAGGAAAAATGCTTTGTTTTAGACTATCTTGAAGTATTTAATTCTGTAATGATTCTCTCTTCATATAGAAAAGGAGAGAGAGAGAAAAAAAAGGAGATTTCCCAGTAGACAGTTTCCTTTCAAAACAAACACAAGGGACAGACCAGCCTCAAGCTTGGTTTATTTAGAGAGGTTTCAAACAACAGCAACAACTGGTTTGCTCCTAATTTTCCTCCTAAATGAGGAACGGAGGAGAGACTTCCCTGGCCCAGCCTTGTTGTTGCAACCAGAATTGTAAACCGTTTTGGAAGTAAAGGTTAAATGTAGGGCACATCTCTTGGGTTTGTTTTATCAGCATTAATAAATAAATCCCCAGTTATTTGTTTTGGGCAAAATGTCCCTATGTTTCCTGTTGCTATAGCAAACATAGCAATATTATGAGATGGGCATATTTACAATCCTCTATTACATTTCTGAACAGGAAGAGTATTACAATATTAAAAGGGCAATAGGATGTCTCCTGAGGATGGTTGGAAAACATCAACCTCTCAAGAATTGTATTCTTGAGATTAGTAACTCTTAATTATGCTTTCTTTTTTAACGGTGACTTCCTCTTGCTGTATATTACTGTGTATACTAATAAAGGCGGTGTTGTGTTTATATCAACCTCCCCATATATTTTATAGGGTAATATAAACTTTAATCGTATTATGCCCAGGAACCAGAAGTTAAAAATAAGCAACCCACTTTGTAAAAATATAGTGCAGATGTTTGTCTCCTTTGGAATAAAAGTGCTGTCAGAAGAAGTTTGTATTTTAAGGGCTTCATAGGGAAGACAGTTTCTAGGAATGTTTGACTGTTCTCTGCTATTAAGTGATGCGCTTCCACTGCTGCCAGATAAATCTCCCAGAAACCTCTGACACTGGAAGGGCAGTGCATCTACACTGAAGGATTAATACAGTTTGACACCACTTTAACTGCTATGGCTCAACGCTATGGAACTCTGGGAGCTGCAGTTTTGCAAGGACTTTAGTTTTCTCTACTAAATTAACTTCAAGTCCCAGGATTCCACAACATTAAACCACGGCAGTTATAGTGGTGTCAAACTGCATTCATTCTACAGTGCATATATAGCCTAATGTCCCATCTACACTGCTATATAATACAGTTTGAAACTGGATTATATGTTCTGTGTAGACTCATATAATGCAGTTCAATGAAATTAATTTTTTGTTTCTGTTAATGATACCTTTGGATCCTAAATTGTGCTTAAGCTTAGCTTTGGTTTAGGTTGATCTTAGCTTGCCCAACTGCAAATAAATCAAAGGGTACTTCCAGACATGACAAAAATGCATGCCAAAGAGCTTTCTCTGTTGGGTGTCCTCATGCCCTCCCGGTAACTTCCAGGTGCCATGAGGCCTCTCCAGCACGCCTCCTGGCACATAGAAATAACATGGCAGGAGCCAGAAGCCGGGCAGGGTTTGGGGAGAAGGTGGCTGTCCTCCTTGGTTCTCTGGGCTCGTGGAGCCCAAAGAACCAATATGGACTGTGGAAACTGACCCCTCGGTAGTCCCATGATTATCCGTGGGTCAGTCGCCACAGCGCCCATACTCCATTAGATCCAGGCCTTTCAGGAAGGCCCAGGTGTAATGGGGTATTTAATTAATTCAGGACAAAACAGGGTTTTCCTGCTTTGTCCTGAATTAATCCTCTTTTATCTGAGGCATTTTTAGGACGCCTCAGATAAAAGTCCGACAGGGCATGCTTTTTGGGCCCTGTCTGGAATGGCCCAGAGTTGTTTGTTTAGATAACACTACAAACTGTGGTAATCAAAAATAGAAATGAAAGCTTCATGTTAGTGTGTGTGTTTTTGTATCTATGTTTGTGTGAGAGAAAGGGAATGAGAGGGAGGATGTTATGTTTATCATGAGAGTTTATTGTGTTATCTGAACACAGTAAATCAAGTAAAAGCAAATAGATCATATGCTGAATTTATGAAAAATCTCTCACTGAACAAATGAGAAAGAGAAACTTGTACATGCTTTCATATTCTCTACTCCTTAGGTTAAATAGTTTCCAAATCCTGGAGTTCAGCTGTATGAACATCCAAAAACAACATGCTAGAGGTTTGGAAGTTTTGTGTTTCTAAATGTGTGGTGCCAAATCCACACCCTTTCAAGGCATTTGTGTTTCAAAGGAACTTTACTTTTTGAGATTGGATCTTGACCTATCTCGAGAATAAAAAATGCCGTCACCTTTTGTATTGTAATGTTTCTGTTTTTACTTAATGGACCAGTCTTCAATGCTTTTTGGCTTTGTCTGATGTATTCTCAACACTGCTTAATTTTAAAGGCAATTAGTTGGTGGGTCTGTGCCTATAGAAATTATTTTGTGGAACTGGAGGACTTCCAGAAGTGGATGGCTTTCTAAAAATAAAATAAATGTACTAGGATTTTTCTTTTGTTTATTTTCCACCAGATGCTTTAAAAGGACATATTGAACCTGTTAATCAGATATATTTTAAAGAAATATTGTACTAAAGCTATTCCTGGATGAAATACAAGTAGTGAGAGAGGACAAACAGTATTTTACCCTTCATTGGCAGTAGGCTTGCAAACATGCAAAGTTTCTAATTTTCCAAAGTATATATTGTGATCCACCAGTTTTAATATGTATCACACAACCAAGTGTGTATCCATATTATCCTCTACCATGGCTCCATCCTATGGCATTCTGACATTGTAATTTTCTGAAATATTTAGAATTCTCGATCAGGCATCTCTAATGCTGCAAATCCTAAGGTTCTATGGGATGCAGCCATGACACAAACTGTTACTTGTGTACTATGAATACATCCCAACAGAAAGCTGGAACTAAATGAATTTTAAGACCTGCAAGTTTTTCATCAGGTACTTGAACCAATTACATTTAGTAATAAATAAAAATGGGAAAAAGTCAAGATAGGTGAGCTATCCCAGGGATAGCTGTCCATAGGATGTCAATATCAGGTTGCTAGTTGGCAGAGTACATTTCCCCATTCTCTGGAAACATTATGTAAATACTTCAGTTTTAGAAGTCACTTCAGCCTAAAATCACATGCATAATTATGTCTTTTCCTGAGTTCAAGATACCTAAGATTCATGCCAGTGTATGGCTTATTTTAAAAAAATAGGCTGGAACCCGGTTTTTAGGTCTGGAAAACCTTTTTAATGGAACTCAATAATCTCTCAGGGTGCATCCAGAGAGCTCTCAAAATGTGTGTGCTCCCACATTTTTACCTGGGGCTTCCAAACGATGCCTCAGGTAAAAGAAATTTAATTCGGCACAATTAATTTGACATGTGGAAAGACCTGCATCTTTCAAAAGACCCAGATCTTTTCAGCTGTGGGCTCTGTGTGGATTTGTGGCACACAACTTCTGGGCCCAATCCACACAGCTGTCTCAGGATTTCCGGGCTCCTGGAGTGAATTAATTTTTAGTTTTTTAACACTTTTCAGGGGGTGGGTTCTTGCAGGTGATAATGGAAAAGACCCAAAGACTGCCAGATACGTTTCAAGTTTAAGATGGTATGCTATGCAGTTCTATGGTACTTTAATTAGATCTAAACCAATGAAGCTGCAAGGATAAGGAAACAAAGAGTCCCATTTTTGTCTCAATATAAATTGTATTTATTTCTCCATGTATGTATCTACTACCAGACAGGTGAAGTCTAAGCTCTCTGGGGCTGAAAACTTTTGACTTAGGTAAAAAAAGGCAAAGGTGATACTAAGTTTGGATTCTGTGCATATTTAGACTGGGCAGAGTGAAAGCAAGAACAAAATACTACAGACACTTTGTCTAATCAGCTATTATGAAACATTGAAATAAAGATAAGGCATCTCTCAATTTATCTCAATGGTATTAGTAAAAGTCTTAGCTGACCATTTTCTAAGATTATTCTTCTCTATGCTGCCAGACTAGCTGATAGAAAGACTCCTTTAACATTCACAAATCTTCTAGCTCAGTTGAAGGCTATATATACTTTAGGAGGCATGTTTGCAATAAAGTGAGCTGTTTATGTTAAGTTATGATAGACTTCAGTCCTCCCCACTCCAAAGTCTTGACTTGAGCAACACAAAACTAATGCTGACAAAAGTTCCTTTTTGGATCACACTCACCAGAATTGTAACCTTATGAGACACTAAAAAATCAGAACCAAACTCGTATCATGTGAAGTTAAACTGAGACCCTTTCCACTGGATTATATGGCAGTGTGGGCTCAGAAAACCCAGTTCAAAGCAGATATGGTAGATTATCTGCCTTGATATTCTGGGTTATATGGATGAGTGGAAGGGCCTTAAAAATACAATTGAATTTTTGTCTTCTACTTAATGTTACCTCTTTACTGAAGCTGTAAGTTTCCATAACTGCTGTTCTTTCATTTTATGTGCACATCTTTGTGGCTTTTTCTTCTGCCTTGTATGAATTCAACAAAGAGTGTCTGGGTTAAGACATTCCTCTGACAACTCCCAGTAGAGTAATGAAAAGAGTTATATATATTTAATTATAACTCATTCTCCTTCCACTTCCTTTTTCTCACAAGTCATTACATTGTAAGCCTAAAAGCAGAAACTTATTATTAATATCTGCACCAATATTTGTAAGCAGGTTAAAACCATCATCATGTTTCATTAAGAAAGTTTGACTCAAATCCAAAAATAATCGAAAATGTTTTATTGTCAGTCAAATTTAGAATTCAATAGGAGTTCATTCCCACACTTCGTCTTGAAGATAAAAGTTAATTTTCCTCATTTTGTTTTATTTTTAAAATCATCAAAAGTGGTATTATAAAAGGGGGAGAAAATTCTAACAGCAATAAATTAAGATGGCAGGGGAATCTAGAAACAGAGATATAGAAACAGACAAAGGCCCAATCCACACAGACACAATAATCTGGCTTGAAGCTGGCTTGAGATCGGGGTGCCTTGAAAATACTCACCCCAGATGTGACCTCCAACCCACATTCATCCGAAAACTGTGTTAAAGAAACTTACTGGAAATCTGGGATCCTGCCATTAAATGTGCTGATCACTGTATAAGCAGTAAAGCAGAAAAAACATTCGGAGTGCTTGCCAAGGCAGGGTTAAACTCCAGGAATTGCAGGCGGAAGCCAAATGAAGAGCTTGGCTTGAAGGTAAACAAATGCCTCCCCTCCTGCAAGGAAAGGACAGTGTTCCTATGTGAATGCTGGCTTTCAATGACTCAGCTTGTTCTGCTTTAAGTCAAGCACCGATAAGCTGTTTTCAACCCACACTTTTTGCCAAAGAAGCTAAAAAACAATAATCCTAGATTTGGTTTGATTCAAAATCAATGCAGCTTTGTAGACTCTGAGGCAACTTTGAACAAGTTCAAGGGGTTCCTGTGTAGGCACTCCGAAGCAAACCTGATTTCTTAAATCCAAATCCTGTGTGGAAGGGTCCAAAGAGAGAAGGAGCACACAGAGCGAAAAAACAGACTTTAAATACATTATCTTTTACAAAGGTGCTTTTAAATGCTTAAAACCAAATAGCAGCATAGAAAAAACATAAATACAAGTGCACATGTGTCCCCCCACCCCAGAGTTTCGTTTTATTAACCAAAACAGTAGTACTCGTCCGACTCAATCTTTGAATGTTTATGTAGGGACTGTGAGTCATCTATTAGGGAAGAGTCACTGAACTGATCCATGTCTGAAGGAGTACGCTGGCCCGGGAGATCATCTGCCAAAGTGTCCAGGTAACTCCCCACGGATATTCCATCCAATCCATCACTACAGTCCTGCAAACTGTTGTAGCTTCCTCTGAGTGAAGTTTCTTGGCTCTCTAGTAAACTGCAGAGGCTGCCGCTCAGGCTGCTTCCCCGACTGGCCACAGCCCCTTTCTCCTCTATCATCCACTTGATGGATTCAATGCTTTCATTGATGATCAGCAGTTGCCGCATGAGCTTGACGTCTGTGGCTCGGAGATCAATCTGCAGGCAGAAAAACAACTGTTCAGTCTATGGCATTTCCATCTACAGTTGTCCCTCCTCCAAATTTGCACTTTTTATATTTGAGGATTTGATTATTTCTGGATTTGGTTAGGTCCTCCAGTGTCTACAGTCAACTTTCTCCAGTCATGCTGGAGGACCTAGGGTGCATCTACACTGTAGAAATAATGCAGTTCGAAACTACTTTAACTCAATGCTATGGAATACTTGGAGTTGTAAAATTGTGTTTGTTGGTTAGTTTAATGAATTCTTACACAGAGACACCAAAATTATTTGGAAAGCATGCTATCTGTTGAAAATATAAACAATTTTAAATGCAACTGTAAGACATTGACTAGAGAAGCAGAAGATAATCTCAAGATAATTCTGTAAACCAAAAATAATACAGAACAGAATGAAAAACAGCAGTAGGACAGAAGTGAAAAGAGAATTTAAAATCCCTAGGGCAATTCTTACAATGCTTATAGTAAGCATATCAAGGTTCTCCAAAAACAGAAGTACTCAGAAAAAATCAACAGTACTCAGAAAATGTCTGCACATAAGAAAATGTGTGTAGACAGATAGACCACATCACTGTCTGTCCACACAATTCTGAAAGGGTGTTTTAAGCAGTTTTACAGCATTAATGGCATCCAATTTGTACTTCATTACTTAGGCTAGATTGGCAATGGGATCCCATTAATTTATTTCTAAATCTAGTAATGTGCTGTCTCTTAGTCAGTGAAAGGTTGAGAAAGCAATTGCTGTAATATACCTCTCACAAAATGAGGACAACACTGACTCAGTCCATGCTGTGTGAATATGCTCATTAGTATTTATGATATGTCAGGGATGATGCAGAGTCAAGTTTTCAGAAGTACCTAATTAACTCTGTTTCTCTGGGAAGTTACCAGTTAAACTCTCATTAGCATAACCCAAAGCAAAATTAGGCCAAGAGTGAGATTAAAACACCACCTATTATGGGTCCCTTTGGTTCTTATAAAATGTAAGCTAAGCATACAAGAGGAATAGATTGAAAAATACAGTAGTAACTGCTAAAATGTCCATCAAATGGTTGCACAGGTATGAAAACACAACCCATAAAGATTTGTCATAGAATCATAGAGTTGGAAGAGACCTCATGGGCCATCTAGTCCAACCCCTTGCCAAGAAGCAGGAAAATCACATTCAAAGCAACCCCGACAGATGGCCACAACTGAGCAGGCTAGCAATTAACCACCTTCCACTATACCCTGGCTTACTTATTTGGGTTATAATCCTATCAAACTCCAAGATATCCCATTATGTATGTACATGCAAACAGAGGTATTCCAAAATCTGAAAAATACTTTTTACTCCAAGAATTTTGTATATATTGTTCAACCTGTACACACTTTGGTTGTTATTCACCAATGTTTATTCACCAACCTTGACATATGACTCTATGAATGAGAGGTCTTCACGAGCCTTGGTCATTAATTTGCTCTAGGACTCTTTTATTTGTTTGTTTGTGAGTTCAGAGTACCACAGAGCGCTCCTCCAGCACCACATTTCAAATAAGCTGATTTTCTTCCTGTCAGCTTTCTTCGGTGTTCAGTTTTTTCACTCATACGTAGAAGTAACTTATATAACTGTAAGTCTCAATGAACTTAATGAAGCGTAAGATTGCAGTGCACTATATCGACTCTGTCTGCCTGTCCCACATCATGGACACAGTGGCCAACAACAGAAGTTAAAAAATGGAGTAAAATCCATCAAAAGAATTAGGAACTTCCATAAAAAGCTTCTTCCTTTTCTTAGTCTGTTTTTCACCCATAATTTCTACATTCTGTCCCAGAATTGGAAAACATTACATTCCTTAACTACAATATTCATCTAGTATCCAATGGCTAGAACAGCCACTCAAAAGGAGCTAATTAGTCCCATCGCATTCGTTTATTTTCTACTGTCCTCCTGCCTATCTTCTATTGCTTTTACTTTGCATCCTGTTTTCTACATCTTCCATAAAACTTCACTTTGGTCTTGTCTAGCTTACTTCTCTATCAATCTCACCATATATAGATAGATAGATAGATAGATAGATAGATAGATAGATAGATAGATAGATAGATAGATAGATAGATAGATAGTGTATTTGCTGCCTTTCTCCCAGAGTGGAACCCAAAACAGCTTCTAAAACCATAAATAAATAAAAAAACATTTCCCATACGAAACAATACAAAATTGTATAAATTCATTTCTAAGCAGCCTGCTTTCTCTATTGTTTCATCTCTTAGTTATTTATATTTATTTATCAAATGTATATGCTGCCTTCTCCCCCCCCCCCCCACCAAAATAAACAAATAACAGGATTCAGAAGAGTTCATCCCTCTTGCCCACTCACTTCTGCCTAGTGTTTGTCTGCATTGTGACTCCTTGCAATTTGTAGTGCTTTCCATGTTGTTGGTGTGCTGAAACCATTCAAAGTTATGAATCTAAATTCTAAAGCAGTAGTTCCCAACCTTTTTTTGGCCAGGGACCACTTAACCAGGGACCACTTTGACCAGAGACCACTTGACCAGGGACCACTCTCCAACATTAGCACCAAAAGGATTACAAATACAGTAGAGTCTCACTTATCCAACATAAACGGGCCGGCAGAATGTTGGATAAGCGAATATGTTGGATAATAAGGAGGCATTGAGGAAAAGCTTATTAAATATCAAATTAGGTTATGATTTTACAAA
The DNA here is from genome assembly GCF_035594765.1 of Anolis carolinensis. Taxonomy (NCBI): domain Eukaryota; kingdom Metazoa; phylum Chordata; class Lepidosauria; order Squamata; family Anolidae; genus Anolis; species Anolis carolinensis. The sequence continues at coordinate 236,784,384 of NC_085842.1, forward strand.
TGAAACACCAAAACATCATGTTATACAACAAATTTGGCAGAAAAAGTAGTTCAATACGCAGTAATGCTATGTAGTCATTACTGTATTTATGAATTTAGCACCAAAATATCACAATATATTGAAAACATTGACTACAAAAATGCGTTGGATAATCCAGAACGTTGGATAAGCGAGTGTTGGATAAGTGAGACTCTACTGTAAGTTTTTGGTCAACTTTACGAGATTCGGTTTGGTTATTTATGGCTCTGATTCAGAAAATTGCATTGGACATCAGCTCTAGTTTCTGATACAGAACATATACCATCCAGTAGTCGCCATCTGCTCGCCCACAGAAAACCACAATTAATAACCTAGAGCTGATGTGGTCTATCCAATACAATGGTCAGCTGTGGAAAGGCATGGAAATAAAATTAATGAAACAAAATAAATAAATAAAGAGGAAGAAGGTTCGCGGACCAGATTTTTGTTCTCACAGACCACCTGTGGGCTGTGGCCCACAGGTTGAGAACCACAGTTCTAAAGGATTTATTTGAGGCACTGGACACATTGGAGAAGGGGTAAGGTTTCAATACTTCGAATGCTCTTTTAAAATTTGTATTACAACCTGTAGAGTGACCACAGTTTTGGCTGCATCCACACTGTAGAACTGATGTAGTTTAACACCACTTAGCTGCCATGGCTCAATGCTGTGGAATCCTGGGATTTACAGAGTAGTGGGGAACCAGCACTCTTGGGCAAAGAATGATAAAGATGTCATAAAACTACACATTCCATGATTTCATAGTATTAAGCTATGACAGTTAAAGCACTGTCAAACTATATTAAATCTGCAGTGCATCAAGACTTCCACCCCTTACATTTTGAAGCCTTCTGAGGGGAAAAGGATATTGATTTTTTCCTTTTTTATTTATTCAAATAGACATATTTCTAAGTGTTTGTTGCATACAGTGCAATATTTTCCAGCTATTCATGTTCCAAAATCATTTCTCAGATAATCTATTTTCTTTAAGGGGTCACGTCTTCTATTTAAATAATACAGTAGAGTCTCGCTTATCCAACGTAAACGGGCCAGCAGAACATTGGATAAGCGAATATGTTGGATAATAAGGAGAGATTAAGGAAAAGCCTATTAAACATCAAATTAGGTTATGATTTTACAAATTAAACACCAAAACATCATGTTATACAACAAATTTGAGAGAAAAAGTAGTTCAATACACAGTAATGCTATACTGTATTTATGAATTTAGCACCAAAATATCACGATGTATTGAAAACATTGACTACAAAAATGCGTTGGATAATCCAGAATGTTGGATAAGTGAGTGTTGGATAAGTGAGACTCTACTGTACATATAAAGGTATCATAGGCTCTAAATTAATATCAATTTCCTCCTTGTCTACAGTTTTATAGGTTCCCCTGTGTACATTTTTAGATTAATTTTACATTGAGATGTTGGATCATTGGTTGCCATTCATTTACAAGGTTCTCTAAAGGTTCTCTTCTTAAGAGTACAATGACTTTTTATCCATTATCAGCAAATCTGTAATGTATTCTCCCCATTCTTCTAAGGGAGGTATTGCTGAGGTTTTCCAATATCTAGCATATACTATTTGAACTGCCACTGTGATTAGAAGGAGAAAAAGAGCTTGTTCTCCTGGTATAATAGTTTAAGAGAAAAAAATATTCAATTAATCTTCACCAAAAATCACATCTAGAGGACATATGTGTGTGTGATGCAATCTTTGTATGTATGAATTTGGGAGAAAAAGATAGATTTTCTAGAAATTAATGAGGATGGTATACCGAAACTATAACAGTATCTTTTTTCTGAAGGTTACATTGGGTTAGGTGGGGAAACTTTTGTTTTTGTGTAATCTATAATTCCACCATTTATTTGATAAAGGTAAAGGTAAAGGTTTCCCCTGACGATAAGTCCAGTCATGTCTGACTCTGGGGGTTGGTGCTCATCTCCATTTCTAAGCTGAAGAGCCGGCGTTGTCCATAGACACCTCCAAGGTCATGTGGCCGGCATGACTGAATGGAGTGCCCTTACCTTCCAGCGGGAGCGGTACCTATTGATTTACTCACATTGGCATGTTTTCGAACTGCTAGGTTGGCAGGAGCTGGAGCTAACAGCGGGCGCCCAAGCCGCTCCTGGGATTTGAACCTGGGACCTTTCGGTCTGCAAGTTCAACAGCTCAGTGCTTTAACGCACTTCGCCACCGGGGCTCCTAATGATAAATGACAACAAAAAACAATGTAGGTCTTCGAACCAAACTCCAGACCCCATGCGTCCAAATGAAGACACAAGTACTAATGTGTGCATGTCAAGGAATGTAATCTATTGTGCCGTATAATCTTTTTTACTGTCTTCTTAAAGCCTCTGCTTTTTCTATATGTATATGCAGTGTAACATCTGCATTGTTCACTAACAATGAGCTGAAAAAAAACCCTGCATTCCAGACTCTAAGGAAGTGAGCACTTTATCTTGTTTTGGCAAGCTTCCCTTTTATTTTTTTTCTGGCTATAATCCTTTCCATGGATTCTTTGAAAATTTCAACTCCGTCAAAATATTCTGAATTACTCAGTGTTATTTCTCTCTCTCTCTGGTGGTTTAGATCCATGGTTTCTGGCCACCAGCTTAAAAAATAGACTGGAGAATTCTTCTTTCAGAATCTGTTCCACTCTTTCTTCTTCTTATATTCTTCTCACATTTCATGAACTTTCTATAAACTGTTTTCTCCATTGTCTTCCATATATCATCTTTATTTCCAGTATCACTCTTCTGCCTCCCTTAGGACCCCAGGTTCATCTTTCCTTCTCATTCTACCTCTCTCTCGAAGTTTTAGTTACTATCTCTTTCCAACCAGTCACTGAGGTATAATTGCTTAAATACAATGCGGAGTTAAGCATGTATATAGTAGTAGTTTTAATAGTTGTAGCAGCTGTTACAGTGTGTCTTCAAGCCAAGTTATGCTGAACTTTTCTTGGCAAGATCTGTTTAGAGGAGGTTTGGTTTTGTCCTCCTCTGAGGCTAAGAAAGTGTGACTTCCTCAAGGAAACTCAGTGGGTTTCTGTGGCTGAGATAGAATTGGCATCCTGGTCTTCTGGCATCTCAGGCTGGATCTACACTAAAATCCTGTGGATACTGAGGGCTGACTATATGTCTTCTTAGATGTAAGTATTCTTCAGTGTAAGATGCATTCTTTCCAAATTGCCTGAAAACTGGTGGCTTCAATATGAATGAGCACTGAGTCTGTTCTAGATTTAGTTCAGCTTTTAAAGAAATTATCCAATATACTAAGTCCTGTTCTCAAAATACATTTAGCACCTCAGATGCCTCCTTTAATATTCAGACTAAAAATCAGAGCAGAATGATGCAAACTCCTTTAACAAAACGAAGACTACAGCCTTATTGTCATGTTCAGGCTGTATGTTGGCCTGCATTTTAAACATTCAGAATTTGTAAAGCTTAATTCTAAAAATGATTCAAAGAGTAGTAAACTGTTATTATCCACTTTATGTGCTTTATTCTATTATTTTCATGTAGTTTTTGAAGCATTATTGTATGCAGTCTCAAAAATACATGAACAATTCTTTGCTTGATTTTAATGCAGATACTATTGATAAATATGCATTTCTATTTCTTTAAGGTGAGAACAAAGAAAGCTCCCAGTCCCCAGAAATCCCAGTCGGAGCAGTGCCCATAAGAGGACAAGGGGAACCCGTTGCGCCATGCCTCGCCCACCTCACTCGAGTCACCATCCCATGGGGGGGAAGCATGGGCTACCTGACTCCCCTTCCCCATTGACTTCTATTTAACATGGGAAGCTTCCCGTCTTCACTTATGCTTTTACAACAGAGCTCTGCCAGAAGTTGCTCTACATTGTGGGAAGAGAACCGGTGGCTTTCGTTGTAAAAGTATAGGCAAACTAGAGTGTGTCATCAAAGTGACCTCATGTGATGTGGTCATTAGTTTCATTCATCCACTACTTGTGGTATGTACTAAATGCAAGGGTAGGGAGATACTGAAGATCTGTGAAATGGAAAGACTCTAACCTCTCTCGCCAGTCTTGCAAATACAGTACGGTACTATGTCAGGTGCAGTCCATTGAAAAAATTCAACCTATAATAGAAATGTCTCAGTTGACATGAGCAGACCCCAAATTGCAATAGCACCAATTTTCAGTTTTGAGTGTGGAAATGTGTTACAGTATAGACTCTTTCCCACAAGCTGGTTTCCCAATATTATGTAATGGTACATTAAGGACGTGGATTGTACTAGCTCCCAGGCCACCAAAGTAACACAATGGGACCAAGGAACATGTAATTCTCCATGAAGTAAATGCTTGGTGGTATGATTCACTATATTACAGAAAGTTAAAGTTTCAGCATAGGACTAGGGGACCTGGGTTCAAATCCCTATTCTGGAAGGTTGTCTGCTTAGTGAATATTTACCTATCTTACAGGGTTTGTCATGAGAACAAAATGGGGGTGGAAAAAGCCACATCTGCTTCCTTGGGCTCTTTGGAAATGAATAAATAGATGAAATGAATAAATACATATCTTTGATTTGATTTCAACAGGATCTTGCAGGTCTAACTCGCTCTCAGTTTTGCCTCTCATGTGGAAATTTTCTAGTGGAAAAATCTCCACCTAGGCATGATAATATTTCCATCTTCTTGAATAAAAACTTAAAGAAACACAGTTGCCTCTGTAAGAAATCCTTTGGGTGATTGATTACATCAAGTTCCTGATAATATCAACAGTCTTATCCTTTGGGTCTAGACATCTGTGAAATATGTCCAATGGGTTTAAATGTTGTCATATAGTCAGATTAGTAAGAACACTGACAAAAATCAGTTCAGTTCATGGGAATCAGCACAATAACTGATAATTAATTTTTTCAGCCAGCCACATAACTTTCTAGATGTATTTTATTACGTAAGGATATAATGCATTTGGATCTAAAGAATAAAAATTTCAGGAATGGCTTGTAAATTTGGAGCCATCAGCATGTCCTATGATTACACCCAAACAACCAGATGAGTGTGAAGTGATTAGAGTATTGAATTGGGATTATCATCTTGAAGTCCCCACTGAGCCATAAAACACACGGGTTCCCAGTGACAATTATTTAGAGTGCCTTTTCTATCAAAAAGTAGAACATCAAGCATATACCATCAAAGATAATCACACAAAAATACACTATAATAGATATAAAATCCCCGAAACCTTACCCGACGTTATCTATCTCAGCAATCCTAGCCACAACTCTTTAAACATAGTGGAAAGCATGAAAGAGGTGTTTATTGGACAGTCAGGCTGGAATACCAAGATCCCTGTTTTTTTTTTCATATTCAGCTTATAATGGTGGATGACCATTCAGTAAAAAAGAAAGAATAAAAGAAATGAACTATTGTAGCCAATGGGCACAAATACAGTGGTTCCTGGCATATCTGTGGAAAAAATAACTACCAATCCCCATATCAGACAGCTAGAGAAGCACTGATTTAGTATATATCAGGCAACATACCACATCCTTTAGAGCAGTAATATAATTTGCAGATCCATATTTTATCAGCCAAGCTGGCTGACCTGTCAATGATACCATGGCATTCCCTTGAAAAATATCTAGAATTTAATTTGTGGCAGTCTTACTATGTCTTAGCAATGAAACCTGTCCTCAAGGCAACACGAGAGAATTTAATCTGAGTATGTTCGTCATGATCTCTAGCCTGGAACAATGCCAGGTTTACCCACATTCATTTGTTAGTCAACAGCAGCATCAAAGGAGGACATGTATTTGTGACTCCCTCAGTCTGCATCATCCACCCACTGAAATCTGATACTTTTTACAAGGAAAATTCTGACTGAATTAGAAAGTGATGGAACATTAAGCATGGAACAAACCAGAGCTGGGAGGGGCGGGGGAGAATCTTCTTTGTGATTCCATCTCCTACATCCTCCCTGCTCCCCTCATTCAATATGACTTCTGCTATGATGGTCTGAAGATCCTGGGAAACCTAATACAAACAAGATGCTGTTTTTAGGCTCTAGAGAACTTTAACTAGAACTGGGAAGGAGGACTTGTACAGTGGACCCTTGGTATCTACTGGGGTTTGGTTCCCAGGCCATGTAGATCCCAAAATCCATGGGTGCTCATATCATAGATGAATGGCATATCTTATATAAAATAGCAAAATCAAGACTTGTTTTTGGGATTATATCTTCTGGGAATATTTTCAAACTTAATAGTTTAATCTGTGGTTACAGAATCCATGGACATGAAGAGTCAACTGTATATCAGATTATGAGCTATCTAAGGACCCACCCAGACAGGACCAAAATACGAGACCTTTCTCCGTTTTTACCAGAGGTGCCCAAACGATGCCTCCAGTAAAAATGAATTAATTCAGAACAAATCAAGGTTTTGTTAGTTTATTCTGAATTAATTCATTTTTACCGGTTTTTACCAGTTTGCTTGGTTGTTCTGAATTAATTAAATACCTTATTAAATTATGTGTGAGGTGATGGGATGGGGTGAGGAGAGATTTTCCCCCTCCCCCTCCTATTGCCTTAGGCATCATTTTCTTGTGCTGGGAGGATGCAAGGGGAGGAGTTATGGTGGCCAGGGACCTTTTAAACTAAATTTTTGGAGATAAATGGGGGGGCTTCAGAGTGGCTTCATACCAACCCGATTTGTCTCAGGATGAAATGAAGACATTTTAAAGTAAATTTTAGGGGGTAAATGGGGGTTGTAAGGGAGGGGGTAGCTGCCATCCTGCTTTTCTGGGCTTTTCAAAGCTCAAAGAAGAGAGATAGCTATGCAGAATCACTCCTGGGACTGCAGAAAGCCCAGGCTTTGCATGGGTGAGTGGGGTCAAGAGCCTGCACCAAAGTTGGTTATTTAAACTGTCTTCATTGTGAGTTTTAGGGCTGTCTGAGCATGAGGTGGGTTTTTCCTCTCCTCTCCTCTTCCCTTCCCTTCTTTTTCAATTGCAATAGGAGACAGGTTTGGTGCAAAAAAGGAATTCAATACTAGCCACTGTATGTGGTGAGTAGCAGGCTATTGTTTGGTAAGGCTTATTTACAGGCATTGAGATAAAATTGTACCAGGAGGTTTAAGGAGACAAATGCCTACTGAAATGGAAAATGAGAAAACACATCCCCAACCCCAACAAACAGGGCCAGACAGGATGGATTACAATTATAGGGAAACCCAGACAGATTAAAAAGATCAGATTGTCACAGATTTTGTTTCTGCTCTTTATTTTGGAAATCAGTGCAGGTTCACTGGAATCCTATATGACATGTTACATTACCTAACACAGACGGGCTAAGAAACACCTTTACTGAATTGAAAAAGTTTATAACAGGACACCGACAAGAATGTCCAATGCACATCAGGTGCACAATGCACATTGTGCAAAGTTGTGCTTTGGCACTGACGTGTATCAGGTACTGGGGCATATTTCACTTTCTTGGCTTTGCTATGTGGTAATGTAATAGCAGCTCCCTACACATGTTACAAAACTGAATATAGGCATGATGAAACTGCACAATTCCAATTCCTGCAGACGTAAGTTAATTTATGACAAAGTAAGGCCCCAATAGGATTCCAGCAGTTCTGCTTACCCCTGAATATTTTCTGTCTGCTCACAACATAATCATATAGTTCTTATACCAGTTCTCCAACTCTGTATATTTTAAACTAGTATAAAATTGGAAAGAAACTGGGACAAAATCTGAGACTTTTCTACTACTCTGGTTTTCTGTAACACAGAGCTACTTTCTGTTAACCATATAAGCTTCCATCCTTACCTAAATATATATGTAAAAATATTTTTGTATGTGTTCTGTATGTTTGTGGGTGATTCCCAAGACAGCTCCCATTTCCAGAGTGCACTGTGACTCTCACCACCGATGGATCTGGACCAAACTTGGCACACATACCCCACCCCATGACCAATTTTAAATATCGGTGTGGTTTGGGGGGGAAGCGACAGAGGATTTAAAGTCCAACATCCAGAAATCACTAAAATCGTGGTGATAGATCTGGACCAAACTTGGCACACATAACCATCATGAACAATTTTAAACACTGGTGTGATCTGAGAGGCAATGAAAGAGGATGATAGGAATTGTAGTTTGCTCACATCCTTATGCATTTTAATGGGACTATTAATAAAATCAAAAAGGAAACAAAGGATATTTCTAATGTTTATCATTACAGAATCCCTAACCCGGGCATCGCCAAATATCTAAGCTAGTCTGAAATTTTTAAAACCCCTATTTGGTTCTGTAAGCTTTTCTGCCAGGTACCACATATTGTAAGTTGCAATATGTTCTCAATTTGCTTCTAACATAATTAAAAAACACCCCACATATTGACTTACTGCATAAGTCAACTTCATGTATAAATTAAGGGCAGGTTTGGGGTCAAAATTATGGATTTTGATATGAACAGAATTTCTAGAAGTATATATGACTATATCGAGTAAGTGTTTATAGGGTTACAACCTAAGGCCAGGATCGTATTTGTACTTAACATTGGTGCTTGGCAGGAATGTAGCTGGGGGGGGGGGGGCTTGAGGGGCTTCAGCCCCTTCCCCCCCCCCCCCCCCGAAATTCTCAGAGTGGTCCATGAGAAGGCCATACTGGTACTGTTATGTTTATTAATATCATGATCTGATCACCATGCTCAATATATCCCATATGCATGGGGGTATTGGTATATCGATACAAAAGGTTTGCTAGGGTAGATCCTCTCTCACGCAGACTCAGCCCCCCCACCCCCGAATCAAAATCTTGGCTACGGGCCTGGTGCTTGTCGGGGGGGGGGGGGGTGAACGTGACCAAGCCTGGCTACTATTTGGTCATGAAGTACATAAAGGTAGCCAGATAGAACCTGGGTATACTTCTTCAACCAATCAGTGGCCAGATGGGAGGAGCGGCACCCAGAAACCTACACTACCTTCGCTCACCTGGAGTAAAGGTGTTGATCATGTAGGTATTGCATACTCCATTCTACAATATGCCATAAAAGGCATATTATACAAGGAGGATGCATGCCCAGGGGTAACACCAGAGGTAGCTGTGAATGGAACTCTGATCATTTCCAGAGAAGCTTACAAAAAAAGGTGTTATATTTGATATACAAATATGGATCAACAGAAATGAAATGCTTGTAATTTTGGCTAGACTGTATCCTTATTAAAAAATTTCCAGTCATGGGATTTTCCAAAAAGTCAATGTTTTGTTTATCTATTGTACTGATTACATTTCTTCTTTCATATATATGGAAAAATATTTCCAGTGACATCTATGTGAAATTCCAGTTTTATTTTCATGTCTGGGTTAGGTCTGTTTTGCATTGATATCAATTTTCCAATACTTCAAAACAAAACAAAATCCCTAAAACACAGCATGTGGACAATAACCATAATCAGTACTCTTTGTTTGTTATAATTCAATGCAAAAAATATTTTCTTGCTACTGACTGTAGTTCTCGGATGTATAGATCACTGCTTCTCTTGCTTGCTTTAAAACGGATTACAGAAATTGATTCTGACAAAGCAAGCAATGAATCAGCAGACTGGTGAAATTATGCTGAAGTTCCTGCCTAGCATTTTTCTCCAGGCCTAGTGCTCATTTTCTTTCAATATCTGTTTTAGAATTCTGAATGCTGATGGGTAACATCTACTATTTGAGTCTTACAGCTGTTTATTTACAGGAATCCATATGGAATGACATCACCACAGACCTGTTTCACAGGATCTTAAGGTGTGAGAGAAGCCAAATATTGCTCAAGCCAGGTAGGATAGTGGTTTCAATATAGGCATACTTCAATTAACAAAGCCTCTGACAAAGAAGCTCCTATTCAAGAAAGTCTTTTCATGACCATTCAGCTCATCCTATGTCCAATTAGAGAAGGCTTTTTTTTTTAGCAACTCTGACTTTTGTAGGATGTTGACGGAGGGCTGTAGAATTGCAGGCTTTCAGTGTCCATTTAGCATTTCAGTGTGTCTGCTCTAAACAATACAATCAAGCTTCAGCAGGGCAAGAATGGGATTCTGGTTTAGTTTATCTTACTTTAGTCAAGTGTGGCTGCCAACAACAGGAAAAATCCTGCCCCTCTGTGATGTTATTAGGAGCCACCTCCAAACCTCATTTTTGTGGCCTGCTTCATTTCTAACATTAAATATTAAATACTGTTGGATGGCAATGTCCTGCAACCCCAACCAACATGATGAAGCAGTAATTGGAGTAACAAGTTATCCGTATTGTAAGGAAACCTAGGATGTAGCCATCATGCAAAATTATAGCATTTTGACACTACTGTAACAATCAGGACTGAATGCTATTCTGTGATTTGTAGTTCATTGTGACACCACATCTCTCTGGCAGAGAAAGTTAAATAGCTCATAAAACTACAAATCCCAGAATCCTATACCATTGAGTCATAGCAGTTAAAGTGGTGTCTAACTGTGGTAATACTGCAGTGTGGCTACAGCCCTAAAGATCTTGTCAACTTAGTTAGCCATCACTGAATAAGCTGATGTTATGTAAAGCTTCAGTAATCTTCTATTATTGTAAAAGGAAAGTAAATGTATATTTTGCATGACAAACACCCCATCTGTCCAGCAGATATCAATGTAAGTGCAATTGTCTGAGGAACTTTATTTTTTGGATGTACTACCAAATTCAAATGTTCCAGGTAAATACCTGATTCAGAAAATACATTTAGACGTTCAGGTTCTGTGAAGACATCTGTCTGTCTGTCTATCTATCCATCTATCTATCTATCTACACACACACACACACACACACACACACACACAAACAAATATACATACAATAAGACTTTTTCAAGGATGGACATATATTTATATTTATACTGGATGTCCAAATACTTGGTTCAGATACAAAGACCCCTTCTCAAAGTTGCCAACTCTGAAAGCCAGAAATATGGAACAAAAAGTAACAGAGAAATTGCCAGCTCTACTTGACCTGTTGTCTAAAGAATTAATGTGCATTAGCTCCTCTCTGCTCTGAGAGTAATCCATTCTGCCTTCTTTTTAACCTCTCTGATTCTCAAGGGGGTACTAGTAACAGGGTCAGATGGTAAAAAAAACAGGGGCCCCATATCTCCCGAAAAGCTTCTTGTTAATAGAACTATTGAAGATACCTACTTCAAAGGTTACAAACATAAAAATAAAGCAGAGAAACACTCTAAAACATTCTTGTGGGATGAGCTCAAATCACGCTGGGCCACTTCTAAGTCAGAAAAGCCACACTGCTGTGCTAATCATGGGAAATGATTGACTACATTTTAAACTCTGTGTGATGTTTCTCTACACATTCTCCATCAGCCCTGCTTTCTCTCTCTGTGTTGAATTTATCCCCTCTATTTTTTCCTTGCTCCAAAATGCATTTTTCTCATTTGTACTGTTACCCAACATCTACTTACCTCTACCTTGGAATGCACTATCTTTCCTCAATCTCTGTACAACTATGGATCTATTCCTGTATGCCTCATTTACTCTTCCTTTCCACAATCCCCTTTCTCCTCTCCACTTCTCCCTACGTGTCCCATTACTGTGTCTTCCCCACTTACAACCACAGTTCTTCTCTCTATACCACAATTCTAATCCATTCCCGCCAACATTTTACAGATGAAAACCAGGTCACAAGTGGGCCAAGCAACATATGAACATGGTAAAAGTTATCAATGAGAAAGTACATACCAGCTAGAACACATTTTTCATTACTTTTTTGTTGAGTAATTGTGCCAATGAGGCAAGTTCAGGGGTTCCTTTCTCCCTCGTTGTTAGAGCTATTGACATGAAACTTGCTATGTTTCACTCATCCACTGATTTTTTTTGGGATTTTTAAAAGAGTTTGTACAAACAACATTTTTTAAAAAACTGTAAGAGCGCTGTCTTTGATTTTATCTACAATGACACAAGATAACCAGGGCATCATTCCCTCCAAGTTTCAGAAAGATTTGCACATCTACTCATTTTTGGAGAGATTTTAAAGTTTTGACAAAAAAATTAAAAAGCCACAGCAGCTATCTCCATGAACGTTTCTATATGACACACAACATATACCATAGAATTTCAACTTAGGGATTTTCCTCCCAGTCCAGCACAGATTTACTATCAGTTCTCTTTGCAGATTCAATAATTTATTGGAAGTCTGGTTGCTGCTACGGATGGACAATAGCTCTTGCCTACCTCATTGGATCTTTTTGATGTGAGCAGAATTCTGGGAAATATAGTTTAGGGCTGGGCCATTTGAATTCTCTGCCACAGGGGTTCTCGCCTTCCCAAACTACATTTCCCAGAATTCTCAGTCTCCCGCCCAGCACGTTTGCCCTCCCAATGGCAACAGGCAAGCTGGCTCTCCTTAATTTAAAGAGGAATTGTCTATTTGGATTTGCACCACTGGTACAATATGCTGCTTGTGCTGAAAATGAAGCTGACTTTGGGAGACTTAAGAGGTTTACTGAACTGTAAAGAAAAGTCATAGGTGAGTGTTTTGATTCTTAAGTTGTTTGTATGGGCACCCCTTGCATTTCTTAATATTGCCTTGTATGTACAGGGGCCCCACATGGCGCAGTGGGTTAAACCGCTGAGCTGCTGAAGTTGCTGACCGAAAGGTCGGTGATTTGAATCCAGGGAGAGGGGTGAGCTCCCGCTGTTAGCCCCAGCTTCTGCCAAACTAGCAGTTTGAAAACATACCAATGTGAGTAGATCAATAAGTACTCCTCTGGCGGGGAAGTAACAGTGCTCCATGCAGTCATGCTGGCCACATAACCTTGGAGGTGGACAATGCTGGCTCTTTGGCTTAGAAATGGAAATGAGCACCAATCCCCAGAGTTGGACACGACTAGACTTAATGTCAGGGGGAAACCTTTATGTTATGTATAGATCTTACAAAATAATACGACGTACGAGGACCAAACGACTTTTTTGCACAGCCCTACTACTTTTATTTCTCTGTTCATCTAACAGGTCTTTCTGTATTCCTCATGTCTTCCTTCTACCACCCATCTTTTTTTCATTATTATTCATTTTTTCCCCTGAAATCTCTTATACTACAGTGGCTGCAATATGTACCTGGTTTTCACTCTGCCAGTAGTTCCCACAGTGGAGGAATCCAACAGGCTGAGAATCCTCCCACACATATGAATCCAGAGGAAGAGTGACATAGGCATTCTCCCATCCCCACCCTAATTTTTATGGGCTTGCGTAGCCTTTAGAAGTTCCCTTTTACAACAGAGTGGGAAAAACCAGATAGAGAGAATGCAGAGCAGACCTAGAAGCACAGATGAGGAATGTATGGCCTTCCAGATCTTGTTGAGCTGCAATGCCAATGCTTGTTCACCACAGGCTTTTCTAGCTAGGGCAGATGGAAGCTACAGTCCAACAACATCTGGAAGTTATATTATTTCCTCTTCATCTAGTAAAAAAACCCCATAATATAAAAAAAAGGTTACATGTGAAATCCAGGTTGCAGGCAAGGATATTTTTGAGGTCACCAAGATCTGTATATAAGGTTAATTATAGGTTAATTTTAATATAAATTCAGAGTGGGTGGGAGCGGAATATAAATAATTCAATATAGCTGGATCTTGGTATTTACTGGGATTTGATTCCAGAACCCCCACAAATACCAAAATCCATATGAGCTACTGTCCTGTTGGATATAATAGTGTAGTAAAACTATGCCCCTAATATAAAATGACAAAACCAATTTCTTCTTAAGAATTAAAAAAAATACTTTCAACTCATGGAAAGTTTAATCTATGGATGCAGAATCCCTGGATATGGAAGTGCTGACTGTATTTTTGTCCCTAAAGCAGTCTGGGTTGAATGACTGTGTTTGGAGACAGAAATCCTTAAAGCTACCTTGAGATAATGTTGATGACAGTACAGTTCTTCCAACAAAGAAAGTGGGGGATGGAGTCTACATGACTCATGGCACACATTTCTCATCATATGGAAGTGAGACGTGCTCTGAAAATCCCTAATACCGCATTACTGATGTTGTCAGACATGATGATACATGTGTAAACATTTAGGTCAATACCCAGTGATAAAGCGTGGCTGCTGGTGTTGGAAAATTTTAGAGCAGATGGGCGATGGCACATTCATTATGATCCTGTCTGGACATCTGTCTTCATTAGCAGCTATACCACTCTGGTGGAAGAACAGAAGCATTCAGGGAATTGCACTGAAGTCTGCACATGATCCTACACATCCTTGAATATCAACTTGTCCCCCTCCTTATTGTAAGGGTCTTTTTTAAGTTAATGCAGGTATGATAGCATTACCATATATGTGATATGAGTGTGGCAATGTGCCTCAATAGGGATAGGCAAATGAGGGTTTTGAACTGCTGATCCCTATTAATCTAATTGGTTTAGTGTCGTCCATTATGGTCTTGAAGCATCTTGGGTCATGAGAAACGGTGGAATTACGATTTAAAAATAGATGTTTCTGTATGCACAAAAGACCTGCGCTGGGATGTAAAAAGTCTAGGGATCCTTTATTTTTCAAGAGTGGGTGCCTTTGACTGACAATGGATTTATTGATTTACATCTGTACTTATTTATAGAAGGTGTGTGCACAAACACAAACATAGAAGGGCTTACACAGGACTATAGCCAAGGGGGGAGGGGTTAGAGGTTCAACCCCCCCCCCCCAAAAAAAATTTCAAGTTTTTTTTAAAACCTGGTTTACTCATGAATTTTAACTGGTTAACCAAATCCCCATGAATGTCCACTGAATTTTATCGATGGAGTTGATTTCTAAATTATGTTGTGTTATGGAACTACTCTTCATGATTCGCTAAAAAAAAGCCCCCACCCCCTTTTTTTCTGGCTATGACTTTGGGCTTACAATTGCAGCAATATTATGTGTAGCTTGAGCTCAGGCTGCACACAAGGTTTCTAAATTGTATATAGTGTGAACTTGCCTACAACCTTCCATGCTATACAACAAGCATTTGGCCATTACACATCCATTCACTCCCCCCCCCCCCCCAAAAAAAAAACCCCTTCACTAACATTCATGCTAAATTCTTTCCCTATTACTTTACAGCAGGGATGGGAAACTTGTCTTCCTACATATGTTGTTGGACTCCAACTGCTAAAAATGGCTGGCTAGCATGATAAATGGTCAGTGCTGGTGGAAATATCTGGAAGGTCAAAGATTATCATCCATTTTTCATAGATATCTGTATAGATTAAAGGGTCTCATCCTTTGCACCTCAGACATTTTGGACTTCAGCTCACAAAAATCTAAGCCAATATAACTGGAAGATATTCTGGAAGACCGAGTCCATAACAGTTGGAAGGACCAAAGATTGGTAGCCACTGCTTTAGATCAGTAGTTCCCAAAACTCAGATCAGTGCTACCGAACTACATTTCCCGAACTTCCTGGCAATTTGGCTATTAAGGTTTCTGAAGATGAAGTTCAATACCATTTTGGGACACAGGTTTGGAAATCACTGACTTAAATCTTTTCTCTTGTACAGATAGAGGAGCCTGTTGGTCACACAACTGTCTATATATGATTAGTCTCCTAAGGATTTCACTCAGAGGTGGGCAAGGGGACTGCATTGCCCTCACTATTAACAATTAAATGGATGTTCTCTTCTCTCACTGCAGTTGAGGGCAATTGCAATGCTGGAGAGCAACATTCAGCATAGTGAGACCACAAACAGATTATTTCAAGGGATTCTGTGAAAGGTAGCAATGTTATGAAGAAGTGTTATCACAGGCATCAAGGAAGCAATGGGAACCTCAGAAACCAGGCTCTGTTCAAGGATCAGGACCAGATATGGGACTTTAAGTAATCAATGGATGGGGGAAAAAGATGCATGCAGCAGCTGTTTCTCTTGTAAAGAAAGGAAGAAGAAAACAATAGTTTTACCAGTAACAGCATGGATTTGGACAGTGTGCTTTTGAAACTAAATACAATACAAGAGGGGGGACAGAAAGCTAAAATAGATTGGGGAGATTTGTCTTGTGGGCAAAAACTTACCCACATCTTATTCAACCCATTCCAAAGTTTCTAGCAAACAATGAGTGGGTACATTTAGCCTGAAAGCTTTAATTCCTAACTTGTCTAAATACAGTTGGGTTGGATACTTTAATGACACACAATAGGGCACTTAAGGAACTGGTACAGCAGGGTGCTGATTACTCAGCTTTTGACTTAACTTATCTGGAAACTAAATCTACCTTTCTCCCTTCTTGAAGTAAAGAGTGATTATTATATTTTCAATTACTTTTACAATAAATAGTCATCCGTTCTGGACTATTGTGTATCTATTGGTTTTTCTTGGTTTTTATATGTGAAATAGGAAATAATGGTATTTTTAAAAGATGTAAAACAGGACAATGGTTTATACACTTTGCAATAAAGTTTCTGTGCAACATTCCTATCAAATATATTCCCCCAAAGTAGATACACAAAGTACTGGTATGTGGAATAGCTGGTCTTGTGTCAGAGGAATCAGTAATGGCATGCATAGTTTACAAAACCCAGGTCTTCTTACAATAGAGATGTTGGCATGTAGCTTCAAGAGAAAGCAAACTTGTGTGACTCACTACAGCAGTGGCTCTCAACTTGTGGACCCACAGGTGTTTTGGCCTACAACTCCCAGAAATCCCAGCCAGTTTACCAGCTGTTAGGAATTTTGGGAGTTGAAGGCCAAAACATCTGGGGACCCACAGGTTGAGAACTACTGCACTACACTATGACATAGAGAATAATGTTTTAAAAGTTCCTCTGTCTCTGATTTTGCTGTAGACATTATACATACCGTGTTTCCCCGAAAATAAGACAGTGTCTTATATTAATTTTTGCTCCCAAAGATGCTCTAGGTCTTATTTTCAGGGGATGTCTTATTTTTCCATGAAGAAGAATTCACATTTATTGTTGAACAAAATATTTGAACATTTATTATATACTGTACAGTAGTTGTCATCACAAACCAGCATAACCAGACAAACTATGAATCCTATCAAGAATTTCTTGCTACTACTATGTTGAGTCTCATCCAACATTCGCTTATCCAACGTTCTGGATTATCCAACACATTTTTGTAGTCAATGTTTTCAATATATCATGATATTTTGGTGAGAAATTTGTAAATACAGTAATTACTACATAGCATTACTGCATATTGAACTACTTTTTCTGCCAAATTTGTTGTATAACATGATGTTTTGGTGCTTAATTTGTAAAATCATAACCTAAATTGATGTTTAATAGGCTTCTCCTTAATCTCTCCTTATTATCCAACATATTTGCTTATCCAACGTTCTGCCAGCCCGTTTATGTTGGATAAGTGAGACTCTACTGTACCATTATTTCCATGTACAACACTATGGTACGTACATTTACCGATCCTGAATGCTCTGGTGTTCTGTTCATTGGGCATGCTTCCAAACAAAACTTTGCTAGGTCTTACTTTCAGGGGAGGCCTTATATTTAGCAATTCAGCAAAATCTGTACTCGGTCTTATTTTCTGGGGATGTCTTATTTTCCGGGAAACAGGGTATCAGGACCCTCGTGTTCACGAGGGAAATGTTTCAACTGGACTGTAGTTACAGTAGAGTCTCACTTATCCAACATAAATGGGCAGGCATTGGATAAGTGAAAATGTTGGGTAATAAACTTTAAACTTTATTTTTGTAACCCGCCTCCATCTTCCCGAAGGGACTCAGGGTGGCTAACATGGAGCCTAACCTGGATAATTACAAAAGAACGAAATAAAATACATGCATAATACATTTAATCAGAAGATAAAAATACATCAAGATAAAAACACAATTATACACAGTAACATAGTAAAAATAAAATAGTGACAATAGCATAGTTAAACGTAATTTAAAACCAGAACAGGAGTTAACGAAAATGAACTGGGCTAAAGTGCGAGGAGTGTATATTGTAAACCCAGTGGGTGAGGTACATGAATAAAGTGCTGCATTTAGTAGGAGACTTGGGATGGGATAAACAAAGAAATTATTTCCAACTGATGGAACAGAATAAAGTCCATCACATATAGTGATTGTCACTGAAACGGGACCTATCGTGGTGATTAATATTCATTCTTCAAAAGCACATTGGAAAAGCCAGGTTTTTAAACTTTTCCTTTTTTTAGTTTAAAGTTTTATTAACTTCCAGTCTCAGCATATCATACACTCCAACAGAGGTATCCCGACTAGGAATTAGCTAGGTCCTTCAACACAACTCTCTGATAATTGCCAGGAGAAGCATACCATAGAAGTAACTGCAGGATCTAGCAAATGTTTAGTTGGGAATTTGAATTGCCATTCTCAGATTATGATTGTGTTCGATGGTATCAATTTTTAATTGCAGTTTAAAATATATATATCACTCCAGGCCCCTGTCAGGCAGAGGATTCTAAATATCCTAAATAAATAAATGAAAATAAAACAGGAATCCCGTTCCTCATGATTTTCAGCAGAAGCTATTAGGGCTATTAAAACACTATCTTCTGAGTTGAATATTTTAAAACTGTCTGGGGCTGTCCTCTTTTTCCAAGAATCAGAAGGGATTTTCTCAAAACCAAATACTACTTAAACATAAGCAGGCTTAAGAAGTCATGTCGACATCTGGGACATTTTGGACTCATGGGAAAAAGACAAACAAATTCAAGAAAGACTTTTTAAAAAGCAGTGATAAAAGCTGTAAACAAGACTAAAAAGATAGCTGCGATGATATCTTGTACCCAGCTCATTTCAAGACACATCTCTTCATCAAGACAAAAAAACTCTTCACTTCCTTCTGAGGTTTCCTCAAAAGCTACTCAGATCTATGTCCCTTTGGGCTCCCCTGAGAAGGCCATGGGAAAGCACAAAAGGCCGGCTGTCCATTGGTCTCAGCTTGTATTGGGACACAGACAGAAAAATCTAAGCTGCAATCATATTAACTGAAGCCTGTTCTGCAGTCTCTACTGCCAGACAACATTCTTGGTATTCACTACTGTAGCAAGCTTTTTTGTTTTGCAGACATATGATAAAGATGGTGTTAGGGAGCATCTTTCCTATATGGCTGTGTTTCTCGAACTCGTAAATGTGGCAGACCTGCAATTTTCTATTAACGTTTGCCAGGGGCTGGTATAATATGTGTATTATTAGGTGCAGCTGTTCCTTCTTTCCTGAAAATAGGCCGCAGCCCAGGAGTGGTGCTGGAAGCCCATCCATACTCCATTATTATAGTAGTAGTATCCCATTTCAACTGTCATGTTTCCGCCCTATGGATCCTGGGGTTCGTAGTTTGGTGACGCACTAGAGCAGTGGTTCTTAACCTGTGGGTCTCCAGATGTTTGGCCTTCAACTCTCAGAAATCCTAGCAGCTGGTAAACTGGTTGGGATTTCTGGGAATAGTAGGCCAAAACACCGGGGGACCCACAGGTTGAGAACCACTGCACTAGAGCTCTCTAGTTGAAAATTGTAAATGCCCCTCCATTAACTACAAAACTACAAGTTCCATGATTCCATTGCATTGAGCCAAGGCTATTAAAGTGGTGTCACACTGCTTTAAATCTATAGCACAGATGTATCCAATGTGTCTGTATTAAAGGCAAATAAATTAAACAAACATAAGATCATGGTTGAAGGAAACTTAGGATGAATTTACTCTGTAAAATTAATGCAGTTTGACCCCACGTTACTTGCAATGACTCAATGCAATGGAATTCAGAAAGTGCTGGTGCCTCACCAATCTACACATCCGATGATTTCCTAGCATAAGACCATGGGAGTTAAAGTGGTGTTAAACTGCATTAATTCTACAATGTAGATGCATCTCAGGCCCCATCTACACTGCCATGTAATGCAGTTTCATAATGCAGCTTAAATGCATTGAATTGCATAATGTGGCAGTGTAGACTCATAGAATGCAGGTCAAGGTAATTAAACTCCAGAAGAAATATTTAAAAAATGATAAAATGAGCAAGAAACATTTGAAGACCAATTCAAATGAAAGAATGGGAAGAGATTTGGTCAAAAAGATTGAGGTTTACTTATGCTTCACTGTTGGTATGTGACACCTAAAAAAAGGAATGATGTATAAAGACACAGATAACAGATGCTGGAAATGTAGGATGAAGGAAGGGTCATACTACCACATTTGGTGATCATATGAAAAAGGATTGGGCTATTGGAAAATAATTCATCAAGAATGTCAAACGATTTTTAAAATGGATTTTATAATGAAACTAGAATTTTATTTATTGGGAATGTTTGACTCAGAACTCTTTGCAGATATTAATAAAGAAAAATAATTTACTTATAACTGCAGCAATAATAGTCTTCGCAAAAATGTGGTGCGCAGACGTTACTTCAATTGGGATGGTTTAATCTAATTACGAAGACTCAATCCCGACGCTGCCACCAATTGTGATGGTGCTAAAGCCAATTGGGAAGACTCAAGCCAATTGTAATGGTATCAAAGCAAATTGTAAATGCTGTTTCCACTGCTGAGGGGATTTTTGAATCTTTTAATCCCTCTAGATTATATATATATCACCTTTATATGAGGGGAAGGATTACAGGGGGTGATCTTTATTTCAAGATCCCAGCCTCTGTCTCTGTAGTTAGGGATTTCTGTGTTGTTGTTCCCTTTCTGAGGTAACTGTGACTACTACTCTTCCCCAGTTAGGTGATTTATTAAGGTAACTGCCACCAACGTGAGGCTTTTGAATTATCACCGATGAAATTTGGCTCCACAGACGCAGATGAGATGAAATGAGTCAGTTGTTAACAAAGAACAACAAGTTTATTGCGTACAAAGCTTATGGTTGCAGGTTGATTGATTTACTTATGGAACTTTAGATAAACAAGTGGTTTAATAACTCTTATAACCACCACATCAGTAGTCTCTGGTGTAATTCCACTCTCACTCTCCTACTGATGATATAAATTGCAGTGAACACTAACCTCAGCTGAGCTCCTTAGTGAACAATGTCCCAACTACAATAAAAGCCTTTAATTTGATCTACTACTGATCAAATTCCTGATCACTAGTCCTTCCCAACTAGAGATCTTGACTAGGCTCCCTTTAGTCTGCCTTGACTAAAGATTTTGGCCAGGCCTGTCTCCTTAGCCCTTCTTGACTGAAAAGCTTCCAGCCACGCACTCTCTGGCTTCTTTTAAAAACTCCCACTTTTTCCTTTTCTTGGCTCTGCCCACTTCTCCCTCTGGTGAGCTAGCCAGCTCCATCTCCTTGGTAACAGCACTAATGTGGATTGAAACAAGATGGCTTCTGTTTCAGCTACTGTGTCAACTAAACACAAATACATACTCTAACAGTTAAAATTAAACATAATAACTATGACTTCTCCACATGTGGAAACTAGAAACGACACCAAATAAGGAACTTTGGTTGGACAAAGTAATTGAGATAAAAGACATGGTTAGACTAACATTTTTGTTAAAGAAAAACACTGGCAGAGGTATAGAAATGACCAACTGGGCAACATTTGAAGAATATCTTAAGAGGAGACACTGATTTAAGAAAATGAAAGGGAAGCTTTGGAAGATGTGATAAAAGGGAAATAATATTTATGTTACATAATCAGAACTAATAGGACTGAACGGAAGGAAGAAGAACGGAAGTCAAGAACTCTTTTTGTTTCCTCCCCCCCTTTTTTCCTTTGTCTTTTTTTTGGTCTCCTTTCCTTTCCCCTTCCCTTTGTCCCACCCCCAACCTACCTCCTATTTTTCATGTTCTGTTTTGTTGTAATTTTTAAAATCCTTTTAATAAAAAGATTTTTAAAGGTGATTAAACTGCAATATTAAATCACATTGTATGGCAGCATAGATGGGGCTCTGTCATAATACATATGATGTACTTTCTGCTTACCCAGTTGTCTTATTACTGTATTCAATGGACTTTTTTTCCTGCTAAACACTAAGTGCGTTTTTAAAAATGTCATACTCCGAGATCTCTGTCAAAAAGTAAAGAAATATTATACTAATTAATACAAGAACAAGCAGAGTTTACAACATTAAAATGCTAATGTGAGATTGTTGGTAAAAGACATGCAATACTGTAATACAGCCAAGAAAAAAATGTGTTTGCATTTTGAACTAATGTATTTTTATTCTCAAGGAAGAACTTTTGGCATGGTTTGAATGTAGCATTACTATATTTATTGCTTTTCATTTTAAATTTCCCCAAGTATTTTAATAAATGCTTTGCAACATAGTAGTTGCAAAAGAAAACGCCTGCAGAGTTTTTGAAGTATGGAATGTTTGACAATTCCTCACCACATCAATTAAAGTTTGTAAAGTAATGAGATCTGTATCTAAAGTACTCCTATGAATATTGCTTTGGGAAGGAGTGGAGTCTGGTAACACACAGCCTATTTACCTCACCAGTTTTCTGGAGACAGACTTGTAGGAAGAAATTATGTTGTGATGGACCTAAGGGGGGTGAGGAATAATGGCAGAACAGCTAGAACCTAACATTAATAATGCTATTTAATTATTTGAAATATTAATTAAAAATATATATTTCATGTGCGATTTTCTAAAAGATTAGATAGTTCAATATAATCCACAGTAGAAGAGACAGTAGACAAAACCAGGAAGGTAAAAAATGTGCAGTCACTCTCTTCCACTGGAAGCTGATCAGATAATCACACTGGAAGTGTTTTCTCTAGAAATCTCTAGGTCCTTCAGCAAGACCAAAGGAAGTTGACTGTAGAGTCACGTTGGAGGTCCTAGATATTCCTAGAAAGAACCTTTAAATCAAATCAAATCCACAAATAATCAAATCCGCAGAAGTCAAATGTGGAAGGACGACTGTTTCAGATTTTGGAATTCTGGATAATGGATGCTCAACCTGTACTATACTGTCTTACTATGATGAGTGTTTAGTTGGTGGCATTGTAGGAAACCAGCTGCCGTCTGAATTCTCTTACAAACGGTGAGAGGCTTCTCATCCACTGCCACCATAAACTTGCATCCAAAGAAATGAAAATTTTGTGCCTCCTCTCCCCTTCCCTGCATTACCTTAAAGATTCACTGGGTAGTTACATCTCAGCTCACTTGAAACTCTGCTTCCTTAAGATCAAAATGTGTTCTGTTGAACAGAAAACTAGAATAGAGGTACCAGCTCCTTTCATCCCAGACAAGTGTTTATGTAAATAGCA
The DNA here is from genome assembly GCF_035594765.1 of Anolis carolinensis. Taxonomy (NCBI): domain Eukaryota; kingdom Metazoa; phylum Chordata; class Lepidosauria; order Squamata; family Anolidae; genus Anolis; species Anolis carolinensis. The sequence goes on from NC_085842.1 coordinate 236,807,597, forward strand.
ACATGATGGTTATCTCTAAAGAAGTTTGTATTGCCACAGCAAAGTGCAACAACATCTAGGAAAAATCCAAAATAGTTAGAGAGGGTATCTGACTACAAGAACCCTGGGTTGCCTTTTTAGTAGACACATGGAAGAACAGAGCTTGCTGGAATGTTTTGGGGAGTTGTGGTCCCAAAAACTGAAGCATCCAAGCTCCATCAAGAAGGTAAGATTTTCAGGATAACAACCTTAACATCCTGATTATTTAAAAAACTTAACTTTGTCTAATGGCTACTCACAGAGATTCATAGTAGTGTGAGCTCGGTGGGAGAGAGGTCCACCATCTCAGAGTAGCCACCAAACCCTCATCTGGGCCCTAGGATGTTAACACTTGGAAATATTCATAAAGATAATTTGAACCCAGGGGTCCCCTGGTGGCACAGTGTGTTAAAGTGCTGAGCTGCTGAACTTGCGGACCAAAAGGTCCCAGGTTCAAATCCTGGGAGCGGAATGAGCGCCCGCTGTTAGCCCCAGCTCCTGCCAACCTAGCAGTTCGAAAACATGCAAATGTGAGTAGATCAATAGGTACCGCTCCAGTGGGAAGGTAACAGTGCTCCATGTAGTCATGCCAGCCACATGACCTTGGAGGTGTCTATGAACAACGCCAGCTCTTCGGCTTAGAAATGGAGCACCAACCCCCAGAGTCGGTCACAACTGGACTTAACGTCAGGGGAAACCTTTACCTTTACCTTAATTTGAACCCAAGCTGTTTGGCACACCAAAGGCCCCTGGTTCAATCCATGACATCTGCAAATAATGCTAAGAAGAACTCTCTGCTACTCAGAGCCAAAACTATTGGGCTAGATGGGCCAACAGGTAACCAACACCATATGAAGAGCTTCATATATACACCAAACTATAGGAATGTTCAAGCTGTATCTGGATCACAGCATTCTCCAACTAGACCAGGGCAGGAGCTGTCCAGACCTCCAGATGTTGTTGAACTACAACAAGTAGCCCTAGCTCAGTGCTGGAAGGCACAGTGAAATAACACCTGGAGGGTTGTACAATACTTCAGCCAGACTACCATACTTTCCCCCATAGTGGCCAAACAAATGCCTCTCAAACATGTAAGCCAAACCTCACTGTCATAATGACCATGTTTTTCGGTATCAGTCTCTTACATCGTGGTATACTGATACATGCACATGTTCAGAAGTACAGTGGTTTTATGCAGGGGTACATCGAAATTGTAATTATAGCTGTCAAGTTGTTCTACAGGGCATGAACTTCTCTTCAGCTGAGAAGATCAGAAGATTTGATTTCTCGGAAATGGACAGAAAGAGGTATCTGAATTCACACAGATCAACATGGGAGGAAAGAGACTTGCACAAACGGAAATTATAGAGATGTATATTAATGGAGCCCCGGTGGCGAAGTGCGTTAGAGCACTGAGCTGGAGACCGAAAGGTCCCAGGCTCAAAGCCCGGGAGCGGCGTGAGCGGCCGCTGTTAGCTCCAGCTCCTGCCAACCTAGCAGTTCGAAAACATGCCAATGTGAGTAGATCAATAGGTACCGCCCCAGCGGGAAGGTAACGGCGCTCCATGCAGTCATGCCGGCCACATGACCTTGGAGGTGTCTACAGACAACGCTGGCTCTTCGGCTTAGAAATGGAGATGAGCACCCCAGAATCAGACATGACTGGACTTAACATCAGGGGAAACCTTTACCTTTTTATATTAATGGTGGAAGGAAGGGGAAGGGGACGGGAAAGGAAAGGGAAGGAGAGAGAGAGGGGAAAGGAGGGAGGGAGGGAGGGAGGGAGGGAGGGAGGGAAGGAAGGAAGGAAGGAAGGAAGGAAGGAAGGAAGGAAGGAAGGAGGAACCTAGTAGTGATCCATGAATGATAGACCATGTCCAGACATCTGTAAACAAATGCAGCTCCTGGATGTTGGGGCTGTCCTAGCTCCCAGTCCAAGTTTCTTCTGAACTGGGGCAAATGGGATATTCAAAATGAGAAGTTGGGTTAATAGGGAGAAAGCAAGCATTCTTCTTCAGATGGTAAGCCTAGTAGAAGGTGGCCACTTCAAGCAGCTGTGCTGAAGTGTGAGGAAAAGAAAGCACATTCATTTCATATTTGTTTTCATTGCCCCCCCCCCCCCACCCCATGTTACTCCCAGGGAGATATACTTGTAAGTTTCCCTTTTTGTATCAAAATAATAACTGAGCTGGCTTTGGGTGCTTTGAACTTTGAACAGAATAGGTAAGGGCACCATTGTGGATCTCAGTGAAACCTATAGCAGGTCAGCTGAATTGTGGCCTGGGAGCAATCTCAACTTTATAGGCTTTCACATCCAGCTGCCTTCTTCTTCAAAGGCATCTCCAAAGTCACATTCCAAGCACTGTTTTCAACAACAACACTGTTATGATGATACAACTTTGCATCTACAATTGTGGATGCAAAAGACAGCATACATTGAGTGGGTTATGTTTCGATTGGAGCAGTGGCCTTTTGAACAACATGCACGCACGCACACACACACACACACACACACAAACAGGGATAATCCAGTTCAGTCATGCTATACATGTTGTGTGAGAAGGGATGGACCAGCTACACCACTGCATAAATGATTGCTAGTGGCACCACCATGTTCAGGCAATGCTACATATCAATGCTTATCCCACCACCACTGCCTTGTTTCCTCCCTAAGTAGGGAATGATGAATTCTCCCAGTTAACAATATTTCTGATCTATCCCTGTTGGTAATGCATAGTATTTTGCGGTGACTTGGTGTTGAATGAGCTATTTCAAGGCATTAACTTTACAAAAGACTTGGTCTTTGTCAAGATGAAAACTAAAACTGGTATGCTGATATAAGATTATCACTGCTACTTAGATTTTGAGAACTTCTTTGGAAACTTTTATGTCAGGAGCGACTTGAGAAACTGCAAGTCGCTTCTGGTGTGAGAGAATTGGCCGTCCGCAAGGACGTTGCCCAGGGGACAACATGTGGGAGGCTTCTCTCATATCCCCGCTCAGGAAGCTGGAGCTGACAGACGGGAGCTCACGCCACTCCCCGGATTCAAACTGCCGACTTTTCGGTCAACAGTCCTGCCAGCACAAGGGTTTAACCCATTGCGCCACCAGATAGTGGAGATAGAGAGCTATTATAGTATACTTCAAAATGCAAGTGACCCTCCAAGTTTGTAAATTTAACTTTTACAGATTTGATTAATGTGTTTTCTTTCTAGGAATCTCTAGTCCTCCAGTATGGAGGTTGGACATAGAGTCATGCTGGAAGACTAGAGATTCATAGAGAGCACACTTCTCTAGGCATTTGCAGATTGTCCAGTGTAATTCTATGGTTAACTTCCAATGAAAGTTGACCACAGTCACACTGGAAGACCTAGAGAATCCTAAAGGTGTCTCTTAGGAAGAAAATAATGGTTTTCCCACTTCTGCATGGGTCCTGCACTCCTAGTCTCTGAAAAAGTGGAAGGCGTAATATATATATATAGCTGTACTGTATACCATAACATATAAAATGTACTATCAAACCATTACAGTGGAATGATTACAACAGCTCTTATTTCTGGGAACAACCATTATGACAATAAGAAGAGTAAGATTAAAACCCATAAATACAGTTTGCCAGAGACAGCTGGTGACCAGGTTCCACTGTTTTCAGTCATGAGCTGAATGCAACTTCAAGAAGGTTGCATTCAAAGAACCAATGTTGTTCCTCTTGTTCCTCTGGATTGTGCCCCATATTGGCTCTTTATAGAAGGCATGAGCAAGATCCTTGTTCCTCTGGATTGTGCCCCATATTGGCTCTTTATAGAAGGCATGAGCAAGATCCCCATCTAGATTTTGACATAATAAACACAGACAGCCCAATGCTCATGTTTGGTGAGCTGTACTAAATGATCTTATGAAATACTCTCAAATAAATCTGCTTCGAAAAGGAATATGTCATTTAAATGCATGCACATTTTGATTGGGGCCTTTCTCTTTATTTCAGCAATGTGTTCAGATTTTTTTTAAAGGGGAGGCAACTATGGTATTAAATATATGCAACTCATGAATACTATCAGCATTCTCCTAACACTCCTGGTCTGTTTCCCTTGCATCTCCGACACACATGATAATAGTCATCATATAAAAACAGAGGAGTTCTGCAAAGCTTGATTGTTGCAAATTGAGCTATTATCTTTACAACGTCCAGATACAGGTATCCTGGGCTCAAGCTTTCCAACCAAAGCATATGGCTCCAGTTGTTGAAATGTCCAGAAAACATACTCTGCATGTGCCAAGGGGCATTTATTTTAGGAGGGCATCAAAACTATTCCAGGAACTAGCCATGGTACTGAGAAGAGATTCAGAATTAAGTCCCGGCACAAATTAGATCCTGAAAGCAACAGGCAGGACTAAAAAAGAAAAAAAGAAAAAAGGATATGGCATGGGAGTGGAGTTAATTTCCGAGATCAAGAGATAAAAACAGCTAGCTTCCACACAAAGACAAAAATGTAAATTGGCAAGTCCCTTAAATGGGTAAACATCTGACGGATAGAATCTGCCTCCCTCTGTAGTTTATTTTTCCATTACATACTGGGCATATTATTTGACTATAATAAGACATGAGCCATACACATCATCACTTATTTGTGAGGAACATTGTTTTTGACAAGAGCTGTCACTCATATTTTAGAAATTCCACACGCAATATAATACACTCACAAAGTCTAAGCAAGACAGTGTTGAGATACCTATGAGATGGCAGTAAAAGCAGAGCTCAGGAAATCTAGGCTTTTGGATTATGATATCCAGAATCTCCTCGGTTTGCAGACGTTGGGTGTATCTGTACTATATAATAATAATAATAATAATAATAATAATAATAATAATAATAATAATAATAAACTTTATTTGTATTCCACCCTATCTCTGCAATGAGTCTCAGGGCAGATTCCAACATACAACAGCAAATATTCAATGCCTCGATAAAACAAACAAATACTGACATAAAGTCCCAGGAAAACCCCACATATGAAAACAGCAATTAAAACCTAACATCAAATTAAAGCTAAGATCAATGAATTAAACCTAACATCAATAAATTAAACCAATATAGTCAGACAAAATTTTTATAATGACATAAAATCTGAACTGTAGAATTAGTGCAAGTTTGACCACACTTTAACTGTCATAGTTTAATGCTTTAGAATCATGGGAGATGTAGTTTGGTGAGGCGCCATCACTCTCTGGCAGAGAAGGCTAAAAACTTTGTAAAACTACAACTCCCATATTTCAATGATTAATTAAATGCCTATCTCCATCTTGAGACCATAAAAAGAAAAGCAAATGCTCTGTAACAGCTGATGTGACTATGTTGCAGTGGTTATACAGTGGCATATTTCATTGCCTGTATTCATTTGATTTCTTTAAAAAAAATCTGTTTAGACTATTTTTTCCCTTATGATCCTACAGTGGAGGCTCTACAGTCACTCCTTGTTCTGATAGGACACATGCAGAGAGTTTTTCTATATTCCCAATTCCAGTTCTTCAGTGTGAAAATGATGTATTTACCAAGACTGTCGAAAAGAAGCACTATGGCATGAGATTTCCTATGAAAATCTCCCATTTCCCACTTGCTGGATTTTGTGGGTATGGTTACTACCCACCGCCTGAAACTATTTTGTCGGCACTTGGCTTGCTGTGCCACAGGAGGATCAAGTGCATTAGAGGAACACACTGGAAGCACCCGTTCGCTCTCCAGCCCCAGGGGTAAACATACCCTGGTGAAACAAAATAGCTCATGGATTAGTTTCCATAAAGGGAAGCTTTAGGTTTCAGTTTAAACAGATCACATATCTTATGATCAGGAAACCTGGACTTTAACCCCACCGGCAGTCTGTGATGATGTCTCCACACATGCTCAGAAGCACCCTCTTCTTTATGTCACTGCCACACTCCCATCCTGTGTTTAAACTGCCTTAGTTCAAAACTAACACTATCACTTAAATGTTCACTCTTGATTAAATAAATAATACGGACTGAGTATCCCTTGTCTGAGGAGACGGTGTGGCTTGAACATCAGATGACAACTCTGGGCGCTGAGGTTTGAATCTTTGTTCAGCCATGAAACCCTCTTGGGCATGTCATAATCTCTCAGCTTCAGAGGAAAGCAATAGAAACCTCTTCAGATAAAATCTTGCCAAACAAGCCATTTACCTTAGGTCAAACTATAGGTCAAACATGACTTGAAGGCACACAACTCGAGACCTCAAATCCAAAATGCTCCAAAATTCAAAATGATCCACATAGGCGACTGAGATAGTGACCCCCTGCTTTCTGATGGTGCCATATATATAAACTTTGTTTCATGCATAACTATTAAAATATCGTGCATTAAATAACCCTTCACGTCATATGTATAAGGTATATAATAAACATAAATGAATTTCATGTTTAGACTTGGATATCTCCAAGATATCGAATTCTGTACACATCAATATCCCAATTCTGAAATCCCAAACAATTCTACTCCCAACTAAGCATTTTGGATAAAAGAGAGTCAAGGTGCATCTATACTGTAGAGTTAATGAAGTTTAACGCTACTTTAGCTGCCGTGGCTCAATGTCATGCAATCCTGGGATCTGTAGTTTGGTGTGGCACCAGCACTCTTTGGCAGAGAAGACTAAAGACCGTGCAAAACTAAAACACCCATGAGTTCACAGCATTGAGCCATGGCACTTGAAGTGCTGTCAAACTGCATTCATTCTACAGTGTAGCGCCCGCAGATTGAGTGTGACAAGGTGTTTCTCGGCCAAAGAGTGCTGGTGCCTCCCTAAACCACAACTCCCAAGATTCCATAGCACTGAGCCATAGCAGTTCCAATGGTATCAAACTGCATTTAGTCTACAGTGTAGATACACCCTTAGTTTAATACACAAACCACTATATCACACTAGGCACCTTAGGGGGGAAGAATATACCAACACACCTAAGCTTGTGCTTAACTATTTACACTCCACAAGCTACAAAGGCCTGGGTGCCTCAGCAAGCTACAACTCCCAGGATTCGATAGCATGGAGCATGGCAGCTGAAGCGATGTCAAACTGCATGCATTCCACAGTGTAGATGTACCGTCTCCCGCCCCAAAGTTGGTGTCAGACAAGAAAGAGACTGGGTTTTTGTGAGTTTTCCAGACTGTATGGCCATGTTACAGAAGCATTTTCTCCTGACGTTTCACCCACATCTATGGCAGGCACTCTCAGAGGTTGTGAGGTGTTGGAAATTAGGCAAGTGGGGTTTATATATCTGTGGAAAGCCCAGGGTGGGAGAAAGAACTCTTGTCTGCCTGAGGCAAATGTGAATGTTTCAACTGGCCAGCTTGATTAACATTGAATAAACTGGCAGCTTAAAGCCTGGTTGCTTTCTGCTTGGGGAAATTCTTTATTGGGAGGTGTTAACTGGTCCAGATTGTTTCTTATCTGGAATTCCCTTGTCTTCTGAGTGTTGTTCTTTATTTACTGTCCTGATTTGGACAATTTGGACAGAAAGGAGGAAAAAATGAAAATGAACAAAATCTGGCTACCAGTTTTAAAACATTCTAAAATCAAGACAGTAAATAAAGAAAAACACTTTCTCTGCCAAAGAGAGCTGGTGCCTTCCCAAAACTGCAACTCCCAGGATCCCACAGCATATCTATCTATATCTATACACATAACAAAAGTGAAAAATGTGTACGTGTGTATGTGGAGGAAATGTCCACTTACACAGACAGACTCCCGCCTCCACAAACAGCTATAGTTCCCACTGAGCAGGAAACACCAATGGCCCTCTTTCCACTGACATGCAGGTTATAGTAAGTGCCACGAACATGTAGCCTAAACTCTGCCTGTCTCCTTCACAAACACCATTCTGCCCCCACCCACCCACCAAAGTGAAGGCTTTCATGTGGGGACAATTTCACCCTGGATGTTCTGTTTTTCCTCCAGAATGGACATCCCAGGGTTCCTTAATTTGCATGACCCCTCCCACTGCCTCTTCCTTAACCCTTTCCTACCCTTTCCTATGGCACACTGTTAGCAGAGGAATTGATCAGCAACTGAACAAGAGGCTTGGGGAGAATTCACCATGATTTACAGGAGTTGTACTTGATCTACTTCCAGAGAGCACTGTTAATTCAACCAACGTTGGATCTGGACCAAACTTGCCACAGATGATGGGACTTGCAGTACCTTCACTATACTGCGACCCCCAATGGCAATGGACTGGGTCAAACTCGGCACAGAGATGCTCCATGACCGACTGAACATACTGCAGGGGTTAGTGGGATGGACTTTGATTTTGGGAGTTATAGTTCACCTATATCCTGAGAAACGGTGACTTCCACCGACAATGGACTAGGACCAAACTCGGCACACAGATCTACATGGCCAACTGTTTGATACAGGCCTGCTCAGATCTGGGAGTTGTAGTTCACCCTTATCTAGAGAGCCCTGAACTCAGCTGTCTATGGATCTGGACCAAACTTAGCACATACACCCAACATGGCCAACTGTGAATACTAACAGAGTTTGGGGGTGATTGCCTTGGGAATCTGGGAGCTGTAGTTCACTCTTTATCCAGACAGCACTGAACCCAGCCAAGGACAGATTTGGACCAAACTTACGTGATATTATCTAACATCCCAAAACACAGAATGCCTTCTTCTAATAACCTGAGCACCGTGGGGTCCCCAAGCTAATAAATAAATAAATTTGACAACAATAATAATAACGTGTGGTGTCACCCTACAGCAAGCATGGGCAAACTTGGGCCCTCCAGGTATTTTGGACTCCAACTCCCACAATTCCTAACAGCCTACCGGCTGTTAGGAATTGTGGGAGTTGGAGTCCAAAATACCTGGAGGGCCCAAGTTTGCCCATGCCTGCCCTACTGTGTAGAAAGGCACCCTCAGGTTGAGTTTTATAACCCACGCCGCCCAAAGGACAGCATCCAGGGATGCCATTGCTTCTCAATAACAATCCTAACGTGGAGCGTTGCCCAAAGGGATTCGCTCCCTCCGCACCCTCCGAAGGAAGAGGCTCACCATTTCTTGCCGGAGGAGGTAGAGCTTCATCTCGAGCCTCTCCAAGGCGGTGGCGGAGCTGCAGTGGCGGGCGGCGAAGGGGGGCGAGGCGGGCCCGGGCCCGGCCTCCTTGCCGTGGGGCTCCTTCTCCTGGTCCTTCTCCCCGCGCAAGGAGCGCGCCAGGCTCTCGGGGACTTTGCGCCCCAGCTTGAGCTCCACGTCGCGGAGGTCGGGGAGGGCGCCGTCTTCCATGGCCGATGCCCGGCCGGCGGCTCAAGGCGGCTTTGCGGATTAGAGAGGGAGCCGGGAGCCCGCTTGAGCCGCTCGCTCACCCTCCTCTCCGCGGCGCCGCCAGCCAGAGCGGCAGGGAAGCCTCCCCCGTGGGCAATGGCATGCTTCGGGCTCTGCCCACGCCGCCGCCGCCGCCAGCCCGGGCTGAGCCGAAAGAAAGTGCCGCCTTTGCCTCTGCCTCGGTTGTCCCCTCGCTTGCTCCGGAATTTAGGTCCCGCCTCCTCCCTCCAGCAGCCCCAGGCCCCGGAAAGGTTTGGGGAAGGCACTTCTCCCCACCCAGACTCCGTCCTTGCCCAGCCCTGTTTTCAACGCCTGGCTGCTAGTTGAATTCTATTTTCATATTTCTATGTGTTGTCGAAGGCTTTCATGGCCGGAATCACTGGGCCGTGGTGCATTTTCTGTTCTGTATGGCTGTGTCCCAGAAGCATTCTCTCCTGACCTTTCGTCCACATCTCTGGCAGGCATCCTCAGAGGTTGTGAGGTATATTGGATAACTAGCTTGGCGACCCGGCGGTGCCCGGGATATTAGAAGAAGGCATTGTTTATTTTGGGATGTTAGATAAGGAGTCCCGGTGGCGCAGTGTGTTAAAGCGCTGAGCTGCCGAACTTGCAGACCGAAAGACTGCAGGTTCAAATCCTGGGAGCGGAGTGAGCGTCCGCTGTTAGCTCCAGCTTCTGCCAACCTAGCAGTTCGAAAACATGCCAATGTGAGTAGATCAATAGGTACCTCTCCGGCGGGGAGGTAACGGCGCGCCATGCAGTCATGCCGGCCACATGACCTTGGAGGTGTCTGTGGACAAAGCCGGCTCTTCGGCTTAGAAATGGAGATGAGCACCAACCCCCAGAGTCAGACTGGACTGGACTTAGATAATATCACTTAAGTTCGGTCAAAATCTGTCCTTCGCTGGGTTCAGTGCTGTCTGGATAAGGGTGAACTACAGCTCCCAGATTCCCAGGACAATCACCCCCAAACTCTGCTAGTTTTCACAGTTGCCCATGTTGAATGTGTGTGCCAAGTTTGGTCCAGATCCCTAGTCGGGTTCAGGGCTCTCTAGGTAAGGGTGAACTACAACTCCCAGATCCGAGGTCAATCACCCCCAGAGCAGGCCTGTATGCACAGTTGGCCATGTGGATCTGTGTGCCAAGTTTGGTCCTAGTCCATTGTCGGTGGGGGTCAGAGTTTCTCAGGATGTAGGTGAACTATAACTCCTAAAATCAAGGTTCATCCCACTAACCCCTGCAGTATGTTCAGTTGCTCATGAGGCTTGTCTGTGCCCAGTTTGGTCCCAGTCCATTGTTGGTGGGGGTCACCGTTTCTCAGGCTGTCGGTGGGGGTCACAGTATCAGCGAAGGTACTGGAAGTCCCATTATCTGTGGCAAGTTTGGTCCAGATCCAGCCTTGGTTGGGTTAACAGTGCTCTCTGGATGTAGGTCAAGTACAACTCCTGTAAGTCATGGTGAATTCTCCCCAATCTCTTGTTCAGTTGCTGATCAATTTATCTGCTAACTGTGTGCCATAGGAAAGGGTAGGAAAGGGTTAAGGGAGAGGCAGTGGGAGGGGTCATGCAAATTATGGAACTCTGGGATGTCCATTCTGGAGGAAAAACAGAACATCTAGGAGGAAATTGTTCCTGCATAAAAGCCTTCACTTGGGTGGAGGGCAGAATAGTGTTTGTGGAGGACACTGGCAGGGTTTGGGCTTCATGTTCATGGTGTTCACTATAACCTGCATGTTATAGTGAACATAGAAGAAGGGCCATTGGTGTCTCCTGCTCTATGGGAACTATAGCTGTTTGTGAAGGCGGGAGTCTGTCTGTGCAAGTGGACGCCTCTTCTACATATAGACATACACATTTTTCACTTTTATTATGTGTATAGATAAGAAATTTAACACCAGCAAAATAATATACATTCTAAAAATAGGAGAGCCAACGGGAAAAAAGATAGATAGAAAGAAAAAGATTATTCCACCAACACACATCTAATACGTAATCTCACTAAAGTTGGTAAAAACTATAACAACAGCTTAATTACATCATTAGAGTTTGTCTTTCTTGCAATATCTATGCATTTTTCCAGCCTTCAGAAAGTCTTCATCTGGCATACTTTAGAAGCCACATTCATTTGTCCATTTGAGTCAGCTCAGCAAGTGGAACAATCCATTCTTCCATCATCGGTGCTATAGTTTTTTAAAATGAATATTTCATTGAGTCTCAACCTATTCAGCATAGTCTGTGGCAGCCACAAAAATGAAGTTTCTGGAGTATAACAACTACTTTCAAAGTAAGTACCACACAGTTAAACAGGAAATAACACTTTAAAATCAGGAACAGGTTTTTTCCCCAAATTTTGCTACATAGTTTTATATGAGTCTCTACACTGAGTATACAATGCAGATTCGAACTGCACTGTATAGCAGTGTAGATCCAGCCAAGTCAAGAGATAAAAGCGAGATATCAGTAAATGTAACAATATAGTGATTTCAGCTAGGACAGCAGTTAAAGAGTCCATGTCCGGCAAGTGTATGTTAAACCAGTAGTGCACGCTGAACCAGATTGGCCAGGACAAAGAAACAAATTCATCAGATTGAAGACAAGCCACAAAGGTTTATTACAATTCAGCTGAAAAGGATGCAAGTACAAGAAATTTGCTTCTCAGTATCATAAACATACTGAGAAATGCAAGACATCTTATACAGTTCTGACAACTATTCAGACTTCCCACTCCCTCCCCAGATTGGCTGAAAATGAGGCTGGCCAGGAGCAATGCCGGGGTTGGCTGGAGGTCCCTTCTACGTCACAGCCTACAGGCTGGGATTTCCATGACGGGAAGGCTGGCGACTGGGGATTGGTCTGTACAAAAAGCCAATCAGCTGTAGGGTGCAGTCCAAGAGGAAACAATGGTACAGATATGCTGATGAGTTTTTGATTAACTAAAATGTCTAGTTCTGTGTCAAAGGAGTAGAGCTCAAAAGATAATGGTGCTGTCAGTATAGAAAGTTAATGAATGCACATATACTAAGGCCCCTCTTCAACGGGAGCCGTCACCTGTCGTTTTATGGCAATCTCATGAATTTCACAGGGTTTTCTTAGGCATGGAATGTTCAAAAATTATTTGCCATTGTATCTCTCTGAAATATAGCTTAAAGGTATTCATTGTCAGTCTCCCAACCAAGTACTAACCAGGCCTGATGTGCTTTGTCTCCCACATTAGAGGGGATCTAATGCCTTCAAGGTACTGACATATTCTTTTATCTTTTACTGCTAAACCAATTTGTGATCTGATGGAAGTAGAGTTTGTTTCGTTCTCACTGTACTAGAGAAAAGAACATAGTTTTTCTCTCCCTTGGGTCTTTAAGCTCATACAAGTGGAATCTGTATAAAATGTTGTACAGTGGGCACTTAATATCCACTGGGGTTTGATACCAAGACCCCTATGTATACAGTGGATGCTTAAGTCCTATTATATATAGTGGCATAGTAAAATAATATCCCTTATGCAAAATGGAAAAATTAAGATTTGTTTTTTATATATATATATATATATATATATATATATATATATATATATATATATATATGTATGTATGTAGAGTCTCACTTATCCAACACTCGCTTATCCAATGTTCTGGATTATCCAACGCCTTTTAGCTTTACTGCATATTGAACTACTTTTTCTGTCAAATTTGTTGTAAAACGTGATGTTTTGGTGCTTAATTTGTAAAATCATAACCTATTTTGATGTTTAATAGGCTTTTTCTTAATCTCTCCTCATTATCCAACATATTCGCTTATCCAACGTTCTGCTGGCCCGTTTATGTTGGATAAGTGAGACTCTACTGTATATATATATAGGCTATAGATGGTTGAATTCATGGATACAGAATCTGTAGATACTGAGGACTAACTTGAGGTTTCCCTCTTCTTCCAGCAGAGCTGACCCTACTTGTCAGAAGCTTTGGTGTGTGATTGAAAGAGCAGGAAATGGTTGGTTATTTTATGTATTTTTATTGTTTACTGCTAGCTGTTTTTGGCTAGTGGATGCTCTATCTTAGATGGGTGTTGGGTAGAGTGTAGCTATGTAGAGGGGGAGCAAAATGAGACCATTGTCTCCAAAATAAAAATTCATCAGTTTAGTATGGCCTAATTTTCTGGCTGAGAATTGCAAATGGTCTTCCTAAACTGCAGATTCTGGAATTCCATAGGATGTTGTCATAGCACTTAGTGGAAAAATAGCATTATAAAGTTTGGTGTGATGGGGTTCATAGACCCAAGCTCAATATTTTATCCTGTGAACAAGCTCTTTAATTTAACTGGGCTCTCTTGGCTTGGTTCACTTTCTTAAGGCTGAAGAATACCAGATAGCCTGAATTCAGTAACATTTTGCTGAACTTCAGGAAACTGGCTGAACAACTTCACCTGATCTTTTATTTGCATTTATCTTACATGCTCTCTTCAGCTGCCCTTTAAAAGAATAGCAGCTGATCTGCTCTGGCTTCTCCTCTCCCTCTTGAAACATTTACAGATGGAACACGATATTGTCTTTGTCATAGAGAGTGAAATGCTGTAATCCAAAACATTGCAAGGCAGCTAATCTCTTTATGCAATCCAGACACACGCCCATTGTTAAAATAATCTGAAATATTGGATACAAACTAGAAGAGGCAGTCAGTGCTTGGTGGTCTGCCCCTGGTTTTTCCCTTTCTTTTTGTATTTTAAGAAACCAAGTATAAAACAGTTAAGTGCAAGTGTAGGTGTGTTTGTGTGTTCCTTCCCCAAAAGTAGCTCATGTGATCTGAGGGCGCTTCCAGACAGTGCCAAAATGTGGGACAAAGAAGTGGGTTTTTAAAATGCAGGACCTCAAAGGAAGTCCAAACACCGACCTGTCAGTTCCACTACATATTCCTTCGCTATCCTTACAGCTGTTATTTGAAGCACGTTAAGATAGAGGGCTGATGTGGGACATGGCAGAAGTTTTTAAAATTCACTTCAGAGATGCGCAGATGTGCTGATGCACATATGAGGTCCAGCGCATAATGAGCAATTTTTTATTTTAAATATTCCCTCGAATCTCTGTCTTTTCCCAATTATTAATTCAAGCTCTGCTTGACATTACAAAGTGTAAAAAACAGAATTTGAGAGAGAGTTGTATTTGCTTTCCACTTGTGCTTCCCTGAGTCACCTGTGTCTTCATTTGATAGATGATTAGAAGAAAGAAGTAAGAGGAAGCCATGAAGGACCACCATAGGAACCTGTTGTTGATCCATTATCCTCTTTTCTCCCAGTTAGCCTTTCACCATGAGCTTCCCTATGGAAACAATTGCAACGAACTGCTTGAGCTCTTAGTGTCCATTTGTGGTTTGGTTCCAGGACTCCCCATGGATACCAAAATCCGCAGATGCTCAAGTCCCATGATATACAATATTATGGTAAAATCGTGTCCCTTATATACAACAGGAAAATCAAGGTTTGCTTTTTCAAATTCTTGGAGAGGAATATTTGCAAGTCATAGATTGATGCAGAATCCATGGATATAGAACTGGCTACATTTCAGTATTGTTTATGGTATTAGATCCATATTATCGTTGTGTTATGCACATCTGGGAGGAAGTTGAATCCTGAAAGGTGTTATATATATAACTGTAATAAACAAATACATATTGCATGAGTGTTTGCTATTCTCAATTTATAGAAACCCCAAATCACTGGATTTCTTGGACAGATTCATTCAGAGGGGGGTTTGTCATTGTTTTACTCTGAGGACAGGAGAGTTGACTTGCCGAAGGTCACCCAGTAGATTTCCATAGCTGAGTGGGAATTCAAACCCTGATCTCCAGCAGCAGGCATAAAACTCAGGGAGTGTTTTCCTATCCCATCTCTCTCTCTCTTTTGTATTGTCTGTGTCTGAGACATTCCTTATGCTATTGGGTCAACGATTTCTTCAGAGAATGGCTGGGTTGATATTTAACCTGGCATTACATCATGATGAAATGGATATGGGCCAAGGGAAGGTTTGCATGTTTTCTGGAAGCAGCTTCTTTTTTTAAAAGATGTAACAAAATAGCTTCTCTTTGTCTAGTTCCTAATTACAGGCATTTATCGTTTTTAAAAATAGGCTGAAAACCTAACTGTACTTCAATAAGAAGGCATGTAAGTACATTGCTGAAGTGAACAGGTCCCAGGGCAGAAAATCATGTACTTGTTCTGACCAGTAATTTGTGGTCAGGATTTCCCTCAAATGCTTGCTGTTTTAAAATTCCAGTGAAAGCTTCACACAGAAAAATAGTCTGGTAAAATGTGTTCCCCCAGACATGAAGAGACTCATCTTGCTTACCCTGACCTATGAATGAGTATAGCTCCACTGGAGTCATTGTGCCTATATATGTTAATTTATTTCTTTAACTTGTATCCAACTGTTCTTCATACATGGGATCCAAGGAAGTTTACAACACATAATAAAATAAAGGATAGCTAAAAGCTTAACAAATAAGTTATCCAATTACAGAAAGTCCTCAAGTTGTGAACAAGATAGGAAAAGGGTTGTTGTATGTCTTTCGGGCTGTGTGGCCATGTTCCAGAAGTATTCTCTCCTGACGTTTCGTCCACATCTATGGCAGGCATCCTCAGAGGTTGTGAGGTATGGATAGGATAGGAAAAGGTACATTTTAAAGTGTATCTCCTGCCAAAAATGCACATTGTTTACTGTAGCTTTGGATAGCATAGGGAAGAGGTATTTGTTTTGTTTCTGTGCCCCTGAGCAGAAGATTTCACCTCACTTTCTGTCCCTGTGAGATTTGGATTTTGAATAGTTTGGATTGTTGTGGAAAAAAAGATTGGTGATAAAGCTTCAATAGGAACAACTTTTCCCCATGATAACTTTTTCAGGAGTGGATTTCCCTTCCTAAAGGTAGATTTCTCTCACTTTACCGCCATACCTAACTATGAGTCATTTGTAAGTTGGATGTTTGTAACTTGGGGACTGCCTGTAAAACACCACAATTTAAAATAACAATTTATAAATCACATTAAAATACATTTTCGCACAAGCAGCTAATTGCCAAATGCCTGTTCTTACTTTTTGAAAGACCTTCATTTGCTAACAGAAGAGCAGAAAGGGTTGCATCTTGTCAGCCTGGGAGCAGCCACCAAAAAGGCCCTCTCATGGATCCTCCTTAGATCGACCTATGCTTTCAGTGGGATGGCAAGAGATGTCTCTATCTGTTCATTTTGTCATTGTTCTTTTTATTTCTATATTATGATTTTTGATTTACGTTCTGTTGAACCTTGGGAGGATTTATTATAAAAGGCTGTGTATGAATTTTAAGAAAGCAGTAAATTAAATAGGTAAATAGTCTTACTTCACAGGACCATCAGTGAGTATGATATGATTTCTGTATCTGCGGGGGAATATTTACTAGACCATCCATGGATATATGAAACAGTGCATAATATTGAACCCTATCTTTTGACTGTAATTGCACTGGGAATATAGTGAAGAATCGCTCTGGAGGACCTAGAAAGACCCACAAACACTTCTGGTTTGGGGGGGGGGCATGGGGAAGTGACGCTACGGCTATTGAATCCTTTAGATAAGGCAGTCATACTGGACCTAGAATCTTTTTTTTGCTACCCATTGTGCTCTCCATCTCTGAAGTCCTTTTCTTTATGATCCCACCAGAACCTCATTTTTAAAATTATGTTTTTATAATTATGTATTAATTTGTTGTGATTGGATTGCATTTTATATTGTTGTTATTTTGTTGTATATTGCTTGGCTTGGTCCCCATGTGAGCCGCCCCGAGTCCCCTCAGGGAGATGGGGCAGGATATAAGACTAAAGTTTTGTTGTTGTTGTTGTTGTTGTTGTTGTTGTTGTTGTTGTTGTTGTTGTTGTTATTATGGTGGGGGTTGGTTCCTTTCTTTCCTTAATGTTTCTTTGATATTTTTTTCCATATACTTTCAAAATCATTATTCTTTCTTAGGCCTACAATCTTAAAACAGGACCAAAGATTCCCCCAATCCATTTTCCTCATTCTGCAGAACATTAGAATTTCATCATGTTGTACTCAGTATGTGTTGGGATTCACCATTGTTAACAGTGAGATTCATTTTTTTGACGGCCAGTTCATTTCACACAGCTATGCACACAACCTGGTGTTTTACTACTTGACAACTCAGAACTAGATGACATTGAGTTGAATGTCCTTGGATAGCATTCTGCTTTACACAATGTGAAGTGATATGGAATTCTATCTGGGATGACACATTCACTGACTTGTTGCGAGAGTCTTCAAGTGACAACAGTTTATCTGTGAACAAAACCTTAAATGTCTCATCCTGCATGGCAATGTGGCTTGTGAATCAAAGAGGGGAGACATTCTGTGCGAATAAACAAAATCCAGTGAATCTATATCTGCTGTCTTTTGCACATAAGCATTTTTGAATGACTTTTTCAATTCACAATATTGGAGATTTGTGACAGTTGGAGGTGGAGGGGTAGGATAAAGGTTAGTTGGGAATCCTGTGGTCCATGTGCAGTCTATGGTAATATCGCTGCACCCCTGGTCTAGGGCCTCGTCAACACAGCTGTATAAAATCCATATGGCAGTGTGGACTCAGATAACCCTGTTCAAAGATGATATTGTGGATTACCTGCCTTGATATTCTGGGTTATATGGCTGTGTGGAAGGGCCCTTGATGGCTCAGTGAAACAGTGCAACTCTGATACCTGGGGGACAAGTACCTGAAGTTTCCCCTACCCTCATCTGACAAAATATGTTCTCTTTAGGAATTTTCTGCACCCTCCAAACAATTTTATGGTATGCTTCTCCTGGAAATTTCCATAGAATTGTGTTAAAGAACCTAGCAAATTCCTAGAGAGGATACCTCTCTAGAAATTTTCTAGGTCCTCTAGGATGACTTCAGGTGGAAGGCATTAATTTCTTCATAAAGTAGGGTTTGCTATTATCCATGATTTCCTATTTCCACTGTACATTCAGTACATCCTGCAAACAAACCCACAATCTTCCCACACCTGTTTTATAGAATGGGGCCTTTATTCTTTTGTTTTGGAAACCTCAAAATGGACAAAGCAGGATCCAAAAGCAAGAACTCTTATGCTCAAGGAGTTACTTCCATTCAAGTGACTCTGGGACTGAAGAGCACAGACTTACCAACTTGCTGAAATCAGCTCAATAACTATTACTAGAATGGGGAGAACTTGCCTTCAGGAATGGCATTTGCTTGGTCAGATGAATTGCTGTGGCTGAACTCTCACCCTTAGTCATGCCAGATACTATTTAACTTGGTTAGTCATCTTGCTGAAATCAATGAAATCATTCTCATGTTAAAGAAGAACTTGGCACAAGGATGTGTTATTATGTGCAGGAGGTAGATATAATCTTGTTCTTGATAGTTAAGGTGATCAAAGAGGCTATAAATATTACCTTTGTCTTTGATGAAGGCCACATTTACAACTTGCTTTCCTTTCCTGGGGTTTTCACATTCACCTTATCTGCAAACATAATGGAAATCGATTGAAATGGAGGGTGGAGAAAAATGGCACACCTTGATTGTTTCCATGATTAGGCTATGGACTGGTTCACACCAACAAGGAGTGGTGCTCATGCTGAAATATCCTTGTTCTGACAGAAGGACTTCTGAATAAACCATACAGACTGTTACTAATGAAGCACAAAGTTGCAGTTATGATTGAGGAATAATTCCTCATCAAAGCAGACTTTGATGCGGAGACCTGCCCCATGAACGAACCAGGTTTCTTTTGTAGACTACAACTCCCAAGAACTTCCCAGTTATCTGGCTAGTGCTTCTGCTAACAGTAATCCCAAAACCATTTCAAGCTCCAGAAAGGACTGTAGTAGTTACTCTTCAGACATAGAATAGCTCTATCCCATTAGGTACATGGGGAAGTTTGGGGAATTCTGTGAGATATAGAGGATTTCCATCAGTGGATCTCTTCTTACACATCACCAAGAGGATAAATCTATGGACTGGACTGCCTCTTATGGGTGCCCCATGATATAATAGTACAGTATTTTTTATTATGGTTGGTTGGTTGCATACTGCAAGTCGCTTCTGGTGTGGGAGAATCAACCATCTACAAAGACGTTGCCCAGGGGATGCCCGGATGTGTTACGATCCTGCAAGGAGTCTTCTCTCATGTTCCTGAACACAGCGCTGAAACACTGCACTCTAGCACCACGAGTTACAGAGCTAATCTTAAGAATTGAGGTACAAAGTGGAATCTACAACGTGCAAGCGTGGAAAGAAGTTTTTGACTTTTTGTGTTTTTAAATGCATTATGATTGTCCCCACAGTTTGCTTCTGACAGGATGATGATGATGATGATGATGATGATGATGATGATGATTATTATTATTATGTTTATTTATAGCCTGCTTTTTCTCTCCACAAGGAGACTCAAAACTGCTTACATTAAAAGCATTTCATCATCATCATTTAATTACTTATTAATCGCCCTCCATCCAAGATGCTCTAGGCGATTTACAAGCTAAATTGTAAAGGATAAAAATACATACATACAAATATTGATAAAATTAACATAGATTAAAAGCTCTAGTAAAGAGCCAGGTCTTAAGTGCTAGGGTAAAAGGCCCTAACTCATGCATGGCTCTCATATAGGGTGGCAAGGCATTCCATAAGGCAGGGGCAGAAATAGAAAAAGCTCTGTGTCTGGTCCTTTCCAAGTGCACTTCTCTAGGACCCGGTACATAAAGTAAGTCTCGTTGGGATGGTCGTTGTGACCTCCGATGATGGGAGAAGGAGAGATGGTCCCTAAGGCACGATGGGCCCTGGCCGTAAAGAATTTTAAAGGTCAGAACTAGCATCTTATATAAACCACGGTAATCAGTTGGAAGCTAATGCAAATGCTTCAGCACTGGTGTTATATGGCATTTCAATTCAATCTAAAATCTACAAATATACAAACATTAAAACAGAAGTAAATATCAATGGTATTAAAAAAATTCAAAGTTAAAATCCACACAGTAGCAACTACAGTAGCACCCTGGCCAAAAATGCATAGTATTCAAAATCAGCAAGGATATTTTTGCATATGAAACAGAACATATCAAAGCAATGTTTTATTGGAGAAACCATAAGACACACAATATATACAATCTGTGACATCTCAATCAGAATAGTTATTTAAACATTTCCCCCAAATTTTATCCCTTTGCTATCCACTGTTGAACTCCAGCCTTTTATTTTGTCACAAGATGTTTTAGCAAAATGTGATACAGTGAAGCAGAGGTGACACATACTCTTTTGTGATCCTATTTGAGAGAAATCAACATTTCTTCCACCAGGATATTGTGTTTCCGAGCTTGGGTTTTGAGGGAAGCACACATGATTCTGTCAACATTACCACTCCTTTGGATATGGGACATTTGCATGCTTTGTATTATATTGAGATTCCCATGCAAGGGCTTCTTTTTAAAATTTGTGCATTTGCGATTTAAAACAGTGTGAACAGACACCTATAATTATACCATGGTCCCTCCCTTTGGTGGTGAGTGACTGTACTGTCTCCTAATTGCATATCGCATAATCCTATGATTACTCTTTAGTAAAGAAAACAACCCCACACAATTAAGTACATTATCTTACTTAATATCATTTCATTTCCTCTAGGTTTGGCATCTAGCCTTAAACTGGGAACTGAAATTAATCCTTGCCTTGAATTCGGTATTTCAAACTATTGCATTTTAATCATAATCAACAAGTGAAAAACAATTCTTCCTTAGACCATGGAGCTCGATGAAGGCATTTGAGACTTAAAAAAACATAGGTATCACGAAGATATTTTGCTCTTGTTGATCCACATATCTTCATAGCAAATAGGGTTATCAGGTTTCCAACATCCCTAAGGCTTAGAATCAAGAGTTAGAATTGGATAATGACATGAAGTAAACTTGATGATGTCATGAAACAAGGCCAGGTGATGTTATAATGTTTTTACAACACCTTGGAATTCATCACATGATGCAGGCAAGTCACAATTATAGCAGGACAATGACATCTTTGCCTTGGACCTATCACATGATGTCGCCACTTTCCCACCACTCTTTCATTTGGACACCTTTAAAAGGTATTTATTTTACAAAAGGAGGCGTTTAATGGATTTGTGTTTGTAAAATAAGTGTTTCCCAGGGTGTTTCTCTAGGAAACACCCAGGGCATCAAGTGGTAAGTCTAAGGCACATGTGTGAAATTCAAGGCCCAGGGGCCAAATCTGGCCCACCATGTCCTTTTATGTTGTCCTCTGGCCCCTTCTACATTGTCATATAATCCAGACTATCAAAGAAAACAATCCACATTAGCTGCTTTGAACTGGATTATATGAATCTACACTACCATATAATCCAGTTCAAAGTAGATAATCTGGATTTTATATAGCAGTGTAGAAGGGGTCTCCATATACTGGACTAGAACTCCTGTATTGCTCATCATTAGACACATTAGAACTTAGAGAGCTGTGATACAGTAATATCTGGAATGTTGCACTTTGTTCCATTTAATCAGGATTATGGGATTTGAAATTAGATACAAGGCTTGTGGATATAATGTCTAACATTAAAATAGCCTTTAACCTTTCCCCTACATCAGAGCCACAAGTGCTTGCAATTGGGTTGGGTTGCAATTCCTATTATCCCCAGTCTGCATGGCAGGTAATCAAAAGTGATGGAAGTTGTTGTTCAGTAACATCTGGGGACCCAAACTGGGCAAAAGCTAAAGAATGCTGGCCATGATGTAAAAAAAAATTATAGGTGGCTCTCTGCATCCCCAGATTCTCCATTGATGAATTCAACAGCCTTTTGAAGGCAACCATAAAGCTGATGTGGCCCTCGATGAAAATATTTTTGACACCCCTGGTCTAAGGCAAAGACTCTGTTGGCCTATTGTAGTTATGATTTGCCTATATCATGTAGAAATTGCTTAAAGATACATTGGGTTTATCTGGTTTGTGAACTGTAATATGGTTAGGACAGGGGAAATTAACTTTGGATCCCAACAAAGGAAGAACCACCTTCTTCACTTCATATATATAGCATGTAACTCTGCTTTGACTCTGCTAAATTGCCCTTCAAAGCGTCTTCCTCACCTTCCAAAAGTATCATTTTTGTGGGAGGTAGCAGAGTGATTCCCAATATTACATTCCCTTTGGGCCTCATAAACCACTTCAGAAATCAGTGAGCTAAATCCAATTGTTGGTCTGAAACATAGTGGATCTCCCTTGTGATCAATGTAATTTTCCTAAATATTGATTTACCAGCTGCATTTGATTCAACCAGTCTGTTTTAATTGGTCAACAAAAACATAGACCAGGACCAACAGGAACATCCTTGGGAGAGTAATGGGCTCTCCGATGTATCTCAATGGATTGTCATTGATGAATGCACTGGGGATGTTGAGGAGGAGGACAACACTTTACACCTACATGATTCACTTCAACAGGAACACTCTTCAGGGGACATACACACTGTCTTGCACAAAAGGGACCCTGTCAATCCTCAAAGGAAACAGGTCTTGGTAGTAGGTGACTCCCTCCTTAGAGGAACGGAAGCCATCATTTCCAGACCGGATGGGATGGCTCGAGAAACATGCTGCCTCCCGGGGGCAAAAATACACCATATCATTCAGAGGCTCAGCAGGCTCCTAAAGCCCCATCACCCTCCCCACCTTATGTTGATTCATGTAGGTACCAATGACTTTTCAAAAGATCACAAATGATTTTCGAGCTCTGGGAACAAAGCTAAAACTGTATAATGTACATGTGATCTTTTCATCCCTCCTCCCCGTTGTAGGACACGGCTCTACAAGGGCCGGAAAAATAGTACAGGTCAATAACTGGCTCAGAAAATGGTGTCAAGAGGAGCATTTTGGCTTCCTTGACCATGGTCTACTCTTCCAAGAGGATGGACTACTGGCAAGCGATGGGGTGCATCTCACACAAGTAGGAAAACATCTTTTTGCACACAGACTCACAAACCTCATCAGGCGCACTTTAAACTAGATCCACTGGGTGAGGGGAACAACAGCCTGGTGAACACTATATTACCCATGACCACAGGGAACCGCCAAAAGGCTAAACGGAGGGCTGCACAAACACAGCAAGGACCAAGTACAGAGAGCACAATAATCCCAAATAAACAGCTCAAGGGGAGGTCACAGGGGCTTACATGTCTTTACACTAATGCTCAGAGCATGGGAAATAAGCAAGACGAACTCCAACTCCTAGCACAGCACCACACATACGATGTCATAGGCATCACCGAAACCTGGTGGGATGACTCCCATTACTGGAATTTAACCATTGAGGGCTATAACCTCTTTCCCAGAAATAGAACAAAGGGGAGAGGAGGGGGAGTAGCTTTATATGTCAAAAACAGTTAAGTTGCAGAAGAAATGCAAGACTGTAATCCGGGAAACCAGCTTGAAAGCATCTGGATAAGAATCAAGGGAACCGGGACTCAAAAAGATCTTGTCGTGGGTGTCTACTACAGACCTCCGAGTCAGGATGAAGGACTTGATGAAGCCTTCTGTCAACAGCTGACCAAACAGGCACAAAGAAGAGATATAGTAGTCATGGGCGATTTCAATTATCCCGATATCTGCTGGAAAACAAACTCAGCCAAGAGTACAAAGTCCAACAAATTCCTCACTTGCCTTGCAGATAATTTTATGGTCCAGAAGGTAGAAGAGGCAACAAGGGGATCAGCAACTCTTGATCTAATCTTAATAAATGTGGAAGACCTGATCAATACAGTTGAAGTGGTTGGATCCTTAGGGGCAAGTGACCATGTGCTCCTGCAGTTTGCAATACAAAGGAATGCTGAAACTAAGACAAGTCAAACACGCATTCTGGACTTTAAGAGAGCTGACTTCCAAAAAATGAAGGAATTACTGAGCGGCATTCCATGGACGCCGATATTAAAAAACAAGGGAGTTAAGGATGGATGGGAGTTTTTCAAAAGTGAAATACTCAAGGCGCAAATGCAAACAGTGCCAACAAAGAAGAAAAATAAGACAAGTGCAAAGAAGCCAGAATGGATGTCGAAAGAACTTCTAACTGAGCTAAAGCTCAAAAGTGACATGCACAAGAAGTGGAAAAGGGGAGAAATCACCAAAGAAGAATTCAAAGTATAGCCAACACCTGTAGGGAAAAGGTTCGCAAGGCTAAAGCGCAAAATGAGCTCAGGCTTGCCAGGGACATAAAAAATAACAAAAAAGGCTTTTTTGCTTACGTTGGTAGAAAAAGGAAGAAAAAGGAGGCGATAGGGCCATTGCAAGGAGAAGATGGGGTGATGGCGACAGGGGACAGGGAAAAGGCAGAACTACTTAATGCCTTCTTTGCCTCGGTCTTCTCACAAAAAGAAAGCCATCTTCAACCTCAGCAACATGGAATGGACGAAGGATTGGGGGAAATCCAACCCCAAATAGGGAAACAAGTTGTCCAGGAAGACCTGGCCACTCTAAACGAATTCAAGTCCCCAGGGCCAGATCAGCTACATCCAAGAGTACTGAAGGAACTAGCGGAAGTTATTTCAGAACCACTGGCAATTATCTTCGAGAGTTCTTGGAGAACGGGAGAAGTCCCAGCAGATTGGAGGAGGGCGAATGTGGTCCCTATCTTCAAGAAGGGAAAAAAGAATGACCCAAACAATTACCGTCCGGTCAGCCTCACATCAATTCCAGGCAAAATTCTGGAAAAGATCATTAAGGAAGTGGTCTGCGAACACTTAGAAACAAATGCGGTCATTGCTAATAGTCAACACGGATTTACCAAAAACAAGTCATGCCAGACTAATCTGATCTCTTTTTTCGATAGAGTTACGAGTTGGGTCGATACAGGGAATGCTGTGGATGTAGTGTACCTGGATTTCAGTAAGGCCTTCGACAAAGTCCCCCACGACCTTCTGGCAAACAAACTAGTAAAATGTGGGCTAGACAAAACTACGCTTAGGTGGATCTGTAATTGGCTAAGCGAACGAACCCAAAGCATGCTCACCAATGCGTCGTCTTCATCATGGAAAGAAGTGACAAGTGGAGTGCCGCAGGGCTCTGTCCTGGGCCCGGTTCTGTTCAACATCTTTATTAACGACTTAGACGAAGGGTTAGAAGGCACGATCATCAAGTTTGCAGACGACACAAAACTGGGAGGGATAGCTAACACTCCAGAAGACAGGAGCAGAATTCAAAACGATCTTGACAGACTAGAGAGATGGGCCAAAACTAACAAAATGAAGTTCAACAGGGACAAATGCAAGATACTTCACTTCGGCAGAAAAAATGGAAATCAAAGATATAGAATGGGGGACACCTGGCTTGACAGCAGTGTGTGCGAAAAAGACCTTGGAGTCCTTGTGGACAACAAGTTAAACATGAGCCAACAATGTGATGCGGCTGCTAAAAAAGCCAATGGGATTCTGGCCTGCATCAATAGGGGAATAGCGTCTAGATCCAGGGAAGTCATGCTCCCCCTCTATTCTGCCTTGGTCAGACCACACCTGGAATACTGTGTGCAATTTTGGGCACCACAGTTGAAGGGAGATGTTGACAAGCTGGAAAGCGTCCAGAGGAGGGCGACTAAAATGATTAAGGGTCTGGAGAACAAGCCCTATGAGGAGCGGCTTAAAGAGCTTGGCATGTTTAGCCTGCAGAAGAGAAGGCTGAGAGGAGACATGATAGCCATGTACAAATACGTGAAGGAAAGTCATAGGGAGGAGGGAGCAAGCTTGTTTTCTGCTGCCCTGCAGGCTAGGACACGGAACAATAGCTTCAAACTACAGGAAAGGAGATTCCACCTGAACATCAGGAAGAACTTCCTCACTGTGAGAGCTGTTCGAAAGTGGAACTCTCTCCCCGGGGCCGTGGTGGAGGCTCCTTCTTTGGAGGCTTTTAAGCAGAGGCTGGATGGCCATCTGTCGGGGGTGTTTTGAATGCGATTTCCTGCTTCTTAGCAGGGGGTTGGACTGGATGGCCCATGTGGTCTCTTCCAACTCTACTATTCTATGATTCTATGATTCTATGAAAAAAGAATTCAGCCTAGCAAATATACAAGTTTGCCAGGTGAACTGAATGTTCTCAGATTTACCTCATCATTCTGAGAATGGATCCCATATCCTCTAACATTTGATAGATTAAAAACCAGGAAATGTTGTCAAGTAACATCAGAATGTAGTCAAGATGACAAAAGCTATTAACAAGAAAAAATACTTACGCTAGGACAGGCGGCAGAAGTCTGCTTTTTCCCCAAGCTACTGGGAAGGGCAGAATTGTGTCCCTTCTCCCACACTGAGCTAATGGCGTGCAACCTGTAATAAACAATAATGGACTTTATTTATACCCCGCCTCAACTCCCCGAAAGGACTCGGGGTGGCTTACAACATAAATAAATACAATGAATAATATATGCAAAGTAAAAGTAAACCAGATAATATAAAAACAAAACAAGCTAAAACAAAACGGGCAAATTAAACAATAGGCAGTATAAAATATTAGTTAAACACAGTGATTCCTAAAAGTTAAATAAAAGCCAAAATACCCGAGTCTAAGTACCTATGTGTTGTCGAAGGCTTTCATGGCCGGGATCACAGGGTTGTTGTATGTCTTTTGGGCTGTGTGGCCATGTTCCAGAAGTATTCTCTCCTGAAGTTTCACCCACATCTATGGCAGGCATCCTCAGAGGTTGTGAGGTATGGATAAACTAAGTAAGGAAAGGAAAGAATATATATCTGTGTAGAGTCCAGGGTGTGGCAAGAGTCCTTTGTCACTGGGAGCCAGCATTAATGTTTCAGTTAATCACCCTAATTAGCATTGGAGATGTTTTGTCCCTTGCCTGGGGGCATCCTTTGTTCAGTCAAGCCTTCATTGTGTTGGTTCCCATCTACTGTTTTGATTTTGGAGTTTTGTAATACTGGTAGCCAGATTTTGTTCATTTTCATGGTTTTTTCCTTTCTGTTGAAGTTGTCCACATGCTTGTGGATTTCAATGGCTTCTCTGTGTAGTCTGACATGATAGTTGTTGGAGTGGTCCAGCATTTCTGTGTTCTCAAATAATATGCTGTGTCCAGGTTGGTTCATCAAGTGCTCTACTATGGCTGATTTCTCTAGTTGAATTAGTCTGCAGTGCCTTTCATGTTCTTTGACTCTTGTTTGGGCGCTGCGTTTGGTGGTCCCTGTGTATACTT
Source organism: Anolis carolinensis (assembly GCF_035594765.1). Taxonomy (NCBI): domain Eukaryota; kingdom Metazoa; phylum Chordata; class Lepidosauria; order Squamata; family Anolidae; genus Anolis; species Anolis carolinensis. The sequence continues at coordinate 236,835,175 of NC_085842.1, forward strand.
GTCCACAGCTGCATGGTATCCGGTAGACTCCTGCAGAGGAGAGGGGATCCCTCTTGTCCTTCGCTGACCGTAGCATTTGTTGGATTTTCTTTGTGGGTCTGTAGATAGTTTGTAGGTTGTGCTTCTTCATCAGTTTGCCTATGCGGTCAGTGGTTCCCTTGATGTATGGTAAGAACACCTTTCCTCTGGGTGGATCTTTGTTTTGATTCTCATGGTTTGTTCTTGGCCTTGCAGCTCTTCTGATGTCTGTGGTGGAGTACAACAACTATCATGTCAGACTACACAGAGAAGCCATTGAAACCCATGCCCCCAGGCAAGAGACAAAAACCTTTTCCAATGCTAATTAGGGTGATTAACTGAAACATTAATGCTGGCTTCCCAGTGACAAAGGACTCTTGCCACACCCTGGACTCTACACAGATATATATTCTTTCCTTTCCTTACTTAGTTTATCCATACCTCACAACCTCTGAGGATGCCTGCCATAGATGTGGACAAAACGTCAGGAGAGATTACTTCTGGAACATGGCCACACAGCCCGAAAGACATACAACAACCCTCTAAGTACCTACTTTTGCACTTTGAACACAGTTTATAGCAAATGAAATAAACCACAGACAAAAGGGGGAAAGGGACAAAAACTAGGACATTCCAAAAGCAATTGAAAAAGTGGGATGATAGAGAATTATCTTGCCAAATCAAGATAGTAGGATGGTAGAGAACTCTCAGCTTGAGTCTCCCAAAAAAGGCCTGAGTCTTAGAAAATCTTGGCTTTTAAACAACCCACAAGGGACTTATACTCAGGTTTCCTTGCCCTCCCTGTACTTTCTGGGTTGTTGCTTGAGAAGGATGGTAGAAGAATGGACAATATCACAACACATATTTCTTATCCTAGATTGTACCAGGAAGACAAATGGATCTATAGATCTAGAAGAGCCATAGGTTTTATACGGCATTCCTGTGAACCGAGAGAAACAGGTTCTTTCCTTTATGTGTCTAATTAGAAACAGCCATGAAATGATTCAGAGAACAGATGATTTATCAAAGGCACCTAGTGACCAACATACAGGAGTTGTCATTGCTGCAATTGAATTATTGTTCCCCTATGTTGTTCCATGCCCCTGGCTCTGTATAACATTATGGAGTGTGAGTGAGTATTGTATTCCTGTCACTTCGTGTGACATATGGTATCAGAAAATGCTTTCCCTGAGCCACTGCTTCCATCCATTTCCTCCTGACTCAATGAAAACAAAGGAGTGTTCAGAGACACAGAGTTTTATGTTCAATACAACTCTTTCTCTCCTGTGGTTGGACGCACCTTAGCAAGGAGTGGTGAAGAACAATGAATGAATCCAAGTCCAAATGTCAGAGCAGCATTTGTGCTATAATCTGGCAAGAGAAAATTGTATTAGAGCTGCCTTTTACCTACTGCATTAACCTAGGAAAACAATAAAGTATAGCTGTCTCTTTGGAGCTTCTAGGCCTTTCTTGACATCTTCAGTAGCTCCATATCATTCAGCCTTCCCAGCTTTCTCAATAACCTGTGTTCAAGGCTGATCTAGAATCAATTTGATCAATGTGGATATATGTATCAATGTTTATAAAATGGCTCCTATAAAGGCATTTAAATGACAGGGAGCAGATTTTTAGATCCACGATACTAGGACATTTGGTAATAAATGGCAAATAGTAATTCATCTAAAGAAGAAGAATATTCCCCTTTTTTGCATATGCTTTGTTTCCTCGGCGAACCCCAGGGCAGCATCAGCGACAGGGTCAATATTCTATAATATTTTGTGTACTTCTTGACTGTGGCTTTTATCATGCATTGGAATAGTCAGTGAACCCCAGATAATCTCACACCCTCCAACTTTCCTGGTTTGGCAGAGGTAGTCTCAATTGATATTTTATTCTCCCACATTTTCAGCTGCTTTTAAAACGTTGAATTTTCTCTCTGATTTTCTCATTTTTTAATTCATCCTGGATGAATTTAGTTATTATAAATTGAGTTCAAAATGAGAAACTAGTCTGAACTCCATTAACTCAGCAATGGGGAAGATGATAGAAGGGGCAAGATTTCACCATTACCTGTAAACGCAGCAAAAGCAAAGTGATGCAGATCGAGCCACAGCTAGGACCACCTTGGAGCTATCATAGCTAGCCACAAAGGCATGGCACCAGGATGTATCGGAGTCCCAGTTTTCATTTGTGAGAAGTTGCAGGATAACTCCCTACTGGAAAAAAATCTATCTCCACTCTTCGAAAATTACCAGAACTGGTGATTTGGTGATGGATAGCATGAGCTCAGGAGTTTTGGGCTGCTCCAGGCTATGTTGATTGGATGTTCACACTACATCTGGAGTCAATATGACAGCACCTTGCTTTGTCATCATTGCAAGTACTCCCTTTCATAAACAAAATGGAAAAAAGAGCAATTATTTTTGTTGATTGTGAAAAAAAGATAAATCTTTTCTTTCTTATTCAGAAGTGAAAAATCGTGTGGTGGCTGATACTTTTTCCCGAGGGGATCTCTCTTTCTTTTTGAGGATGTGAAAATATGAAATGGTCTTCACATTTCTATTCTAGAAACTAGAACTATGTGCAATTCTACCTAAAAATAATGTGGGCCCGGCACACTCTCTTTAGATGTAAACACATGGTGTTTGTCTCCTGCTGCTGAGTTTGCATTATCAATAAGGCCCAGAATTTCTGAAGTCAAAATCTGCATTTGTAATAAGCATATTTTTAAAATCTCCAAAACCTCTGTTAGCTTTTAATAGGGGCTTCCAATGAATCATGCTTAGTCAAGGACAGCTGTCATACATTTCCTAGAAACTATGAAACTTATCTGAAATGAGATTCTAATTCTGTCCTGATTTCATACTACTTGTGTTTTTTTTAATTTTTATATTTATGGGACAGATTGATATTTATGGAAGTGCATTGTCAGGTGGTTACTCCATAATCTTTAAATAGTGCCGATGGCAATACAGTAGAGTTACTGGCCATTGTCCTATATTAGTGATTCCTGGAGCTCCCAATGCGGCCACCAGCCAGCACAGTTCAAATGGACTTTTGAAAAAGACAAGTAAAATATAATCTATATAGCACAGTGGGTACACACTCCACTGCAAAATCATTATTGACAGAAATTGTTGCCTGGGGTTGTTTCCTCAGAGAGAAGATCAACTTCAACTATGGTATGGAAAAGAATATGGAGGACAAAGTTGCAACCTTTGAGGCAGCTACAACTGTAAAATTAATGCAGTTTGACACCACTTTGCCATGGCTCAATGCTATGAAATCATGGGAGTTATATAGGTTTACAGGGTCTTTAAGCCTCCTCTGCCAAAGAGTCCCGGTGCTTCACCAAATTACAGCTCCCACAATTCCACGCAATTAGATTTCAAATACAACAAATTATAATGGCATCTCTCAGGGAATTTTACATCTTGTTTTTTAAAAAGCAGTAGTTAGACTACTGCTAATAAAGCCCTCCCTGGGTCCCCTGAACCTTAATAGCTACAGACCAGTATCTAACCTTCCTTTTGGGGCAAAGTGTTTGAGAAGGCAGTTGTCCTCCAACTCCAGGTAGTCCTGGATGACACATAGATTCATGACCTATTTGAAACCGGCTTCAGATCAGGATATGGAGTTGAGACTGCTATGGTTGACTTAGTGGATCTCTGTCTTAACACTGACGAGGGGTTTGTCACTGTTAATGTTTCTAGGGACCTCATCACAAGGTGCTTTTTGCTTGTTCTAGGACACTGTCAAGACACAACCAAGACGGGCCATCACATGGCACAGGGCTACATCTGGTGGGGCTTCATCCTGGCGCCATGCACTCTGTGTCTAGGCAACATTCTAAGAAGCAGCTCTGAGATCATGGGTCACTACCCATGTTCTCATAGACTAAAGGTGGAACCAAGCTGGGGACAGACAAGAAACAGCATGGGATGGAAAGGAGGTGATGTGGGACGCTGTCCGATGCTTTCCTCCACTGTCCCATGGATTTGCCCCACTTTCCGATATATTCCCCTTACTTATGGACCTCCGTGTGATGAGGTCCTGTATCTCTCAGTGGCATCTGATACCATCAACCATGGTATCCTTCTGGAATGCCTAGAAGGTCTGGGAATCAGAGGCACTGTGTTGCAATGGCTCTGTTCATACCTCTCAGGCAGGTTCCTGATGGTGGTACTTTGGGATACCTACTCCTTAAAAAATAAGCTGTTATGTAGCATCCCGCAAGGGGCCATTCTATTCCCAAGGCTTTTAAACATTTTATTTTTTATTTTTATAGATAATTTTTATTAAAAGTTTTCTATGTGTACATATTGGTAAGAAAAAAGTAAAAGGGGCAGATACGACAGTGTAGGGGTAGCATGGCGGTGAACATAAAGAGGGTTAAAGGGGATGGGGATATAGCTTGGGTCTCTGGGAGGGAAGGCAAGGAAAGAAAGGGAAGGAAAAGTGGAGTGGGGGAGAGAAAGTTATTGTCTTCCAATCCTCCTATTTGCAGTCAATTCCTCCTTCAGTTGCTTATTCTTTCCATAGTATGCTTCTTTTCTCTCTCTCTTTATTGGGACTATTTTTCTTATAGTTGTCTGCTTGGGTTATATTATTACCATCTTTTTAATGTATTCATATCATCATTAAATAATTGCCAGTCAACTGTCCTCTTGGGTTTTCTGTGACATCAATTGGGTCAATTTGTCCATGTCCATGATTTCCATAATTTTGATTAACTATTGTTCTTTTGTTGGTAATACTTTTGTTCTCCAATTTCTAGCATTCTTGCCACTGTTGTTAGGTAACTAAAAAGGATTTCTGTGTTTACATCTATGTCAATGTCCATATCTGTTAGTCCAAGTAAGAAATATTCTGGTTTCATTTGTATCTTGAGTTTAAGAATCTCCCTGGAGCTCCCTCCAATAGTTTTTAGCTTTTTCACTTCTGTCTTATCTGGATTCAGTTTCCATTTTTTTCTCATCATCCAGCCCATGACCTCCTCCATTAAGAGGATACACACTATTCTTAGCTCAGGCTGTTTTTGAAGACAATGGAGAAAGCCCCCGGTGGTGCAGCAGATTAAACTGCTGAGCTGCTGAGTTGCTGACTGAAAGGTCAGTGATTCGAATCCGGGGAGTGGAGTGAACTTCCATTGGTAGTCCCAGCTTCTGCCAACCTAGCAGTCTGAAAACATGCAAAATGTGAGTAGATCAATAGGTACTGCTCAGGCAGGAAGGTAATGGCGCTCCATGCAGTCATGCTGGCCACATGACCTTGAAGAGATCTATAGACAATGCCGGCTCTTTGGCTTAGAAATGGAGATGAGTACCAACTCCTAGAGTCGGACACAACTAGACTTAATGTTAGGGAAAAAACTTTACCTTTTCACTGTCCAGTCCACAACTGTGGAATGACCTGCTGGAAGAGATCTGACAGCTATATGAGCTGAGGGAATTTAAAACAGAATGAAAGACCTATCTTCAAAGCACATTTGTAGTAATTGAAGGAAGTGTGAAAGCATGTGTACTTGTTCACATCTGCATATGTTGTATCTGTGTATCTGTGTGTCCGGTGTTGAATCTGTTGCCTCCACTGTTGTGCTAGAATATGTTTATTACTGTACTTCCTCTACTTTCCTTTTCTTTCCTTACTTCACAGTCTTCTACATTACCTACCCTGTTTCCCCGAAAATAAGACATCCCCGAAAAATAAGACCTAGTAGAAGTTTTGCTGAATTGCTAAATATAAGGCCTCCCCCAAAAGTAAGACCTAGCAACGTTTTTGTTTGGAAGCATGACCAGCATCTGCGAAACAGAACACCAGAGCATGCAGGATTGGTAAATGTACATACCAGTTGTACATGGAAATTCATGATAGGGTTCAGAGTTTGTCTGGTTATGTTGGTTTGTGATGACTACTGTACAATATATAATAAATGTTCATTTTTTGTTCAACAATAAATGTGAATTCTTCTTCATGGAAAAATAAGACATCCCCTGAAAATAAGACCTAGCACATCTTTAGGAGCAAAAAATAATATAAGATACTGCCTTATTTTCGGGGAAACACGGTAGAAATCAGTTTTAGTTGATTTTCAGGTAATGTAAATTTCCAGTCTTCCGAAGCAGATTCTGTGTATATGTCGAGAATATGACTGAAAGTACCTTCTGATTGTAGGATTTCTGACTGAAAGTGTCTTCTGGTTGTAGGATTACCTAGGCCATATGCCATTTAAAGATAAAGAAAGAAGAGGAGAGAACACTGAAGCTGTCTATCATCCACTATCTCCAAAACAACGGATGAAGAAGCACCCAAGCCACTTGGTTACTCTCGCTCCAATGGATACTATTTTTGAATTCAGAATTTTAAATTTAGAAATAATAACTATAATTTAAGCATACATTAAATTATATATTATAACATGCCAATTGTATGCAATTGTATGTCTCTTTTTTGTTCTCTCTCTTGGGGTTGTATTTCCTCCTTTTTGGCAATACATTAGTGGCCACCCTATATTTTGGCATAGGCATTCACCTGGAGCTAGGAGGAGAACAGCTACAGCAATTTAACTGGTTTGTAAAAACATGAAAAAGGCAGTATCAGCAAGGCACCAAACAAGATTTTAAGCTCCTCTAACCTATCTCATACAGTTAATCGCTTTTCCTCTTCCTTCTTGGTTGTGGTTTAGGGGTCATACTTTTGCAATTTAGAGTCATTTGACCTTTTGCATCTTGAGCTGAACTCAGTTAGATTTCCAGAGATACTTTTGGGAGTGCAGCGCCTTAAACCCTGAAGCTATCTGGCACTGTCATGTTTGTTGTAAACTTGTTGGAGCTACGGTCTGATCAACAAACTTTTCCAGACTTTTTCTCATCAAATTGTTGTAATGATACTCAATGTCTATTTGTATATAAAGTGTGTGCTATTGTAATGCTGTTTATGATACAGTGGGATTTATGATACAGTTTTCACACTTGAATGATTAGTGAATGCAGCGTATTGTCACAATTCCCTTGAGGTCTGTACATTTAAAGTTGTAGATTTCATATATGTTCAAAACTCCAATTATCTTTTTCTGCACTTGGTTTGGATATCTGCCTAAGACTTCGGATGTACATTCAAATTTTAGCAAGCCAAATTGATCTCTCTGGTATAAAGTCCATTAACATTATGTGGGTTACATCATGGATTAATTTGAAGCAATGGACTTGTCTATAAATATTTACAGAAACCCTCATGGGAATAAATGGCCTCTTAAAACTCCCTATGGTGAACAGGCCTATAGCAAGAATTATGACTGCTGCTCATACTGGTGTCTATGTTTGGCTGGCTTATAAGAAAAGTGAAGAAATGTTATAATACTTGTGTGGGATGTGAAGGGGAGGGGGACAGGGAGAAAAGGGAAACGGTGTTAACATTTGCTGTTTGAGGAATGGGATATAGATTTTGGAATGATTACAGTTTCATCATAGAACTTTCAAGAAGCTTTACTGAAAATTTGAAAAGATCCAGCTGAGTATCCAGTTCAGGGTTGATCAGAACCACGTAATGCATACAAGAGCACATTGTTGTCCACAAATTAACCACTGATTTTCTCCTTTCTCTTATTTGTATGTTAAGGTAAAGGTAAAGCTTTCCCCCTGACATTTAGTCTAGTTGTGTCTGACTCTGGGAGTTGGTGCTCATCTCCATTTCGAAGCCAAAGGTCATGTGGTCAACATGACTGCATGGAGCCCTGTTACCTTCTCACTGGAGCAGTACCTATTGATCTACTCACATTGGTATGTTTTCAAACTGCTAGGTTGGCAAAAACTGGGGCTAACAGTGGGAGCTCACTCCACTCCCCGGATTAGAGCCGCCGACCTTTCAGTCAGCAAGTTCAGCAGCTCAGCGATTTAACCTGCTGTGCCACCACGGGCTCCATTTGTATGATATCTCTATCAAATTTCTCTTGTATTGAGCATCTATTATTTGTATTTGCTAAATAGGCCAAATGAGGATTTGAGTACTATGCCAAAGAGAACAATCATCTTACACCCTGAAAACATATCATTTCTGTTAGTGATTTCAGCGTAATTACAGAGCCTAGCCCTACCTATGAAGGTTGCCAAATTATATAGTTAGCTCACTGCTCTTTAAAAATGCATGGAGTATAATATGCATTTAAAGAAATTACTGGTCTTGCATAGTTCAAGTCAAGAAAGACGCTTTTGAAAACTCAGGTTTTAACTGTCCGACGTGATGGCACTTGGCCCGTATATTTTAACCCTCATCAGTCCCAGTCATGAACAAAGCAGAAGGGAGAATCCATAGCATGAGTTCTGTTGATTCATCCCAAGTAGAGGACACTCATTGAATCAGATGCTGAGTGGCAAATTATAATGGCAAACCCATTATAAACACTTTGACTGCAATCTTATCGAATCCTTGTATCTGTACTTTAGCAAGGACTTGGTATTCTTTGTTAGAGAGCTTGGATGCACTGCTATGAACCACTGTCCCAAAAGTACTTTTAGGGAGCTTCCAAACAGATCCAAAACATGGGACCTGTCTCGGTTAACTGAGGCATCCAAATGACAGCTCAGGTAAAACTGAATCAATCTGGAGAAAAATGGGATTTCCCAGTTTGCTTTGGATTAGTAAAACACCTTAAGATAAGATCTGGATCTTTCCAAGTGAGGGCCTTCTGGGGATTGATTCCTGGGATTGCTTTTGCAATCCCAAGGGTCAATCCCTACAGCGATCCCAATTCTTTGGGCTCTAAGAGACTGAAGGAGTGCGATGGCACCTTACCCTCTCCTCCCAGCCAACCCCCCCAAACTTAGTTGCACCTCTCCCCAAGAGAGCTCCTGGCACACGAAAATGATACTGCAACTCACAATTTCATAGCATTGAGCTATAGCAGTCAAACTCCATTCATTCTACAGTGTAGATGCACCTGTAGTTGTTACTCTTTCAGCTGTCATCCAAAAGGTTTTCCATCACAACCTTATAACTTTAAGAATTCATTCAGGACTTTCCCTGGTCCCCCCCCCCCCCCCCCACAATCCTCTTTTCATTCAATATTTTAGCTATTAAGACCATAAACCTGAAGGCAGGGAGTAACATGTTTTGTTTATTGAAGGGCTCTTATGTAAGCTGGTTGAACGCCTTTCCAACTGTGTACATTGGGATTTATCTATTGATCTATCTATGCATAAGTATGCAAGGCATTGTGTAGCAACAGGAAGCAGTGATACAACAATGGCCCCCAAAGAAAATAAATGCCAATGGAGTGAAAAATAATGTCTCTGGCTTTGATAACAAAAGTAGCATTTTCACCACCTCCCGAGACTCGTGAGAACAAATACACCCACTGAGAAGAATTCATATGTTTGCAAGATTTGGTGAGGTTTTTGAGAATTAAAGAGCACATGAAACAATGTGCACATCTTAAAATAGAAGCTGCTAGAATGTGAAAAATTGGGGGAAATAGCTTGCAAAAATAGGCTGTAGTCATTGGGAAGAAGAAACACATAAAATGTCCTCAAGTTTCACAAGTTCGTATGAAAAAAGGGATGAATGTACACTGTAGAATTAATGCAGTTTTACTCCACTTTAATTGCCATGAGTAAAAGTTATGCGCCCTTTCCACACAGCTGTACAAAATCCCTCATTATCTGCTTTGAACTGGGTTATATGGCAGTGTGGACTCAGATAACCCAATTCAAAGCAGATATTGTGGACTATCTGCCTTGATATTCTTGGTTTTATGGCTGTGTGGAAGGGCTCATGGAATCATGGGACTTATAGTTTGGTGGCACACCAGGCAACACACTCTTTGGAAGAGAAGGCTTGCAAAAGTACGACTCCCATGATTCCATAGCATTGAGGTATGGCAGTTAAACTTTAAAGTGCAGATGTATCCTAGGCTGGATCTACACTGCCATATAATCCTATATCTCATCCCAGATTATCTGCTTTGAATGGAGCCCCCTGTGGTGCAATGGGTCAAACCCATGTGATGGCAGGACTGCCAACCAGAAGGTCAGCGGTTCAAATCAGGGGAGCGGGGTGAGTTCCCATCTGTCAGCTCTAGCTCCCCGTGTGGGGACATGAGAGAAGCTTTCCACAAAGATGGTAAAACATTAAACATCTGGGCATCCCTGGGTAATGTCCTTGCAGGCAGCCAATTCTCTCACACCAGGAGTAACTTGCCGTTTCTCGTCGCTCCTGATACAAAAAAAATCTGTTTTGAATTGGATTATATGAGTCTACACTGCCATATCATCCAGTTCAAAGCAGATAATCTGGCATCAGAAACTGGATAATATAGCAGTGTATATGGGGCCCTAGAATGGCCTTCTTCTTACTGTCCTTTCAGCAGCATGCAAAGACGTTTTTATTCAGAGAGACTTTTAACAAAGGACTTTACGTGATATTGTTTTCAATAGGTTGTGTAACTTTTGTATATCTCTTGGATATGGTTCAACTTTAATTTGTCTTTAATGTTGAGTTTTTCTATATTTTAATTGCAATACTTTTAATATGTAAGCTTCCTTGAATTCAAATCTTGGGGGAAAGGTGGAATATAGATCAAGATGACTATGACGGTGATAATGATGACAATGATGGCCTTTGTGCCCCTGAGTTTCTACAAAATCCCTGTATAAAATCTGAGAGCTGGGGACCTTTTTCATCACCCAGCTTCATACCGTGTTTCCCCGAAAATAAGACAGTGTCTTATATTAATTTTTACTCCCAAAGATGCTCTAGGTCTTATTTTCAGGGGATGTCTTATTTTTCCATGAAGAATTGACATTTATTGTTGAACAAAAAAAAAGAAACATTTATTATATACTGTACAGTAGTTGTCATCACAAACCAGCATAACTAGACAAACTGCAAATCCTGTCAAGAATTTCTTGTTACTACCATTATTTCCATGTACAACAATCTATGGTATGTACATTTACCGATCTTGCATGCTCTGGTGTTCTGTTCGGCGGATATGCTTCCAAACAAAACCTTTGCTAGGTCTTACTTTCAGGGGAGGCCTTATATTTAGCAATTTAGCAAAACTTCGACTAGGTCTTATTTTCTGGGGATGTCTTATTTTAGGGGAAACAGGGTAGCTAGGTCTGTTCTTCCAGACATGCCAGCATACACATAGGGTTGGGAGAGTGAAGACTGGAGGGGGGTCCTGTCCCTTTAACAGTTGTAGAAAAGAGGGTTTGTGCCACCATTAAAGGTACAGGGACCCTCCTGAATTTCTACTTGGGCAGCCCTATGCCAGCATTCAATATATCAATATGCTTCCCTAGCTCCTTCGTTTTTATACCTTTCTGCATGTCATAGTCTCAGCACTGCTTGTATTGATATCAAAGAAGAATATACACCACATATTTATTATCATGATTTTACTCAGCACATACAAAGAGAGAATGTGATGTCTCAATATGGTCATACATCTTACTTGACTGACTTTGGGCAAGTTGCACTCTCTTGGCCATGAAAATTAAAGTGGTGTCAGAATCCACAATGTAGAATGAATGCAGCTTGACACCACTTTAACTGCCATGGCTCAATTCTATGGAATCATGGGAGCTGTAGTTTTGCAATTCATTTACTCTTCTCTGCCAAAGAGTGCTGGTGCCTCAGCAAACTACAACTACCATGATTCCATAGTATTGAGCCATGGCAGTTCAGGTGGTATCAAAGTCCATTAATTCTACACCCTCAGAGAAACCCATGAAATGTTTGCCTGCATCTTCCTACATGAGAAACAACGTGAAAGCACACAATACACATTATCACCAAGCTGTTTAGATGCTTGGTTTTGAATATGAACCTCAGCAATGCCTAACACACAACACAAGCATTGTGAGTTCCAAATTCTTGTCCCACTTACATTTTTGAGCCAAGAATATTTTGCATTTTTCCTGAATATTCTGCCCTGTGGCTCATAACTACTGCTTCTACACCAAATATATGAGGACGGGGGATTGTCCATATTTATTTAGGATGAGCTGTGTGGGGTCAGAATGGTAGTGAAACAATTAAATTTGCAGCCTAAGGCAAATGAGGGATATTAGGAAATGAGGTCCTTGGTGCATAGATTGACTGTAGCAATTGTATATCACAAAAGTCATGCCAACCCAAGTCATAAGGCAGGGAACACCACCTACGAACCCAAGGCACATGATCGGATTGCAAACCCACTCAAATTCCTCCAGGATCAACAGAGATGTGCTTTGTGGTATTAAACAAAATGAGCCGTGATGTTTGACTTTTTTTATTGGCATCAAGGGAAAAAATAAAAGCAAAAACAAAGTGCTCTCAAAATGAAACAAAACAAAGCAAGCTATTGGAAAAAATGTATTTGACTACAATATGAGGAGAAGCCATAGCCAGCCCATAGTGGTATGTGCAGTGTTTCCTGCCACAGCTGTGTGTGTTCAACACACATATTTTTAACAGCTGTAACAACTGCTCTAATCCTTCAGCATAAATATATGTTGGGTTTGGGGAAACTTTCTTTTTCTGAAATCTTACAAGGCACCTGCACCATTTTTAGGAAAAACTAAATAGACACACTCAATTTAGTGTTTTGGGAGTTTACAGTTAAGGCAGTATCTCAGTTGTCTCCGAGGGAAGTAGCAATGCTTGAAAGTTACTTTTTAAAAGTAATTATTTATATTTTTAGCTTACAAGGCTAAAATAAATTTGGTTGCCACTATATTTGATGAATATATAGATCTCACTTTTTAAAAGTAACTAAAAGAGTTAAGTTTTAGGCTGTATCTACACTGCCATATAATCCAGTTTCAGAATGCAGATGAAATGCAGTGTAGACTCATAATCCAATTCAATGCAGTTAATCTGCATTCTGAAACTGGATTAAATGGCAGAGTAGATCCAACCTTAGTAAGAACACTAGAATTCCACTTGTTCTTGGCCTCTTGGTCCAATATATACACCCTTCCCATCCACTTCTTTGTTTCTGCAACAGATCATGAAGCAATAGCTCAAGTACAATTTGTGAATTAAACCATATATGATATTCCTCTCCTACCAAGAGTGAGGCCATATTCTGTAACTATTTAAAAGGTGCATACTACCAAAAAAGTTACAGTTATGCCATAAAAGGAATAATGCTATCCCTCATAAATATACAACATCATGTATAGTAATTATGCTTCACTCAATGGAAAAAGGAATTAATTGAAAGGAACTAATTCCTTGCGCAGGAAAAGTTCTGTGTATACCAGAGACACAATCCTGCCCCAAACCAAAGGAAATAGGGAAGAGTTTATTGAAATGTCCACAGACACAAAGAAACAAGATGCTACTATATGTAATATCTGTACATATAATAAAAAACTACTCTTAAAATGATTGGACTTTATATGATTTTTTCTGATTTCCATATATATTCCAATTCTTTCTTCTTCAAAATGAGAAATTACAATCCTTTAATTTGTACAAATATTAAATATAACATCAGACATATCCTTCACAGAATCCCCCTTATGCAACAGATTTGGAAATAATATATTTTTTAAAGGTAAGGGACAAGTTAAATTGCTTTCAGCCCTGCCATCTTGTGGCAGTCCTATGTACTGTCCTTTATATAATATTCTATATGCATAAAGCATGTGAAAGAGGTGGACATATTTTTATTCTAGGCATACCAGAATAGATCAATAGGCTGAATATTGTTCAAGAATGCAAGCAATACTGTATGGCACTCAAATTATTTCGGGCAAATTTGTGCGGAGATCTTAGCAAAAATAGATAACGGTAGCTATACCTAAAAGGCACCAGATCCCAGCTTATTTTGGAAACTAAGCAGGGTTAGCTTTAGTTAGTTCTTGGATGGGAGAACTGAGTATCCCTTTCTTAGAAAAAAAAACCACTACGAAATCAACAGGCTATTTGAAGGCACATGCAGACAGATGTAAAACTAGAGACATGGTGTATGCTGTGTTTGTTTGGGTACGACGGCATCCATGTTTTGCATTTTGAATGTGCATGCATTTTAATTTTGTGCTTAAAGGTGCTTTCAAGTGGGGTATAAATAAATACAATACTGATAATATCACATGCTTTACCTGCTAATTGCCTGTGTGTGATTTTCTTAGGATATTCCCCCTTAGAAGCACTCCAAACAATCAGAAATCACAGAGCAACTGTGACGTCAAATTGTTACATAGTCAAATTTAACCATAAGCTCGTGCCACCGAGAGAGAACAAACACAATTTAGAATTAGAGTATTGTTTCATTATATGGTCCAATGGGTTATTTCTTAATCAAGCAGGGATCACGGATGATAAACCAAGACTATCTAAATAGTGACCACTTTTACTCTCTTTCACTATTATTAACAACAGATTATTGAAATGATGAGTATCTGTCAATAAATGTTCATAATAACCACTCTCTCATTTCATCTGCACCCCAAGAAAAGGATCAGTTTCTAGAACAAGCTAAACAGAAGAAGCATGTACAGCATTTAGTTTAAGACTCTTTCAAATGGCTGCCACCTTAACAGTCTGGAAATGCCAGATATTTTTTTCTAACAATATATATGGAATTGAAGCGAAAGGAACAAATGAAAATTCAAAGGACATGTGTTACAGGTACAAATCTTTTGAGATTTCCCTTGTGATAGATCTAGCAAAGTTTATTACACTTAATGTCCTTTATTATCAGATAGATCAGAGAGTAGCCACTAGATAAGGTGCACAAGCTATTTCACACAACTGACTGGCTTGGGGTGGGTATACTGTCGTAATCGTCTGAGTAGGTCTGATATTGTTCATTGAGAAGAGGCTGGTGAATTTCATCGTCCCTCCGTCTGGCGTGAACTATGCATGTGGCACCGGCAAATATAATTGCAACCAGGATCAAGGCTGTCACAATTGCGATAGTTATGATCTCAGTGATGTGGAGGGCCCGAGCTAGAAAGTTAAAACAACAGTTCATAGAGGGTTACAAATGTGGAAATTGTGGATGAGGGCCCTCCAGATAATTTTGTTCTGAAAATTCTGTAATCCCTTATCACATTGGCTATGATAATTGGGATGATGGTAGTTGTAGACCCAAAACACCTGAGGACTTAGTTGAGGACTATCTACAAGAGGACAACCCTAATGTAGAGATCTGGCCTACTGAATAACTTGCTTTAGAAATTGTGGATGATGCCATATTCCCATCACTGTTGATTGCAATGACTAGACCAGGAATGACAACTTCTGAATTTTGGGGTGTGTGAGAGCTGTATTAGATCCTTCCAGACTAATCCTGCCATCCAGTTGTCTCAAAAATGTTGACACCATGTACCCTGACCATTATGGATCATATCATTTCCCAAGAGTGGTATTTGTTCAGTCCATCAGTTCTTAATCTTTTCTTTTCTATGAACTACCTTTAAATATCTTTTTTTGCCACAGACCATGAAGATTTGACTCAAACTTTAAAACTTTTCTTTACCCAGGAAATGTTTCTGATTCTTCTAGGAGACAATTTGCAACTCTCCCCTTGTCTCAGTCAAAATTTGCAGTCCTGGAGGATTCCTAGGCCAGGGACACTTTGCCATGGTGGCTATTCATGCTGAACACTCATAGGTAGGTTGTTTTGGATTAGCTTCAGTGCAGGGAGAGAGAGCGCCAGTTTGGGGCAGAGGTGCATAGATGACCTGATCAGGGTTGTGAGGAACTTATCTCAAACAAGTGTGAGATGCCGGGAACTGAATAGCATAATTGTCACTGGAATGCATGGCATCCACCTAAAGTCCTACTTTCTTCTGTACCCCATTCCCCACATTACAATTGACTTGCCCCATTATCAGAATTGACTTACTGTCGCAATGAAGGTCATGAAGACCAACCTACCAACCTAGCAAGGGAGTTCTGAGGGAGTCAGAGACCTTCTTTCCTGGGAGACTCTTAAACTCCAGAAAGAGACTCAGCATTCAAATGTGGTGGTTATTTCTTAGTCATCTGTAGGCTTCAACCTTGCCTTCCTGGATATATACATTTTTTAAACTCAAGTTGCATAAGCAGAGCAAATCTGAATCAGTGCCAACTCAGATTCCCAGTGGAGTCTTAGTCCAGTTTCATCTTTTTGAATTAGCTCTAGTCTGGTTTATTGGGCATCAGGCATGTAGCTGGGGGGGGGGGGGAGCTTGAGGGGCTTCAGCCCCCCCCCCTCGAAATTCTCAGGGTTGTCTGCGAAAAGGCCTTACATTTATTATCTAAACTGATATGTTTATTCCTATCATGATCTGATCACCATGCTCAATATATCCCATATGCATAGGGGTACTGGGATAATGATACAAAAGGTTTGCTAGGGTAGACGCCCTCTCATCCAGACTCAGCCCCCCCCCCCCCCGAACCAAAATCCCAGCCCCTCCCGAATCAAAATCCTGGCTACGGGCCTGTTGGGCATAGAATCAAGACAGTTTCCTGGCCTCCTAGCCTACATTGAAATATGGCAGAGGCTGTCTTTGTCTTTTTTTTTTTGGACTTGATCTCACTGTGATTCACCTTTAGTAGCTTTCATGGCCTGCTTGGTTTATTCAGAAGCCTAGCCTCTATTCACATTTGTAGGAAACTATTTCAGTTGGGCTCAGGGGATCTTTCCCAACAAGCCTTGAATCACCAGGAGGCTATGATTTCTTGATCCCTCCAAAGAATCAGACTATCCACCTGGTTGGCATGTGTCTAGTGCAGGCATGGGCAAACTTTTGGTTTGGAGCCACATTGTGGGCTTGGCCAGGAGGGCAGGGCTGGGAGGAAGCGGGGCTGTTTGCACACTGGGCTGTGCAGGCCCATGAGAGGTAGGGCCTGGGAGGACAGGAGGGGGCAGGGCAGGGCCTGGGTCTTCCTCATGTTGTCCTCCCAGCATAAGGATGGGACTGCTTGCCCCATCCTTATACTGGGAGGAAGGTGGGACATGCAGCAACTGCTCCAATCCTCTCCCGATCCTCCTTGGGCTGTCCTCTTGGCATTATACCAGGAGGAAGGTAAGACAGGTAGCGGCTGAGAGTGCTTTGGAGGGCTCTCAGCTACCATGTACCTTCCTTGAGCTGTCCTCCCAGTATAAGGATGGGGCCACTCATTCTATCCTTATGCTGGTAGGAGGGTGAGATACGTGGTAGGTGAGAGCCCTCCAGAAGGCTCTCAGCTGCTGTGTGCCTTCCTCCCTCATCTTTTTGGCATTATGACATGTCAGGCCACCATGTCCTTATGTCAAAGGACAGGGAAAATGAGGAGGGCCTGAGGTAATCACCCAGAGGGCCACATTTGGTCCCCGGGCCTTAGTTTGCCCATGCCTACTCTAGTGGCTTTCCCCCCCCCAAGCGCCAGTGGACCATAGGTTAGGTTATTATATCTTATATATATATAGCATGTTTCCTGTTTTTTTCTTTTGTTTCTTTTTGGTTTTAAACTCAAACAAAGTAACACAGACTGAATTCCGCCTCCCTAGTATTTTCTATTACCTTTCCTTGATATATTATGGAAATAAATTTCTGATCCATTATAGAAAGGAGAATAGACCTTTGCATTTATTTAATGTATAGTACAGCTGTAAATGTTAAACTAACATTTTATCAATTTAACCTGAGAAGGAGAAAACATAATCTGTGGTTTAATGGGGAAAAAAAGGTTATATAACTTACTTGGCCATTGAACTTCATAACTGTAGCCCAGATTTTCTGGTGCTGAAACAAACATCTCATTGTTGGTCACTGGAGGCCAGAATGGCACCATGTTGTACTGTCTGTTGTGTCCAATGGGGGCATTCTCCAGAGGAAATATTGAAATATCTAAAGAAGAAAATAATTAAAGAATGTTTGTTCTGTTTCAAGAACTTAACATAGGCATCTTGTTGCCACTCTTCTCTGTAGAGAGGAGGAGGTACTTGGGATGCAAAAAACAATTTCTTATTAGTTATGGCTGAAGGCTGATATTTGTTGGGTTTAAAAAAGTTTTCAAGGATGCTCCATTGATCTAGAAACTATTTGTTCAATGTGGATATGAGTATCAACATGTATAAAATGGCTCCTGTAAGGGAATGCAAATGACATGGAACAGATTTTTAGTCCCACAATACTGGGACATTTGATAAGTAGTAAGACATTGATTCCTATAAAGAAGAAATAAATCCCCATTTCACATATGCTATTCCTCCCCAGTGTTTAGAACAAGATCTGGAACAGGTCTTACTGACTATTCTATTATTTTTGAATGCTTAGTGGCTTTTATCATACAGTCATCCATCATCCTTTGTGGAATTGTCAATGAGTTCAAGACAACTTTATACCCCCCCCCCCAAGCTCTTCCAGGTTGGAGAGACGGTCCTAGTTCATCTTCTACTGGCACACTTTTTTTTAGCTTCTTTAAAAATGTCTCAGTGTCTCTCTCTTTCTCCCACTTTCTTCTTTTGTCCTTGCTTATTTCAATTGCTGCAAACTGAAATCAAACTGCAAAAAAGTTTGTAGCAAATTCATTCAACAGGAGATAGAGAAGGAAAAGTGGTGCTTCAAATAGTATTTTTGTGTGCTCTTCTTCATTAATAGGATTCATCTTCTTGACACCTGCCCCTTTTGACACATTTCTGACTATTTATCTGGGAAATGTTGGAGGATATGCAACATCAACCCTAGTTTGTAATCATCTCATGCTTTCTGACAGCTTCTTCTTTCTGTCTGTAAGTATCCTCTATACCAGTGGTTCTCAACCTATTGGTCCCCAAGTGTTTTGGCTTACAACTCCCAGAAATCCCACCCAGTTTACCAGCTGTTAGGATTTCTGGGAGTTGGAGGCCAAAACATCTGGGGACCCACAGGTTGAGAACCACTTCTCTATATGTTAAGTAGAGGGTGTTATACCGCAGAAGTAAAATGTATGGTTCAGTCCTTATGAGAACACAATTAGTAGTTATGTTAGAATCTCAGATACTTTACATCAATGTCTTCCCCTCATTAAAAAAACCCCCTGTATTTCTGCCTTGGAGAATACTATACTGAAGAGCCCCTGTGTATCTTCTAAAGATCCTTTGTGGACTGAGGAGGATTCTAGGCCATTTGCTAAATGCACTCAGGTCACGAGAGATACTGATGATGGAGATGATTGAATAGATTAAATTTGTTCCATGTGAGCCTCAAGCAAATTCTGCCCTATTTTCATGTGACTCTGTAAGGGAAACATTGAAAGGAAACATAGTAAAGGTTTCCCCTGACGTTATGTCCAGTCATGTCTGACTCTGGGGGTTGGTGCTCATCTCCATTTCTAAGCCGAAGAGCCAGCTTTGTCCGTAGACACCTCCAAGGTCATGTGGCCGGCATGACTGCATGGAGTGCCCTTACCTTCCCACCGGAGAGGTACCTATTGATCTACTCACATTGGCATGTTTTCAAACTGCTAAGTTGGCAGAAGCTAGAGCTAACAGCGGGCGCTCACTCCGTTCCCAGGATTTGAACCTGCAGCCTTTCGGTCTGCAAGTTCAGCAGCTCAGTGCTTTAACACACTTCGCCACCGTGGGCTCCGTTTGAAAGGAAACATACTAAAGGAAAAAGGCCTATTTTTTCCTTTTGAAAGGAAAAATACTAAAGGAAAAAAGAGGTCTGCCTCCAAAGGAACACAAAGACATGGCTCTGTTTTTTTGTTATTCCTATATGCAGAGTATGGCATTGTGATGGAGTATGCTGTCTCTTCTTGAGAATCTTTAACTTCTTGATAATCTTTAACATGTGGCAGTACTATGCACTGTAGCTTCTGCTAAGCATTGAAACTGGAAAGGGAAAATTAAAACAGGGGGCCAGTTTGCCTATACACTGTAAAGTATATACTGCAGGATGTTTTTAAAACGGTTTGAGTAACCATTCAGAAATATATGGACAAATGAATATATTTATGTCCCAGTCTGAGGACAAATCAGCAGCAGAGAATTTTCCAAAGTTCACTTTAAAATAGGATGGAAATATAATTATCTCCCTTGTACAACAGTTATATCAATCCAGACACGTATTCAAATTCATCCATGCTGGACACTCATCAGGCCTGTAGCGAGGGGTGGTTTTAGGGGTTCAACCCCCCCCCCCCAAATTTTTCAGGTTATAAAAAAAATCTGGTTTACTCATGAATTTTAACTGGTTAACCAAATCCCCATGCTAAGTCTATAAGACACAAAACATTAAGAGTCCCTCCAGGCACTATCTCAAGCAGATATTGACAGGTTTGTAGCGGGGAGGGGTGTGTGCTAGGGGTTCAAACCCCCCCCCCTGAAATTTTCAAAACCCCTCCCGAATTTTTTTTCTGGCTACGGCCCTGACACTCATACATACTTTTTGTACATGAGCTAAGTTGGTACTGGAGGATAAATCGTTGCAGAAGCAAGTGGTTCTTCCCTAATAAACTTCAAAGGATACTCAGCACACTCCAAATGCAAGTTAGAAAAAATGTGTTTAAACTTGCTCTGGAGTCTATATGGCATCTTCCCTGCCCTTTTTTACTCTGCTTTTTTCCAGACCTTTATTTTGCTCTGCCTTTGCCCAGACCTACAAAGAGACTGCCTACATCCTTCTCCACCACCTGCTTTTGTCTTGTATTTGGTGGCAGAACATGTCACGAACTTACGTGGATTTGTGACAGTAACAAACAGATCTTTGCAACCTGACAGAATTGATGCTTGACCTGGGAGAAAAACCACTGCTGGGTTTTCTTTTCAAGACTACCTTCAAATGTATGCCGTGAAGCAGAAAGTACATTTTTTCTATTCTTCTGTGTGTGTTTGTGTGTAGAATTATGGATAGCCATGCCTGACCTACATTTGTGAAATTCTAAGATGGAGGGAAGACTAACTATTTTTGTAAGATGGAATGAAGAATGAAGCCACCGCTCCACATGTGATAATTTATTCCACATTAGAGGGGGAGCAATAAAATAACATTATCCCTCCGCACAGAATTCTGTCTGACAATGAAATGATACTTCATTTCCCAAATTATTGGCACTGCAGAGAAGAAGACACTGAAAATTGTTCACACCCAGAAGTCTTATTTGCTGTGTTCACATGTGCTTCATTTGTCTGCCCCTTTTCTTTGGATGCCTAAATTTTATTTCTAAATATTCTGCTCAAGTTTTGAGTCATTAAAATCCTAAAAGTTTGGGGAGTGAATGGCAATTTTATTGGGGGCAGAGAATCAGAATTCTTATTGGGGGAAATACCCACATTGTGCCCTGCCCCATAGATATACCCCCTGTTGCACATCAACAATACAAAAATGAATGCCACTTAGATCTTAAGACAGCTGTATCTTTGCAGCAAGATCAGAGTCACTTCTCTGTATAGACCAACATAGGTGCCTGGCCTATTTATCTCATGCACAGTACTGGATGAGAATTAGGTAGACACATTACAACCGATAAATAGCTTTCTCTGATTCATTGTGGAGAAATAAAGTAAACAAGAAGACCTCACCGGTATTGTGCCTCCTCAGCCATTCATCAAAAAGTGCATCAGTAAAGGTATGAAGGAGAACAAAGATAGGATCATTTGGCGAGAGATGGGTTTGCCCTCCCGTGCCATTCAAAAACAGATGGGCCAGGTTGTGAAGACTGCGTACTATGGGATCATACTTTCCAGAAGGTTGGCTGTAGCCTGCATTAAGGAATGAAGAAGAGTCACAGGTTGGAAATTAAAAATGGAAATCACACAGTATTCCCAGATGGATACAATTTCATCTGGCAGGATCCCACGCAAATTTCTTGAGTTGTTCAAGGAAATTACATGACTCCTCCCACACTATGGACTCCTAAACATATGGCTGTTATTTCCCTAGAATTGTCCATTTTGAGGATTACAAAATCTGAATAATTTGGTTAGACTTGGAGAATGAGACATGACATGCCCATTCATCCATCTGTTGTGTAAGCAAAGGGAAGTGTTGCACCCTGGTGGTAAAATGGAAAAATCTGTTTCTTAGCATTGAGCGAAGGCTTTTCCTTTTGAAGCAAAAGGGCAGTGAACATAATTGAAACCACCACATGCATTTTCTAACTGCTGACACAAATGTCAAGATGCTCCTATGCTTCCTAATGGGCCAGCTGTTTCTTCTGCTCGCCACATGTCTTTTTCTGAATGTCTGCCAACAGATGGACTTTGGAAAGGGACCTTATGCTTCAGTGGGCCTAAGAATTCTCCATTCTGATTCAACAGCACCACCAAACTAATTCAGGGAATGTGAGAATCTCAATTGTCAGCAGACCTAAAATGTTTCTTCTGGGGAGAAATGTCCATAATGTAGCATAATATAGTTCAGTGATATTTTCCTACTATATTGTATGAGCAATATACAGGCATACGTCACTAATGCAACAGGTTAGGTTCCAGACTATCCCTAAAGTGAATGTTGCCTTAAAGCAAATCATAGCCTTTTTTCACTTGTTTGTGAATAGAAAATCTTAAAAACATGTGTACATGATTATTATTCAGTGCGCAATTGCCATGACACAACACTGAGGGTTCATGAACACTGTGGAATTAAATTAGTTGGCACCACTAAGTGCCATGGCTCAATGCTATGGAATCATGAGAGTGGTAGTTGTGTAAGATGTTTAGCCTTCATTATGAATCAGTGCTGGTGCCTCTTCAAACTACAACTCCCAGGATTCCATTGCATGCAATTGTGTCATGTTGCATTACTTCAACAGTATACATGCACCCTGAGATGAAAAATACTTAGCCTGTAAATGGACTGAGCATGGGTAACAAAATGAAATTATATTATATCGCTGAAACAATCCTATATGAGTGATGAACTCTAAAATGAAGTGCCTCCAGCAATTTGCAAAAGTAGAGTGACAAAACTTTACTTATTGAATTCACAAATGTGAGGATGAAAATTTTTAAATGTTTTCTCTCCAGTGGTTGAGATTCCAAGAGTCGTTTTGTATTTTGTTTAAAACAAGCAGTATTAAACAGTTTACCCTGGGTGAAAATGCATTAGCCTGGATGTGTCATTTGGACACCCCAGGCTAATGAAAGTACTACATTGAAGGGGTCTTGAAGGCATGCAGCCACAACAAAAACTTTCTCCTTATATGGGCCTGCCAGAAATTTGAGATCCTTAGAGGATGTCCTGCTGCATGTCTGATCGCCTTCTGAAGTTAGGTTAATGCTCTGTGTAACAGGGATTTATCTGACAAAGCATTCAGTATTTGAAAGTCCTGATTGAATTATTTCAAAATTACTTGTAGGATTGTTTTTAGACATCTTTTCTGAATGTTTTAAATAACATTTAATTTGTTTTTAAATGCTTTTAAACTGT
Source organism: Anolis carolinensis (assembly GCF_035594765.1). Classification (NCBI taxonomy): domain Eukaryota; kingdom Metazoa; phylum Chordata; class Lepidosauria; order Squamata; family Anolidae; genus Anolis; species Anolis carolinensis. The sequence continues at coordinate 236,858,511 of NC_085842.1, forward strand.
GTATAATATCAATTTTTTTTAAAAAAAATTGTTCATCACTTCAAAAATTCTTGTAGGCTGGGAAGAGATGCAGAAATACTTAAACAAACAAATATTAAAGTCAGGAATACTAGAATTTTTTAAAAATGCTTTTGACAACATAACAGGGTTGTGTCTCTGTGCATGATCGATCAATATTTCAGAATGGAAAGCATTGTTTACATTACACTAGTATTTAGCCATAGAACATGTTATTTATAAAAACTGAAAAGAAATTATTTTCATTCATGTGGAAAAAATAATATGGCAAATGTTTTACATTTTTCCTGATTAATACCATACTTATGTACTCTAATCTATTCCAGTTTGGGAAGACCCAGTGAATAACATGAAGGTATGTCCTCTCCCTCTATCTGTTTCTAGACTTTGAGGATACATTCTTCATATAATTATGGGTATTTTCAGGGAAGGAGGAAGTGATTTTCTAAATGGCTTTGTGTTGCAAAAGGATGTGACCTTTCTCCAGTTCATTGCAAACTGGATGAGTAGATGAGGGTCTACCCCAGCTTTTGTCTGACAGTTACTTGCCTTCCAGCGAATTGCGAAAACTGTCTGTTGAATTTGAATAGAATGGCGGTGTATCAAACAATCCGACTTCTAAGCAAAGAGCTACATCCTGTGGCTCAGGAAGGCGCTGCACCATTGGCCGAGCAACATTTCCAGCTGGGTTTCGTCTAATTGGACCCCCTTCTGAGCCTGGCATAGGAAAAAAAAGGGAAAAATTAGAAATGTTAGATGAGTTTAGGAGATTACTGTGCTAGGCCAGTCTTGGGAGAAACAATCAATGTTCATAGTTTTTGGCTCAAACATCTTTGAATTACTCATGCATGTCTCAAGAGCACTTCAGACATTACAAGCACAGTTTCCATTCAATTTTTGATTTGCACCGTTTATTTTCTTCTTTTATGGTTGTCAGTGTAACTATTCATGGTATTGTCTAATGCTTGACTTGGGCCTTTATTATCTAATAACAGAGTTTTCAAAAGTTAAGAAAGCATTGCAACTAATGTAAAGCTGTCCCCCAAATCTATTCAGTTTTTCTTTTTCTATAAAAGAGGTCTCTTTGTGTGTGGTCACAATCTACCTCTTGGGAGTGTGTGCATTTTTGAACTGACTTTATTTATTTATTTATTTATTAAACTTATATACCGCTACTCCCAGTTTGGCTCGGAGCGGTTTACAAAAATAGATTAAAACAATACACTTGGCTTTAAAATAACAATAAAAACAATAAAAACAACAATAAAAGCAACAATAAAAACAGACATAGCCCCAAGTTTTTCACCCATTGAAAGCTTGTCGGAAGAGCAAGGTTTTGCAGGCTTTTCGAAAGGCAAGTAAGTCTCGGGTGGTTTGACTTTATTGTTGAGAGATGGGAAAGATGTTGTGTAGTTTTCAGTGCACATTACATACGTCTCTCTTTATTGCTCAGCAGCCTACACAGCTGCCCCCCCACTTTCTGATCTGCAAATGTCCCATGTGAGCAGTCACCACATGATATCACCACCCCAGGGATTTAAATGAAGCTGAAGGGGAAGCTAAAGAGGCTGTGAGAAGCTAAAGAGGTGATTGCACATTGAAAGACAGCACATGGCCACTCTTTAATTGGGCAGGTTGTAATTAAGGTAAGTTGAAGAACTGCACTCATGAAAATTTCAGCTAAATTCGATTCTCTTTTGAATGGCCTGCCTCTCAAAACAATTTTTTTCCTGTTAAATTGAATGTGAAAAGCCAAACAAAATTTCAGCACAACACTAATTGTAAGTGATGTTTGAATGGCCTTACAGAATATCCAGACAAACATAACAGATGGGAAATTTATAGTTTTCCTGCTTTGAAAAAAGTGAACTGGCAGGTAGCTATGAAGCTAAAAGCTATTGCTTGCTTGTAAGACTGGGGGCTTATCTACATAGGCACTCCTGTTGTGAACTAAGACTCATTCTGAGTTTGTCCTGTCTGTCCCCATGACATTCTGGTAACATCGTGGGGTAAACCAGGTTAATCTGATTTAAACCCATGTTAAAAACAAATTGTGGGATGCTCTGGAGTTTGCTTGAAACTCTGGAGTATTCTTGCAGCTTTGGATAAGGTCTGCTATCCCCATAGGACATCCCCCCTCCTTTTCCCAGTGTGTATCAGTGAAGGGAAATGGGGTGGATCATGCCTGTGTTGCTGCTGTCACTCCTTTCAGATAGCTCCATGTGAGCTCCTAGCTGCCACAGGTGCCATGTGCTGGCATCAGCAGAGGAACAAGGTGGGAAGATCAGCTCTCTCATGTCATGAACAGGATGGAAATCATGGATGAGTGAATGATGGTAGAAGGCTCAGCACTGGAGCTGGAGCCCAGCAGTGAGCAGTAGCTCCCTCAGCCATGCCCAGAAACAATATCTATGTAAAGAGTAACTACTCAGTCTGCTGACCAAATGCAAGCAACTTCTTCTGAGCAGGCTGACGAGGAATTAACTGTTCCTGCTTTTGTGAATTAGGAAAGGAATGGTCTCAGCTGAGAAGGTCATTGAGGCTAGCTGAAAAGAGAGCCAACAACAAGTGACACCTATGAATTTAGAATTTAAAGCACTGAAGATTGTTACTTGGTTGCTGGCTACAACATTGGCTAAAGCCAAGACCCTGGATTCTTGATTTCTCATGCTCCTGAAACCTGGACTATCCTTGGATGTTGACTTTGAACTTTGTCTCCAACTTGTATCCTGGACATTTCTGATCACTGGCTTTTGATCCTGAAACGGACATTGAATTTCTCTCTCTTGTATTCCTGTGGTTGTTTGACATCCCTGGTGACTTATTGGCTCGACCTTGGACTGTTTATGTATGCTTTGTTTGTATTTTGGGGGTCAAGGTTTTGACACTTCTTACTCCCTGGTTGAGCTAGCACTACTGCTGATGTCAGCATGGGGTACCATGATGCCCAGGAGCTCATGAAGAGCTCTGTGGCCATCTGGAAATGATGAAGACAACATGGACAGTAAGGTGATGATCCAGCAGGGCTGGTACAGTCTCAGCCTGGCAGAAGCATGTGGACTCTTGCTGCAGGTTCAGGAAGATACATGTGGCCACTTCTGAGGACAGTCTACAGTATTTCTTCTCTGAATTGGCTCTGAATTTACCATCCTGTGTTGACCCACTCTGACACCTACTGTTCTAAAAAACAGCCTTAAAAACAGGCGTATAGGTGGCAAAACTCCCAGTTCAATTTTTGCCTATGTCATGAAGTAAAAGATGTGAGGTAAATTGTCTTAAACTGCAATCCTATATCTATCTATTGGAAAAAAAAAGTCTCATGGAGTTCAGGAGGATATACTTCTGAATAGATACGCATAAGCTTGCCCCACCCGACAAGCGACTATATATTTCCAGCTTCTTCAATGAATTTTATATTTATGGGTTCAGCAATCCAGTCTGAAAATATTTTTTTGAATCTTTATTTTGCCATTTTATATAAAGGACTTCATTTTACTATACCACTGTAAATAAAGGAATTTTTAATCCATGGATTCTGGAGTGCCATGGACTTCCTCACCTCTGTTGTAGACTTTCAAGCTGCCCAATCCCATGTTGCAGTTTTAATGACTTATCACCATATACTTATGTCTGGTTTCTGATATTATTTATGTTAATGTTGCCATTAAAGGCTACTGGGTTTATGTACGTTTAGTGGGAAAATATCAAGCCTAGTAAGAATTATATTTGGTTCTGCCCACTTGTCTTTAGTTTTGTCCACATTGTTCTTCTCATTCTGTTCCCTTAGCTCTGATCAATGCTAGACTGTACCACAATGACTTTTGCCATTTTGGAGTTCATTCCCAGGCTGAAAGAGTTCCACGTTTTCTCAAAGCACTTTCAGGTTTTGCTTGAATATTCAGAATGATGGTGTGGGATTCTCAAGTCACTTTATATGTCTGGCTCTTAAAGGCATAAAGCAAGACCTGTTTGCCAAAATCCTATTTTTTCTTGCTGCAGGTACATTGGTGAGAAAACTAAATTTCCCCCTGCATTAAAACCTGGGACAGTCCACCTAATATGTGACTTGTTTACTGGAAAAAGTAAGTTGTATTATTATGGGTTAAGAAAAATATGTCATTTATTCTCTGGCAACATGAAGTAGTAGGTTTTGTATTAAAGCCAAGTGGCACCTGTAAGAGGTATTGGACTCTTTTAAAATATTAATTTTGCAGGAGACTGGGACCTTCATAACACTCCAATAATTAAGACTTACTGTTGCATATGGTTCCCAAGGTGTCATAGTCATCAACATTTTCACACAAAACACGCCACTGAGAGAAGACAGAGTTTTGGCTTAGAAGATTGGTATCAAAGTTGCTTCTAGCTCCCATGAGTTCATCTGTACAGATGTCACAAGTGTTTCTACCTGTTGCAAAGTTCCAGTAGGGAAGTGCAAAAGAAGGATCCCGGATCATATCCTGGAAAACAGAACAAAAATTAATGCTGAATTGCATTGTGCTGAAGCTGAAATTCTAAGCTTGTTAAGGCATTGTAGGTTGAGTATTCCTTATCCAAAATGCTTGGAACCATAAGGGTTTCGTATTTTGGATTCTCTCCTCTCCCCCCCCCCCCCCCCGCCAACCAGCAAAACTTTTTTGGGAATACTTGCATATACATAATGACATTTCTTGGAGATGTTCATACATACCTTACAAATATAGGCTGATGGTAATTGTATACACAATATTTCAAATAATTTTGTGCATGAAACAAAGTTTGTGTACATTGAACACACACAAAGCAAAGGCCACTTTGTATCAGCCACTCAGAAATATTTTGGGAGTATTTATGATTTCAGAATTATGGATAAGGGATACCAAACCTTTACCATCATGTTACCAGAAATACTTTCAACATCTTCCCATGTAAAGATTAAGAGTATTAGAGGGCTATAGCAGTTTGATGTTTTTTCAACTCTTATGGCACCATTCTACAAAATCCTGGGATTTGTTGTTTGTTGAAGAATGTAGTTTCAAGCAAAAAAATTTTAAGTACATTACCACACTTATAAATCCCAGGATTCCATGAAATGATAGTATAGTAGAGCCCCGCTTATCCAACTTCTGCTAATCTGACACACCATATTATCCAACGCCCTGATGCCTGGGGCCACCCTCCCTTCCTAACTCGCTCACTCACCCACTCAACAGGCCAGGCAAGTGAGCGGGGGATGGAGGATGGGCAAATGAAGGAAGGTGGCAAAGGCCCTCCCTCCCTCCCTCCCTCCCTCCCTCGTCAGGCTGGGTCCAGGTGGTGCTGGGGCATGGCCGGATGAGTGAGCAAGGGATGGAGGGCAGGCGAGTGAAGGAGGGTGGAAAAGGCCCTCCCCCACTCACTCGCTCACTCACCAGACCAGGTCCTGGTGCTGCAGTCGCTGCTGCCGGACCCGGCCTGGTGAATGAGCAAGGGAGGGAGGGTGGGCGAGCACCCACCCTGTTATCCAACAGTTTCACTTATCCAACATTCTGCCCGCCAGTTTATGTTGGATAAGTGAGACTCTACTATAATGCCATTAAAGTGTCATCAAACTGCTATAACATTGTAATCCAAAATCCATGCCCAAGGATCCTTCCACCTAAATATCCACCCTGCTCCTACCCATTCTGTATTTTCATCTAGACATTCCGGTAGTTGTATCTCTCAGCGTTATGTAGAGTGAAACCCTTCACATTTCTTAAAAGATGTTTAAGCAAATTTTCATCTGAAAATTGTGTACTGAGTTAATAATGAATAAAATGATATTTGTTAATTCATATTGGTGAATGGAGGGAACAATGGGCTAAAAGGGGGTCTGGAAGAAATGAAGGACAAGCTCCTTGCTTTGTTCAATAATATTAAATAACATTAAAACCAAGCCTACAACTCCAACCTATGGTGACTAGGCTTGTGCCATTCAACTGGAGGGTGATTTGTTTTTGGTATCGGAATTTTGTTGGGTACCCAGATCCATTTTTGGGAGCCTCCTGAATATCGGCTACTAGAAAAATCTGTTTTTGGCTAGAAAGATTCAGGAATATCCAGTCAATTGGCAGCAATGGGGAACTTATAAAGCTCCCCTTTCTGTTCCTGGGATCCTTTCCTTTCTTTCTTTCAAGGGAGCCTGGGTTTGAGGAACGTGGTTAAGGAATCACCCTTCCTGGGCCCCCTTCCTTCCTTCCTTCCTTCCTTCCTTCCTTTCTTTCTTTCTTCCTTCCTTCCTTCCTTCCTTCCTTCCTTCCTTTGGAGTCTGGGTTTGAGGAATGGGGTTAAGGAAGCATGTGCTTTCCAAATAGAATGGAAGAAGCCACACCTGGCAGCCACATGGGCCATTTCTGAAAAAAATAATATGGTGGCTGAGCCCTTGCTATTACGGCCATCTGGAGAAGCTGAAGAAGCCGAGGGAAAATGTCTAAAACTGATCAGTGCACAAGTCTAATGGTGACCCTATGAATGAGGGCCTTCCACACAGTCATATAACCCAGAATATCAAGATAATCTACAAGATTTGCTTTGAACTGGGTTATCTGAGACCACACTGCCACATAATCCAATTCAATGTAGATTTTATACTGCTGTGTGGAAGGGGCCTGAGTCAACTACAACTGATCTCGCAAACTCCATGTAATGACTTCACTGGCTGAGTCAGTCTATCCATAGCGCTATCTTCCTCTTTCTCCCCATCTTCAACTTTGCAGAGCATTATCATCTTTTCCAGTGAGTCACATGTCCAAAATATGATAGTCTCAGTTCTCCTGTCTTCTTGGGAGAGTTCAGCCTTGATCTGCTCTTGAATCTATTAATTTAACTTTATATCAGTTCACAATATTGATAGAACTTTTCTCCAGCACCACATGTCAAATGTATTTGATGGTTTTAGGTATGGAATAAGGAGATTACCTGGATATCTTTTTCCAGCTGTAGGAGGTGGTATCTATGCCAGGTGAGAAATGCTGGCCCTTCATGGGAGAAATCTATTCCCCCAAAACTGGGCAGCCCTGGGCCAAGGAATGTCTTTCTGACAGAGTAGTAATGGGACCACACAAAGTAATTATAAATTGTCACATTTTCGAATTGTGGTGTGTTGCCATCAGGACCCAGTATCTCTTCCCGCCTCCGGATAGCAATCACAATGTTGGGATGCACTGTGTTTTTGGCTTGATGAAGGACTCTTAGGAATTGATTCCTTTCCTCGTTACTCAGATCCAGAATGTTTCGTCTGACTAAAGATTAAACAAATAATACTAAGGAATAAAATGAAGTAGAAATAGACAATGCACATTTATTCATTCCCTATTATAAAAAGAACATCTGAGTCAGTAAAATCCAGGCACTGCAGAATTGAATTAGAACCCTCTTCCCACAGAATGATAGATTGTCATGAATATCATGTTTTATTCAGTTATAAAATATGTTATTTGGCCTTATATTGTAAAGACAAAAAATTCCTTTAGTAATTAGTTTGCACTGGGAAATGAAACTAACATTTTACCTGAGAATTGGAATTCTATGAATTCATTTATAGTTCATTCTAAAAGAGACTAGTAAATCTGACTGGCTCCTTAAAGTCTTTCTAGGATATATTAAGTATTTAAAAATTAGTTCACCATCTTTTTACAGAATTTTTTTACACAGACAGAAAGAACTTTTTTCATGTCAAAAATTATTTAGTGCATGTAAATTAATGAATAATTTTGTTTGGTTGTTCACAGTCTTTTGCTTTCTTCTTTCAATAAACATATGTTACACACATATTTCTTAGCATTATTTTTGCAAGCTATTTTCCACCAATATCTAGCACAGGCATTTCATGTGTATATTCTTTCATTTACATACTTTTGTAGAGTTTTGAGTTGTGAATTAAATTGAAAAATTCTGAAAAGTTCAGATTTTTATGTGATATATTTTTTGAAACTCTCTCTCTCTCTCTCTCTCTGAATAAGACTATTATGTATAGGAAAAGCTTTATACAGGCAGTCCCTGAGTTACAAACATCTAACTTACATCCGACTCCTCATTAAGAAATAGGGTGAGACAACAGGCAGTGAGAGAAATCTACTCTTAGAAGCAAAATTCACTTCTGAAAGAGTTCTCATGGGGAAAATATGTCTCTGCTGAATTTTTACTTGTTTCCACAACAAGCCACATTTTTCAAAATCCAATTATCACAGGGACAGAAAGTGGATGAAATATTCTGAACAGGGGCACAGACAGCAAAACAAACACTACAGTGGTGTTGACTCTTCCTTATGCTATCCAAAGCATGAATGCATGCATGCATAGATAGATGATAGATAGAAAGATATATAGGTAGGTAGGTAGGTAGATAGATATGGATGGGGCTGGAGCCACACTTCAAAAATGTACCTGTTCCAACTTACTTACACATTCAACTTAAGAAGAAACCTACAAAACCTATCTTGTTTGTAACTTGGGGGCTGTCTGTATACTGGATTCCACATATAGGGTGAAAGTAGGAAGATATGTTTAAATAAAAATTCATATGGACTGAATATCTTATATATCTGCAGTCTATAGTAATATAAGTAGTAATATCAATCATTGTGTTCTTTCTATTGATGGTTAGCTAATATGTGTATGATTATCTCATCCCTTCAAATCTGAAAAGCCTGACATTTCAATCCTGCCCATACAACACTGAAAATGTATTTACACTGTGTAATTAATGCAGTTTAACTGCTGTGGCTCAATGTTATAGAATCATTAAAATTGTGGTTTGGCCCTGGTCAAACGAACGCTCTTTGGAAAAGAAGGCTAAAGATCTTGTAAATAACTCCCACATTTCCATAGCATTGAGGCATGTCAGTTAAAGGAGTATCAAACTGTATTAATTAACAAGGTTTCCATGCTGAGCAAGAATTTGAACTCTGTTCTCCACAGTTGTAGTCCAACACCATCATGCCACGTTGGCTAAACAGACAGTCCTTTAAAAATAGTGTAAAACTTCCTGCAAAGTGGATTCCAAATCACACGTTTTTGAACAAGAGCTGGCGTTTGCCACTCAGCCCCAAATTTGACTGAAAATGTGGACATCTGCCTAAATGTGAATATCGTGTCTGGTCAAAAGCAGTTCATAAACATGCATTTAAGAGTAAACAAATTACAAAAATATGAAGTGCTTGTTCAGGAGGTACTCAAATCAATTGAAAGTTTGAATCTCAAACTTTTGGATGTGTGTCATTGAATATTGCACAAAGTCTGGTGATTCTGTAATAAAACATTCATATTTTTACAGCATAAAGTGCAGGCATGTTAAATTACTGTATAGATTTATCCCAAATATTATGTTTTTCTTTCTGATGAAGCAACTAAGAATGCTGTGAAAACATATAGCTGCAGATCTACCCATCTCAAATGTATTGTGTTGATTGGCTTAGTCCAAAGCTTTCAAAACTTTGTGTCGCAACATGTTAGTGTATGGGCTGCAGGGTATAGGTGTGTTACACTAACTTAATGAGATATGACAAAAAATCTTGGAAATGTATGTTAGTCTCTTACAAATAATATATTTTAAAAATATGAAAGATTTCTATAATATACGTTGTGTCATCATACATTTCTTTGCTACAATTTATTTGACTATCCTAAGGCATTGATTTACCTCTTGTTTGCGAGTAAAACTGAATAACTGTGGATATGATAATTTAACTTACCTGTCTGAGTCTGCTGATCACATGCAGGTCCACTCCAACCAGGACGGCAGGACCCACAATTATATCCTGAAAAATTTCTGTTGCATTGACAGGTTCGATTGAAAAAGCGCAGAGGCCACTGCTCTCGGTCATCTTGACCATCATGCATGTACTGTGGTCCATGGGGCCGACTGTCTGCCATCACTTGGACACATTGACCCCTTCCAATAGATGATCCACAACGGTCTGAACCGGGTATCACCACGGGAGACAGATCTGGGCAACATTCACCGCTTGTCAGAGCCGCAACTGTAGCACACTGCCGGGGGAACTGAGCATGAATTTCTTGAAAAAAGGTGAGGAGTAGTAATATGGATAGGTGCATAATAACACTCTGGATTCAGCAAAAATGAGAATTCTAATCTTGTGTCCCTTCTTTTGAATCAGTATCCAGAGAATGCTCTTGTTTTCTTTGTAGAGGATGCAAATTCTAAAATGGAAGAAGAAAAGAGAAGCACATTATAATGCCACAAAATATCCACCCAAAACATTTTCTTCACTGATTTTTATTTGTTTCAGATTTTTAAAATCCATTTAATGCAATTATAGTTCGAATTGTTGTTTACAAGTTACAAGTTGGTCCTTTATCCAAAATACTTGGGACTAGAGTGTTCTGTATTTCAGATTTTTTTTTTGGATATTGGAATACTTGCATATAAATAATTAGCTATCTTGAAAATTGCCCTCCCTATATATACACCGAACCAAGTCAAGATGTGTAGCATTCAAAGCCAGGCAAGATATTTTGTCACATAAGATAGAAAACTGACACAAGTACCATTTCCCTGCACTAGTAGTAAAAATGCAAGTTATGTAGCTCTTATCCAAAATGCTCGAGACCAGATGTGTTTTCAGATCTTTTTCAATATTTTTTATTATGCATGCATATGCAAAGACTGATTTAGAATATCGGTCTTTGCATATGCATGCATAATAAACTATTTTGGAGACATGACCCCAGTCTAAACATGAAATGCATTTATGTTTCATATACATATCACACACATAGTCTGAAGGTAAATTTATACTCAATATTTATAACAATTTGTTCATGAAATAAAATTTGCATACAGTGAACCATTAGAAAGAAAAAGTGTGAGTAAATCAGCTAGCCATGTGAACAATTTGGATTTTGAAGTATTTCATATTTTGAAAATTTGGGTAAGGGAAGTTCCACCTTTATCAGCATAATCAGCAGCAACTGCAACGATCAGAGTGTCAGCAACACTGAATCCACAACAACAAATCCAGTCTCAGTGGACATGCAAACTAGTATATAGGACCTGAGCCAAATGGAAAATACAAACACACTGACTGAAGGTACAACAGAATCATTAAATTAAATTGCATAATGAAAGCACTTTACTCTGAAAAGACAGTGAATCAGAGATCTCAGTAATTCTCAGTCCAGGTATTTTCATCAGCAGTCCTGCTATTTTCACAATAAAAACTATCACAACTACATCTATATAGTTTTTCATGACCAACAAAATGTTCCATTAACCTGAATTAATTCAGTGATCCTGGCCGGCATATCGTGACATATCCTCCTTTTAGTATATTTATTCCAAAATTACCATTAATCTCCACACAGAAAAATATCTAAATCCTTCACAGCATGTGCACACAGTTTATGATTCACAATTTCTATTGAAACTAAACATTTCTAATACATACTTTAAAGAAAGATTTCCATATTGTACCTTTTAGTGCATTGAAGCGTTCCTGAGTGCTTCTTGTCGGACTGATATTTTCATACCCGTTTTTTTTTAAGTAGCTCCAACACTGAATCAAACAGTGCTAGTTTGTTTTGGATTTCTGTCTGCTTTGTAATCTGGGCCTGGCCAACAATTTGGTTTGGCGTGACCCTCTCTCTTTCTCTCTCCTCCTAATCCCTTTCTACTTCAATGCATTCCCCCCGGATAAGTACTTCGGCAGCACATGATTCTTTTCATGCTGATCTCCTTGTGATTTTACAAGTTTTAAAAAGGTCAGAGGAAAGTAATTGCAGTGTAAAACAGAGAACCCCAAAGAAAAGGGGTTTTTTATTCTTCTTTACACAAAGGAAGGGCACAAGGAGATGTGGGCATCATGGGGAATGGGTGGGATGAAGTAAAGATGCATCCCCATAGAACAGGGAAACATTATTAAGGAACAAAGGGCTTCAATTTCACACGAGGAATAGCATATGAATGTCAGCTTCATTGTGCCAGTGCCACAGCTGACTCCTCTACATGAGATTAGTACGTTGTAAATGGTTTCAGTTTAATGATTTTTCAAGCACTTTAGCCAATGTCTCATAAAGAATGGCTACCATATTATAGGCATGTATTAATGCCACGTGCAAAAGAGCCTTTGATATATATCTGGGAAACTTAGGTTGTGGCTGTCGAAGTGTTAATAAGCTGTTGCTTCCATTATTCCTTGTGATTAGCTATGCCAGCAAGCAATGACCATATTTACAGTCCATCAACGTCTGAGTACTTAGAATACGTCTAAAATATGGTTAGAGCTGATTGCAAGATCTATGCTATGGAGACTGGTGGTAGTAAAAGAATTATATTTCTTTGCCACCATTGCTTCTTCAGTAGCCAGAGTCCTTTTACACAGTAACCCACTGCTTCTTGCAATCTCACATGAGGAAATTTCAGCATCCTAGGATGCTTTTGCCCCAGTTGAGCCATGGAAACCCACACCACCCATCACATGCCATAGCCTCACTTTTGTCAGGGAAGCAGCATTCTATGATGCTATGCTATGCCACCAACAGAGGAGTCTTCCCATCTTCCATGAGGAACAACGGGGCTACCACAGGGTGCCAGAATTGCCCCACTGTCCGCCCGATTTGTGCAGAGGCTGGCACATCAGCACAAGGGACCTCATCAATGTGATGAAGTCTCTAAATTGTGGATCCTGATCCCAAATGGGATCCCCATAGCTCAATGTTGGGATCACAAAAAAAATGTTAGCAACAATGCATAGTGTTTACACTGGACTCTGCAGAAAATACTTCAGCTGTACTTCAAAAATGTTTGATTTTATACCTATTGTATATACTTGTATACCCGGGGTCACGTAAAAATTTCTTAGGTGGATAGGGGTTGTGAGTGAGAAAAGTTTAAGAAATCCTTCTCCAGCCCACACAAAGAAAACAAAGACAACTTGATAGTCCACTGTGAAGATTTCACAGCCAAAATCTTCTGGATCTGCTTTAACATAGATGCTGTAGTTGAGACCAGTGAGCGAGTGTATAAGTTGATCTCATGTATAAAACAAGGGTAGGTTTTTGGGCCAAAATTATGAATTTTGAAATGACCTATGGATAAGCTGAAAGTCATTCCACATTCCCCTGACTGTCACTACCACTATTTTCCAACCCAGGCATTCAAAATATCTTTTGCTACCCTACTCAAAAGTTATCAAAAAGGAACTATCCCCTTCTTTGAATAGAGTGGTGAAAGGTAAGAGAGTAGTCTTTCCTGGGAGAACCTAAAAGAACCCCCAACACTCAACACTGTCAACACTCCTTTGAGGGAAGCGCCAAAGAGCCACTGCCGCCATTTTCCCACCCAAGCACTCAAAAATGCTGGAAATGCCAAAATGGTGGAGGAATTAGATTGGATCTTGTAGATTCTCATAGGAATAAGCCCTCACCTTTTGTCTTTTAATGTGATGATTTTTAATAGTTTTCAGACCCTTGTTGTTAAGTTTTAATTCTTTTTCTGAGCCTGCCTTTGCCTTTAGGAGAAATGTGTTGTATAAGTAAACAAACAAATATTCTGCAAACTGTTGTCTTTTATATTTCTGCTTTTTAAATAAGGGTCCCAACTCCAAGTGGGTTCCCCTTAGCTCAATGTTGGTGTCCTAATTTTTTTTTTCAGAATGTCATCTAGTGGCTGTTTCAGACATATAGGCAATGTAGTGTTTACAGTGGACTCTGTAGAAGATGCTTCAGCTGTACTTCATAAAAAGGAAAATCTGCATGTTTAACAAAGCTTACAAATGCTGATTTGTTTTCAGTAAAAGCTTGGTTTTATATCTATTTAATATATCTGTGTATTTGTTCCGTCCCCCAGGACGATGGTTTGCCTTACCTATTGGTCGTTTGTTTGTTTTCCCTCCTTTGCATCTTGTTTCAGCCTCTGGCTGCAAAGCCCAGGAAAAGTGGCTTGGAATCTGCAAAAGCTGGCTGCAGTTTTCTTTGCAGTGATTGGTCAAAGAGTGCAACATCTTAGGACCGCCCTTTTTACCAGGGTCTAGTCTCCATTTTGGAGCTTCATTCTGGCTATAGTTTTCCAACGTGCTGGAGCTGTGCAAGGCTAACTGGGACAAATCATCCTCAAAACCAGGCCAATCTAAGCCTATCCAAATTAGATAAGTATTGAATTATATTGATCTGGAATAGGAAATCTAGTTAGAGGAGCAGAGTTATTCCATCGCTTCTAGAACTAATCTTTGCTGTAAAGATAGGGAAGGAAAGAGTTTCTCCTTCTAATATAGGCAGCGTGATTAGGGTATAGTGGTTTTATAATCACTTTTGCCTTCTGGAACCAGGGATAATTCTGTGACTAAAACCTATAGAAATTTGTTTCATTTTCTGCAACTTTAAGATCTGTGCCAGGTTTACAACCTTGTATGAATAAACATCCTTTTTTGAAGTTATCCAGACTCAGTCGTTCAATATCTATAGGACAGCTTATAGGGATTTGCAGTTCGCCCGGATAAAGGACAGCACGTTTCAGTTTTATAGCTTTTTATTGTCCGGCGGACGGCACAGTTTTGAGGACGATCAGCGGTTTTTCCGCTTCAGCTAGCTTGCACGGCTTTATAGTTTTTTATAGTTTAGGAAGTTTTAGTATAGGCTGCGGCTTTTCCGCCTGAGCTCAGTCTGCATACCTAAAGACTCTACCAGCGTCTGAGGCAGTGGAGCCCGCTCTCAGACCTGAAGGAGTCAAATAGTGGGGCTCTATTTCCTTGCTATTTGGCTCGCGTGTGCGCACGTAGCCCAGTGGCTTTCTGGGTTTGCACAGGCTGTGCAGTTCCCAGCAACGTCCAGGGCTCCCTCGGCGGTAGACCTCGAGCCGCGGAGCACCAGCGACAGTTCTTTGGCTGGCTCTGAGGCGTGGAGCCCACCAGAACCAGGCTAGAACCTGGACAGGCCTGGCAACGCTGCTGCGAGTTCGGCCGGAGCACTCAACCGGCTTTGACAGCCTCTTCATCAGGAGTTCGGCCGGAGCACTCGGCCGGCTTTGACCTGCCTCATCGTCCTGCGGTGGTGACCTGCCTCATCATCCTGCGGTGGTGACCTGCCTCATCGTCCTGCGGTGGTGACCTGCCTCATCGTCCTGCGGTGGTGACCTGCCTCATTGTCCTGCGGTGGTGACCTGCTTCATCGACCTGCGGTGGTGACCTCCCTTCACAGCGGGGAGGAGGCGTCTCTTCTCTCCTCCTTTCCAAAGCCAGCCTCGGTGCTCCTTCGGCGGCAGGCCTCGAGCCGCAGAGCACGAGGTGCTTGAAAATTTGGCGAAGTCGCCATTTTGGCAGTTTACGTCACTCGGGCAAGGGAGGTATCAAGTGGCAAGTTGCTGTCAGTTGACATTTTGCAGCTTGCCCACCAAAGTCTGGCGCCAAAGGTCACAATCTTTGTAAAGTATAGTTACTTAGTGATATATATTGCTATGGTTAAGTGCTGTGAATTGTATTATATATTGAATTTGCTTTTATTGTAAATTTACTTGCAGGTATATTGCATTTGCCTTTGTTGTAAATTTACTTGCTATTAAGAATACATAATGTCTATGCAATTCCAAGATGATACAGATGGTATACCTCCTTCTGAGGCTGAAGGTAGGAATGAAAGGCCCCAAAGGATAAAGCACCCTTCAGCCAAGATGCTAGCCCATCTAATAGATGAAAAGGAGCTCCTCCATGTGAGGTTAGGTTCGGCATGGGAGCGAATTGTAACATTAATGGACAGAATAGAGAGCTTGGGTATCACAAGGGTGCCAGCCATATTACAGACAGACCTCGAAGAAGCCTTCGGTCTTTGGAGGGGTTTAGTGTCTAAGATAGTCCAGGTCCTCGAGCGCATTAACGCCAAGGATTCAGAGTTAGAAATAGGGAGTGTTTTAGCTGACACTAATGAGAAAGAAAATAGGGTGAGGGCAATCCTAGCTTCCTTATGCAGCCATGAGACCAATCTTTTAAAATCACCTGCTGTGGCACTTAGTCTTAAGTCCAACCGCTCTAGCCAGGTATCTAAACTAAGGGAGCGTGCATCGTCTAAACACAGCCACTCTAGCAAGTCTTCTGCTGCTGGGAGTGCCATCTCTTCCCTAGCTGCCTTGCACATTAAGGAGGCTGCACGTCTGGAGCTAAAGAGCAAGGTAGCGGGGGCGGAGGCTGATGCTAAGGCAGCTGATCTCACCCTTCCCTTTAAAGAAGAAGAGCAACGACTGCAAATAGAACAGGCCCGTAGACAAAGCGAAATGCAAATGGAACAGGCCCGTAGACAAAGCGAAATGCAAATGGAACAGGCCCAAAGACAAAGCGAAATGCAAATAGAACAGGCCCGTAGACAAAGCGAAATGCAAATAGAACAGGCTCGTATAGAGATGCTTAGAATAAAGATGGATGCCGCAGCCAAAAGGGTAAGGGCTGAGACTTTGGCCAAGGCCCTAATTGAGCCACTCACAGAAGAAAATGTAAGCCAGTTACCAATACAGGACCCTTCTGCCAAAGTGTTTGCGCACCTTGGCAGCATGTACAGCCAGTTTTCGGATGAGGAACAGGGAGACTTCTCTCCTTACCCAGAGCAGGGCCCCAAAGTCACTTTTGAGTTTCCTGCAGAGCAGAGCGTCATAGCGGGGAGCTCACCCTTGCCCGAGCTACCTGTGCCTCCTGCTAAATCCCTAGGTCAGTCAATCAGGGCCTCAAGGCCAAGTGCTAGTTGGCCCTTACAGACAGCTGCACAGGGAGCCACCGATTCGTCAGTGGTCGATGTCATCCCTCCAAGAGGCCAAAGGTTGACGCAAGGTACACGGTGGGAGTCCACTCCACAACAGCAAACTCCTCAATTGTTCCCTTCGACGCCGGAGTCCCAGCTTGTCTCCATCATCAGAAGTCCCAGAAGAGATCTTAAGGACAAGGGTGTCGAAAAGTTTTCGGACAAGCCTGAGGAATTTCTTCTCTGGAAGGCCACCTTCCAGAGAGCAATCAGAGACTTAAAGTTATTGCCTGAGGAAGAACTGACTCTTCTGGCTGCATGGTTGGGCCCAGCCTCATCCTCACAAGTTAAGAAGATCTACGCAGCCCACGTAGCCGATCCCGACAAAGCCCTGGAAAAGGCCTGGGCCAGGTTGCAGCAGAGGTATGGGGCCAGCACAGAGATTGAAGCATCTCTTATGGACAAGCTCCAAAGGTTCCCAGCTTTGAAACTCAAAGACTTCAAACTCTTGTGGGACCTCAGCGATCTCCTTGCGGAATTAGAGTCGGCCAAGGAGAATCCAGAACTGCCCGGTTTGAAGTGCCTCGATCAGCACCTGTCCCAGAGGCAGATCTTGACCAAGCTGCCCTTCACTTTGCAAGAACGCTGGGGACAGGAGGTCTTCAACTACAAGGAGGCCCACTCCCAGGCATACCCTCCATTTTCTCATTTGGTCCAGTTCATCACCAGGGCAGCCAGAGAAAGGAATGATCCACAGACGGGCCTCCCCACCTTATACCAAGGGACCCAGCCAGAGAAGGCACCTGAAGTGGACAAGAAACCACCTAGAGAGGCCAATAGACCTGTCAGCGTAAAGGCAGTCGAAACTCAACTCAAGACTGACGAACCCAGGTCGGAGGTAAAAGAGTTGCTTTGCCCTATTCACCAAAAGCCTCACAGCTTGGCCAACTGCAGGGAGTTTAGTAGAAAGACATACAAAGAAAGGCAACAGCTAGTTCAAAAGCAGGGAATCTGCTTTAGATGCTGTGGAGCAACTCCACACTTTGCATCCAACTGCAAAGAAAACATCAAGTGTGAGAAATGCAACAGCCTCAAGCATTGCACCGCAATGCACAACTCCAATATCATCTCCCACCCCAAAGAGAACGCTTCACCAAAAGAAAAGTCAGCAGTCGAAGACACCGACAAGCCAGCCGCACCAGAGATGCAGGTGGAAGTTTCAGCAGTCACCTGTACAGAGCTGTGTTCTGACTCGCACCAGTACAGAGTTTGTCATCCTATCTGCCTAGCGGATGTATATCCAGCCAAGAGCCCTTGGCTTAGAAAGAGACTCTATGTGGCCCTGGATTCACAGAGCGACGCCTCCCTGGCTACTCCAGAGTTCTTCCGCATGTTTGACCTTAAAACCAAGATGGTCGACTACACTATGACTACGTGTGCAGGAAAAAAGAAGTTGCAGGGTCGCATAGCATCTGGCTTTGTTGTCTCCTCTTGCGACCAGAAGAGACAGTTCAAGTTGCCAGACCTGATTGAGTGTTCCTCCATCCCTCGGAACAAAAAACAAATTGTAACTAGAGAAGTTGTGGAGGCTCATCCACATTTGCGACGGTTAAAGAATGCTATACCAGCCTTTCGGCCAGATGTGGACATTGCCCTTTTGCTTGGCTTGGACTGCCCGAGCTTGTTCTGTGTGAACGACCAAGTTAAAGGACCTCCAGGTGCACCTATCGCACAACAATTGCCATTAGGCTGGACAGTCATAGGCCCAGTGTGCATAAACAAGATGCACCCACCATCGTCGTTGGACTCCAATCAAGCACAGGTGCTTAAAGGTGGACGTCCTACACTTGTGCGCAGTTGCCTAAGTCATATCTCGGTCTACTGCCAAGCAATAACTCCAGAGTATTCCTCCATCTTCAAAGTCTCTGAGAGAGACGAAGCCACAGCGCTCTCGAAAGATAAGCAAAGGTTTTCGGACATTATGAATGCTCAAGTCTCACGAAGTGCAGAGGTGAAAGCCTGCAAATCAACCACAGAAATCAAGATGGGCCAAAGATCTTGCCTGGAACCACACCGTTTTGAACGTTTTTCGGAGTGGCACAGTCTTCTTAGAGCAGTTGCTAGGCTTATACATCGCTTAGTCTGCAAAGATAGTCAGCCTTTGCAAGTTCAGGACATGTTGAAGGCTAAGGGAGTAATATTCAGGTCAGTTCAGAGGCATGAGTTTAGTCTAGAAATAGCCAGGTTAGAACAAGGGCTTGACACCCCCAGTCGGAGTTTCTTGCGTGAGTTAAACCCATTTCTAGGCAAGGAGGGTATTTTGAGAGTTGGAGGAAGGTTAGCCAAAGCTAAACTCAAGGCGTGCATAAAAAACCCCATCATCATACCCCCTAATAGTCACACTGCATTGCTGCTCGTTCGGCATCACCATGAAAGGATCCATCATCAGGGTAGAACTCTGACTGAGGCGACCCTTAGAAATGAAGGCCTGTGGGTGGTAAATGCTAAAAGTTTGGTCAGCAGTGTTATTTTTAAGTGTGTCAAATGTCGGCGACTCAGACGTAACTGTCAAAGTCAGTTAATGGCAGAACTACCTCAGGATAGGACTTTGACAGACCCACCCCTTTCCCATGTGGGAATCGATGTGTTTGGTCCTTGGGAGGTTGTCACTAGGAAAACCAGGGGTGGTGTTGTAAATAACAAAAGATGTGCGGTTTTGTTTACTTGTTTGTCAGTACGAGCTGTCCATATAGAGGTTGCAGAGGGAATGGACACTTCATCATTCATAAACGCATTGAAAAGGTTCATAGCCCTCAGTGGGCCAATTAAGTCAATTCGATCGGACTGTGGCACCAATTTTGCATGTGCAGACCTTAGCCAACCACTTCTGGAAGAGGTGGAAGGCCGAATACTTAAGCCAGCTTCCAACCAGAAGACTCTGGCAAACCCCAGAGGACAATTTCAAGGTGGGAAACCTTGTGTTGCTAAAGGACAAAGACTTGCCCCGCTATGCCTGGCCTATGGGCATTATACTAAAGACCTTTCCTTGCCCTGACGGTAAGGTTAGAAAAGTTCAGGTAAAGACTCATAGTAAGGACAAAATGTCTGTCCTGGACAGACCAACCAGCAATTTCGTGTTGCCTGTCCAAAGTGTGTAAGTTTTATACTGTTTTATTGTTGTGTATACAAAGGTGTTTGTATGTTTTTGATTGGTAAATTCCCACATCCTGGGAATTTAGCGGGGAGTGTTCCGTCCCCCAGGACGATGGTTTGCCTTACCTATTGGTCGTTTGTTTGTTTTCCCTCCTTTGCATCTTGTTTCAGCCTCTGGCTGCAAAGCCCAGGAAAAGTGGCTTGGAATCTGCAATAGCTGGCTGCAGTTTTCTTTGCAGTGATTGGTCAAAGAGTGCAACATCTTAGGACCGCCCTTTTTACCAGGGTCTAGTCTCCATTTTGGAGCTTCATTCTGGCTATAGTTTTCCAACGTGCTGGAGCTGTGCAAGGCTAACTGGGACAAATCATCCTCAAAACCAGGCCAATCTAAGCCTATCCAAATTAGATAAGTATTGAATTATATTGATCTGGAATAGGAAATCTAGTTAGAGGAGCAGAGTTATTCCATCGCTTCTAGAACTAATCTTTGCTGTAAAGATAGGGAAGGAAAGAGTTTCTCCTTCTAATATAGGCAGCGTGATTAGGGTATAGTGGTTTTATAATCACTTTTGCCTTCTGGAACCAGGGATAATTCTGTGACTAAAACCTATAGAAATTTGTTTCATTTTCTGCAACTTTAAGATCTGTGCCAGGTTTACAACCTTGTATGAATAAACATCCTTTTTTGAAGTTATCCAGACTCAGTCGTTCAATATCTATAGGACAGCTTATAGGGATTTGCAGTTCGCCCGGATAAAGGACAGCACGTTTCAGTTTTATAGCTTTTTATTGTCCGGCGGACGGCACAGTATTCCCAAGATAACATAAACATTTCTCGGGATAAAAGTTGTCCCAAGGTGGAAATGTTTAAGAAGCTCTGTTTCAGACCAGTGGCTTCTAAACTTATAGATGTCCTCAGATGTTCTTGAATTTTAATGCCCAGAAAGCCCAGCTATCATGGCAAACAATGAAGGATTCAGAGAGTAGCACTTGGTGTTTAGAAATTGCTGTTTTAGACATTAGATGGCATATATCTGACACAATCTATCTGGAAGCTCTCCTCACATGCAGCTATTATTGGTGTGCTATTGTGCTGCTACCAAGAACTCTTGACCACACACACTGACCATTGTGAACATGTACTAAAATATGGATGTCCAGGTAATGTTTAGCTGATGTTTTGTACCCTTATGTTGTTGTCCACCATATGCTGCAGTAGGGAATACACTCCCTTCTGCAAGGTGCTCATCAGATATTTTGGCCAACCTTGTGGGGGATTATGGGAATTATACTCCAATATATCTGTTGGCAAGGCCAATTAATTTAGCTTTTAGGGATAGAAAACCAGATGGTGCTCCTCTAAGCAAGATGAATAATTTCTGAAGTCATCCCCATTATTTTTCGCATTATGCAAAAAATTCTACAAGCGTCTCTTCATCCTTTCTGAGAAGAAAGAATATGACAATGTGAAAAATATATGTTGCCCATTATATAATATCTGAAATGTGTATTGTGAGACAGCTATCATGTTCTGTCTAATGAGGGGGTGGGATTAAAATAGTTCAATGAGTATTTTCAGTCGCCACTAAAATCTACTATTTTGGAGTATGGGCAAGAAAGTATGGAACACCCAGAATACACTATTCTGAAAGGGAGCAAGAATGACTAGAATTTTAAACTGCAATGCTCTACACCAGGGGTCCTAAACTTTTTAAGTGGAGGGCTGGTTCATGGTCCCTCAGACTGTTGGGGGGGGGGGCAGACTATGATGAAATAGTTCAAAATTAGGATTGTTGTTGTTGTGTGCCTTCAAGTCGTTTCAGACTTAGGTCAACCCTAAGTCTAAAATTTAGGACAGGTGCCAGGTAAATGACCTTGGAGGGCCACATCCGGCCCATGGAACTTAGTTTGGGGACCCCTGCTCTATGCTGCAAACTTTTGTTACAGGTTCCTGTATAATATCAAATTGGAGAGAAAACAGTTTCCCACCCAAGTGTCCTTATCCTTCTGTTAAATCACAACTAGATAAGAGGTGAATATACATTGTAGAATTAATGAGCACCAGTTTGACAGTGATGGTTCAATGCTATTGAACCATGGGAGTTGTAATTTGATGAGGAAACTTGTAAAACTGCAACTCTCATAATTCTACAGCATTGAGCTATGGTAGCTGAAACAGTGTCAAAATACATTAATTCTAGAGAATGACTGCACCAAGAGGCTGGAGTCAACAAATTCATTACCAATTTGTTAATGTTGAGCTTGATCTCTGTTGCAGTTCATAAACTCATTGTTATTACTTAACTATATTTTAATTAACTCAATAGATTTCAATTAATTCACTGGGTTATTAACTTATTAGAGCCCTCAAATAATGCTGAACTTAAAAATACACATTAGCAAGTTAGGTTTCTAGGAATCATTAGAATTTTTAAATATGAGAGCACCCCCCTCTGTCAGATCCAGGAAAACAAATGTTGGGCTTTGTAGTCCATGTGGAAAAAATAGGGAGTTGAAGTAATGCAATTTTCAAAGAACAAAGGATCACTTTAAAAGTTGCCAACATCTCAACATATTTCCTGGAATCCCCTGTTGAATCAACTGCCTTTCTCTACTGTTTCAGCCACATTGCTGGTGTTCAAGGCAGACTCTGGGAATCTGGAGGGCACCACATGGTTAAAATAACCAACTAGAATATGAAAAAAATGTTTGTTCATTTTTTGAATGATAACTTTGGGATTTCCTCCAGCCAGCATTATTAGTGATTCTGTTGCATGGGAGCTGTAGTCTAAAAATAACATTTCCGAGCTCCATGATGAACACATTGATGAATACTCCCAGTGTTATATAGTTTGGAAGGCTTTTTTTTTTTTTTTAGATTTTCATGTGTTCCTTGGTTTTTCATCCTGAACATTTTGATGTTACTCATATGCTTAACCATTTTACTGTTTCTGTGAGATACCAGATTGTTTTTGAATAAATTTAATGGCACAGCTACCAATATCTTTGTCTAAGAATTTGAGCTTCTAACTTCTCTTCATTAATGAAGTTGTCATTTTCCTTGTATGCGCTTCTTGTTCTTCAACTATCACTTTACATAAAGGCTCATTCTTTTATCCAAGCACTACAAAATTTACTCAATAGCCGTTCTTGAAATCTTTTGCATTTCAAGTACGCAATGCTTCTTACATCACCTCTCCTTCTTTGTAGACAATTCCAAAGAGTTTCCAAAGTTTGATGTGACTGGAATGTCTCTCTGAAGAAACAATGCAGCTTCTTTCTCAACAAATCTTGTTCTTTTATGGCCTAAATCCAACTGATAAACTCAATTAGAAGACACCCATTGAATCAACGGAAACATGTTACATCAGCAATTACCCAAGTTCCAATGATCCAACAGGTCTACCATTGTTGGGAATTACAATGGTTCAATACAAAGCATTTAAGAAGTCTAATTAAAATCATTGTCGTTGTGTGCCTTCAAGCCATCTCTGACATGGTGATTCTAAGGTGAACCATACTTTCCACCAATTTAGTTCTATAATTTCTCTTCCACTCCATATCTCATGATGTGATATCAGCTTCCTTCTAATTTTTCAGTAACATGAAAGCCTTTTCAAAAGTCCATGACTACAGTCTCTATCCCACTGAAGACAATCGTGTGTTTGTTCGCACTTCAGTTTTTATCATCTACAATACTGGAAAGTCCATGGTAAATCTATGTTATGCCTATGAGCCAGAAACCTGTTGATGCATTATGCTAGCCAGTGTGTTTTTTTTTCAAGATTTTCTAGCAGCAATGAGGGAAGACAGATCAAATTTATCTCTTCTGAGCAGCTAATTCCTTCCATGCCTTACTTGGTCGTGGTCATCATATTGTGTGGCAGCTAGAAAAACAAGGAAGTAGTTTGTGGATCATTTTAGCGGATAAAGTTTTAACTTACTCATTTTATTATCCATACGCTCAGATTTTATAAACATCCTATATGAAGCCGTGTAGGGCACATTTTTGGCCTAAAACTCACCAATGTTTACTTTTGTACCTTGAAGCAAGGAGCATATTGGCAGCCCTTTCCCATCTGCTTCTGCTACTTATGCTAGTATAGTTATGCTTGTGTAGTAAGTCAACAGTTTTCCCAATATATACCAACTAGGGTCACATTTGTTCCACACAGCTAGTCATGTTCATAAGGGAGTAGCTATGGAGAGGGTATTGTTCCTGAAATAAAAACTCTGACCCCACATGAAATGTCATTTTAGTACCCATATTTCTAGCTTTGTGTTAGATTAATACTTCAGTTGAGCATTTAGAAACATAGTTTAAGTGTTCAAGGAAATGGGGCCGGAAACGTTACCAAGGAAATGTGAATAAAGCAAATAGATATATAGGTGTGAATATTTTCAGTGCTAGAAATTTGGAAAATAAGGGAAATTTCATAGAAAGGGGCGACATTCCTGTTTGGGGGACAATTACTCATTTTGATCCTCAGCTATCCCTGCATGTTCATGGACTAAATGAGTAGATTTCACCCATGCTTCCTGCAAACTCTGCAAGATTTAATCATGTTCTCAATACCAGCAATATCAGGCATCTCTCTACTCATCAGCTCACATTATTTCCATTGTCAAATGATCTTCAACTATACTTTATACATCACTATTTCTACAGCACTATAGGCACAATGGATTCAGGTCCTATCTATTACTGAGACTCCCTTTTAATCTGAAAATAATGAGAACACACAAGTTAACTTTCCGAAAGTGCCCATTCTCAGCAGTGACTTTAGTAAGCCTGGTTCACCTGATATATGACACTGGGTACATCCTTTTAATTGCGTCTTTTTCTCATTTGTGAATGTACTTTTGTGAAATGTGTATATTTATATGTTTTTAATATATAAATATAAAGTGTTTTCCCCAAGATCCACACCACATTGTACAAAAGCTTAAAAGTACAAATAAAAACAGAACACAAAGTCTTTATAAAACACTTAAAGTCTAGCTAACTAATGAAAAGCCAAAAAGGAAAAAATGTGCTATTGCCACCTCTCCTCCAGGTTTTTCTTGTCATTACTTCTTACATTTCAGTAAAATGGTTCAGATAACTCAACTGACAACAATACTGAATCAATGGGACAATGGCCAGTAGATAGGAAAAGTTGCTATTGGCATGAGGAAATAATCAGATAGGGAATGGAAAATGTAGGACTCACTACAACTTTCAGAAGCTTGTATCACCATATGCTGTCACTTGTGGTCGATTAAGATGGTCTTTTAAGGGTAGAGTCTTGATGGTGGGTCCGTAAATGACTGTAGATACCCATTCTGGATCTGCATGGTCTTTTGTAGTGGGAACATAAATTTCCAGATGGAAGGCAGTCCTGACAAGGGTTTGCTTGGCATTCTTTCCTCTTGGTACAGTTCTCTCCTTCACCCTCTATTTGTGCCTCTTCAAAATCCACAGTACTGTTGGTAATAATTGACCTCCAGTTAGAGCGTTCAAGTGCCAGGGCCTCCCAGTACTCGGTGTTTTTAGCTTTAAGCCATTTAAAAAAATTTTTTTAGCCTTAAGCCCATCTTTAAATTTCTTTTGCCGTCTACCAAAATTCTGATTTCCATTCTTGAGCTGAGAGTAAAGTTACTGTTCTTCCAAAGCATGGAATCGGGCATTCAGACAATGTGGCCAGTCCAGTGAAGTTGATAGTAGAGAATAACACTATGTAACACGATTTTTGTTCCTGAGTTATAATTGTCATTTTCTAATTGGTTCTATCATAAAACTTTGGGGAAATTTTTATTAAACTGCAAAACTTTGTTTTTGTGGGACATCTTGCAGCACATTTTGCTATAGTTTTTTTTGAAGAATATCTGACTGAGTCTCAACCAATTTAACATAGTTTGTGGTAGCCACAAAAATGATGTTTCTGGAATATAACTAGTTTCAAAGTAAGTACCACACAATTAAACAGGAATAACACTTTCAAACTAGGAGTTGGAATGATAATAGCATTATAAAGAGAAGCAACAAGACATCCATTCAGTTGTACCAGCTGAAAATGTGCACAGGAAGTACATTTTTGAAACCTTCTCAGATCGAAGCTAACCGCACACAAGTACAAAGTTTTCCAAACATGTCATGTTGGTGGCACACTTTTTAGATATGAATTATTTCACAACACAGTAATTTAGTTTTACTAGCAAATCAGTGTTAAACCATCTCCTTATAAAATATATGGACACATACAAAATTGTAATAATGAAGTGTATGGGGGCACAACGTATCTCATGAAAACCTTTTATTAATATCTTCAAAATATATATAATCACTTATTTCACATAGGCTCAGAAGTTTCTTTTTACATTCACATGACACATCTACACACTGCAGCCGACACACTAATGTGTCCTGACACACAGTTCTGATCTAGCATGTGACACAAGGAGAGATTGTTTTCATGTGGCAGTTTTAAGCAAGCAGTCGGACATGAAAGAACATGAAAAATGCTATTCTGCATCACACCATTGGCCTATCTAGTCTAATATTCAAGTGTTAGAGAGACCAAACACATCCCTAAGTGCAGTCCATATCAAGTTATGATATTGTGATATTAAATGAGGAGATGATTTCAGGTTTCAGGATATGAATTTGGTATTTTGAGGGGAGTACTGCTTGTGGACTTTAATATTTGAATTTGTTATGTACCTTTCAGTTGACTCTGACATTGTTATATGGTTTTCTTGGCAACATTCATTCAGGGAAGTTGATAGTGGCCATTGTTTTCCTCTGAGCCTGAAAGTGCTCAACTTGCCTAGGGTTACCCAGTGGGTTTCAATAGCTGAGCAGGGATTTGAATCTCGGTTTCCCAGAGTTCTGCTTTGACACAAAAAATACTATATCATGTTGGCTCTCTTTAACAACTACTATTTAGAGGCATATATTCCTGATAGGTAATACGTACATATCCATTATGACTCTAAATGGTCCTAGAAAATGTCCATAATAATTATCTCCCATGTTGGCCATATAAAGGGTATGATTAGATAAAGACTTGGATAACATTAGCCTCCGTGGTAGTCTTATCTTTCTTGGTGACTTGGACAGACCTTGGGAACCATTTTTTCATTTTGGAGGACAGCTTTCAGGAATCTCTCTCCCTCACCAGCATGGCTATGCTGGGTAGAAGAATTTGAAAGTTGTACTCCAGAGAAGTAACATCTCCAGCTTCTGGCTTGGAGTACTCCCGAGTTATACAATCCAGCTGGTTCTGAACTTCTGTAGATGTGGCCAACAGAGTTTCACATTTTGTTTTCCAACTATGAGAGTCATGATTTTTCTTTTAAAAAAAGGCAGTGTAGGGATTTGTTAGATTATTGTTAATGTGAGAGCTTGTTCACTTCTCTTTGTCTGCAGGTGCTTTGTATCATGGAAGAATATTGACTGTATAGGGCCAGTCCTACACTTATCTGTGAAGCTGTTAGGCTCACCAAATGATGGGTTTTATTTTCATAAAAAACAGGAGAGATGTTTCCCTGAGCTCCTGGAATACCAAGATATAAATGCAATACATGATAAATATTCTGACTTTGGCTTTTAAAGTTAATTTTGTGACATACTATATCTGTTTATGGTAATGCTATTAACTGCAATTAATTTTGAGATGAACATCATTGACCATACAAATGATGTTGGAAAATACCCTTAAGATACCAGATCCCATCTGATCACGGAAGCTAAGTAGGGTCAGTACTGGTTAGTACTTAGATGGAATATTGCTAATGAATATCAGGTGCTGCTGGCTATTTTTCATAGGAAGGAAATGTCAAACCCACCTCTGTGTATTTATTTTGCCTAAAAAGCCCCTATAATATTCATGGAATTTCCATTAGTTGTCAGGCAACACCATCTGGCTGTCAACTTCTCCTTGCCCCCACCATCTTATAATGTTTACTTTGAATATTGTAAACTGCAAGCATATGGAAAATGTACATAATATTTTAGCTATAAAACTCATTTTGTAAAAACCTGCAAGTGAATTCTAAAACATGAATGAATGTTGGGAGGAAAGGGAGAAACCACTGGTGTTGAATCTGGCAGTGATGGGAAATGTACCCTAGACCCTCTGAAGCTGATTTTAGTCTTGACTTCCTAAAAAGTTAAGGCTTGGTTCTTCAGATTGAAAGGATTGATTCCTTTCCAGTTTGCTATCGAAGTCTGGTGGAGACTACGGGTTCTAATATCAAGAACATTATGAATTTGCTATAGGGTCTACTAGGCTTGCTCAAATAATTCGATTTCCCCGTTACCCGTTATTAATTCGTTATTTTCGTTTGTTTTGAAGCAATATACGACCTTGATTGTCCACACGTCTGGATATCGCGGTTTCGAATCGCGAGAGGCCGTTTTTTCTTATTTCTTCGTTTTTTTCGTTAGGAAAAAAAAGCTTTTGCAAATCACCCAAACTCCTTTCCTTTTGCCCCTCAGCAAAAGGGGCGTCACGGGCTCAGCCAATGGGAGGGGGCGAGGGGGAAGGAGGCCGAGGAGGAGGAGGAAGACGGAGGGGGGAAATGGCCGCCGCCGCCTCGCCTCAGCTCAGGCCTGGAGAGACAGAGAGGGGCCCGGCGGTGAGGAGGAAGAGGCCCGGGATGCGAGGGGGTGTGGGCCAGGCCCGTCCTCGGCTGCTCCCGGGGAGGGAGGGAGGGAGGACTACGACTCCCAGGGGCCCAGATTCGCACCCTCCCTCCCCCCAATACAGGTCTCCAGTCCATACCACGCTACATGAACTTGAATGGATACTGTGGTTGTGTTGTCGAAAGCTTTCATGGCCGGGATCACACTGTTGTGGTATGTATTCCGGGCTCTATGGCCATGTGCCAGAAGCATTCTCTCCTGACGTTTCACCCACATCTGTGGCAGACATAGAGGTTTTGACGTCTGTGCGAAGCTAGGCAAGTGGGGTTTATATATCTGTGGAAGGTCCAGGGTGAGAGAAAGAACTCTTGTCTGTGGGAGGCAAGTGTGAATGTTGCAATTGGTCACCTTGATTAGCATTGAATAGCCTTGCAGCTTCAAAGCCTGGCTGCTTCCTACCTGGGGGAATCCTTTGTTGGGAAGTATTAGCTGGCCCTGATTGTTTCCTGTCTGGAATTCCCATTTTCTGGGTGTTTCTGGGAAGGTAATGGCACTCCATGTAGTCATGCCGGCCACATGACCTTGGAGGTGTCTATGGACAACACTGGCTCTTGGGCTTAGAAATGGAGATGAGCACCAACCCCCAGAGTCAGACATGACTGAACTTAACGTCAAGGGATACCTTTACCTTTACCTATACACACACACACACACACACACACACACACACACAAGCAGGGACTATACACAGTATATATCACACACACACCAATTTAACAAAGTTTCAGCCACAAAAACAAAGTTTCTGAAGTAGAACAATGACTTTCACAGTAAAGACAACCCAATTTAACAGGAAATAAGACTTTCAAACCAGGAACAGATTTCTGCAATTATTAAAAAATGGTTTATTATAAAAGCTATGAAAATTCTCCAAAAATCAGAGGATAAGGGAAACGTTCCAAATTTTGGTGAGCTATCAGTGTTAAATGTGTTCTACCACTGTACCAAGTTTGAAGAAGATCACTCAAAAAATGAGGGTGGGAGAGTCCTGTAAAGTCCTCTCCCTCTGTGCTGTTTTTGGGAATTGCGCATGCGCGTCCGCCATTAATGAATTAATTTTGAAAATAACGAATTTTCATTAATTTTGAAAATTTTGGGGGGCCAAATTCAGAAATACCATCAGAAACGAAAAGCTGCCCCCCTCTAGTTTTGAAACGAGTTTAGAATCAAATTTTTCATGGATCGATCAAGCCTAGGGTCTACTATGGAATCCAGACTTTAAAGTCTAAGTTGTGAAATGTCAGTCAATGGCACTGAAGCCCACACTCCAAATATATTCAGTACCTTGGATAGTTCTTAGAAAGTTAAACCCACAGCAGACTCTTCATCACCCTGCTGACAAAGAAACCATCAGCATACATTGTGCATATCCACCACAAATACAGTCTGAAATTAATTGATCTGGAAGCAAGGCAGATATAGGTCAAGTATGAATATCAGGTTGGACAGACCCACTTCTTTCCTTTCTGGGCTGGAGTTGTAGAGAACTGAGACACTGCCATTGCTCCTGGGACTTTGCTGTTATGAAATTACTGTGCCCTGAATCTTCCATTTCATGCCTGAGTTAACCTCCCCTGTGTAAGTGACTGGAGTCTGTACTGCCTTCACCAAACAGAGCATTAATGGGACAAGACGTATTTGGATTCTCAGAATGATGTATGATAGGTGACAAACTGGGGCCCACTGAGGCTGGCGGGAGACTGGGAAGAATATCGCAGCTAGGTGTAAATTAAAAGAAAGTGTCAGTTGCAGACACTTTGAAATAGTTCCAGAATAACAGCTGTCACTGGTGCCTCTGGAGGTTTTGATTTGTATGATGTGAGTGCAAAGTGCTCCTCATGAATTCTCAAGTTTTAAATGCTGAACCAACTGAAATTCAGACACAGACTGTAGATTCAGTTTCCAGGGAAGATATTTCTTATTCTGACTATAAATCTGTACGTGTGCAGGAGGCAAGTTTCTTAATTAGAAATGACAATGAGTTCTGATGTCATTTAGCATCCAGATACTGCTCTTATAAACACATATTCACTGAAATGCTTAATGCCCAAAGTTTGGTGATTTAGCAGTGATAAAAGCCCAATTTAAATTGAGATGCAGAAAGGACTTCAAACAGAATGTTGTAATCTGAATATTAAGAAAAGGAGGAGAAAATGACTTTATTTGTTAATGCTGAAATTTATTTTTGGCCAAGAAGTGTGAGGTGTGTTGGTGGGCCTTTTTTGTCTAAATAGCTGGCCTTGTGTACTGGAATGGGTGTGGAAGTAAGATATATGTCAAGCAGAAAAATGCCTTGAGCCAGTTCTGGAAATTGGTCAAAAGCAAAAACACTTATTTTATTATGTATATATCATGACTTTTTTCCAATGAGTTTTCAGTTTGCCCATGACCCTAGTCCTTCCCATTTTATCCGCACATGTGGTGTAGGTTAGGCTGAGGTAGAATGATTTGCACAAGGTGACCTAATTCAAAGGCTTATCCCTTTTGGTCTGGATTAATATGCAAAGAGATATTGTAGCACCTTTCAGATGGAGAGAAATAGGTTTATAGCATAAGTTTTAATAGACTTAGTCCAATTCATGAGATGCATGGAATGAAGTGCCTATGGACAGACAATTATGCCCATGAATGAGCTGGTTGTATGTGTGGACAATAATAATAATAATAATAATACAATGCCTGTGGTGGTGGTGGTGGGGCAACAAGTTCAGCTTTAAAGATGCTTATTAAGGGGCAGGGATGGGAAGAAAGATATTGGTGAAAGCTAGGATGAGCAGATACCCACATGGATAATGGTGGGAGTTCTTGAAATATACAGCATGACTCACGAGTATCATGGGGAATACATTCTATCTACCTCGTCACATAGGCTGCTGGAATCACCACAAGTTGTGGCGAATCCTGAGACTGTTGTCAGGAGTTGTGGGGAATCGGCTTGACAGGAAGCTGATTCCACTGGGGGAAGCGTCAACCGTGCAGCTTCCCCCCATTGCTCCTTAGACAACACGGAAAGCCTTCCATGTTGCTGCAGTGGTGGCATACACTATCTCTGCTCTAGATAACCCACGGAGCCCCACTGGAAGTTCCTATGCATTGTCAGATGGGAGCTGGCAGGCTCCATGGATCATCTAGGGCTCAACTGGCATATGCCACTAGAAAAAGCCCCATCTGATGAGTTCAAAAGACACCCCATAGATGCATAAAATCATGTGTAATGGCAAAGCCTATATCTTGACATTACTTGGTCTGAAAGCACACCATAGAATTACACTGGAGGACCTTGAGAGGCCTACAACACCTTTTTTGCAGCATAGATAGGTCCACCGATAAGGGGGTTGTACTATAGTATATTGCTGACTGGAACCAGAAAAGAGATGTAATAAAATGGGCAAGAGCATCCTTAAGAGGTTGGGGTGTTAATTAGTGTTTTAATATGTGCAGTGTACCAGGAAACCGTTGTCCTTGGTCAGCCTTCCGTCAATAGACTGAAATTTGTAGCTATATCCAAATTCTGCTGTTTCTCTTTCCAGTCCTGCAGGAGATTTATTTTGTGTTCAAGGATTGCTGTGCTGAGGTCCTAGATGGCATTAAGTGAGTTTCATGGCCCCGAGCAGACTAAACACACTCTTCTCACACATCCCTATCCAGCACACACACCACAATACCACAATTATTCTCTACATTTAGCAATGTAAGCATTTGACACCGCTGTCATTTCTGTTCAATAAGGCTACTATACATGGCAGCCTCACCATGAGCTTTCTAGGCTAAGCATCTCTTTTAATCTTTCACTGATTTATTTCAAAACAAATAATGCAGCCAGAGTAGGATCTGTCATGGTTTGCAAAGGCACTGTACTGTGTGTGTTAACTGGAAAATGAAGTGCATGAAGCCGATTGGCTGAACCTGCAAAGACCTGGGGACTGATTTTGATACTGTTTCTGTTCTGCTGCTGCAGATCTGCTGGTAAACAGAGCTGTGTACTTCTGTGAGGCCTTGCTATTTTGAGGCCTGTTTGCTACTGAGAAAGGAGGCAGAAGAATCAGGACCGTATTCTTCTCTGAACCAGATTTGTGGACTGAGAAAGGACAGTTTATGACTATGGACTTCTGTAAGTGATCAGAGGGACCATTGTAAATACTACTGTTTTTGATCTCTTGAGATCAGTAAAGTTACTGTATTTTTGTTCTGCAAACCTGAGTGGCATGTTATTGTTCTGCACGTGACTCTGGATTGCAGGCACAAGTAATAGCTTCCATTTATTATCATCAATCCGTAACAGGATCTATCTATCTATCATTTATCTAGTGTCATCAGTGTACATGGCATTTTACACGAGTGGTTTACAATAATAATTTCACAATTCATAATATGACAGAAAAGGAAAAAGGGATGGAGAAGAACTTAGTTTAGAAGATGCTAGCTGCTCTTCTCTCCTTCAAAATCATGACAGTGGCAGATGGAAAATGCAACCTTGTCAGATGTGCCGGTGAAATTGTTTTGAATCACTGTGTCCCGGTGGCGGTTGCAAAGGGGGTGTGGGGACCTGTCACTCCATGCCCCGCTCTGTCATGGTTTACCTCCTGCGTTATCACATGGGGAAAACCTTTTTTGGCTGCTCCTCCCATCTTTCCTTATGGAATCTCGTGCCTGATAGGGGAGCTTAAACCCTTGTCGCCAATTTTTCAGCAGTGGCACTTCAGAGACGGAGCCTCCTCAGAAATAGTTATGCAGGGTGTGATGGGAGCCATTGGGTTGAAATTAAAAATTCCCATCGCTGCCGCCAAAAAAAGGTATGTGTGAAGAGGTCCATAGAGAGAGGGAGCAGCATTTATGATGGTTCCTTTAAAGTTTAGACTAAACACTGGAGCAGGTTTATTGATTGAAAGATATGAAAGCAACCACGAGCTACGTGGCTAAAGATTATTTTCATCAGTTACTCAATAGGCACACTGGAGCTGTGCCTACCTGTTCTTCTCTCCTTTTAGCAGCCAGAACAATGCCAGTTGTGAAAAAGGAAGATCCTTTCCTCAGCTGCTGGGCCTAGACACAGCAAATGCACTTCTTTATCTCATATGTTAGCGGTTTCACACATTGGCTTTCTTCAGAAGATAAAATTACCCTTTGTTAGCCTTTTGCATAGAAAGGGGAGGAGAGCCAAATGTGTCCATTTCACAAAACATTCGAGTTCAACATTAAATCAAGGACATCTTTATGTTTTATTCATTCAACTACCCCCATAGTATCCTTGTGACTGAATATAATTTTAAACCATGCACATAACTTCTCTCAGTTGTTGTGCCTCCATCTTTTTGAAAACAAGCTGGAAATAAAACCTAAAGCAAGTTGGCACTATGCCTAAATCTTGCTCAGAGTAGAGGTTAGTGCATGTGACTGGGATACTTGAATAACAGTACTATGCAGATGTTAGCATTCAAGGCTGCTTACTTTCAGGTAAGCCTACATAAGAATGTTCTGTTGTCTTTATTTTAAGATTCATGTGTATGTTTCTTTCAGTGTGTGTTATTGCTCAAATGTCCTGAAAGGGTAAAAATTCACACCACATACCCTTGAATTGTTCACTTCAGATTAAAAAAAAACCTGTGTCCCCACTCCACTCCCTCTCTGCTAATGCTGCATGTGGGACCAGTTGTGACAGCTGGAGAGAATGTTTTGGAATGCTCCAGGGAGTTCCTGAAAGGCAAAAATAGCAACTAACACAATGTTCAGAGGGAAGTGTGAATTTTAAATTGCTTTAAAATTACATTTTTTCCCCAAAAAATCTGTTCACCAGGCTAGGAGCAAAATTAGTTCTTCACCAGAAACAGCACATTGCTTTGGAGATTTTACAAGCAAACATTATACCCTTAGTTAGCTCTTCTCCTGGCCCTGAAGTCCTAAACAAGCAGATTGTCAATTGTCATGGGTGAACATCAGCTCTTCACCTCAGAATCTTCAGAGGTTGATAACGTTCTTTGTGAGTGCTTGGGGAAATTGAAAAGTGCTCACAAAGAACAGTGAGCAATCCCTAATGGTTTTCCCATCTTCCCCATAAAGGAGATATAATGCATTTCTGCTATTTCTAATCAGAAGATTTCAAGAGACTGCAGACTAACAAGCAGCAAACACAATAAAGCCAAGCTCAGTGAAAGTTAGTGGTTTCCATGTTTGTAGGATGGTAATTTCTCTCTAGGGGGTTAGCTATATGAACCTAAAAACTTGGATTCAGCTTGAATCCAGCGATGGCGGTCTTCATGATGCATGGGACCTCCGGTGAGTATCCCAGTTTTTCTGCCCTTAATTCAACTTTGTTCCACTTTAGGCAAAGTCAGGGGATTCTCCAAAGTTTGTAGAAAACTTGGAAGTATCTGCTGGCTTCACAGTAGTCTAGACAGCTGGATCAAGTTCGTTTTAGCCTGATCCACTGTGCAGATGGACACTTCCACTATCAGCCTTTCACTGTACTGATCAGCTTGTCCCCATGTCACCACTGCTGTCAGAATGGGATGCCCATGTGATCAGCAATAAGAAAGGGGTTGATCTACCATTATGAAATTAACAGATGAGACTGTGATGACAATGTGCTCAGGGAGCTTTGTGGCTGGAGGGGAGTGTCAGTGACAATATGGATGATGAAGTGATTGCCTAATGGGACTGATACAATCTCAGTCTGTCTGAACTATCTGCACATCAACACGGCACAACAGCAGGTGCGATGCTATTTGTCTGGCTATATCACAGTTGCTTCAGGACCAATCTGAAACATAATAGTATGATCTGGACTCAGATAAACAGCCAGCATAGACTCAGCCAAGGTTTTAGTTTGAACTTTAAGAGAGCTATTGAAGGTGCTGAAATTGGGTTCAACACCTTTGGTTCAGCATCTATGATGGGTCCTTTAAAGTTTAGACTAAACACTAGAGCCGATTTATTGTTTCAAAGACATGAAAGCAACCACCTGCTACATGGCTAATTATCATTTTGGGCAAGCAGGTCTTTACTAGTTGTTGAATGTTCATTTTTCTAAAAGTTGCTTTTGTGCATGTAGCCTCTTTTAACTCTCCCTGTTAAAATTTGTAGAGTCACTGCTGAACAATTCTGTACTAGATCCAAAATATATCCCAAGCATGCAAGGAAGTAGGGATTTTTCTAGCTCAATTTTTTTCAGTGTTCACCCCAGTTTTATAAGTCAACATTCATTCAGTTCAGCATGAGTGTCACTTTTTCAAAGGGTAAATAACACTAGGATTGTCTTACTGAATGGCTTATGCAAGCATTTGGCTCCTTTCTCCTTTCATCCTTCTCAGTCCCCAATAAATACCAAACCATTACACATTAACAGCACAAACATAGCAGTTTATGTCTATCCAGAAGAAAGCCCCATCCATTTTAAGGGTATTTATTCCAAGTCAAGTTTGTTCAAGATTGCAACCTTATGTAACTCTATTAAAGAATGTGTGCCTCATTTTGCTTTCCACTCTTTCCTCCACATTCATTCTTACTTTCTGGTCCATGCCTATTAGATTATAACCCAAAGGTTAGATGTTTTTATTTTTACTTTACTATAACCTGTAGAAAATGTTGTCTTAGTGTGTACCTACCTATATAGACAATTTTGTGATCAGTTCAGTGCCACTAGACGGTACCCTTGCCTTGACCCTGTCGTTCTGGGCTTTGCAGCTTTCTGGTGGTAGCCACTGCTTTGCCTTTGCTCACCTTGTTGCTACAGCTCTCATCACTACAGGTGCTGAGCAGTGACTGATGCAATTTTTGTGTCTGGTGGTCATTGGAAAGTCAAAAAAAAATTGGCAAGGTAAGTGCCACCCCTGTCTCCAAACCCAGGGAAAGTGAAATGGCAGTAAATAGCTGGGCTCAGTTTGGAATAGAGAGTGACCTAAGTCTTTATACCAGTCCAAAACACTGTTGAGATGTGGAGCTTCGGGGAAAGCTCTGGAGTATCTCATGGATTTTTAAAATGCATTAAGGCAAGAGACCCCATGTATCATGTGGACACTGTGGAAGTCATTCACCCCAAGGTCAATTCATATGGGCCCCAATGTAGAATTAATGCAGTTTGGATCACTTTGACTACTATGGCTCAATACTATGGAATCCTGGGAGTTGTAATTTGTTGAGACGCCAGTATTATTTGGCAGAGAAGGCTAAAGCCCTTGAACTTCATCCCATGAGTTTAGGGATCTGTTTTCATGTGTTTCAGAAATGGAACCTCATGGGAGTCCCACGAAGGCCCTCACACAATGTAAGGGCACTTCCAGTGGGACTCTATGGGGCTTCCTTTCCACAGCACATGGAAAAGGAGCCCTAAACCCATCTTCAGGAATCAGGCGTTACCCAATTCCAAACGGAGAAAAGAGGGAGAAAGTGGGGGAAAGATGGGCATTGATATGGTAAGGACGTGGGATGGCTGGCCATCCTAGAAGATAGAGAAAGAGATAAAGGTCTTTGTGAAAGTACAATTCCAAGGATTCCTTAACACTAATCTATTGCTGTTAAAGTTGTGTCAAACTGCATTCATTCTGCAGTATAGATACACCCTAAGTTTTTCAAGCTCTTAACTACAGGCTCCATCTTGATTAATGACTGAAACAAGATATAAGAAATGTTGATGTCTTTGCCATCTGTAGTTGTTATTTTTGTTATCCTAATATTCAACTGTAATCCTACTGTAGGACTTTCCCCTTAACTTTTGTACAGGCCATATTGCAAATAAGTTGATCCTTCTCAGTTCAAGAAAAGGTTGTAAAAGCCTAACCTAACAACCCCCTGTATTCATTTTTGCAAAGGATGTTTTCTTTTCTTTTCTTTTACAGTAATCTACAGGAATAATGCAATAAATGCCATTTATATGTATTCTAAGTATGACCATATTTTCTAGATCCAGCTGTTTATTGCACAGCCTGCAGAAAGCTGTCATCTTATTAGCAGAAACAGGCCTTGGATCAGAGATAATTATTCAGATTTACACCCCAGTGAGGTCAAATTATACACTATTGTCAGTACAGTTTGTGCCTCTTGAGGAGCAGTATAATAGCAAGTGATTGGCCAACACTAGACTTAGCAAGAAATTAGCACATCACAGGGAACATGGCAGGCAGTTTATTGCTTATCTGCCTCCCTAAAAATGTCTCTGCAATTGTGGAAGCAAAAATGTTCCTAAGGAAGGAACACACATTTCAAACAAGAATAACAGACCTTTTGTGTCTCTTATTGGGGAATGAAAATAAAAGCAAAGGAATCATTTCATCCTATATCCTGCAACACAAATAAAAATGATTGATAATGTTTCTTCTATGGGTAGTATTGTACTTTCTGTAACATTTCAATTTTGGAGAAGCTTTTTCACAAGGACCACCCAAACAAGACTCTCATGGGATCAATAAAATATTAGCTAGGCAACAAGAAGCCTTTATAAATCATACCAGCTTGCTGGTGATTAATAAAACATATGGTTTACAAGGACAACCAGGTTGTGGTTCAGGGTGGGAGTGGAGCAGTGATGGCTGCCATGTTCAGCTAGGTCCTGCACCTTATGCAAACAAAGGTACTTTGCAGTAAGGTGTTGTTTGGCCATAGGGGGTACCAGACCATGTATGTTAAGGTGCTGAGTTCTCAATGGCTAGTAGGTTCTCCTTACTTGATGGGAGTGACCCATATGATAAGATTGTCACTCTGGTCAGGTAACTAAGTTTAAATCCAGGAGGCCAAATTCAGGAGTGGGAGTTCTCTCTGAGCTTTGTCCCTTTTAGTTACTTTGTCACAGTTTTGGGGGCAATTGGCATGACTCATAGATGAAGGATTTGGTTACTGGTGTCTGCAAGGCACTGGAATTGTGTAGGGAGGGGAACTGGCTTGGCCAGCTGAGGGCAGATGCTTTGCCTAAACCAGCTGTTGGCTGCAAGACAATGCTGGGTGCCACCCAACTGGAGTATCTTGAATAACCTAAGGAATCTGATGTTGGGTCACATATGTGGGCTCATTGATAAATAAATCGGTTGGTCAATGCCTGGACCCAGACCAATCCTATCAACGGCTGTAACCAAATAAAGTTGTGGCCAGTTTATTCTATGTATTGTATCTGTCTGGTCTGATTTACTATGTGGAGTGAGATTTCATAGCTAAACATGTAACTCAGAAAATTTTATAGTCTGGCCTTAGCAATAAGCCTCACTGAAATCAATAGGGATAATTCTCAGGTGAATATGTTTGGGAGTAAGCCCTATGGAGATCAGTGAAATATCTGTTGCACCATAAATTGTCACAGTTATACAACACAAGAGATATGCTGACTGATGGGAGTTGACCTGAAAAATGTATGGTCTAAAACCAACACTGTGTGTTAAATATCAGCAGATGTTCAGATGACCGTTTCCCCCCCTGTTCTGTAAGAATAATGAATGCAACTTACTTCCTTGAGAGCACAAGATAATGTGTATACCCCAAAGCAATTTCTTTTGAATACACTTCTATTTCATTCCCAGTCATATGTTTACAAATCATTCCATTTTGGTCAAACTGGCAGTGCCTTTGAATTTTTTCATGTCCTTTAGGGGCAAAGAAATATTCATGTTACTACATAATATGACTAGAGATGTGTCTTATTGCCAGGCAGCCATAAGGAAGCCAAAAGGCCAGCAAGCTACAGTCAATTTAGAATACAATGTTTAACCAACAGCCTTGCCCAGAACAACAGATAGGCAGGCAGACTTGCATATTCCAAGGGGCAAAGTCAAGACATAGTTCAAAGGCAGCCACCAGCAGATGAGTCACATCACAGGCCTTTGGAGTACACTATCTTTGTCCAAGGATGTGGCCTTCTGTATCTCTGAGGGTCTGAATCACCAAGTCAACTAGTTTCACACATCATCAGACTTAAAGGACCCATACTCTTCTGGCATGGGCCGTAGTCCTGTAAATTCTTTTGGGCTGCACAGCTCCAACTCAATGATCTTTCAAACCAATGAAGTCCCTATAGCTGAAAAAAAAAGTAAACTATGGTAAATAAGCAAATATTTTTGCTTTCTCATAGTTTTCTTTAAAAAGCATCACTGAAGCATTGCCTGATGCACAACGTACTAAGAATGTGTCTGCTACTTGTGCATTCAGAATTTGGTCACCTATGTTCTACTTTTCAGGTAATTCATATAGCTAATACTGAAGACAAAGGCATCTATTGCTGGAAAGATTGTGAGTGTTATCACTGCTTTAAGAATCAGTGCTTTAAGTGCCATGTACTCACAGGTAAGCGTATATAGAATGTCACACATAACAGCTTCCAAACCTTAAAATAGAAGTAGGAACCATGTGGTCATTCAGATACTGTTGGACTGCAGCTCCATTCTTCTTCATTGGCTAAGGTAAGAGTTGTAGTTCAGCAACATAGTGCCGTACAATTTATACAGAAAACATATTTGAGATTCTAATACTACTGATGATTCTACTCATTCTACATTCTTGCATTTTTTATTATTTAGTGATAGCAAGACTCTCTCTCAAGAAGGGATCCAAAAAGGGTTAAAATGTACACACATGTGTGGGGAGAGAGAAGGGAATGGAAAAGGAAAATGTATTGTAACTATGATTATGTGTATAATTAGTGTTGTTTTTAAATATTCATTTAATATCTGACATTATCCACAGGGGAAGAAACAATATTTTGAAGTTCAAAAAAAAGTACACACATGTTTAATAAAATATGTTTATTGCTCTGCATGTTTTAAAATAGATTATAAAATATTATGAATGTTGCAAATGTTGTTGTGTTCCACCAAGTAGACTTTTGTGTCATATTGGTTCTATAAATAAGACACCTTCAAGAGCCTTGATTATTAAAAAGCTCTGCTCAGGTCCTATGAATTCCTTGATTGAATCAATCTATCTTTAATGGGGCCTTCTTTTCTACTGCTGTCCACCTTTACCAGCATTATCATTTTTTCCAGTGAATTGAGTTTTTACATGATACAGCCAGGCACAGTAGTATTAATTTAGTTATGTTAATTTGTAATGAGAATTCAGGCTTAATTTTCTCTAGGAAATTTTCTTTTAGCTGCTTTTCAGGGTGGTGTAGTAGTTTGAACATTTGACTACAACTCTGGAGACAAGGATTGAAAACTCTGTTCTGGAACTCACCTTAAGCGAGTTATAATTTCTTTTCCTCAGAATGATGTATTCATCATACATTATCCCTCTTGGCAATAAATCCTTCCAAGAAAACCCCATGCTAGCTTTAAGCCCTAAGATGGAAATGACTTCAAGGAACACAATTCACACACATTTAGCTACTTGGGCAGAAGAATTCATAACACTACTTCAACCAAGTAATTATAAATTATAAATTATATATTTTTCTTGGTTTCTTGGTTTTTAGGAATACTCTTGGGGCTATTCAAGGTGCTGCTTCAGAAACTTGCATTGGATAGACTGCATCAGCTCTAGTTTCTTAGATATGGTTATCGTGATTTTCTATGGGCAAGCATATGAAGAGTGGTATATGACATATGTTCTATATTCCAAAAACCAGAGCTGATGGGGGTTTAATTTTTGGAACTAACATGTCAAATATATCCAGAAACAGATCTAACAAAATGTGGCACCAAATGTGTGTTGGCCAGTGGTATATATTGTAAGGCATTATAACTGACAGAATCTAACAATTTAAAAATATGGCTAAGAACGATAAGTAAAGAAATAAGCAAATTACAAAATACTTTAATAACAGGGACTGGATGGTCATCTATTGGAATGCTTTCATTGTGCATCCCAGTATGCAAGAGGGTTGGATTGGATGGTCCTTGTGGTCTCTTCCAACTCTACGACTGTATTATACAATTTTCCCCTCATCTGTCCTTAATATGCTTTAAAAAGGTTTTTGTGCAGTTTTTTGTGCAGGTCCGGGCTGTGGCGCAGGCAGAAGAGCAAGCCAGCTGCAATTAACTGCAATGAATCACTCTGACCAGGAGGTCATGAGTTCGAGCCCCGCTCGGAGTCTATGTTTGTTTGTCTTTGTTCTATGTTAAAAGGCATTGAATGTTTGCCTATATGTGTAATGTGATCCGCCCTGAGTCCCCTTCGGGGTGAGAAGGGCGGAATATAAATGCTGTAAATAAATAATAAATAAATTTTTAGGACAAAATCTTTTTCGAATTCTAAAATCTTCCCCATTCCTTACCCGACATATGGCTGTAGTGATGACAATCAAAGTCATAGAGTTTCTAGGTATTTTTAGTTGTGCAGTGGTTAGCTTAGGAAGCTGGAATTCCTGCCGTTATTAAGACAATCTGTGGGCATTCAGTTCCTGATACTAGTCATGGGTTTATCTCATGGAGGAGGTTAAATACAGTGCAGGAAACAACAATGACACAAAGAAAGACTCTCCTGGTTTGGAAAGCAAATGTAATTTCTTTTTAAAAACATGTTTCCATTATGCGCTTGACTCTCTTTCCAAAGCTAAGTTATTAAGAAAAAAACAACAGTAGCCTTTGTCTGAATCTGGGAACAATGAATATGATTGTATTTAGAATTAGTAGTAATTATTCCACTACTGTACAGAAGCAAAGGATTAAGAACTGGATGCAAAGTGCAGCACCTCCAATAACCTTTGGAGCAAACTGCAGATTATGTTACCAGAAAGAAAAGAAAATGGAGCTTCTGATTTGGATTCAGGCGGGGGTGGAATTTCACCATTTATCCCATCATTGGGATAATGTAAATTGTGTTATGTCTGAAGCTGCCATTTGCTATAGGAGTGAAGGGGCTTCTCTTCTAAGACAAATGCCAGGCTTGCATTTACGTACATGTATGTGGGATGTGACATCAGACAGGGTTGTGGCTTTATTCACCCATTTCACCTTCCCATAATTCCAATGGGTTTACTATCCCAATGTGTGGTTTCATCCAAGGCTTTCATTCATTTACTTCAAACACTATTAGAAATCTCTCTCCATAAAGAAATGTGGAGTTATAGTCATGCACTAAAACACTGTTTGCCCATATCCTCCCTTCATTTCCCCAGTAATTTGTATTAAGAGG
Organism: Anolis carolinensis; assembly: GCF_035594765.1. NCBI lineage: Eukaryota > Metazoa > Chordata > Lepidosauria > Squamata > Anolidae > Anolis > Anolis carolinensis. The sequence continues at coordinate 236,901,094 of NC_085842.1, forward strand.
CATGAAGTTTCTTATATGGATAGAAATAGTCAATATGACTAATAGCCAATATTATAATAGTCTCTATGACAAGGGAAAGAATCATGTGATTCCCTACCCTAGCCAACATAGTTGTTAGTTGTGAGGACTGATGGAAGATCTTGGAAGAACTTGCCATTCTGGTTTATACAGAAGTCTTTCAAAACAAGTTCTTTAGAACTTAGTAAAAAATATAGAGACTCCAATATTTGAGTCTCCAATCAATCCAAAGCTCCACTGAGTTCTTTCTAGCAGGGTAGGCATGGGATCAGGCTAAATTGCAAAATCATTGAAAAATGAAACAATAACTAATGGGTAGGAGTCACTGCACCTCATAAAGTAGGGTAGGTAGGTATCATGCCAAGATCCAAATGCTAGTTCCCATCAGCCTCCTCTCTGCATAGTCTGAGATGATGGGCTTGGAGTTCAACAATATCCGAGTGGCCACAAGTTCCCTAACCCATAACCTACGGCCTTCTAGTTTATTATTATCTGGCATTATTATCAAGGGAAACTAGCTTTTTGGACAGCCAAAGATTGGGTGCATAACAGAAATGTTTTGCTTAACGCAGAGATTTCATAACTCCAGGTCATGGTCCATTAAATGCTTGCCAATAAAGGCATTAGGATATTGCAAAATTCCAGCAATTAAAAGATTCACCTCAGCATGTAATTTATTGAGATTGTTGAGTAAATCTTCAAACTGTTGAAGTTCAGCAGGCTGGAAATGTTGTATTATGTCTTCATTTCTGGATGAATGCTGAGTAGCTGGGGAGGGAAAGAACAAATAGGATGAAAGAGTATGTGAAGAAAAGGCTGGTCACAGAACTCAGAAAATTACTTTTAAGATAAGTGAATATCATAGCATGTTGAAGAATGATTTGGCATGCCGTTAAAAGTAAATTTCCAAGCTTCTTAAAACAGTCACTCATTTCCATTGCTTTTTCCTTTTTTCCCTTTGGAAATTCTGGACACAATCCTCTTTTGCTTACTTATGAAGAAGGAAAAAATAGCTTTTAGTTACATCTTTAATGTAACATACAGTTCGACCCTTAGAATAACTGTCATTTATTGTATGGCATTCATTGAAGTTTAAAGTATTTGCAAATATGTAGTCTGATATCTATTCTTGATACTATAGAGCAGTGTTTCTTCTATGTTGAGTGAAGAAAGACAGGATAGTCTGGTAGGTATATTGACCTTAAGGATACAGAACATTTAATTAATTGCGGATAAATTCAGTGAAAGCTGGGTGCTTTTGTGAACATATTTGTTAGACTTCCTTTCTACATATGCTGTGTTATATATACAATAAAATTTGATAAAGACATCTTCACAAGTTATTCACACTGAATAGCTGTTTGGACAAAATCTTAAGGGATAAAAGGCATATTTATTGCATAAAAGTAAACTCAGGTTTTAAGGGAAACATGTAAAATTAGGCTCTTTATAGACTGCACTCTAAAAGTAGCCCTGAGCATCACATTTCAGTTGAATTCATATTTGGAAACCTTCATTTTACTTAGCCTCATTTCAGAGGTTAGAACCTAAATACTAGTAGTATCCAATCTTTTGGCCTCGGAGACTACAAATTTAGTTTTTTTATTGTTATTTTTTGGTATGAAGAAATTACGATCACTACACAAGACAGTTGGGAAATAAAGAAGTGAGGCTGGAGACATGCTAGGCTAGAACTTAATAAAGCTGCAGGATATGACTTGATCTTCATACATCACCGTGCGTGTTAATGAAATGGTTGTCAAACACACGTTTCCCATAGCTTACAATTACAAATGTCACCAAAACCTTAATATGAGTTCGACTATGACACTGATTAATGGGATAAATAATGGCATCTTAATTTAGAGTTAGGTGATTAATAACTTCATTAACCTATCCTGTCATCAAAATTAATGATGATGCATTGTCCTTGGCTTTCTAATACAAACACCATGACTGAACCACTGATCCAAGTGCCATTCCCACTAAACTCTGGCCTGGCCTGGTGGCAACTGAGGTTCCCTTTTGCTTCTCTTGACAAGGTTGACAAGGGAGGCACAATATGCCAGCAAATGTAAGCAGATCTGCTGCTCCTCTTCCCACTGGAAAGGAAGTGGCTGATGGCAGCTACAGGTATGCATAGATTGTTCAGTTTAACTTGGACTAAGTTACAAACTAGGCTTGAGCAAATTTTTCGTTAGTTCGTTAAATTCGTTTAAAATTTGTTTCATAATTACTTTTGAATTGATATTGAACCATCTGCTCACTGCCTTACAAATATTACGAATTTGAATAATAAAAGTACCTTTTTTTCATTTGTTTCTGATGTCTTCGGATGTAGCTGTAGCCCCTCTGAGAGGAGAAGCCATGTTGGCATGCCTCTCAGCCAATCAAAGCGGAAGAGGGAGGGAGGGAGAGGCATGGCCATCGATCTGCTAGCATTTTAAAAATGCCATTGAGACGCCCCCCCCCCCCCGCGGGGACCACACCGGCTCAGTAGAAGCCTTCCGCGAAGCAGGGAGGGAGCGAAGAGAAGAGAGAAGAGACATGCCTGCCTGCGCTTGGCCTTCTCCTCGCCCTGCCTCGCCCTGCCTTGGAGCCGCCGTTTGGTTTTGCTTCTTCAGCCAGGCTTAAAGGGGAATACCAAAACCAGGCTTGCCTTCCTAAACGGAATCCTTAGAGCCAGAGGATATCCCTTTAAGAGATATCTCCACTGAGGAGATCTCCCGGAAAGGATTCTGGCACCAGCTCAATTGCAACAGATTCAGTGCCATGTCATGTGAGCTGTAGTTTTACAAAGTCCCTAGTCTTCCCTGCAGAAGAGAGCCAGTACCATGCCAAACTACAACTCCCAGTTTTCTGTCAAATTGTTTTGGATTTCAACTCCTACAATTCCTAACTCCTGTGATGACCCATGGGCCTTGTAGTCCTGCTCAGGACATTGTAATTCCTGATGAAGATGAAAACTTGGGTTTTTTACCTTCCCAGTCTGAACTGGATTCCTCTCAGCCAGATCTTTCCCAGGCAGATCTGGGAACCTTGCACCTGCAAGAAAGTTGTCTCCCAGAAGTATGTCAAACAAGCCCAGAGCCTACTTCTCCCGTATTCTTGCGCCGGGAGTTTTGTAAACAACAGAGAAGTTTGGATTCAGCTTCGCGCAGGAGTGCGAGGATTGCAGCTAAGAATGTGGCCAATTAAGACTGCTTCTCGTGAGAATCTTTGGGGAGTCTCACATCTGGTCTCAGAGTTAGCTTTCGGTTCTGATTCCCAGAGAACTGCTTCGGCGGGAAAGCTAGACTCTATTTAGGTGTTTTACCCGCGTAGTAACTTCGCGGAGTCAATTCGTCAGCCTACGGAGCGAGTTGTGTCTGGACAGCGCGCTCCGGTTCAAGCCTCGCTCCTGCTCAAGCCTTGCCTTGCTATCCAGCCTTCGCCTTGCTTCCCAGCCTTTGTTTATCTACGGACTTTGCCTTGTTTCCCAGGATCAATCCTTGCCTTGCTCCACGGATTTATCAAGTTATTCCACGGACCTTGTTCTTGTTCTTAGTTACCTTGTTCCACGTTCAAGCCTTGTTTTAAGTATCAAGTTATTTCCTAGCCTCGCTCAAGTTTCATGGACTAAAGGACCTTGTCATCTCCCCTCACTTTGCTTGGCAAAGTGAGTGTTTCGGTTATTGGATTACAACTTTGGACCTTAATATTTCTTATTGGACATTGCTTTTTTGGACTAATTCTGACCTTTCCTGAAAGGTCTAATTCTGGACTATTTTCTACACTTGTTTTTATTAACCTTATATATTCCTACAATAAAGATATTAGATAGATTCTGGCCTCTGTGTATGGTTATTGGTGCTCTGCAGCCTGGGTCGTGACAGTTTGACTCCGCCACCCTAAGCACCAATTAACCTCGGCCAGAATGTCTACCGGAGTCGTACCTGGGCCGAGCGGCCAGCCGATTACCTACACCATCGACAAGGAAGAGGTGGACCGAATCCGTGATAAGCTCAATGCACAGGATGGAGAAATAAGGGGTTTGAAGGAACGCGGAGTTCGTCTTCCGGCCATGGCGTTGCCAACCAAGTTTACTGGAGAAGCTTCTAAGGTTCATGTCTTCCGTCGCCAATGTCAAGCTTATCTGGAGGCCCGTGCTGCCGAGTTTCCCCAAGAAGACATCAAAGTGGCATGGGTTTACAGTCTTCTAGACGGGCCAGCGGCCAGCTGGGCGACGGCACTGTTCGACCAAGCCTCTCCACACCTAAGATCAGCGCAACACTTCTTGGACCACCTCAAGGAGACTTGGGGAATCGAGGACAATTTGGAGGCAGCCGGTCACAAACTCCGTCGCCTTTTCCAAGGAGACAGACCTATGTCTCAGTATATAGCCGAGTTCCGAGTGCTGGCCCACAACACCGGCTGGAACGATGTAGCCCTCAGGGGACAATTCCGGGAGGGTCTCAACATTGAAATGCTGGAAGAAATCTCCAAGGTGGATCCTCCCCAGACCCTCGAGGCACTCATTGATCAATGTTTACGGGCTGAAGTCATGATTGCCAACAGGAAACAGTGGGTTCGAGGCCAGGGCAGTAGAGCCGGGGCAAAACCCCCCGCTCCCGCCAGCGTTCAGCCACGTCCGGTGTGGAGACCCCCACCGCCAACCCCATACCCCAGAGGAGGCGAGGAGGTGCCGATGCAGTTGGGCAATGTGCGTCCCAGACTAGATGCCGCCGAGAAGGCCCGTCGTCAACGCTTAAACCTCTGCTGGTACTGCGGGAACGGGGGCCACTTCGCCAGAGAGTGCCCAGCCAAAGGGAAGCCTGCCGCCCGTCTTGCGGCGGCGTCCTCCACGGAGACGAAGGCGTCTGAGCCGACTGGCACACAGCCGGCGGGGGAAGCCAACGACCGGGTGTAGAGAGGCTCGCCAACCCGGTCAAAAAATCCATCCAAGAGCCGCCAACCGGGGTCCTGTTCCTTCTCGTGGTCACATTATGGTCAGCAAAAAGGGGACCCGTCATGATCCACGCCATGATAGACTCTGGAGCTACCAACAATTTCATCGATAGAGAGTATGCCGACTCTCTGGGATTACAATATCATGATTTCAAGAATGCCCGTGTGGTGCAAGCCATAGACGGCCGTCCCCTCAAGACGGGCCCCGTAAGTCAGTGGTCGGAACCCACCAGGATGTGGATAAGGGAACATATGGAAGAGATTTCCTTCTTTGTTACCGAGGTCCCCCATTTCCCTGTGATTTTGGGAATTCCATGGCTGACTCTCCACGACCCTAACATTTCCTGGTCCAACAGAGAACTGCAGTTTGCTTCACCGTACTGCCAAAACCATTGCCTCGTAGCCAAGGTATGCCATGCCACAGACACCGAGCCCATCATCACCTTGCCAAAGAAGTACTCCGAGTATTGGGATGTATTCAATGAGAAAGAAGCCGAAAAATTACCCCCACATAGACCTTATGACTGTGCCATTGACTTGGTGGAGGGGGCCCCGATCCCGCGAGGGCATCTCTACTCCCTGACTGAACCAGAGCAAGAAGCTCTCAGGGAATTCCTAGAGACAAACCTTCGCAAGGGATTCATCAGACCCTCTCAATCCCCAGCCGCCTCCCCAGTGATGTTTGTGAAGAAGAAGTCAGGGGAACTACGCTTGGTGGTGGACTACAGAGCATTGAACAATATCACCAAGCGGAACAGCTATCCCCTGCCCTTAATCTCGGATCTACTGGATCGGCTTCGAGGAGCCAAGGTTTACACCAAGCTGGATCTTCGGGGGGCTTACAACTTAGTTCGCATCAGGGAAGGGGACGAGTGGAAGACCGCCTTCCAGACCAAATTCGGATTATTTGAGTCCCGAGTTATGAATTTCGGTTTATGCGGAGCCCCCGCAACGTTCCAGCATTTTGTCAATGACATTTTTCAGGACTATCTAGACAGGTTCTTGATAATCTACCTGGACGATTTTTTGGTGTTTTCCAGATCACAATCAGAACATGAGAACCACGTCAAAATGGTGTTACAACGATTGCGGGATCATGGACTTTATGCCAAGCTGGAAAAATGCGCTTTTGATCTACAAGAGGTAGATTTCCTTGGTTACCGCATCTCGCCTCTAGGGCTTTCCATGGATCCAGCCAAAGTTTCAGCAGTATTGGAATGGCGGGCGCCAACTAACAAGAAAGAGGTGCAGCGTTTCCTGGGGTTCGCGAACTACTACCGCAAGTTCATTCCAGATTTTGCCCGCTGGTCCGACCCCATCACTAGCTGCATCCGTGGAAAGCAGCCTTTCCGCTGGACTGATCAAGCAGAGAAAGGGTTCCAGCAACTAAAGAAACTATTCACCTCCCAGCCAATTCTACAGCACCCAAATCCTGGAACCCCTTTTGTGGTGCAAGCGGACGCCTCTGATGTGGCAATTGGGGCTGTACTCTTACAACCGGTGGGAGATCACCTCCACCCCTGTGCCTTTTATTCTCGTCAACTAACCACACCAGAGAGGAATTACACCATTTGGGAAAAAGAACTACTGGCCATAAAGGCAGCCTTTGAAACTTGGAGACATTGGCTAGAAGGGGCCAAATTTCCCATTGAAGTCCACACTGATCATCGTAATCTAGAACATCTAAGAACTGCCCGCAAACTAAATCAGAGGCAGCAACGTTGGGCTTTATTCTTTGAACGTTTCAACTTTCAGATCCATTATGTGACCCCAGCCCAAACCAAGCAAGCAGACGCCCTGTCACGTAAACCGGAATACGCTGCAGGACGCAAGGAGACCTTTGAATCCCAACTGCTACAACCTGAGAACTTTGCCACGCTCACGGTGGGGAACACCAAATCCATTCCCATTGGTTCAACTTCCCCTACTCCAGGACCCATCTGTGCTCAAGAAATCAGGGCTAGTCAGCAAGCAGATGCCTGGGCGCAGGACCAACTTCGCCAAGGTCTGCATTTCCCCTTTTCGCTTAAAGATGGGCTGCTCTGCTATAGAAATCATGTTTATATCCCACCCGGACCGGGCAGGGAAAAAGCGCTTCGTCTGTGTCATGACTGCAAACCAGCAGGACACTTCGGACTATTTAAAACTATGCATTTGATCCTAAGGGATTTTTGGTGGCCCAAGATCCGCAAGGATGTGGAAAAATATGTCAACACCTGCCCAGTATGCCAGCGCTCCAAGATACGAAGGGAGAAGCCCTCAGGGCTTTTACACCCCCTTCCTACCCCATCTCGCCCATGGGAAATAATTTCCGCGGATTTCATCACTGACCTACCACCTTCCTGTGGATTCACCACGATCTTAGTGGTGGTGGACCTATTCACCAAGTTAGCCCATTTCATTCCCTGCGAAGGCCTCCCCACGGCCAAGGAAACTGCGGATCTATTTCTTCAACATGTTTTCAGACTACATGGATTGCCCAAGAGTTTAGTCACAGACCGTGGATCTCAATTCACCTCTCGTTTTTGGAAGGCACTACAAAAACTATTGGGCATAGACTCTCGCTTATCTTCAGCTCATCATCCCCAAACAGATGGGCAAACGGAGCGCACCAATGCCACTTTGGAGCAGTATCTTCGCTGTTATGTAAACTATCAACAGGACAATTGGGCTTCTCTGTTACCACTGTCTGAGTTTGCCTACAACAATGGAGTTCAAGCTTCTACAAAAGAAACGCCGTTCTTTGCAAACTACGGCTTCCATCCACGTTTCTTCCCCCCTGTCATTGAAACTTCAGAGGTTCCCGCAGCAGAGGATTGGCTGCAGGAACTCACAGCGGTGCAACAACTTTTGCTCCAGCAACTGGACCAAGCCAAGGAGGACTATAAACGCCACGCTGACAAACATCGCCAGCCGGGCCCCGAAATCAAGGTAGGAGATCGGGTTTTCCTGTCCACTCGCTTTCTGCCCTCCCACCGCCCTTGCCGGAAGTTAGATGCCCGTTTCATTGGTCCCTATCCAGTGGTGGCGCAATTAAACCCCGTGACTTTCAAACTCCAACTTCCGCGTTCAATGCGCATTCACCCCGTGTTTCACCGTTCCCTGCTCCTTCCGGCGGATGGTGTGCGACCTGATACAGACCAACCGGCCCCCCCTCCTGTTTTGATGAATGGGGAGGAGGAGTTCGAGGTTGAGGACATTTTGGATTCTCGCTTTCACCGCCGCCGCCTACAATATCTCATTGACTGGGTGGGTTTTGGCCCTGAGGAACGCTCTTGGGAAGACGCCTCCACAGTCCATGCTCCTGATCTAACCCGTCGCTTTCATCAGACCTATCCCACCAAACCACGACCTCGCGCCTCGGGGAGAGGGCCCCAGTTTGGGAGGGGCCTTGAGGAGGGGGATAGTGTGATGACCCATGGGCCTTGTAGTCCTGCTCAGGACATTGTAATTCCTGATGAAGATGAAAACTTGGGTTTTTTACCTTCCCAGTCTGAACTGGATTCCTCTCAGCCAGATCTTTCCCAGGCAGATCTGGGAACCTTGCACCTGCAAGAAAGTTGTCTCCCAGAAGTATGTCAAACAAGCCCAGAGCCTACTTCTCCCGTATTCTTGCGCCGGGAGTTTTGTAAACAACAGAGAAGTTTGGATTCAGCTTCGCGCAGGAGTGCGAGGATTGCAGCTAAGAATGTGGCCAATTAAGACTGCTTCTCGTGAGAATCTTTGGGGAGTCTCACATCTGGTCTCAGAGTTAGCTTTCGGTTCTGATTCCCAGAGAACTGCTTCGGCGGGAAAGCTAGACTCTATTTAGGTGTTTTACCCGCGTAGTAACTTCGCGGAGTCAATTCGTCAGCCTACGGAGCGAGTTGTGTCTGGACAGCGCGCTCCGGTTCAAGCCTCGCTCCTGCTCAAGCCTTGCCTTGCTATCCAGCCTTCGCCTTGCTTCCCAGCCTTTGTTTATCTACGGACTTTGCCTTGTTTCCCAGGATCAATCCTTGCCTTGCTCCACGGATTTATCAAGTTATTCCACGGACCTTGTTCTTGTTCTTAGTTACCTTGTTCCACGTTCAAGCCTTGTTTTAAGTATCAAGTTATTTCCTAGCCTCGCTCAAGTTTCATGGACTAAAGGACCTTGTCATCTCCCCTCACTTTGCTTGGCAAAGTGAGTGTTTCGGTTATTGGATTACAACTTTGGACCTTAATATTTCTTATTGGACATTGCTTTTTTGGACTAATTCTGACCTTTCCTGAAAGGTCTAATTCTGGACTATTTTCTACACTTGTTTTTATTAACCTTATATATTCCTACAATAAAGATATTAGATAGATTCTGGCCTCTGTGTATGGTTATTGGTGCTCTGCAGCCTGGGTCGTGACAACTCCAGACATGCCAACAGTATTAAGTGATAAAATCTTGGGCATTTTTTCCTTTAATGCTAAAAGTTCATAGGTTGTTCAGCAACAGCCTACTGGCTGGGTTGCTATGAGTTTTCCGGGCTCTATGGCCATGTGCCAGAAGCATTCTCTCCTGACGTTTCACCCACATCTGTGGCAGACATACTCAGAGGTTTTGACGTCTGTGCGAAGCTAGGCAAGTGGGGTTTATATATCTGTGGAAGGTCCAGGGTGGGAGAAAGAACTCTTGTCTGTGGGAGGCAAGTGTGAATGTTGCAATTGGTCACCTTGATTAGCATTGAATAGCCTTGCAGCTTCAAAGCCTGGCTGCTTCCTACCTGGGGGAATCCTTTGTTGGGAGGTATTAGCTGGCCCTGATTGTTTCCTGTCTGGAATTCCCATTTTCTGGGTGTTGTTCTTTTACTGTCCTGATTTTAGCTTTTCTGTAGCTAAAAATGCATATAAAATTGATTCTATAGGGAGGATAAATGATTGGATTTCAACTCCTACTGCTTAGCTTTCTCTGCCAATAATGGTACCATACCAAACTAAAGCTCCCAAGATTCTGTATCAGTGAGCCATCTTGGATATTGTAAGGGATTTATTATTATTATTATTATTATTATTATTATTATTATTATTATTATTAGACCTTGCTCCCAGGAAGGTGCCTTCGCTGTGGCTCCCAACTTATCTATCTACCTTTCCACATATTCTCCACATTGTGTGTATGTGTATGTATATTATATATACATGAGCCCCGATGGCGAAGTGTGTTAAAGCACTGAGCTGCTGAACTTGCAGACCGAAAGGTCCCAGGTTCAAATCCCGGGAGCAGAGTGAGTGCCCGCTGTTAGCTCCAGCTTCTGCCAACCTAGCAGCTTGAAAACATGCCAATGTGAGTAGATCAATAGGTACCGCTCTGGCGGGAAGGTAATGGCACTCCATGTAGTCATGCCGGCCACATGACCTTGGAGGTGTCTATGGACAACACTGGCTCTTGGGCTTAGAAATGGAGATGAGCACCAACCCCCAGAGTCAGACATGACTGAACTTAACGTCAAGGGATACCTTTACCTTTACCTATACACACACACACACACACACACACACACATATGCAGGGACTATATATATATATATATATATATATATATATATATATATATATATATACACACACACAGTATATATCACACACACACCAATTTAACAAAGTTTCAGCCACAAAAACAAAGTTTCTGAAGTAGAACAATGACTTTCACAGTAAAGACAACCCAATGAAACAGGAAATAAGAATTTCAAACCAGGAACAGATTTCTGCAATTATTAAAAAATGGTTTATTATAAAAGCTATGAAAATTCGCTAAAAATCAGAGGATAAGGGAAACATTCCAAATTTTGGTGAGCTATCGGTGTTAAATGTGTTCTACCACTGTACCAAGTTTGAAGAAGATCACTCAAAAAATGAGGGCGGGAGAGTCCTGTAAAATCTCCCCTCGTGCTGTTTTTTTTTGGCCACTGCGCATGCGCGTCCGCCATTAACGAATTACTTTTGAAACTAACGAATTTTCGTTAATTTCGAATTTTTTGGGGGGCAAAACTCGGAAATGACATCAGAAACGAAACGCTGGCGCCCCCTACTTTTGAAACGAGTTTAGAATCAATTTTTTCATGGATCGCTCAAGCCTATTACAAACTCTGTTTCAAAGCATTTCCTTAATTGTGTTCAACAACCTTTTAAAAAGGTGATCAAATTGTATTATTTGTATGCCAGACTCCCTCAAAATATGAATTTTTAATGCAATGTTGATGAATATATGGATTTTTCCCAATAAAGACTTTCTGTATATATTACAGATTCCAATATTAATGTCAAAATTACGTAGTATGATTTTACATGGTATTTGTGCTACATTAGAATAGTAAAGACAGTAAAGTTGAAGATGCACACAAAAATGCATGCATTGGGCAAATATACCTCATATACATATCTTTGTAGGGTACTTTTGAACCACCTCACCAAAATCTACAGAAATGTGCTGTTCAGCGGATAACTTTGTTCTGATCCACATATTAGTTTGAAAAGTGTGAATTAGAGCTGTAAAATGACCATAACACAAAATTATCTGCCACCATTAAGTGCAAGGAAAAGTCTTCTGTACCTACCTACCCATACACTGATGAAAATAAGACTCTTAGTTTGTTAACCACTTGTGTTGCAATGTCTCTAATGTTATCATGTGCAGAGATGCCACTCCAAACAAGAGTGGACAAAATGCATCTCTGAGGTGACAAGGTCATCTTTGTGAACTTCTCTCTTTCCAAATATTTATCAAAATGTTATTTCTCTCTCTCTCTCTCTCTCTCTCTCTCTCTCTCTCTCTCTCTCTCTCTCTCTCTCTCTCTCTCTCTCTCTCTCTCTCTCTCTCTCTCTCTCTCTCTCTTTTTTTTTTTTTGGGGGGGGGGGCATTTTTAGCAGTCTGTGATACTTCCCTAGAGTACCAGGCCTGCCATAGTTGCCAGCCCTAACATAGAGCCTTTAAGAAGGTACTGGACTCTGGCTCTTGGGAAGAATTACAATCTAATCTAAATTGATTTAGTATTAAATCTCATGCAATAAGGCTCTTTAAGGCCACATTTAAACTGACCATTTAATGCAGTTCAAACCTAACATAAACGTGCAGCAGTCAGACAGTAAGCTCCCACAAAAGCACATGAAAGAAAGCCTGCAATGTGCATTAGTGTTCTGTGGTTTGTATAGTCACCCTCAAACTAATTCTAGGATTTCCTATGTAATGATCTGCACAGTCAAATCACTTTCTTCAATATTGTTTTGAAATGGCATTTAATGGAATTTGTAGATGGGGGCTTGTGTCTCAGTTTTGGGGAAAGAGCAAGATATATTTGCTGATGTTGATGATCATGATAATCATGGTGATATAATTTAATAATCTAATATCCAGCAGACTACTCTTTGGTTGTTGCTTTTGTTGTTTTGTGCCTTAAAGTAATTTCCAGTTTATGAGAACCCAAAGGCAAGCCTATCACAGAGTTTTCTGGGACTGAGAGTGTTTGACCCATGCAAGATCACCCAGAGAGTTTCAGTGGCCAAGTGGGAAATCAAACCCTGTTTTCCAGAGTCATAATCCAACAGTCAAACCACTATACCATGCTAAAATGATCAAATACAGAGGTGCTCTAGCCACTTTCTGGAAGGCACTAATTTCTCGTACCAATTTCAGTCAAAGCTTAGAGCAACTATTGACGATGAGCCTGATTTGATAGCTCCTGTGTATGGAGGAGGATAAGAGGCATGCTGTTCTACTGCTCCCAAGACAAGCTTTTGCTGCTTTTCATTAGAATAATCGGTCCTCCCTGACATATTTGTTAGAATCGGAAGCACTGGCCTAATTTTTGTTTAACACTTTAGTAGTTAGATATTTATATTCATAGTCTGCTTGTTTATTCCTTGTTGAGTTTATTCATAGTCTTTTCTACCACCAACAGTACTTGAAATCAATACAAACTAGTTGAGACAAATACCAAATGATTTGCAAGTAGGGCATGCAGAGAGGACAATTGGTGTTCCTCATGCCAATGGGACAGTGAGTCTTCTCTGAGAGTTTTTCTAAAATATTGATGAGCAATTCAAGGTGCTGAACCTACTTTTTAGAAAAAAAATTGGGTTTATTACCTATCAGAAAGCTATGATAAATTCTGTTCAATATTTGGATAGCTCTTTTAAAGTTTTCACTAAAACCCACAGAAGATTCAACTTCCTTTACATCAGAGCCACCAGGTCACTTCTGGCTTATTTAGTTAGTTAGTTAGTTAGTTAGGCGATCCATCATAGCCCAAGGATGATGGCCCTCCAAGTGTAGTGTCTTGGTGGTGGATGCGTAGGTGGCTGTGGAGACCTATTCTTGACCTGCACGTTCTTCCGCAATGAAGACATTGGTTTCCAGATGGAAGGCAATCCTGGTCAGGGTTAGTTTGATGCACTTTCTTCTTGGCACATTTCTCCCTTAAGCCCTCCATTCATGTCTCTTCGAATTCTGCAGCAGTGCTGGTCACAGCTGACCTCAAGAGCCAGGGCTTCCTAGTTCTCAGTGTCTATGCCACAATTTTTAAGGTTGGCTTTAATGCCTATTCCTGACTCACATGTTCCTTAATTTTTGGCCCCATTTATTTAGGGAGCCCCGGGGGTGAAGTGTGTTAAAGCACTGAGCTGCTGAACTACCAGACCGAAAGGTTCCAGGCTCAAATCCCGGGAGCGGAGTGAGCACCCGCTGTTAGCTCCAGCTCCTGCCAACCTAGCACTTCGAAAACATGCCAATGGTGCCAACGGGAAGGTAATAGTGCTCCATGCAGTCATGCCGGCCACATGACCTTGGAGGTGTCTATGGACAACGCCGGTTCTTCGGCTTAGAAATGGAGATGAGCACCAACCCCCAGAGTCAGACATGACTGGACGTAACATCAGGGGAAACCTTTACCTTTTATTTATTTATTTATTTTATTTACAGTATTTATATTCCGCCCTTCACACCCTAAAGGGGACTCTGAGCGGATCACAATGTACACATACATGGCAAACATTCAATGCCATTAGACATACAGACAGAGAGAAACAAAGACACAGAGGCTATTTAACTTCCTCCAGCTTCCAGGCTTCTTGAGGGTATGCTCGATCCCGGCCACAGAGGGAGCTGCTGCTTTATCATCCACTGTGACACCGAGTCCTTTGATGGATTGCTTCCTCATTCCTTTCTGTATGCTGCTGGATGATTTTTATGGTGTTGTAAATTAGTTAAATTAGCCTCCCCGTATAAGCGGTACCTAAATTTTCCTATATGATAGATGCCACTATCTTTCGGCTTGCTTAGGTCCACAATGAGCTGGGCTATTTTTTTTAATGGTCGGGCGCTCACTCCAGCGCAGGCTGGCTTCAAACTCATGACCTCTCAGTCAGTAGTGATTTATTGCAGCTGGCTACTAACCAGCTGCGCCACAGCCTGGCCCACTGCCAGCCCATCTAACACTGCTATAAAAGTTTCACCCTGACATTTCTGTGTGTTACCTTATCCTGCATGCCTATATTTTCTCGAGTATATCTCGAGGTCTTGAAACTGATTGGATGATGTCTGTAACTTGTATGTATTAGTCAGCATTGTTCATTTATTAGCAAAACCAAAAACAACAACACAATGAGTTCATTAAAGTGGAAGGGAAAATCCATATCATGTGCTGAAATGTGGCTCTAAGAAAGTAATTGTTGCTTTCTATTAACAATATGGAACACTTCAGAGGATCAGAGTAGCTGGCACAGGACAGTAGAGCTGCCAGATTTCTTATGTGATTGCTTCTATTTTCAGGCAACAGTCTCTCTTTTTGCTTTCTCAAACTGGTTCTGATCCCAAAAGAAGGTGTTCCTTAATGGTATTCTTTTGGAAAACACTGTAAAGTGGGTGTTCGACCTAAAGGAGAACTGTAGCCCCCTCTGGAGCCTTTCCTCACATGAGAATGTTCTTTATTACATTTAGGGAAACCACACGCAAAAAGGCCAGGTAGCTTGACTGCCTCAAAATTCAATTGCTTATAAAAACAACGGCCATTAGACTAATATGATGGAAGTCACTCATTACCTATATGGTCATATAATTGGGCCAGAAGTGAAACAAATTTGATGAAATTACCAAGGGCACAGTAAGTTTAAACATTGAAGAGTGTTATAATAGCCATCTTAATTCCTTTTTCTCTCTTATATTTCATTCAAATTTTGTTGAAAGCTTACAGGCTTATGGAGAACATTTCCTTAGTTTGGTGAATTTCTGAGTTCTTAAAATTTTTCTGCTCTTTCAAGGTTTATAGCTACCAACTGCTAGTAAATTTCATTTTGTAATTAGTGTTCTGATAGAATTTTAGTATTCTCAGAAGGAGGTGAAATCTGGTAGATTCCAGCCAACAATCTCTTTGGTATGTTATTCTGACATAAGCCTTGGTTAAAATTGCTGGAAGAAACATTAACAACCTTAGGTATGCAGATGATACCACTCTGATGGCCGAAAGCAAGGAGGAGCTGAGGAGCCTTATCACCAAGGTGAAAGAAGAAAGTGCAAAAGCTGGGTTGCAGTTAAACGTCAAGAAAACCAAGATCATGGCAACTACACCTATTGACAACTGGCAAATAGGAGAAACGTGGAGGCAGTGACAGACTTTATATTTCTAGGCGTGAAGATCACTGCAGATGCAGACTGCAGCCTGGAAATCAGAAGACGTTTACTTCTTGCGGGGACAGCAATGGCCAACCTTGACAAAATAGTGATGAGCAGAGACATCACACTGGCAACGAAGGTCCGCATAGTCAAAGCAATGGTATTCCCCATAGTAACCTATGGATGTGAGAGCTGGACCATAAGGAAGGCTGAGCAAAGAAAGATAGACGCTTTTGAACTCTGGTGCTGGAGGAAAATCCTGAGAGTGCCTTGGACCGCAAGAAGATCCAACCAGTCCATCCTCCAGGAAATAATGCCTGGCTGTTCGCTGGAGGGAAGGATATTAGAGGTAAAGATGAAGTATTTTGGCCACACCATGAGAAGACAGGAAAGCTTGGAAAAGATCACAATGTTGGGGAAAATGGAAGGAAAAAGGAAGAGAGGCCGACCAAGGGCAAGATGGATGGACGGTATCCTTGAAGTGACTGGGTTGACCTTGAAGGAACTGGGGGCGGTGATGGCCGACAGGGAGCTCTGGCGTGGACTGGTCCATGAGGTCACGAAGAGTCAGAGACGACTAAACGACTGAGCAGCAGCAGCAAGCCTTGGTTACAGCCACATAACCACTATTCGGGGAATTAAGTAGGGAGGCATCCAGTACCCTCTTCCACAATATTATTTTAATTGCTCCAATGACAGTTGGAGGTCATGCAGGAACCCTTTTGTGACCAGTCAGTGGCTAGGCTGGGAGTGAATTGGAGGTGCTCTTGGGCAGTCCTATGGCTGCTGTTATACGAGGGTTATCCAGAAAGTAGATTACGTTTTGGAATTAAAAATGAACAAAGTATAGGAAAAAATATTTATTATATGCAGCCACACTTAAATACTACTTTTAAACATTCAAATTTAGGTACTTATCATAGCAATGAAGGAGCTTGGGAATTCCTTCCTCATGAAATTTTCCTGCTTGCGTCTTCAACCAGTTGGTCACTTCTTCCTGCAGCTGCAGCTGCGCATTGTCCCTCGTGGTGCTGGGGTGTCAGGCAGGGCACCACGGGCTACCTCAGAGGGCTTCTTCCCCTTGGGGAATCGTGGAGGGCTAGCTCTGTCGCCTTCCCTCCCCACATTGCCTGATCCTCGCCTTACCCAGTCGCTGTGGCTCGGGGGGGGGGGAACCTGATCAGCGCGTGGAGACGGGCAAAGCGGCACGGGCAAAGCCACCCGGACTCAGGTGTGCCCAGCCTCCTAATCCCGAGCTTTGCCCCTTTGGGTTGGAGTATCAATAGCTCATCAAGGCTCCGGATCCCAGCAGCGGTAAGTCCGGGCTTGTTGTTGTTGTTGTTATTGTTTTTGTTGTTGTTGTCCTTGCAGGGCAGGAGGAGGAGGAGGGAGCCTGACCCGGGCAGGAGTTCACCGCGGTCGCCATAACCTTCCTTGCTGACATTGTTTGCAAGCATTTGCAAAACCTTAGAAATTGCAAATTGCGATTGGAAAATCCAAGAAATAAGAATCAGTTTCAAACCATAATTCTTATTCCCAATGGGCCTCCATCTGAAGTTGATGCCACTAGAATGAGGTCAGAGGGATAAAGCAGAAAATGCTCAATTCCTCCTTCCAGTGCTTGGACCTAGAGAATGGATTGTTGTAGAGCAGCCATTTAGTTGATTTGATGGGAAAAGAGAATTAAGATAACTCTGGCAGCTATTTTCATACTTCATCTAAACACACGTTTTTTGGTAAGATATAATTTTTCCACACTTCCTATTTTAGATATATATTCATCTGTTCCTTAAGTTTCATTTTTAAACACTGGGTGACAAGGTGTCTTGGTGTATTTCCTAACAATAGAACTGTTGGAATTTATGTCTAAATTAAGTAATTAAACAATTTCATAAGAAGGATATGTGGAGCTAAGCTCCTTAGCTCTTTATTAGTTTACATGGGATTTGTGAACGGGGTTCTCAAATGATACTTTGTCTTGAATATACAGACACAAAGAATGTAAGGAAGGAGAATTTCCCTTGGTTAAGCACTTAGGCTGGGAAATTGTTGCCTCTTGCCTAAATATCTGGAGTGGCTGTAGGGCTGGTTATTTCTCTGTTTTAAAAATCATGCCACAAAACAATGTGGCATCCTGCTGATTGTTCTGCAAGTTTAAAATAAAAAGGAATGAAGAAATGTGGCCAGCTGTGTTGAGTCACACTTCCTGGGAGTGCTGAGATCATCACTTTCTTTAGACTCCAAGGAAGCCCTTTTCTGTAACTTTGTAAAAAATAGGGTCCATTCCTATCGCAGTATTATAATTCAATTATTTTACTTTAACTGTCATGGTCATCCTATAGAATCTAGGGATTGGCAGATTAGAGAGTAGAATTTGGAATCCTCTAAAAGGAAAAGCATTACTTTAATGCATTACTTTTTGAGGTTGAAAAAGAAATAACAACCTTCTTTTTTTAAAAACGAACATGATAACAGTTGGTCAAATTGCTATCCTTTCATGTAAAGAGCTGGATTAGGAGTCCATCCTTCTAGTTTTTGTAATGAACCCTTTTTTAAATTAAAAAGCTTTTATATACTCATCTCAACCAAACTGTAGTATATTAGATATTTGTTGAATCTGAAGCTGGATACATAAAATCCACTCAACCCTGGAGTACTAATCTCTCCCTTAGAAAGCTGTGTTCTCCTCTTGGCATTATTTAAAATGCAGGCTGAAATACTTTATGTTATGGACTAATCTCAGATTTAAAAGCTAATTTTAAAAAGTAAAAGTTTTATGTTCCAAAGAAGTATTTACCATAATGGTTTATATAGTGGGGCTTTGGTATTTTCTTGGGGGTTTAGTCCCAGAATCCCCCATAGATACCAAAATTCATAGGTGCTCATTGATAGAATCATAGAATCATATAATCATAGAATAGTAGAGTTGGAAGAGACCCCATGGGCCATCCAGTCCAATCCCCTGCCAAGTAGCAGGAAATTGAGTTCAAAGCACTCCCGACAGATGGCCATCCAGCCTCTGCTTAAAAGCCTCCAAAGAAGGAGCCTCCACTACACTCTGGGGCAGAGAGTTCCACTGCTGAACAGCTCTCACAGTCAGGAAGTTCTTCCTAATGTTCAGGTGGAATCTCCTTTCCTGTAGTTGAAGCCATTGTTCCATGTCCTAGTCTGCAGGGCAGCAGAAAACAAGTTTGCTCCCTCCTCCCTATGACTTCCCTTCACGTATTTGTACATGGCTATCATGTCTCCTCTCAGCCTTCTCTTCTGCAGGCTAAACATGCCCAGTTCTTTAAGCCGCTTCTCATAGGGCTTGTTCTCCAGACCTTTGATCATTTTAGTTGCCCTCCTCTAGACGCTTTCCAGCTTGTCAACATCTCACTTCAATTGCGGTGCCCAGAATTGGACACATTATTCCTGGTGTGGCCTGACCAAGGCAGAATAGAGGGGTAGCATGACTTCCCTGGATCTAGATGCTATACCCCTATTTATGCAGGCCAGAATCCCATTGGCTTTTTTAGCAGCCGCATCACATTGCTGGCTCATGTTTAACTTGTTGTCCACAAGGACTCCAAGATCTTTTTCACATGTACTGCTGTCTAGCCAGGCGTCCCCCATTCTGTATCTTTGCATTCCATTTTTTCTGCCGAAGCGAAGTATCTTGCATTTGTCCCTGTTGAACTTCATTTTGTTATTTTCGGCCCATCTCTCTAGTCTGTCAAGATCGTTTTGAATTCTGCTCCTGTCTTCTGGAGTGTTAGCTATCCCTCCCAGTTTGGTGTCATCTGCAAACTTGATGATCGTGCCTTCTAACCCTTTGTCTAAGTCGTTAATAAAGATGTTGAACAAAACTGGGCCCAGGACAGAACCCTGCGGCATTCCACTCGTGACGTCTTTCCAGGATGAAGATTGGTGAGCATGCTTTGGGTTCGTTCGCTTAGCCAATTGCAGATCCACCTAACTGTAGTTTTGTCTAGCCCACATTTTACTAGTTTGTTTGCCAGAAGGTCGTGGGGGACTTTGTCGAAGGCCTTACTGAAATCCAGGTACACTACATCCACAGTATTCCCTGTATCGACCCAACTCATAACTCTATCGAAAAAAGAGATCAGATTAGTATGGCATGATTTGTTTTTGGTAAATGGATAATATGCAAGGACATAGTTTTTGGATAATATGCAAGGACATAGTAAAATTGTGTCCTTTATACACAATGATAAAATCAAGGTTTATTTTTGGATTTTGTGGTGTGTATGTGCATGTCTTTTTAAACTGTGGATGGTTGAATCCATGGATACAGAATTTGTGAATATGTAGGACTGACTATAATTTTAAAAATGTACTTATTCTTTAAAATGTATTCCAGCTGTATAGGCTGGCTTATTATATGACTAAGTGTGGACAGAAGAACAGAGTCACAGCCCCTTGATTGGACTTGTATGCGAAGAACACCAACATTGTACTGGCTGCTAAAGGATATCTCCGTGTAAAATGTCATTCAGAGTACATTCAGATGTCAGCAAAACCAAAAGTATATGCCATCAACAAGTTCCTGGCCTTAAAGCAACAATTAATGCCTTTTGAGGTAGGAGAAGGAGTTGTACGCTAATGCATAAACGGCTCGGGTCTGGGTTATCTTTGTGATCGCATTTCCTACCACGAACCTACACGATCCCTGAGATCTGCGAGGGAGGCCCTCTTCTCGCTCCTGCCACCATCTCAAACACAGTTGCTGGGAACAAGGGAGAAAGCCTTCCTGGCTGTAGCACACCCCCCCACCCCCCGGCTCTGAAACTCTCTCCCGAGGGAAATTAGATTAGCCCCCACCTTGGCCACATTCCGGAAAGAGCTGAAAACCTGGCTATCTCGATGTGCGTTTGACTGATTCGGCACAAATTGACAGTGTCCTTTCACCTCCACCTATACCCAGCTATTGCACTTTATTCTGGCCCAGCTCAGAGGTTGCAAGATATTTCACATAAATAAATCTTACTGCCTTACCTTCAATCCTAATTATGCTTACTACGCCTAGAAGGCTATTGGTTATTGTGAGTATGTTTTTATTGTATTTTATATGCTTTTGATTTTATATGTTTATATGTTTTAAATGTACCTTGTTATTGTATTTTGTAGTGCATTTTGGGCTTTGTCCCCATGTGAGCCACCCCAAGTCCCTTCGGGGAGATGGGGCAGGATACATGAATAATAGTAGTAGTAGTAGTAGTAGTAGTAGTAGTAGTAGTTGTTATTATTATTATTATTATTATTATTATTATTATTATTATTACCTTTTGGAAAAAAAATCTAAGCTGTCTAATCCATTTGGTGAAATAATCATCGTAAAGAGAACTGACATCTACTCTGTGGTAGATTCAGGTTGACTACACACTTTATTATTCACATGTTGCATGCTAAAAGGATTGCATGAGTTGATCTTCATGAGTTTTGTCGGCAGACATTGTGCCGTGACTATCTTAGTACTGGAGGGAGAAGTAAGTGAAATATTGACTTATTTATTTTATATAAAAAGTCACATATCCAAAATTAAATTCAAGTCACATTTCACTGTTGGTCCCCATGGTACGTATACAAGGCAAATGGCAGATTTGATCCCGGTCAGTAAACACAACAAGAGTTTGATTGCCTTGCATGACTTGGTTCGGTAATGACATGCTCAGTTACCTTTTGGTGGATTTTTTTTTGAGATAGAAGACAATTTGAAAGAGAGGAAAGGGTTTTTTGTTGCTTACTGTTACCATCTTTTCTCTAACTTGGCATTTCCCCCGTTTCTTAAAACAACAAGAGTATGCAATACACTATTATATACAGCATTGATTTTTAGCATAAGTAAAGGTTAGGGTTGTTTCGGGATTATGGGATAATTATGTACCTTTCACTTTTGCCGTGAAAGTCTTAGCTTATACTTTCTTCTTCAATTAACGATTAGGCTATTTTCATTCTACTGTGGCCTTTTGAAAACAGTAAAGGCACATATGAAGAAAATGAAGATTTATATGAACAGCAAGTAAATTAAACTCCTTATGGACCAAAATGTGACATGTTCCATAGTTGTTGAGTTTGCTTCTGAACACATAAAATCAATTTAGCTCAGGACTATTAATATATCCTTGATAAAATCTGATTCTGCTCTTGATAGTCAGCATATAAAACGCAACTGAGACACATGGGTCCATGGCCCAACGAAGGACTAACCAAGATTGCTATTATTTTAAAATGTTTTTTCTTTCGGGTTCCTCCAAAGTAGTCACAGTAGTTACTTCAGATACCTAACACTTGTAAAATACCACTTTGACTGATGGTTAAGGATGTAAATTTTTACTTATTTCCTTTTTAAATGTAAGAATTAAGAAGTTCAAGAATATTCTTCCCTCTGTACAAGATTATAAGAATTCTTGCCCATTTTCCAGTACATCTTTTTTTTTTACATTTTTTGTTGGAAAATTGCATATATTTTGCTCAAAAACTCTTGTTTGGAATAAAATATTTTTTTGGGTATTGCTCCTATTTGCGGGGGGGGGGGGGATACTTGTTTCAAACTTCTTTAGCTGCAGAAAAGTTTGTGGTTTTTCAGTGGGATATCCTATTGAGGTCCCCCTTTTTTCAATGGAATATTCTAATGAGCTGCCCATGCTCATTGGGGGGGGGGGAGCAGGAAAAATTGTGAATATCCTACTTGTGATGCGCTAAGCACATTGTCTACCTGTATACTTCATTATTAATATCAGCATTCACAACATAATATGAAGTAGCATTATGAGACTGAGCTCAAGGCAGCACTTGGGATTATGGACTATTTCTCCATCATTATATTAGGTAAAATTCCTAAATCAACGAAAATATTCCAAACATTACACTTTGCAAAAAAGAGCCCTCATTACCCTACAATTGTAATGCCATTCAGTTATATCTTCTTTACTGGGGGTGGGAAGGGTTATTTAGGAAGAACTCATTTGGTACTTCCAAGCTTGGGCTAGTCTGTGAACATGTTGCATCAGAATGATCCCCAGAGAATCCTTGGTTTAGCTAAATATTTGTCACAGTTATTCAGATGTAAGAAAAAATCATCCTAAATTATTAAAGAACATTTAATTATTCCTGGAACCGAAATAGTTCCTAAGATTAAGGTCAGTTATAGGCTGTGAAGAAGAAGGCTACAATTTGGATAGCTGATTTAACATGCCATATGGTATATAAATGCTTGCTGCTTACCATGAAATTCTTTGAGGGTGATAGACAAACAACAGCAATGCAAAACACAAACATTACAGCAACCAAAGTTGAATCATAGTCACAAAGGAATCCCATACCCTATGTGAAACCTATTGAACTCAATGGGATCTGTTTCCGTGAGGTTTTTTTTTTTTTTGTATGGCTAATATATTACTATGCCATGAAATTAATCAGATATACATGACTGTGCCAAACCTTGTGATAAAGATCCCCAGCCATGCTGCAAAATTGAATTATGAAGCATTTCACCAGGAGAGGTCTCCACAAGCCCAACATTAGACTATATTTCTGTTGAAAAATATGCTGATTTTCCCTTAAGGAAATATAATTCAGGACAATTTTTTGCAGTCTGACTATTACATTGATTCCTTTCCTCTGACAGGTAACTGGAATGTTATAATGTTTGTCTTGGTTAAAAATGGGCACACTTCTTATTCGATACCTGAGATTGGTTTTCTAAATGGACCTGAAACAAACCTCACCACTTGACAATATTTTCTCCCATCCATTTGCGCTTCCTTTGGCAGATAACTAAAAACCCACTCATTATGTTCCTTCTTGTTTTCCCAGTTTAAAGGAATGCATCTGCCTGCTGTATCAGTGTCTAAAGAATTAAAAATGCAGCCAATTGCAGTATGCGTGTCTGAATACTCCAGCTTCATTAGGAGCAAAAGTTCTTGGAACAGCAGAAATATAGTTTAAAAATATCCATATTTCTAAACAAATCAGTGCAGTGTTGAAGAAAAAATGATAATAAATCCAAGCGCCACCAACATGTTCCACTGCAATTTGTTACGTACCCTCTGGCTATCTTCTATTAATATCCAGCTAAGGGCATTACTTGGACAGTCTGTCCCTACCAATGACACTAACATCCATCCATTACCGGGTTCCCAGGGCAACCAATCATATTCCCCCAAACACCACTAAAATTGTGTGACTGACATTCCAGTTCCTGAAGTGATTTTTCAACAATGTGCAACAATGTGCAACTCAGGGAAGCCACAATTCCTATTAGTTTTAGGAACCTTCCCCTCCCTTGATGCATATTTGTAAGTCTAACGCTGGTGAGAGCATTTTGTTCATGCAAGTCCTCTCTTTCAGCAAAAAGGAAAAGGAAGACAATTAATGTAGTAAAAGTTGCAGTGGGGCAGGGAGAAAAAAAAGGGATGTGGATTAGGGAAGGAGGCGGGAGAGTGTGTGTAACTGATGTAGGAGCACAAAGGAGATGTTTTGCCAAGAATTGTGGGGAGGTGAAAGAGGACAAGTGAAACAGAAAAAAAGCAGAAGGAGGGAAAAGATGAATACAGGTGGAAGTCAGGCCTGTAGCGGGGGGGGGGGGGGGTTAGGGGTTCAACACCCCCCCCCCCAAATTTTTCAGGTTTAAAAATTTACTCACTGGTTTACTCATTAATTTTAACTGGTTAACCAAATCCCCATGCTAAGTCTATGAGACGCAAAAAATTAAGAGTCCCTCCAGGCACTATCTCAAGCAGTTATTGACAGGTCTGAACCTGGGGGACAGGTGGGTCAGGGGTTCAACCCCCTCCCCTGAAATTTTCAAAACCCCTCCCAGAATTTTTTTCTGGCTACGGCCCTGGTAGAAGTTGTTAGATGGAGTAATAATCCTGGAGTTGTAAAGGGTCCCAATAAGTCATCAAATCCAATGCAGAATCTCCAGTTAGAGCCTCTCCACTAGGTAGACGGTCAACCTCTTTTTGAAGACATCCAGAGAAGGAAACCTCACCACTTCTCTAGGCAGTTGTTTCCATTGTCAAATTGCTCTTATCCTCAAGGCATTCCTTCTAGTATTCAATTGCAACCTACCCTCCTGTAACTTCAGACCATTATACCTGTTACTACCCTCTGTTCACATCTTCCAATATGTTAGCTACCCCTCCCAGTTTTGTATCATCTGCAAATTTGATAAGGAAGGTGGAAGTGGAAAAAAGTAACAGAATCTTTGCCTTTAAAAATTTTTTAAGGCACATAACTTCACATCCCACTCTAGTGACCCAAAATAACTGCTTTTAAAACTTCTTTTAGTATTAAACGCATGTATAAATATGTGAAGAGAAGTCATAGGGAGGAGGGAGCAAGCTTATTTTCTGCTGGTGTGGAGACTAGGATGTGCAACAATGGCTTCGAACTATAGAAAAGGAGATTCCACCTGAACATTAGGAAGGACTTCCTGACTGTGAGAGCTGTTCAGCAGTGGAACTCTCTGCCACAGAGTGTGGTGGAGGCTCCTTCTTTGGAGGCTCTTAAGCAGAGGCTGGATGGCCATCTGTTGGGGGTGCTTTAAATGCAATTTTCCTGCTTCTTGGCAGGGGTTGGACTGGATGGCCCATGAGGTCTATTCCAACTCTATGATTCTAACATGCCACCTTATTATGTGGTCCAAGGAACTATTTTTTGTGAAATAATCATTCAAATCTCCCTTGGAGGGCAAATATCATGTGGAATCGGGCTGTTTAACCTGCTGTCTTCCAAATCTGTATTTGACCACAACTCCCATCACACATCACCAACATGGCCAAATGATGATTGGAGTAGTCTAACACATTTTGAAGACTTTAAGGAAGCTGTACCAATGGGAGGAGAAGAAGGTGATGTTACAGAAGGAGCCACATAAAGAAGGACAAGTATAAAGTAAACTCAGATCTCTCATCAGGGCACTTCTAGACGTGTGTCCTTTGTTGTACTTGTGAATTTGGCATACTTAATCTCAATACATAATTGTAATTGCAACTGATCAAAGACTATTGCTTTCAAAAATATCAGAGGCTTAACTGTATCCAGTTCCACAAATGAGCTTTAAACAACATGATTTCCACTTATATTAATTGATGTCATGCAGCTAAATCCTCATACATCACAGAGACTGCTATTTATCATCTAAAATTAGAAGTGAATATAAATTTAATGAATATTTTCTCTTGCACCATCTATTATACCAAGTGGAAGCTGAAGAAATAGAGGCTGTGCATCTGTTTTTCTTCAGCTAGACTTTGCTGTTGCAGAGTGCTTTTCCAAGTTACATGATCAACTCATTAAGTCCTTACACATCAGTCTTGTGAGTGAACACATGTTATCTGAAAGCATTACCAAAGGCCCTGTACTGGATTTTCATTTTGTTACATATCCCAAATACTTCAAGTATTATGACTTTGGCAGTACAATCCTATGCATACATAAATAAGTCCCACTAAGATCAATAGGACCACCTGGTTAGTGTAGAATTAAAACCTTAACCAATGAGATTGCATACATTGAGGTCAAATTTATTGGAATCAAAGTAGAATATAACCATGTTTTCAGAAGTGGTTATGTGTGACTAAAAATAATAAAAGTCTGCAGAAATCTTGAGATTACTACTCTCCGAATCCCCAACTCAGTGGGGATTTTTAAAAATCATGTCAGAAGCGACTTGGTGTGAGATAATTGGCTGTCTACAGAGACGTTCCCCAGGGGACACCTGGACAACCATTCTGTGGGAGACTTCTCTCATGTCCCCGCAAGTTAGAGCTGCATCATGACTTCGAACCTGCAACGTTTAGGTCAGCAACCCAACCTTCAGGTTAGCAGTTCAGCCAGCACAAGAGTTTAAACTTCAGGTCAGCAACCGAACCTTCAGGTTAACAGTTCAGCTGGCACAAGGGTTTAACCCACTGCACCACCGCATTGGGGATAATACTGGTAGTAAAAAAATATATTTTCCCACATAGTTAGCATTTCTTGGAGTATTCCCCCCTGTTTGGTGGTGTTTGTTTTGTAGTATTCTTGACTCATTGACTAATATTCTCGAGCTCAACTTCGCATCGTTCTTGACTTCTTAATTTTTTTCTCTCACACAGCCATATGACTAGAGGCAGCATATTCTACCCATTTCCTTTCTCCCAAATATGTGCTTAATTTTATTAAAGTGTCAGTAAAATGTTCAGTACCTCTGAAGAAGTGGATTGCAGTCTCCCAAACCTGTGATAAAATAAACCCGGTGGTCTTAAAAGTGCTTCTAGATTCCTTCTCTTTCCTTTTAAGATGAGAATAACAGTTATCTCTTCAAAAACTTCAATAAAGCCGTTTCTTCGGTTCTTCAATAAAGGCGTCTCCTTTAGCATTGTTTCCAAACTACAATTGCTAACAAGAGTAACTGTTAAATGGGTTTATGGCCAATAGGAAAAGACCACTGATTAGCCATTTCAATAATAATAATAATAATAATAATAATAATAATAATAATAATAATAATAACAACAACAACAACAACAACAACAACAACAACAACAACAACTTATTCCTCTACTGGGAGTCAAGGCACCTTACAGAGACTAAAAATAAATACAAAAAATCAACAAAACATCTACACATTTTTATTAAAAAGCAATTAATAATTTTAATAGTAATAGAATCCAGCTATTTAAGAGCAAAAGATAAAAATAAATGGAGCACAACATTAAGAGGTCAATTTACCTCTTCTCAAAGGGCAAAAGTTACCAAATCACTGAAGTGAGCTCGAAGTCGTTATAAGCAGGGCTGGATTAACCATTAAGCAAAAGAAGCCCATGGGTATCAATGGAAGGGGGACACCACGGAAATTTCTATTATCGCAATTAACATGGACCCTATCATGAAATACTTCAATTGGTGCAACTGAACAAGCTTCCACAAAAAGGGGATCTCAAAATTAAAAAAACCTTTGTGATAAGAAATAACAGAAAAGAAAATTTCCCAAATATAAGTAATGTGGAAGTATCCGTCGTACAGTAAGTTTTGCTTCATTTTTGAAAAACAAAATTTCAGCTTAAGGACACTTCAATCATTTCCTAAACACATTATTGTAGGTCAAAGTCATAAGAGCCCCAGGGCCCTGCAGGAACTACAATTGAGACCTGCGCGCAGTTTCTTTAGTTTTTTCACTCTGTCTCTCTGTAGAGCTACTTTTGATGTGGCTATGAAAATGAGACAAGAAGAAGGACACTTACAGCTCCTTTAGGCACACTGTCATTCACAAGCCACCCCCAGTGTATCAGACACTTTACCTTTTCAGATTCAGCAGTGATGGGCAAAAAATTAATGTCCATATGATGGAACTTGGTTATCTTAGTGCGGTTATTAAGCATTCCTTTTGAGACTAAGAATTGCTTGTAAACAATAACAACACCCCTATGAACCAGAGCTGAGAAAATTCTTTAATTAAAAGTGAAGCTGTACATCTTTCATTTCCCCACGCCATCTATTTTCAGTTTCCTCCCACTTGAGGTGTCTGAAATAATACTGAAACTTCACACAATGTTTAATTTTGCTTCAGAGCAGTGGTACGATGACTCAGATATCAACACTGTGCTACTTAAAAAGAGAGCACCCTCCTTTTGGCACACGGCACCAGTGGGGGGGGGGGTCCCCCCTCCCCTTGCTAAAATTGTTGGTTAAATATATATAATCTTGTGTCTGACAGAAAAGAACAGCATCCATCTCAAAAGAGCTTCTGATGTGATCTTTCCACTATCTGCAGAGTGTCCAACCTAGTTTATCTTGGATATTAAGAGAAGTCCTTTGCTGAAGATTAAAAGTGAGCTGATACTGTACCTTGGAGTGTCAAAATAAGGTCCGTTATCAAATACATAATAAGAGAATCCAATTGACAGGGAGTTGTGCAAGTTATTAAGATGTTAGATCTTTGTCGAACAGCACACAATTAGCCCTGCCTCTGGGCATTTATGAAAACGGGAGTACAAGTGTGCTATGTATAATAATTACAGTTGCTTGTGTCTCTTGGAAATATATAAAACTAATGAGTGTTAGGCAACTCTGCTCATTAAAACCAAAGATGTATAAATTTTGTTCTGTCCCTCATAATTCTTGTAGTACTGAGTTCCTGGCAGTAGGTGACGCGTACAGCTGGCTTTCCTCATTGCTCCGACACTTGTGTAATTGCTCTCTTTTTATAATAACTTAAAAGTAAGACTTTATATGCATCCAGAAATGTGCTTGATGTTGGTGAGCCTCTATTAGCTAGCTTTCCCAGAAGAATCTGCTTAAAAGCATTATAAACTGAACAGAGCTATCTTTCACCAGGGCTTCTCTTTGGAGAAGAGCGAACTCCTTTTTCTGTTTGCATTTGTTTGCCCTGCAAAGGCTCCAACTTGTGACCTATCAAAGTAGACCACATCCTTTGGTGCCCCTTTGTAAAGGGCTCCAAGCTTGTGACTTATTAAATCAAACCACATTCTTTTTCTCAAAAATGGAACAGTTTGCAATGAGAAAGTGAAGCCTTCAGGGTGAAATGGCCGCTTGGAGCTGAATCCAGGGTTGGCTCTATCATTAGGAAGAAAAAGACAAGTCAGGCTTTAGATTGTGAGGACAGTCAGTTATTATTTAATATATTTTCATTGTATTTATAAGTGATGGGATGGGAGAGAGATGTCCTTTTATCTCGTATTTCCAAATGACTTAACTAGCTTTAGGCCTTATCTACTGTCATATAGATGGGCACTGCCATTCTTTGTTCTATTTCACCCCTCAGGTGAGAAAGGCGGGGTAAAAATGTTGTAAATAAATAAATAAATACAAAAATGTACCAAAAACACATTTTTATGCAAATACACCTATTTTGCCCAGAAAAACTATGCAAAACTATGTTTTGTACCAAACGAACTCTTTTGTTTGCATAGAACCCAAAGGTTCTTTTTACACAAACTTTTTCCAACAAAGTTCTGAGATAAGGCAAATCTTGTGGCAGTTGATCGTTTTCTCGACAGGGTGTCTGAATGTACTGGGACACTTTTTCTTGTCAGAAATGACAAAAATCTGTGAATGTTATCTTTTCAAGATTTTTTGAATAAATGCTTGGCCCATTTTGCTGCCTGAATCAACAACATTAATAGAAGTTGCACTGCAATCAAACATTAGAGGTGCAAGTACAACAATAATTATGTTCCTTTCCTTAAAGTGATGGCTATATATCTATATCCCTTTACCTTCCAACATGCACATTTAGTACTCTCTGCTCCAAGTATCTGTACCTTTCTTTTACTTTAAAGAGACAGATCATTCAAATCTAACAAATACATAGGTCGGGATATTGTATAACTTTAACATACTCATCTGCTTCCCAAATGATAGTGGAATGCCCCCCTCCCTCAATTGATTGCAATGACTGCCTCAAAATGTGTCAGAAATGGAGGACTTTCATGAGACATTATCAGACAGTTTTTGGGCTTTGTTTCCATATGCTTAGGAAATGGAGTCCTACGGAAGTCCCCGGAAGCCATCACATGACATGAGGGCATTTCCGGTGGAAATTCGTGGGGCTCTGTTTCCTAAGTGCATTGAAACGAAGCCCAAACAGGAGTCAGGTGTTACTTGACTCCTGAATGAAAAATACAGGGAAAGTGGGGGAAAGACGGGTAAGTACGTGGGATAGGGAAAGACAGGAAGGAATGAGTTAAGATGGTTCTCCCACTTTCCCTCAATTTCTCCTCACTGTGTCTGTTGAAGACCATCGTCCTTACATGTATAAGTAATCGTTACAAGTGTGTAATTTCAAGTTACACATTTGTGACTGTGGGTGTCCAAACTTTTGGCTTTCCTGAGCCACATTGGAAGAAGAAGCATTGTCTTGGACCACACATAAAAGACACTAACACTAACCATAGTTGATGACCAAAAAAGAGAAAGTGTGATATTCACCACCACACATAAGCAAAAAAAGTCCTTGCATAATAATCTTAATTATGTGTCACCCCATTTGGAGGTCTCTTTAAAAGCATTAAGGATAACTTCTGGCAGAGCTGTTTGCAATTATAATGTGAATTATGGATAGTGCTTCAATATTTGTGCATGTAACACACTCTGATTATTCCATTTTGTTCTGTTGTCATCTACAGTGTTCACACTTGAGAACTGTGCAATTGGATTACAAAAACAAAAACAAAACAACAACAAAAAATCTTATAAGTTTTTGAATGAGTTTACAATTTTGTGTTGAGCCATATACGGCCCACAGACCATGGATTGGACAAGCCTGATTGTCCAATTGTAGAATTAATGCGTTTTGACAGTTTAATTGCTGTGGCTGAATCCTTGGATTTGTAACACTTTAAGGAATAATAAGCTAAAAGCCTTGTAAAATGACAACCTCTACAATTTCATAGCATTGAACCAATGCAGATAAAGTAGTGTCAAACTGCATTCATTCTACATTGAAGACACACCCTGCAATGCAGAATTCCGGCCATCATTATTTTTAAGTGGAAACAAACAAAAATAATATCTCAGTGTTCATGTAACAGACTTATTGTACTCTTTGAAAGGTTGCAGCTGATCATGTAGCTATGTTCACCAGTGGCACATACTGGTGAATACGAAATCATAGCGACGACAGTTATTGGTAACAATACCCACCAATAAAACAACAATCACAGGGGACAGCTGTATGTTCTACATGGGGCAGAATTGGTTTGAACATATGTTCCTTCCTAAAGAATGCAATGGAATTAGGCATAAATACAATTTCTAGTTCCAGTCTGTGTAAACCCATTCCAATTATGGCTAAATGGTACATCAGAACTTATGGAGAGCCTATTAACTTCAAAAGATTTGCCGCTTGACAAAAATCCAGCCACTTGACAAAAGTGAAACTGACTTTCATTCTGTGAATCATCTCTCATGTTCAGATCCAGATAGACAGAGCAAGGAGAGTATGAGTCATCTGTTTTACCATGTCTATTGCTTGCACATCAGGTTAGCCATGTCTCTGGTACACTGGCCTCTGTTAATGACACATTCTCCCAATCACACAGCTCAGTATATTTTGTTATATGTGTTTCAAGTAACTCTGATGATAAAATTTCTTTGGCAGTGGAATATGTTTAAATTGTGGAGTGTTCTAGAAAATTGGGGGCAGGCCAATATGGTTGCATAAGGACATTGTGGTACCGTGGTTTGAGCTCTGTACAAGGTCCTTATCTACACTGACCATTTAATGCAGTTTAATACTTGCTTCAAACTGTAGAGGCCAGACAACAAACTCCTACAAAAGAAAGCCCTTAATGTGCATCAATGTTCTGTGGTTTGTGTAATCATTGTCTGGGCCTCAAATTGTTTCCAAGATTTCTTATGTAATCATATCCACAATGAAACCACTTTATTCAATTTGAAATGGACTTACATGTTCAGTGTAGAATCATAGAATCATAAAGTTTGAAGAGACCAATGAGGCAGGAAAACAAGCTGAAACCTGCCCCTCTGGTGGCCCTTTCACATTGGCCCAAAATGTAGACCCAATCTGGGGTCTGGGATGTGCTGGATTAATTTAGAACAGTTCTGTATGGCATTTCGCCTCTGCGGGGCTGATCCTGTAACACACCGATCTAAGTGGTCAGAAGAGCCCTGGATAGTAGGGGGTTACATTAAATGCACAATATGTTGAAATGGAAAATCAGTGTTTGCCACTTTGGACAACATTCAAAATAAGAGTGAAAAGACTCTGAGCTGACAATTCCAACAACAGAAATATGCTTGCAGGCTAAATTATACAGTGTAATCCTCCTATGTTGGATTCAGGATTTCAAAGTCCATCCTAATGTGTATTAGAACCAGGGAGTATTTGTGAAAAAAAATGACTCCCATCATCATATTATTGTACAAAGCTGAATGTTGGCACACTAATAATTGATAAGTTGATTAAACTGATCCTAATACTGCTTCAGATCTGAATTAAGGCATATTTTGGCATGTGTACAGTAATACAAACTATACTAGTATGCAGCATTATAAACTATGTCTCTTGCTTACATGATGGATAATCCCAAAAGGCAGAAGGCCATTTCTCTTTGTAGATAAGCAACATATTTCTTGTTAGCTCAAGATAACTAGCAGTGCTGCAGTGTTGATATGTGTGAACTTCTTACCATCTATCAACCTTTGATCATGGATCACTGTTGCCTTGGTGAAAGAACTAACAGTAGGGACTAAATCCTTCAAGATCAGTAGAGTCTAATGTGGAAAATATAAAAGAGTCCTAACTCCTGAACATCTGCACAGAGCTGAACCTTTTGACTTTTGGGCTCATTTGCTTTGTGCCAAAACTGATTATATTTTTTAATCTGAACTTTCTACTTTATTAATTCCAGCCATTACATCATCACTGGACATATAATTGTTTAATGGTTTTTTTTGCCAATTTTGTCATGATTGACTCCCAATTCTGACTTCTACAACTACTAATATTCAGTTCTTGTTTTTGCACTTTTGAACAAAGTCTTTAAAGAAATTATTGCAATCTTCTGAGGCATGAAGCTCTATGAAATTAGCTCAGAAGGTATCCTTCATCATACTAGCCAAAGTTAAGTGGTGCATCGAGGTCCAAGTACCTGATTCAGGGAGTGATCTTGAGGAGAAAAGACAAAAGTTGTGTGTGCGATGGAAGTCCAAAGGTTTGGAACTGCAGGACAACCCGGAGAGGGGATCCATTCACATATTTATAAACTGTTGATGAAGGATTTCTCACTATGGGGAAGAAAATTGTTAAAAGTACTTCTTGCTTTTGAAAGAATGAAATCAGCAAAGAATGATCTCTCTAGTCCCACTCCAAATAACATCCCCTTTAACTATAAGAAACCATTGTAAAGAAATTGTGGTTACAGTCATCCCTCCACATTTGTAGTTTTGATCTTTGCAGTTTTGGTTTTTCATGAATTTAATTAAAATGATATCTCTAGGACTCTCGAGGTCTTCCCACGTGACTTTATGTTCAACTTCTTCCAGTCATGCTGGAGAACTTAGAGCGAGGTCCTTAAACGTTTAGAGCAGAGGGTCAGTTCATAGTTCCTCAGACTGTTGGGGGAGGGGGCAGAGTATGGTTTTTTTTAAAAAAAGAACGAATGTCTATGCACATTCTATGTACATATCTTATTTGTAGTGCAAAAACATGAAAGAACAATACCATATTTAAAACAAAGAACAATTTTAACCAGCATAAACTTACCAGTATTTCATTGGAAAGTGTGGGCCTGCTCTTGGCTGATGAGATAGTCAAGTTAATTAGGATTGTTGTTGTTGTGTGTCTTCAAGTCATTTCAGATTTAGGGCAACCCTAAGTCTAAAGTTTAGGGTGGGGGCTGAATAAATGACCTTGGAGGGCTGCATTCAACCCATAGATCTTAGTTTGGGTACCTTGGACCTAGAGATTTCTAGCGAGAACACTTCTCTATGAATCGCCCCATTCTCCAAAGTGACTTTATGGTCACCTTTCAGTGGAAATTGACCATAGGTCAGGCTGGAAGAGCTAGAAATTTCTAGAGAGGTGTTCTCTCTCCGGTAAAAAAATTAGCAATTTCTTTATTTGTTGCTTTGCATTTTCATGTGGGTCTCTTGCCCTTAATCCCAGACAATGTGGAGGGATGGATAGGTCTGAAGTTGCCAGAGTGAAAACTGCAGGTGTCCCCTATCCCTTTAATGGAAGTATTATTATAATTATAGATTTATTTGTACATAACAACATAGCAGACATGTATATTCGGTTCAAGTGTCTGGGATTTGTCTCTATCGAGCTCTTCCCAAGTGCCTAGGATATCAGAGGTATTTTCACAGAATGTGCGCAGTTCTGAGAAGTGCTGCCTTCTGTAGTATGTGGATTGATGTTCTGTCCAAATTAAGGCCTTTCCAGTGCTTTTCGAGGTTTCTTGGCATGCCTCCAAGTGCACCAACCACTATTGGTACCACTGTTGTTCTCTTTTGCCATAGTCACCCAATTTCAATTTGTAAGTCCTTGTATTTCGTGATCTTGTCCAGTCCTTTATCTTCTACTTTACTGTCTCCTGATACTGCAATGTCTATGATGAAACAAGTTTCTTTTCCACAATCGTCATATCTGGTGTTATGTGGCAGGCAGGCATGTAGCTGGGGCTTGAGGGGCTTCAGCCCCCCCCCTGAAATTCTCAAGGTGGTCCGCGAGAAGGCCTTACATTTATTATTTAAACTGTTATGTTTATTCATATCATGATATGATCACCATGCTCAATATATCCCATATGCATGGGGGTATTGGGATAACGATACAAAAGATTTGCTAGGGTAGATCCTCTCCCACACAGACTCAGCTCCCCCCCCCCCCCCCCGCCAAACCAAGATCCCAGCTCCTCCCGAAACAAAATCCTGGCTACGGGCCTGGTGGCAGGTGTTTATGTGTTTAGATTCTAAAATCCCAGAATATTTTTGCTGAGATTTTAGAATCCAAACAGATAAACACCTGCCACACAACACTATTATTATTATTATTATTATTATTATTATTATTATTATTATTATTACTACCCTGCTTTATATCTCTCGAAGGGAACTCAAAGTATAGAAGACAGAATTTTAGTAGATGCTTCTTGTTACCTGCTTGTGTGGCAAACAACAGCCACTAAATTCCCAGCTTCTATATAGCCATTTAGGACAGAACAGCAGACCCAGTAACTGCTCTGAAGGACTGACACTAAAGAAACTATTACAGTATGTTAAAGTGAAAGTTGTGCTTCAATTATATAAGCAGTGTCGCATTAAGAGGAGGGCCATGCAAGCTGAGGCTTATTACCTCTAACATGTTAGTGCTATGTCAGAAGATCACAAATAGATGCTAAAATGAGATTCTCAGCTGTGAATCTGTGCTACATATTTAAGCAAAACAAGTTGGTCAGAAGTTGCTAAATATTCAATGGTCTCTTGATATTGACTGGGGTTGGTCCCAGGATGCTCTGTGGATATCAAAATCTGTGGATGCTCAAGTTCCATTATGAACAATGGCAGTCATATGGTGTTCCTTATATAAAATGGCAAAATAAAGGTATGCTTTTTTTGAATTTTGGAGGAATATTTTCAAGCTGTGGATTGGCTGATCACATCTATAGGATTATGTAAAATATAGGGATGGGGAATGGGCAGAATTAGAGTTCTTCACTATGATCATGGGTGAAATATACAAGCTATGTCTGGGCGATAACACAGAAAGAATGTAGCTATTTTTAAAAGAATAGGCAAATATCGTATATTTGCCAGAAGGTGGCAGTTTTAGACCATTCTCAATGAATATTGCCTTTCATCCTTCATAGGATGGCTGTTAATGTAAGTTCTAAGACATTCAGGCCAGGGAACATGCAAAGGATGGTTTTAAAAATGATTTATTTTCTCCTATAATCTAGATGAAAAATGACCTTTCAGTGATAGAGTAATATGTTTGGTCCCATTTGGCTGCAATCTGAATACAAGGGCCACCATTCAGAATGCTGTCACTTTTTTTTAACCTAGCCAATTTACAAGATGTGACTTTTAGAAACATTAAAAAATTTACATCTTCATGTAAAATATTCATAGCAATGACCCTGGAACCTGGAGCTGAATTTGAATGGCTATTTCAGATACTGTTGATTCTGAATATAAAACAGTAAATTTAGGACCCTGACTTTTTGATTGCATTAATTACCTCTTTTCTCAGTTTTAGATAACCAGCTTTGTTATTTTTTTTGGTTCTTCCTATCATAGACATGTAGGCAATTTTTCAAAGAAAATTCCATAGGTTGTAAAGGTTTTCCCCTGACGTTAAATCCAGTCATGGATTGGTGCTCATCTCCATTTCTAAGTCGAAGAGCCAGCATTGTCCGTAGACACCTCCAACTGTCATGTGGCCAGCATGACTGCATGGAGCGCCATTACCTTCCCGCCGGAGCAGCACCTATTGATCTACTCACATTTGCATGTTTTTGAATTGCTAGGTTGGCAGGAGCTGGGGTTAACAGCAGGCGCTCATTCTGCTCCCAGGATTTGAACATGGCACCTTTCGGTCTGCAAGTTCAGCAGCTCAGCGCTTTAACACATTGCGCCACCATCAGGAGCCCAAAATTACATAGCTTTAATAATATGATGTAAATAAAGACAGCCTATTCAAATGATGGACACCTTTTCTGAAAAGAAGTCGTGTCATGAGATAGGGTCATCTTAAACATTTTGCTAGGCAAAGCCTTGGTGTAATTTAGCCCTACCTACTTAGCTGGAGAGGACACAGAAGTATCATTTATTGGAAATATGAGGATGAATTCGGCCTGATTCTGTACCATACAGCTGGACTCAGAACAACATTTTTTACTTGAGTCAAATACATTTGACTTTCAGTTAACCAGAACTCAAGCCATCAGAACTCTCCAGAAGCTGGCACAAAGTGAAGGAAAATACTTTAAATAAAAATTAAAATAAAATCATATTTATAATATAGTAAAATCAGTTTTTATAACACAGTAAAACTGTTACATTAATTTAACATCATCTTTATTTGGTTTTAATTACTGTATTTCAGTATTAATATCAAATCTAAACTTAGTTTTTGGTATGATGTAGTATAGGATATACCGTATTATTAGTTAGGTCAATTTGAAAAAAACAACTCTCGAGCCACCAAAAATACATTTATCTGGCATCCTATGGGCCCTGGTTAACTGAAGTCCCATCTACATAGCCCTAAAACATGGGCTGGAGATGGAATAGCCTGTGGCATCCATCGGCGAGATGACATTTCAAGCTTATCTTTCATCCCAGGCCAGGATGAAGAGTTTCAGAAACTTCAATAATAGGAGAAAATGACCAAATGTTTCTTGGATCAAGAGTAAGGTTTATTTTAGGATTACAGAAAAGCAAAAAAAAAGGAAGAAAACAGAGTACATGCATATGGGTGTCAGCCTATCTTCTAGAACAGCATTTCTCAAACTGTGCTCCAATGAGACTCTGCAGTCTCCTCGCTCCTCCTGCATATGAAGCACATGGCTTGTGGAGCCCCACTGCCACTGCCACAGCCTACAAAGCCTCTCCGCTGCTTCTGTCATGGTCTACAAGCCGCTGTCATGGCTGGCAAAGCCCCCCTACACCACTTTGAATGTGCTTTTATGGCAAGGCAGAAGCACTTTGGACTGGGTGGCCCCTGGGGTTGCTCCTATTATTATAATTATAATTATCTCTATTATTATTATTATTATTATTATTATTATTATTATTATTATTATTGACACAACGACGTTGTATGACACAGCAAACAAGATAGATATGCTGGATTTCGTTTCAGTCGAACACTTCCCAAGTGTCTAGGACTGTGTGATGTATTTTCGGATGATGCGCGCAGATCCCAGCAGGGTGGCCTTTTGCAGCTGGCAGATCGTAATTTTGTCAATGTCTATAGTTTCCAAATGCCGGCTGAGATCTTTTGGCATGGCACCCAGTGTGCCCATCACCACCGGGACCACCTGCACTGGTTTCTGCCAGAGTCTTTGAAGTTCAATCTTGAGGTCCTGAGTTTTTCCTGTTGTTTTTCATCAATGCGACTGTCACCTGGGATGGCAACATCAATGATCCAGACCTTTTTCTTTTCCACAACTGTGATGTCTGGTGTGTTGTGTTCCAGAACTTTGTCAGTCTGGATTCGGAAGTCCCACAGTATCTTTGCGTGCTCATTTTCCACGACCTTTGCTGGTTTGTGATCCCACCAGTTCTTTGCTGCTGGCAGGTGGTACTTGAGGCATTATTATTATTATTATTATTATTATTATTATTATTATTATTATTATTTTGCCCAGGTTGAAAAAAAGAACTGTATTGGGAAAGATAACACTGGGCAACACGTATTTTGGTGCCTCCAATGTTAGCCCTGTTTCTGGTACATTTGACTTGCTGATTCCAAAAATGTTACCAGTTTCCTTCCATCAGTTCTAGTTTTGAGATACAGAACATATGCCATATACCACTTGACATCTGTCCACCTATAGAAAGCTATTATAACCATGTTTAAGAAACTAGAGCTGGTACAGTCTATCCAATGCAATTTTCTGAACAGTGCCTGAAATAACCCCAGGAACAGGTTTAAAAACCAAGACACAAAGACATGTCCTTTTTGTTGGGCTATGTAAGCTATGCCAAAATCCTTTCTGTTAAGAAATGCATATTTTAAAGTGACATGGAACATTTTCTGGGTCAGAAATTCCCACTTAGTGGCTGCATTTACTGATTGCTAGTCTTCGTAACAGGAAGAGAATCAAAGGAGTAATAATAATAATATTTATTATCCATCTCTCCTTGCAGGTGAGGTGGGTTACAATCTAGTACCCCATTATATTTATTCCAAGTTGCTGTTCAAAGTACCATCAAGTCATTTCTAAGTTCTAGTAACCATAAGAGGCACCTATCATAGGGTTTTCTTGACAAGATTTCTTCAGAGAGGGGTTTGATTTGAGTTCAGAGGCTGAGAGTGTGTGACTTGCTCAAGGTCACCCAGTGGGTTTCCATGGCTAAATGGGGATTTGAACCCTGGTCTGCAAAGTCATAGGCAAGTGCTCAGACCACTAATGCTGACTAATCTGATATGATGTGAAAGTGGAAAAATATTTCCAGTATTGATTGTGAATGATAAATTTACTAAAGGCACCTTGAAAAAAATGATATGATTGGCTTAATATTGCAGTTTTATGCCCAAACTTTGAAATGGAAATCAGTGAGACACATGTCATAATAATTTCCAACAAGAGAGCAAAAAGAACGTCTAAAATAAAAGGGTCTCGAAAGGAAAACGAAATGTATTTATTTTCTTTCAAAAACCCTCTGGATTTTAGTTATTGCTTCTGTCATGTTAACAGAGGCACCCACAATTGTCAGAGAAATCATTTGCCTGACAGGAAATACGGCAGTTGTGAATGTCAGGCAGGGGAAAAAACCCTGAGCTAATGGTCCACCATGAAATTTTTCTCTCAAAGCCGAATTAATTCTGTCAACACAAGTGATGCGAACGGATTGCCTATGCCCTGCCACAGTTGCCTATATGAAATATAAATAATCCATAGATCCATGAGCTCTTTTGTTTGAAATGGCCTGGCTGGAAAGCAAGTGAGCTGCACAATATTTCTAAAAGTTATGACAAATGAACTCAAGAATGTTGGGCCGTAATAAAAGGTGGCCTGGAACAATTTAAAGACAGAAAACCAAAGGTGGCCTATATTTCCTGAATCAAGTTTAGCTCTCTCTCCTTGCCCCAGGCCAGCGGAGTTGCATAAAGTAGATTCAAAGGTAGCACATGTGCTTCTAGCTAGCTTCAAATTATAAACATTTTTTCCCAGGCAAAAAACCATGAACAGAAGCAATGACACTTAAGATTTGGCTAAATTTAATGCTCCTATGCAGAGGGGAAGTCTTGGGGAAGGAAGTCTGGAAAGAGCAGTGCTATTTCTTTTCTAATTCAAGAAACTAGAGCAGTGGTTCCCAACCTTTTTTTTTTTAATCAGGGACCACTTGACCAGGGACCACTTTGACCAGGAACCACTTGACAGGGACCACTCTCCAACATTAGTACCAAAAGGATTACGAATCAGTTTTTGGTCAATTTTAGATTCAGTTTGGTTATTTGGGGTGCTGATTCAGAAAATTGCCTTGGATAGACCACATCAGCTCTAGTTTCTGATACAGAACATATGTCACCATCTGCTCACCCACAGAATACCATATTTAATAATCTAGAGTCGATGGGGTCTATCCAATGCAACTTTATGAATCAGCCCCCCAAAAAACCCCAGGAACAGGCCTAAAAACTAAGACACCAAGAAAAAAAATTGTTTGGTTGGGCTGTGTAATTATTCATGGATTTTGTTAATGCTTGTGTAAAAAAAAGAAGGGGAGGAAACTGAGTAGATATATAACCCAGTATATCAAGGCAGAAAATCCCTCAATATCTGCTTTGCAGTGGGCTATCTGAGGGCCCTTCCACACAGTCATATAACCCAGAATATAAAAATAGAAAATCCCAAAATATCTGCTCGTAACTGGGTTATCTGATTCCACACTGTTCTTCAAAAACAAGGCCTGGTGCTGAAGAAGTTCAGCACCTTGAAGTGGGGCGGACGGG
Source organism: Anolis carolinensis (assembly GCF_035594765.1). Classification (NCBI taxonomy): domain Eukaryota; kingdom Metazoa; phylum Chordata; class Lepidosauria; order Squamata; family Anolidae; genus Anolis; species Anolis carolinensis. Next base: position 236,941,833 of record NC_085842.1, read on the forward strand.
GGGAAGGCTGTGGTGGTCAGCGAGAATGCTTTACATTTATTATTTAAACTGTTATGTTTATTCATATCATGATCTGATCACCATGCTCAATATATCCCATATGCATGGAGGTATTGGGATAATTATACAAAAGGTTTGCTAGGGTAGATCCTCTCTCACTCAGACTCAGCCCCCCCCCCCGAACCAAAATCCCAGCCCCCCTCCTGGTGGCCCTGGCTACCGGCCAGGGAAGTCCTACAGGCTGCGGGCTCAGCGTGAGGCAGGGAGGGGCAAAGAGAGTGGAGAGAGAGAGAAAAAAGGGAGGAGAAGACCCTCTTTCTCACACACACATACACAGTCCGCACTTTTCCTCAGGCCTCCTCCCCTGCCTCCCTCCCTCCCAGTGCTTTGGAATTCACCAAGGCACACCCTTTGTGGCTTTGGCAGAGAGCTTTGAAGGGAGGGAGGGAGGCCTGTGCCGTTCTTTCTGGCCCCAGTCAGTTCCAGCAGAATGGCAGCGGCTCCTGAGTCTCTCAACTGGTGCATGTGCTCCTATCCCTCAGTCCCCCTGGCAGCCCCAGCTGCTGCTGTGCCTCCCTCCCTCCCATCAGCAGGACAGGAAGCAAGGGCCTTTCACAGGAAGAGGATGGAGCCAGGAGGGGCTTTCCCTCCCTCCCTCCCTCCCTCCCTCTCAGAGAATTGGGGGCCGGGCAGGGCTGCTGCTGTGAGAGAAGGGCTGGGAGTAGCGGCAGCAACCTGGGATGGCAAAGGGGTGGGCGGGGCTGGTCAGCTCTGCAGAAATGTATAGAGATTAAATAAATTAAATTGATAAAGAGGAAGGAGGTTTGCAGCCCGGATTTTCCTTTTGGCGGCCCACTGCTGGGCCGCGGTCTATGAGTTAAGAACCACTGAACTAGGTGAAGGTTTAGAGTCACCCACAGTGTAGAATTAATGCAGCTTGACAACACTTTAATGGCCATGGCTCAATGCTATGGAATCAAGAGATCTGTAGTTTTACAATGTCTTTAGCCTGCCCAATAGTGTTGGTATGTTACCAAACACTGTGATTTCATAGGGTTGAACCACAGCAAAGTAGAGACAAACTGCATTAATACTACAGTGTAGATGCACACAGGGTGAGGATCTGAATAGGGCTTAGAAAGCTGGAGTTGTGGAAAGAGTTTGGGAATTTCATGTTTAACACAATTGTTATCAATAAATCTTTAGTCGGCCCCCTATACCCATGAATTCCTGAATCCATGAATTCACTGTTAAAGTGGTATTCAACTGCATTAATTCTACAGTGTAGATTCACTCACAGATGGGCTATATTTTATAATGTTATTTTATAATATGTACTGGTGAACCCATGAATTTTATAGGGGTTTCTTAGGCAGGAGACACTCAGAGGTGGTTTTGCCAGTTCCTAAGTAGCACTTTTTGATTAATCAAAATTTTTGGCTACCATCACATGTAGGCCATCAAAGCTCAGAGTCATAAATGCAGTGACACAAAAACCACAAACCTCCTTACAGATGCTTTCTGGTAAATAAAAAAAGACATCATTCTAAATAGATTTGCTTCCCTTAGTGCTGCTGCTGCATATAGACAGTTAACTGATCCCAACTTTTTAAAAATTCTGAGATGGATTTCTTTTTGAGACTACAAAGCCATGTACAGTGTTCCCTCACTTATCATGGGGGTTACGTTCCAGGACCACCCACAATAAATAAATAAATAAATAAATAAATAAATAAATAAATAAGTGAAAATCTGCGAAGTAGGGACACTATATTTATTTTAATATTTATACCTTATTTTAGTAGTTAGGTGGCCTTTCTCTCCTTCGCAAGCCCGTTTTGCACTGTAGATGTTTTTGTTTGGTGAGGTGGGCAGCAATTTGGCAGAGAAGGCTGTAAACCTGCAACTCCCAGGCCAGTGAAGTCTTCCCAGAAGAGGGAGCGGGGCCAGAGCGCATGTGTGAAAGGCAGGTGCTGCTGCGGCCTAGTCCTTTGTGAGTTGCTTTGTGTTGTTTAATTGATTAGTTTGATAGATAGATAGATAGATACCACTTTTGATTGGATAGCATTAAGGTCCAAGGCATTTTGAGAGTGCCTTGCACCACAAAAAAACCTGTGAAACAGCGAGGGAGCGAAAAGTGAACTGCAAAGTAGCGAGAGAACACTGTACCTAAAACAATGATTTTTTTTAAAAAAAACTGCTTGCATTTCCTTTTTGTTGGATTGTATTGAAGTATAGGCAGTCCCCGAGTTACAAACATCTGACTTACAAACGACTCATAGTTATGAGCGGGGGGTGAGACAACAGGAGGTGAGATAAATCTATCCCTCAGAAGGGAAATTCATTTTTAATGGGGAAAAGGTGTCTCTACTGAAGTTTTGTCACCAATACTTGTTTCTACAACAAATCAAACTTTTCAAAATGCAATGATCACAGAGACAGAAAGTGAGGTGAAATCTTCTGAACAGGGGCATAGTTAGCAAAAAACAAAAACAAAAACAAAAAAGGGATGTTAACCCCTCCCTATGATATCTATCTATATCTATATCTGTCTGGAGTTACACTTAAAAAAATACCTGTTCTGACTTACATACAAAGTCAACTTAAGAATAAACCTACAGAACCTTGTTTGTAACTTGGGGACTGCCTGTAGTTCTATGTTATCACTGATTGCAAACTCTATACCCTTTGAATTTGTACAATTCAAGTCAAAATCCCTAATGTTCTGTGGGTCCATCAATTCCTCTGCAAGGGTAGAAAATGCTGGTAACATCTGAAGTGAGAAAATTTTCTGAACCTTTGTGGATTAGGTTGGTTGAAAGATTCCCTTCCTCCCTCCCTCTCTTCTTCCTTCCTTCCTTCCTTCATAAAAAACTTTACAGCTGCTTCAAGTTTTGGCTAAGCTGCCCTCTTTTCTAATTTTGGGCAAAATGCCCCATGGAAATAGCAATCGTTCTTAGATAATTTGATGCCAACCTCATAAGTCAATACATTTAGACTCAAATTTTAATCAGTTTTGGTGTTCAAATGTTTGTTTTTGTTGTTTGCCTTCAAGTTGTTTACCAGCTGTTAGGATTTCTGAGTGTTGAAGGCCAAAACATCTGGGAACCCACACGTTAAGAACCACTGCCTTTAGGTATTCTTAGCAAGATTTGTTCAGAATGAGTTTGCCCTTTCCCTTCCCCTGAGGCTGAGAGGGTGTGATTTGCTAACTGTGACCCTTATGTCTATAGGGACCTACAAATACAAAGAAAAGTCTACATGGAACACAATGTTGCATTTGCAACAGAAACCGAAATGTGATTTTCACAGGTTCTGTGCTTACATTATGTTTGTTTAATCTCCTCAATCTTCTTTAGTGCTAAGCATTCATAAATAACCCACTTTCAGTAGAGGGCTATTTTGCAGTTTCCAAACACAGCATTCACTGGCTCTTTAGGCATTCATTCACTTATTTTGTCAAGATGTTTTGGATTAAATAGAAAGGAGAGAGCTAAATTACTTGGAGATTGAAACGCAGTTGCCAACCCATCAGGAGAGCTGTCAAGAGATTACACCATTATTTTAAAGGACAGATATAGAGCCTTGAAAGAGCTGAGCCAAACGACTGTCAAAGCAATAAAGTAAAATTTGAACTGTGAGTGGTCCATATAGTGTATCATTTCCAGCGACTTAAGATTCCCCCTTCCTCTTTTTTATTATTGCAAAGAAAAAACTGCAGCACAGTGCAAATCTTCCAAGTTTAAGCAGAGTATTGCTGATTGAATATAGTTTCCTCCTAATCCCCAAGGTCTTCATAAGGCACATCTATACTGTAGAATTAATGCAGGTTGACACCACTTTAACTACTATGGCCCAATGCTAGGAAACCCAAAGAGTTGCAGTTTTACAAAGCCATTTCTGTCAAAGGGGTTGTTGTGCCCCCCAAAACTACAATTCCTAGTATTCTATCATATTGATCTATGATGGTTAAAGTGGTGTCAAATTGCATTAACTGTACAGTGTAGCTGTACCACAAGGTTGGATTTAAACCAGCCTTGATGTCACTATTATAGTAAATGTGAGCAAAATGACCAAGCAAATAAAACTGTACTGTGTGTGTTTCATCATTTAGAAGTGTGTAATATATAATGTTTTGTATTAAAGGTTTTTAATACTATAAAAAGGGTGATTTTTAAATGGTGTAATAAATAATGGAACAAATGACTACCAAGTTCTGATCTGTGATGTTTTTTATTTTCCAGAACTGCAGAGAACAGGATAATTTTAAGGCATCCCAGTATGTGGTTCATGAGTTTCATTCAGCTTCATAAGTTATATTTTGTTTAGTTCTATAACCTGCTAGTTATTTTTAGTGAGAACTATCTAAGGAATATCATCTGTAACATTATCCATTATCCATGGGATATTCAATCTAGTATGGGCTTTAGCCTGATCTCCTAAAAAAGTAATCCAACGGATACGGATCTTAACCATATCCCCAAGATTGGCTCAGCAGTTTAGAGCACTCAGATTAAATTCCAAAGCAGATTCTCAAGGCCCTTCCACACAGCCATAAAACCCAGAACATCAAGCCAGAAAATCCCACAATATCTGCTTTGAACTGTGTTATCTGAGTCCACACTGCCATATATTTCAGTTCAAAGCAGATAATGTGATGTTTTACTAAGTTGTGTGTAAGGGGTCTTAGCCCTCCAAATATGGAAGGCAACAGCCATATTTTCTATGCTTGTGTGTATCTTCACATTGCCTGTCGACATAGGCTGGATCTACACTCTGCCCTATATCCCGGGATCTGATCCCAGATACCCCCTCGATCAGGGCCGGTCGGAGATAATTTTTGATGTTAAGCGGGGGTGCTGAAAAGCGCCCCCGCCACCGTCCCCGCCTCCCGCGCCCTGGCCCCGCCTCCCACGCTGTGTGGGAGGCGGGGCCAGGGCGAATAGTGCGGGAGGCGGGGCCAGAGTTGGCCCCCCCCGCCCAGCGTGCCCCGACCCCGCCTCCCACGCAGCGTGGGAGGCGGGGCCAGGGCACGCTGGGCGGGGGGGCGGGGCCAGAGTTGGCCCCGCCTCCCGCGCTACTCCCGCTTGCCCGTCTGGCCTTTTCTAGCTGGCCAGACTGCAGCGGAGGTCCCTCCAGGCCGCGATTGCGGCCTGGAGGGACCTCCGCTGCAGTCTGGCCAGCTAGAAAAGGCCAGACGGGCGAGGGCGAACTGGGCGGGAGGCGGGGCACTGTCAGGGCGGTGCCCCGCCTCCCGCCCAGCCTGACGGCGCCCCCCCGGACCTGCGCCCGAGGCGGCGGCCTCACGTGGCCTCCATAGTGGGGCCGGCCCTGCCCTCGATGGATTGTCACCTTGATGTGGTGAGGGGGCTTGCGTGTTCCAATGAACCTGAGGGCACAACCACGGGAGTCACACACTCCCCGGAGTTGCCACAGGGGAGGATCCAGACCAAGAACAATCCAAACACCCAAAGACCTCAACGGCGGAGCAGGCGGAGGATAACATGGTACATGTTACAACGGCTGTGAAGGCGGAAGAAGGCTGCAACAGTCTGAGAAGCCACTCTTGTTGTGTTAATCACACCACTGCTGGGACCTCAATATGTGAAGACTGTGTGTTGACCGGCCGTACACCGACCTCCACACATTAAAAAAAATCACGCACAGGCATCTTCCAAGAAATGGAGGACCATCATCCTCGAACTATGAGGGATCGCCTAAGTAAGTAAGATCCCAGATAATATCTGCTTTGAACTGGATTATATGAGTCTACACTGCCAGATAATCTGAGATAAGATGATAATCTGGGGTCAGATCCTAGGATATAGGGCAGTGTAGATCCAGCCTTATGGTGACCCCATGAATTTCACAGGTTTTTCTCAGGTAATGAATCCTCAGAGGTGGTTTTTCCAGTCAATAATAATAATAATAATAATAATAATAATAATAATAATAATAACTTTATTTATATACCACCCTATCTCCTCAAGGGACTCAGGGTGGTTTCCAATACAACAGAAAACATGCAAGTTAAAAACATACAGCAATTAGGACATAATACCACATGAACATAAATGCATAAGACATATAATCAGTTAACAAAGATTTAAAACCTAATGACAAAAACTCCAGCAATAAACCCAGATACAGTGACCAGGATTCAATGTTGGAGTGGCCAACTATAAGGTGCTAGGCGTGTCAGGTGCTACAGTACAGAGTGGGCAAGAAAATTGGTAAAATGCTAAGTGAGAGTATAGCCAGGAGGGCTAAGGGAGCTCTACTCAAAGATCTGCCGAAACCACTACGTTTTCAGATTCTTATGAAATGAGGATAGAATAGGTGCTTGTCTGATCTCTCTGGGAAGGGCATTCCAGAGCTGGGGAGTCACCACCAAGAAGGCCCTCTCCGTCATCTCCACCAACCGTACTTGTGACGGTGGCGGGAGCGAGAGGAGGGCCTCCTTGGAAGGTCTTAGAGCATGCACCGGTTCATAGGAGGAGATGTGATCACGGAGATAGGCTGGGCCCGAGCCATATAGGATTTTATAGGTCATCACCTGCACCTTGAATTGGGACCGGCAGTCCCAAGCTGGAGCTGCTTTAGTAGAAGTGTTGTATGCTCCCTGTAATTAGCTCCAATTACAGTAAAGTCTCGCTTATCCAACGTAAACGGGCCGGCAGAACGTTGGATAAGCGAATATGTTGTATAATAAGGAGAGATCAAGGAAAAGCCTATTAAACATCAAGTTAGGTTATGATTTTACAAATTAAGCACCAAAACATTATGTTATACAACAAATCTGACAGAAAAAGTAGTTCAATACGCAGTAATGCTATGTAGTAATTACTGTATTTACAAATTTAGCACCAAAATATCACGATGTATTGAAAACATTGACTACAAAAATGTGTTGGATAATCCAGAACGTTGGATAACCAAGTGTTGGATAAGTGAGACTCTACTGTAGTAGCCTGGCTGCCAATCTCTGAACCAGCTGGAGATTCCTGGCCATCTTCAAGGGCAGCCCCACGTAGAGAGCAGAGGAGTTCCTTCCTCTGAATATTGTCTATAGCACCTATTATTTGTTGGTGGTCTTCCATCCATGTTCAAACAAGACCTGACCCTATTTAGCTTCCAAAGTCAGATGGGATCTGATGCCTTTGGGGTATTTAGGCTATGATACTATCTATAACATCATTTAAATGAATTGAAGTACTTTTGATTTTTATCTTATTTCTTTTTCATTTTATTCAATGTATTGTCCGTAAACCATCACCTTCTATACTTCATTAAGTTATAAATACATGGTATCTCGTAACAATTACCTCATATGCTTGGAGAGAAAATCTGCTGGCAGAATCCTCAGGTTTCTTTTTTTAATTCTCTTTTATGTCACCTCCCTTCCTTTGTTGTTCAAACTAAGAGTGACCTCCCAGCAGTACATGGACTCCTTTTGCTCCTGCTTTTTTAACCGTCTCATTGATTTATGTCCCTTGGTTTCTTGAAAAATGTCTTCTTTGTCTTTTTCTTCTCCTTTTACACGGGGGTGGGAAAAGCCAGCTTCACTTTTGGAGAAAAGTTTCACAGGAAGGGGCAAATGTATTTTTAAACTTCTTTCCTATCATTTGAAAGTGGGAGCATTCTGATTAAAGTAGTTAACCCAAGGTCATGTTTCACCCAATGTATTCTATGCTGATCTGGGATTTACAGAACATTTTATAACAGGAGGTGACTTTTTAAAAAATACTTTTTCTCACGTAGAAAACTGAAAAATCTAGGCCAAATTAAAAAAGACTATTACTCAGATTTGTTGAACCTGTGTGAGGCCATCATTTTAACATGTTGATAATTTTATAAATTCAGGGTGCATTCTCACTGTAGAATTAATGCTGCTTGACACAATTTTAACTGTCATAGCTCAATGCTATAAAATCATAGGAATTGCAATTTTCTAAAAGGACTTCATCAGATTACACTGGGAAGTGTTCAGAAATGTTCAGAAGAAGAGAGTTCAGTCTAACTCAATTTCATAATAAAATGGAGTTTTTTTCCTACCTTTTATCACAGTGTTTAGTGCACTAAGTTGTCTTGCGTATTTTTCAATGAAGAGGTTTCCACACTGCAGACATTTGGCCCCGCCCACCATCCCTCTCTGTGCTTTTTGGTACTTCAACTCCCACGATTCCCAACAGCAGGGAGGGAGAGAGAGAAAAGCGATGGGAGGGAAACCCATTTGGAACGGCAACAGCACTGGCCCTCCCAACACAAGACACAGACAAATCATTGAAGGAAGGAATAAAGGTACCCTAAAAGGCTATTTTTTTTTTTGCAAAGTAGAAGTGTTATGAGGCAACTTACAACCAAATCTTCCTGCTTGGAGAGCAAAAGGAAATTGCCCAAAAAAGTTTATTTTGACTCCTCCCCCAATTTCTCCTCCCACAAATTGGGTGATCCTAACCTGAGAGCAACAAGTGCTACTGCATTAGAAAATGGACAAAACATCCGAAGTTTTGAGAAAAATCCATTTCCTCACCTCTTCCAGATACGTTGGAAAAAATGCTGCCCTCAATGTTTAAAAGACTCAAAAACCGCACTTTAACCAAAATGAATGTAGTGAACCCAGTGGAATACCAAATTTTAAGTGTAGAACTCAGTGGAATTTAAGTTATGTGATGAAGTGGTAAGGCAGTGGTTCTCAACTTGTAGGTCCCCAGGTGTTTTGTCCTACAACTCCCAGAAATCCCAGCCAGTTTACCAGCTGTTAGGATTTCTGGGAGTTGAAGGCCAAAACTTCTGAGGATCCAAGGGTTGAGAACCACTGTTCTAAGATCTTCAGCCTTACCAAACTGCAACTCCCAGGATCCCAGAAAATTGAGCCGTGGTCTCAAACTGCATTAAATCTACACTATAGATACTACATTGTAGATCAGGCACGGGCAAACTTTGGCCCTCCAGGTGTTTTGGATTTCAACTCCTACAAGTCCAAAACACCTGGAGGGCAAAGTTTGCCAGTGCCTGGTGTAGATGCACCATTAGTCTTCATTGCTTGTTTTGCTATGGAAGTTAACTGTGCATCAGAGGAACTGGACAGAGGGAAATTGAGGAATATGAAAAGAGGCCATTGGGCAACAATATATAGTTTGTGGGCAGAGGGAGACAACTACATTTTTGTCATAATGAAAGAAGAAAGCGTCTGGGGAAACGATCACAGCCTATAAATATTTTCAAGGCAAGGCTGCAAATGAAAGAAGGGAATTTTTCACACCTTCTGAAAATGGTGTGACATGAAAAGGTGCCTGAAACTAAATGAATTCAGCATGAAAGAGATTCGTACAAACTCCTAATTACATAATGGAAAAAATAATAAGGAACCTTTATTACCAACCACTGTAAAATGATAAAGAAGGCTACGAGGCCCTTCTTCCCTGAAGATATGCTTTAAAAATGAAAGTCTTGAATTTGCGCAGAATATTTTAAAATTACTTGTAAGGATGTCCAGATTTCTTTTCCTCTTTAAAGAAAGCTCAAGACAAGTAATATTCTAAAAATGGCACAATCATTCAATAGAAAACATTAAAAAACAGTATAAATGAACAAAGCACAACAGAACAAAGCACAATGTATCATGAAAACAGTTATCTTAAACAGAGCTGGAAAATGTGAGGTGCCACAATACCGAAGAAGATTGCAACAAACATTAATACAGCATCTTAGGCCCCTTCTACCACATAAAAACTAGATTATCTGCTTTGAACTGGATTATATGACAGTGTAAACTCATGGGGCTGGGTTTAGCTCATCTGGGCTTAGCTCAGTGGGCTAAACTGCTAGCTGCAGAAAACCCTGTTAATCGAAAGATCGGCATTTCAAACCTGGGTCAAGTTAAGCACTGGCTATTAGCCCCAACTCCCTGCCCACCTAGCATATCGAAAGCAGAAATGTGAGTAGATAAATAGGTATCGCTTTAAAAGAATGGGGAGGTTATAAAAAGGGTGCCCATAAGGCAATTCAATCTGGAGGATGTCTAAGGATGACAAAGCTCCTCAGCATGGAAGATGGAGTGACAGCACCCCCCCCCCCCCCGGTGTCTGGAGTTGAGCACAGATGGAAATGGAAAAGATGGGAAATGCCTTTACTTCTGGTTATGCATTGTCTATGCATTGTCTGTCCTTGTTAAATGTATAACGGCATTGAATGTTTGTCATATATGTGTTCTGTAATCTGCCCTGAGTCCCCTTGAGAAGATAGAGTGGAATATGAATAAAATTATTATTATTACTGACACAAAGACAGAGTATGACACAGCAAATGAGAGATATATGCTGCATTTCATATCACAAAATCACAAGTTGAACACTTCCCAAGCGTTTAGGATGATGATGATGATGATTATTATTATGTAATCAAGTTCAAAGCAGATAATGTGGATTATTTGCTTTGATAATCTCGATTATATGACAGTGTCGAAGGAGCCTGAGATTTAAATATAGATGATTTCCTGAAGACAACATTTGATCAGCTGAATATGTATCCTCCAAAATTTCACAGATGAAAACCGCGACATGTGTGGCCCACCTGCAGTAGATAATAGATGTATTGTTTGCTGCCTTGACTCCCTATACTGGGAGAAACTCAGGAAGTAAATGAATCAATAAGACAGGAAAGGTTATAAATGAGAAAACTTTGCAGCAGTGTTGTGCTTGCCTGAGTGCTAACTACTTTTGCATTTTGGATGCATTTTCAACCATTGAATTAATGTGAAAATAAAGAGAGTATATGGGAGGAGAAGAAAGAACACAAGACATTACAAAAGGGGATGAAAACATGGGAAAGCAGTGGTTTAATTGGGATTGTCCCTGCCAAATTAGGACAGTTGGGGTGAACGTTAAAAACAACTACTAGGTCATCATTACTTTGCTTACTACTGTCTTCAAGTTGATCTACATTTTGTCTTATATTCACAAGGGCCATTTGAAGCACTGTCTTCATAGATCGTATATATTGGGGGGGGGGGGGAGAAAGAGAGAGAGAGAGAGAGAGAGAGAGAGAGAGATAGCGAGAGTATACCTGTCATTGTCTGTGTAACGGAGCTGCCATTGCCCTCCTGCTTTCATTCTTTTTTCTCTTTTCCTTTCCTCATACCATTCCCCTTTCTTTCTTTCTTTCTTTCTTTCTTTCTTTCTTTCTTTCTTTCTTTCTTTCTTTCTTTCTTTCTTTCTTTCTTTCTTTCTTTCTTTCCCTCCATCCTTTTTCTTTCTTCCCATCCCTCTCTTCTCCATTCCTTTATTATCCCCTCTCTCTTTCCTTTTCTCCACTTTTTTTTGCAGCTCTTTCCTTCTTTCTGGACACAGTCCTTCAAGCTGGAATGTGTCCAGAGGAGGGTGACTAAAATGATCAAGCGTCTGGAGAACAAGCCCTATGAGGGGTGGCTTAAAGAGCTGGGCATGTTTAGCCTACAGAAGAGAAGGCTGAGAGGAGACATGATGAGAGCCATGTATAAATTTCTGATGGGAAGTCATAGGGAGGGAACAAGCTTGTTTTCTGCTTCCCTGAAGACTAGGATGCAGAACAATGGCTTCAAATTACGGGAAACGAGATCCCACCTGAACATTAGGAAGAACTTCCTAACCGTAAGAGCTGTTCAGCAGTGGAACTCTCTGCACTGGAATGTGGTGGAGGCTCCTTCTTGGAGGCTTTTAAGCAGAGGCTCAATGGCTATTTGTTGGGGGTGCTTTGAATACAATTTTCCTGCTTCTTGATAGGGGGTTGGACTGGATGGCTCATGAGGTCTCTTCCAACTCTATGAGTCTATGATTCCTTCTTCCCCTCACATAGGTCACCTTTCTTTCCCATTAATATCACAGAGGGCCACTTCACCTAGCAGTAGTCTTTGTGGTACTGACAGACGGACAGTGTAGCAGCTCATCTGCATACTCTTTCATATCAGCCTTTGCTGAAGTTGCCGTGAAAAAAAAAAAGCAGCCAGGTGGAGGGAGGCAGAGCTTGGAAAGAAAAGCTATACATTTGAACGTTTTTTCTTAATGTGTCTTTTAGCAAAAAAAAAAGAAAAGCCTATTGGATTCAGAAACATCTTAGGAATGCAATTTATGTTAGAAACCAACCATAAAGAGAGAGGCAACAAGTATGTATGCTTGGACATTATGTACATTCTTTCTTTTTTTCTTTTCTTTTTTTCATGGCACTTGGTGGTATAAATTAATAAGCAATGTGAAGTTTAATAAATGTTATGTTTAATGTGCCTTCTTAATGTAGAACCAATACAAAATGAGGTTAGGCTCCAAATTGCTTTTATAGACTATCACTACCTAGAAGGTCTCTTTTTAAAAGAAATAAAATTTGAAATAGATGGGTAAGTTATGATATGCTGATGATAGAAAATGGGCAATGTTTAAAAATAACAGATACAACATTCCAGGGAGCTGCATAGACAAATGACAGAGGTGCTTAAAGTGAATGAAAAACTTTATGGTTAAATAAGACGGTATCCAAGACACAATTGTGTACAATGAACATTTAACTGGAAAGATCTATAAATTTGTAATGAAAATTGAAATGGAAGAGGAACAAATGAAAGACAATATGATTAAATGAACATAAAATATAGCTCAAAATATTCAATTGGAACTCTGGGAAAATGTGGGCCAAAAGACTGAAATTTACTTTGAATTATGATCCGAAAGGCAATTTTTACCAAAAAAAAAAAAAGATGTATAGATACTATATAACACTTAGGAAAGTGTCAAACAATAGAGAAAAGAACACTTTGTGTTTGTGGAAACGCCAGTAAAAGATTAAGTGGGCATCATAAGTGGTGGATATGTGGTAATGTAAAAATGTTATGGGTGGGATACAATTATGACCACAAAAAACAAATAAATTTAATACAAAGTTGAAGATGAAACCAGAACTGTATTTCCTGGGGTTCCTTAATTCTTATCTTACAACATGGCAAAGAAAATTGTTGCAAATAAGACACCATGAAGTTTGAAAATATAACATTATTTATTAAAGTTAACCATAATGAAATTCACATTGGATGCAAAATTAAAATAATGAATAATATTAAAATAAAAATATGAAAAACATTTAAAATAATCATAAAGAAGAAGGATGAACCTAATATGTTGCTATCAAATTATTGTTCAGCTCTATTTTTCACAGTAGCATGAATTAAAATGTTTACATATTGCACTTGCACTATTATTAGCTGCTTACAATTCACAAACAATCTAGATTAGATTTGAAACACGTTGGCCATTTACACTATCATTAACAAGTCATCATATGTTCACATATGGCCATCTGTCGGGGGTGCTTTGAATGCGATTTCCTGCTTCTTGGCGGGGGGTTGGACTGGATGGCCCATGAGGTCTCTTCCAACTCTACTATTCTATGATTCTATGATTCTACATTTCTCGTGATGCACGCTAGATTTCCTGACAATGTGTGACACACTCACCTGCCCACATTTGATTGTTAAGACCTTTTGACCGCTGATCAGTTGTAACTTACATTTTGTGTATTCATTTGGAAAATAATCACTGTAGTTTCATGTTACACAACATGATAAGGCGATATAAGGCTCGCCTGGCATGGCTTGATTTTGAGAAACCCATGTTTGCTTTTTTGTGAATATGGCATTCCTTTCTAAGTGCTTACAGATTGTCTCATTAATGATCTGCTCCAGAATCTGTGTTGGTATTGATTTCAGGCCAGCTGGTCTGTCATTCTTTGGATCCCCCATTCCATCCATTTTGATGATGGGACAACATTTGCCTTCCTCCAGTCTGCTGGAACTTCTCCTGTTCTCCAGGGTTTCTCAAAAAGGATTGCCAGTGGTTCTGAAATGACTTCTGCTAGTTCTTTTAAGACACTTGGATGGAGTTTATCTGGTCCTGGGAGATCATTTTGATTGGCCAGATATTCCTGTCCTGCCTCTTTACCTATTCTGTGCTGCCTTTCCCATACAACATCCTCTGCTCCACCCCACTCAAGTTGGGCACTGTTCTGCTTTTGGGAGAATACTAAGGCAAAGAAGGCATTAAGTAGTGCTGCCTTTCCTCTGTCCCATGTTAGCATTTTGTCACCATATGTTTATCACGGTTCTCCCTTTCCTTGTTCTTCTCCTTCACTGAAGTCACTGTAAGAAAAATTAGCCAGGTTGGCAAAGGCAGGGATACCCTCCACATACTTAGTATCTTAATGTTGGGCAAGAAAACAAGTGCATCCCAGTCCCACCTATTGCAGTGTGGAAAAACACAATCAAAGTCTACCAAGCCTCCTAGATCCCTTTCACACATTATTTTCAAGCAGGTGTCCCCTGTGCATTTAATTTTTATTGCCAAAGTGGAGTACTGTACATTACTTCATGTTGAAATTCACTTTGTTATTATGGGTCCAGCTTTCTAACTATGTATAGGAACATGGGGCACTGAAGAGAAAAAAAGGGACTTTGGATTTGTGAGGGAAATAGTTGAGAAAGGTGTGTTGGTAATCTCCTTCAGCTCATATTAAGATCCAAATCAATTAAAAGTTTAACAGGCTTGTTAAAAGCTCATCGTGTTTTAAAGCTGTCTTTATGAAAGCTTCCAAATTTGTTCCTGGGCTTGGTTTGGGAGAGCTTTGATGGCCTCTTTCATTAGCTGTACTACAATTTAAGGAAATGAAAGGCAACTTACTTCAGACGGGATCCTGGTGACAAGTATAAGCTGTCAATCAGCACTTTAAAAAAGAGAAAAAAACAGGGTTTTTCTTATTAGGAATTAAATCTGCTGCAAAACGTTTTGCTTCTGTTTTGTTTCATTGTTGGCCATAAACTTTTTTTATTTGATGAATCTCCATGGGTAACCATTTTTATCCCACCATAATTTTTAGGATCTCTTGTTGAAATGATTAGTTCCCAATCTTGACTACAAACATCAATTGCATCATGTTAGTAAATTAGCTGAAGGCTTAAGTGCATTTCTTTCATCTTTGTTTCTCAAGTGAGACTTTGCATGAAGAAAACACCATGCTGGGGATAATATTTTGCACTTGGCTTTCTCAGGAACATGCTTCTGAGTAATTTAAAATCATCTTGATTTTCCAGTTTTAAAGTTTAACATAATAAATTGCCTGCTGCTGTCTTTACAATGGGATCCTATGGTGCTGGCAGCTACCACTGAAAAGTCTTTTAATTCTTTTGGCACTATAAACACAATCCTGGCTACATTTACTTGGGGTTCATTCCCTGTTAATGTGGTATAACATTCTAGTTGTATACCTCTCTCCCTTTCTCTCCATTCATCCATTTATTCATGTATCTCTCCATATAAAAGCAAAGGTATCTAACACACAAAGAGGTCAAGGAGTTTCATTTCTTTTTTGAAATGACAATAGGAAGCTCAGCACACACTCCTCTCTTTATCAGGTTTCCATCAGAAGAAATCTTTCTTCATGAAAATAAAGCACAGACCTCTTGACCTGGGTCATGATCACACAGGATAAAAAGCACAATTGTACTTGTTTTTCTTACCAGCGAAGACTCTTCTTTCCAGTGCTCGTAAGTGTTGATCTTATGCCAGTAAGTATTCTCCTTCTGGACATTCCTTTGGTTTTTCTGGTTGTAGCTGGGGAACTTACATACAAGTGAAAAACACTGACTATAATCCCTTGAAAGAAATTTCAGATGTAGGGGGTTAGGGTGGGAATGAAAGTTTTTTCTTCAGGAAATTAAGGTCAAGCTAGAGATTTTGCAATGCGGCAGAACTGGGAGCAAAGCATTTTCCTTTCTTTTTTTTCACAAAAATAGAATGGGATGAAGTAGGGAACTTTTGTGATTCTGCCATAGTAAAATGTGATACACTTTGTTCCCAAATCAAAGGACTGAAGGCTGTAAAAGGTTCAGCATCAAAGAACTGTTCAGGGCCGACAGAAAGCCATCTTTTTAATAGGTCCTACAATAGCCTTCTTCTTCTCATCTCTCAAACAGCCATTATACAAGTCATTCAAATCCCTGGGATGTCGAGGCTAATGACTCTTGATACAGCCTCTAAAACATTGGGTCAGCTGTGAACAAAATGTGTCAGAGGGAGAAGAGTAGCTGATGGAAAACTGAGCAAAAGTGTAAATGAATGTCGCAAAAGATTCATGCATAGACATGCACGCACGCACAAGGCCTTTGAGAAATGCAATGTGCCTTTCTAACCAGGGTGGCCTAGTTTATTAAAAATAGAAAAAATCATATTGGTTATGACACATTGTTGGCTTTTATATTGACATAGTTCAAGTGACAGTTCATCAGATAAGCTGTGGCAACTGAAACCAATTCATAATGGCTCTTGAGCTGACGCAACCGTTCTGACTAAAACGTTATCTGGCAAGTGAGAGCTGTTTGACAGTGAAATGCCTTGGAAGGTGATGGGCTCCCTTTTGTGACATGTTTTTAAGCAGAGGTTGGCTAGCTACCTCTCGAGAATGCTTTAGGTATGGATAAATATACTTACAAGAATCTGGATTAGATAATCTTCAGGGCCCCTTTCAACTCCTTAGTTCTCTGGAAAAGTCTATACAGATAGTTCACCATTTACAGACTTCCAATTTCCATATGGCTGATAGTTATAAATAGGGGTGAAATTCAGTCCTGGAAGAGTTATCATGGGGAAAAGATGTCTCCACTGAAGCTTTCTCAACAATCCTTGTTTTCACTACAGGTCAAAATTCTCACAATCCAATTGTCACAGCAATAGAAAATGAGGTGAACTGTTTTGAATAGGGACACAAACAGCAGAGAAACATTACTGCTAACCTTCCCTAGGTTATCCGAAACTAAATAAATAAATAAATTGGGTATTACACTTAAACAACGTACCTGTTCCAACTTACATACAAATTCAACTTAAGAACAAACCTATAGAATCTATGTTGTCCATAACCAGGAGACTGCCTGTACTTCATTATTGTTTAGTGACAGATTATGCTACAGAGGTTGGAACTGTGATGCCTGATGTCTACTCGCTTCATTATTTTTCTGGACCTATGTGTGAAATTAAACCCATTTTAGTTTATTAATTTGATAGAGGCATGTGAATAAATACTAGTAAAGAAAAAATATGCACTGTTTTTAGGTGATATATAGATACACATCAGGATCTCCATATCCAAAGGGAATACATTCCAAGACAATTTGTGGATGCCTGGAAACATGGAGAGTACTGAAGCCCATAACTTTAAGTTGCCGTTAAATATGGCCCCGGAACCCCTGGTGGCGCAGTGGGTTAAACCCTTGTGTCAGCAGGACTGATGACTTGAAGGTTGGGTTGCTGACCTGAAGGCTGCCAGTTCAAATCCAACCCGGGGAGAGTACAGATGAGATCCCTCTATCAGCTCCAGCTCCATGTGGGGTCATGAGAAAAGCCTCCCACAAGCATGGTAAAAACATCAAAACATCCAGGCATCCCTGGAAAATGTCTTTGCAGATGGCCAATTCTCTCACACCAGAAGCGACTTGCAGTTTCTCAAGTTGCTAAACCATGAAAAAGAAAGAACTATGGCCCCTTCTACACTGCTCTATGTCCCAGGAATCTGATCTCATATTATCTGCTTTGACATGGATTATATGAGTCTCCACTGCCAGATAATCTGGGATAACTAGATAATCTGGGATCAGATCTTGGGATATAGGGGCAGTGTGGAAGGGACCTATTTAAACTTAAAACACACTAACCAATTGTTAAAGGAGGATTGGAAATAATCTTTCCCATGGTCAGGATGAGTCTGTCCCACTAACCTGTTGACCCATGGAAGGTGGAGGAACTAATCCATTGCAAGCAGAAAGCAGGAGGTCAACTTTCACTGCAAATATATCTTAGAATTACACTGGAGGGCTGAGAGGTGCTTAATTTGAACACTTCTGGTTTTTGGCAGCAGCATCTGTGGGTAACTGAAACTCTGTATTTTAATAGCTATCACCATAGAGCAGCTATTCATTTCTTCAACTATTTTTAAGATAAGTGCTTGCCACCCACCTCTTATAATAAATGAATTTAATAATTTATACATCCGCTAGCCCATTAATATCTGGGATCCTTTTAAACAAACCAAATAGTTTCAAATTGTTTATTTTAGCAGATTTAGGTAAATATTAGAGTTCAAATGTGGGTGCCTTAAGTGTATTATTATATCCCTGTGTCATAAAAATAACTTTTCAGGCTCTGACTTCAGATGAAGGCTGAATGCAAAATGAAAGCTGAATCAAATCCAGAGTGATTTGGGTTTTGCCAAAGAAGAAACAGGGGTTTCCATGAATTAGCACAAATAGGGACTTTGGCTGTTCACTTTTGATCCGCCTAACAGATGCAAAATGGATAGAATTCAAGAATTCTCAGCTGGAGAATTAGTTGAAAAGAAAGGAAGTATAAAGATTTAAACTTTTTATTCACTTTAACCCCTTAGTCTTTTGACTTTACAAGTTATTAACCTGGTGTTACCACAGAGGTGTAAAAAGGCTGCTTGTAAAGTTGCTCATCTTTGATTATAGTGTCTCAAGACATTGATATGTCCTGTCAGGAAATACAAAATGTTTCTCTACTATTATTATTTTTTGCCTTCAGGACATTATTTTGCAAAATTTGTCATAAAACATAAGAAACTATGCTGTTGCTAGAAAACATTGTTTTTTCTCTACGCAAATTTCATCAAAAAGTATGCACACACTCTTGTCCTTTTCCTCTGGGAGATAACTTTTGATATGCTTCATTCCTGGTAACCAGAAAGAAATAAGTGGAGATTAACACATGTTTTATGGCATATGGTATTTTCAAATGCTATATGAAAACTTGAAACCCTGATCAGCATGGAAACCTAAAGCGTTACCTTAGGCAAGTCAAACTCCCTCAGCCTCAGAGGAAGGCAGTGGCAAACCCACTCTGGACAAACCTTATTAAGAAAATCTTAGAGATGCGATAAAGTGGAAATGACCCGAAGGCATACAACTACTAAAGATCTAGTCACCTGTTCCATCTGCTTTAAAGTTTCCCATTACGTTAAAACTGTCATACATATCTGTTTGAGATTGGGTAAGCTTTATGACTTTTGAATATTTATGTCTGAAAATTTCACCCAGTTCTGCAGAGAAATGAAATAATCATTGATCCTCTTTTGAAAATAATGCAGTAAAGGAAATATGATAGAAACTTGGACACCTTCATCTACATAGAAAAGGCTAGTATAGTTGATACTATCTTCTAATTCTATTATCTTTATTTCCAGCCTTTTCTGCTGCCCTGGAGCTTAAAATGACTCAGGACCTCATCATATTAGGCAAATAATGCGGGTTGATCCAGACCTTGCCATTAGTGTTCAGTGTTAACCCATGTTTAAATAAAATGGAGAATTAATTCTACGCCATCACATTTGTTCTTTTTATTCAGATTCGCCCACTTCATTTGCCATCACACACATCGGTGGAGTCCCCACCCATCCCACTCCCCCACCCTTTTTTCCTTTAATGACGCACCCACTGTGTAAAAACAGGAATATGAAACCTCTTTATGACAGAGAACTAAATGAGGATGACATTTTGCCGGCAGCTGGTGTTCGGGCCACCTGACTACCAAAACAGGGGTCTACAGTTATTACTTAATTACTTCAGAATTTACATTGGTTAATCCGGATGAGAGGGGGTTCCACTCGTATAATGTAAAACATTTATTTTTTAGAAGAGGGAGGGGGACTTACCTTTGACTGCAGGGACTGACAGTAATGATAGATCTGAGAGAGTAATGGCAGTGAGAGATGATTTACAGTTAACGATTGAAACAGCCCGCATTTTGCCCGACAGCTGACATCATAAAATGGCTTGGCACCGCAAAATGACCAGTTGCCATCACATGGGAAAATCCATGATTTTTCTCTCATCTAGGTGCATACAGACAGTTTTAGCTGGTAGATTGCTGGCTCCAAATAATGCACTTTTTTTTTAAAAAAATGAAAGTTCCAGGGAACCATTGGGCAACCACCAGAAGTAGGCTTGTGTTATCTGATGGCAACCGAGGCACTTCAATTTAACAGCATCTAAAAATGGGAAAATTGTTTCGATGCATGTTCAACGTGATGAGGTCATTACAAAAGTTAAAACAAATACAGCTTAACATAAAGTGAAACTATTAACAGAATTAAAAGACATTAAAAGCATTCCTATTAAGCAAGGAGTAAACAAATGTTGGACTTGCGCCTTCATTTCTCTGTGTAAATTAATAGAGACAGAACTAATACCTTAGATTTTCTAAAATTTAGGTCATAAATATTGCTCTACTTAAACTGGCCCATTAAAGCAGTATCCAAAATCAATGTTGTTTTTTTGTGTACACTCTTAGTATACATGAGTTTTCTTGATGCATGTTCAGGAAAGAAATTACTTCTACTAGTAGTAGTTTATTTATATACCATATGTGTCCCAGAATTAGGACTTAGGTTGGTATCAGTATAAAAAGAACAACAGAATCCATTGAGTTGGTAGAGATACCAAGGATTCTCCAGTCCAACCCTATTCTGTCATGCAGGAACCAAAGCACTCCCAACAGATGGCCATTGAGCCTCCGCTTATAAAGCTTCAGAGGAGATTCTGAGGCAGCATGGTCTACTGCCAAACAACTGTTGTCCTGTAGTTTGCATACATTGCTCCATGTCTTAGTCTCTAGAGCAGTTGAAAACAAGCTTATAAAACATACAAAAACATTAAATTAGAGTTCAATTATTTACAATATTAAACTATTTAAATCTACATTAGACAATAAAGTTGCAAGTAAATAGATGAACCACGATTAAAAATAGTTCAATTGAAAACATTACAGCACTATCATCCTGCTCTTCAAAACCTTTCAGCTTTAAAAGCCTATTGGAATTAAAAAAAAACATTTTGTTTTCTGACAGAAAGAGAGCAAGATGGAGGCTATACTGACCTTCCAGGAAAGAAAAGGCCAGAGTCTGGAGAAGCCACCGAGAAAGTTCTGTTTCAGATCCCCATAATTTCAAACCTGGGATGATGGTGGGACTTAGAGAATGGCTTCTTCTGAGGATCAGGCTCATAGTGGGAGATATAGTCTAACTGTTTAAATGTTGCTTAAAAGATATTCTCTCCCAGCTTCTAAGGCAAGTACATGGGCTGTAAATGTCTAATGCTCATGTACCTTATGATATTGTCACATGGTTTATAGTTTATAGTTCTAGGGCTGACTGTATCAAAAGCGGGCTTTAAATTTCAGCCATTTTCCCATTTATTTGCTAGTTTATCTCTTGTTTATGTCACTATGCTCTGAGGACTGCATTTTCCTGGGATGTTCAAAGAATAAGCATGCATCAGGCCAAAACTGAGCACTTTATTTTCTCCAATCTGCTCTTTCTCTTTTCCCTTTGAGCACCAAAGGAACAGTGGTAATCAAGAGCAAGCCATAAAAACTCTCAGTGGCAAATGCCAAGAGGGAAAGTATTTTAAACATTTTAAAACAGACAATAATATAAAGCAAACATAAAAAGGCATATAGGTAAGCTGTACAAAACTATGTAAATGCTATGTTTAGTCATAGTATATGAACTGTTTAGTGTAAATGCTAGAGTTGTAAGCTTTCACTTTTTCTGTTTTCATGTGAAAGAAAGAAAATATATAATCTTTCCTTTTCTGGGCAAGATTATAATAATATAATAATAATAATAATTTTATTCTTATATGAGCCGTTTGGTTAATTTTTCTATGATTTTTCATTTCATGCCTATTTTATAATAAAATATTGTGTAAAACTGCCTTTAAAACATTTTGCATTTATTTTGTGCAGTGGTTGTGTTGAACAGTGAAAAAGATCTTCATGAAATTTCTCAACTCCCACCACACCCAAGGTGTGAAATATTTCATGATGGTTCACACTTTTGAAAAATCTGTATATATATTAATTTTTCAGCAATGTATGTGCTATTATACAATTTATAAAGACAATACTTTTCCTATATATAACTATATACTAGTTGAAACTAGCTTCCCAAGCCCTCCTCCATAAAACAACATTCAAAATAATAAAATTAAAGTTACAATGGACTTCCCACCTCAATGACACACAATGAAAATTATATTGTTATCCTGCTACCCTCTTATCTTAGACTGCTTCTTCATTCTACCTTGCTATCTCAATGTTTTACGTAATCTTCAAAACCTGAAAGCATTTTTACATTTTCTATTTTTCTTTGCAAATGTTATATAAATGGCTCATACTTTCTTTGATGAAGTGTGCCTATATGTCGAGATACCTTTCTTCAAGGGCAAGAAAATTTTTCTTTTGAAGCTTTGTAAACCCTTTAGTCACTTTTGGCTGTATAGCACTATAGGAAGTGATCAAATCAATCCATAAAATGTAATCAAGAAGCCTAGGCTTTTTGAAAGCCATTCTGAAATTGACCCAGCTGTTTTACTCAGCCATATAAAACCTAGAGGCCTCTTCTTACCGTAAGGATTTTGCTCTTCCAATTCCAGGGTTCCCTTTACAATACCTGTCAAATGATTTGGAATTGCTCTAGAAAACAACCCACCTCTTATCAAAATCCTTTTGCAAGGGTGAAACAAATCAGTTGAATGCCTGTATGGAAAATACTGTGGTGACAATGAACAATGAAGTGTCAGTGCGTGTCTAGCGAGACCATGATAAGCTAAGAGGATGTGAGTGGTAGTCTGCGGAGGCATCATAACATTGTCAAGTGGATGAAAAAGCAGCTGCGATTATGCTTGCCAAAAAGGTGAAATAAATCAGCTCAAACAATTACACCCATCAGCAAAAAAATAAAATATTTTGGTCTCCAAGTCTCCGAATCACTTAAGTCAGTCCCACAAGATAATTAGAAATATACTTATCTGTCTGTTTTGCATCTAATGCTTCCCTACTCTCTCCAGAATAGATGTGGCTTTTAAGTGATGTACAGTTGTGTTTCATCCAGAGAGAAAATTGTCATCCTAGAGAAATTACTTTGCTGTACTTTCTTACCCTCAATTCTTGAAGTAGCAATAGAGAAGCAATATATTTTGAGTCTGGGAGAAGTGTGTGTTTTTATACAGAACACTCCTTGACTTTAACCAGTCATACATTTTGCCAACTAAATGGCAGTTCTGCCAACTGAAACCACATTTATGAGCAGTGACAAAGAAAAGGTGTGAATCCAGTCATACCATCACAATGGGAGGCACAAATGCTGAAAAACTGCCAGCAAAACTTGGGAGTTTTGAATTTTTGCAAAAGTTTGGATACTTCTACTTATCTAATCTACCCATCATTATAAAGGTTGGTCTTTTGGGCATATGTCTTGAATTCTTCTGGCTGATCACCCTGGGAATCAAGAGGAAATTTGGAGCTATTTGTCATAGGCCTATAACACAGCCCAACAAAAATATTTTTTTCTTCTTGGTGTTTTTGTTGCTATGCCTGTTCCTGGGGTTATTTGAGGTGCTGATTCCAAAAATTGCAGTGTATAGATTGCATTTTCTATGGGTGAATAGATGGTGACTTTATGGCACATATTCTGTATCTCAAAAACAAGAGCTGATAGGGGGGAACTGGTGTCATTTCTGGAATCAGCAGGTTGGATACACCCAGAAATAGGTCTAACATTTGATGCACCAAAAGATGTAATGATCAATATAATCCAACAGTAAGTCCCAACTGGAGTAGACTAAGGCCCTTTCTACACTGCTATAAAATCCAGATTATCAAAGCAGATAATCAAGATTATCTGCTTTGAACTGGGTCATGAGTCTATACTGAGGGGCCTGAGTGGATCAGTAGAAATTTCTCCTAAATCAATGGATTTATTGTATGTAGTTAAGCCTGGCATCTGGATTTACGGTAAATATTTCAATATAATTCAGTTGAGATATATCTTTATAGGAACTCCGGTGGCGAAATGTGTTAAAGCACTGAGCTGGAGACTGAAAGGTCCCAGGTTTAAACCCCGGGAGCGGCATGAGTGGCCGCTGTTAGCTCCAGCTCCTGCCAACCTAGCAGTTCGAAAACATGCCAATAGGTACTGCTCCGGCGGGAAGGTAACAGCGCTCCATGCAGTCATGCTGGCCACATGATCTTGGAGGTGTATATGGACAACGCCGGCTCTTCGGCTTAGAAATGGAGATGAGCACCAACCCCCAGAGTCAGACATGACTGGACTTAACGTCAGGGAAAATCTTTACCTTTACTATACCTTTACCTTTGTGTACCATTCTAATTCATCTTTTACTGGGCAGTTGGCTTGTTTCTATGGACAGTGCATTTGAGATTTTATTTGGTAAAAAGATAAACAGTTTGCAAAGATCTCCAAAATTATCTGAGGTAGTGAATGAACATTAAAATAGCAAATATGGTTCATTTTGAGCTACTTCTGAGTAGTGGTGACAGATCAAGAATGAAATCTTAAGGACTGTAGTGTTTATTTGAGTGAAAACAATTTTGTAGCCTTGTTGAGTGGTGGGGGATATATATATATGTGTGTGTGTGTGTGTGTGTGTGTGTGTGTGTCTGTGTGGTGCAACCATGTTTGGTTTATTAAACTACAAAAACTTTGTCTTTGCTTGAGGGACATCGTCTTATAGCACATTTTGCTATCCAGTCCACCAATTTAACATCATCATCCATCCATTTAACGGGGCCGGGCTGTGGCGCAGCTGTTGAGCAGCTGCCTTAAATCACTCTGACCATGAGGTCATGAGTTCGAGGCCAGCCCGTGGCGGGGTGAGCACCCGTCAATTAAAAATAAAAAATAGCCCCTGCTCGTTGCTGACCTAGCAACCCGAAAGATAGTTGCATCTATCAAGTAGGAGATAAGGTACCACTTATAAAGTGGGGAGGCAAGAATAACTAATTTACGACCTGGAATGAGGAAGTGCCGTCAGTGTGGATGATGAAGCAGCTGCTCCCCCCTGTGGCCAGAATCGAACATCCCCTCAGAAGAAGGTTAACTTGCCTCTGCGTGTGTCTCTCAGTCTCTGTTTGATGTGTTTATGGGCATTGAATGTTTGCCCTATGTGTGTTATAATGTGATCCGCCCTGAGTCCCCTTCGGGGTGAGAAGGGCGGAATATAAATACTGTAAATAAATAAATAAATAAATAAATAAATTTAACAAATGTTTCAGTGCAAAAATAAAGTTCCTGGTGTAGAACCACCAATTTCAAAATAAGGTATATACAATTAAACAAGAAATAATACTTCCAAACTAGGAACATATTTCTTTATTATTAAAAGAATGTTGTTCATAAAAATCTTGAAAATTCCCCAAAACTCTATAGATAAGTGAAATATTCTGGAATTTGGTGGGCTAAGATTGGTAAATGTGTTCTACCATTGTAGTGAGTTTCACCTCAATAGCTGTAAAAATTAGGGAGAAAGGAGCCCCTGAAGTTCCCCCAATTATAGTAATTATGCGCAATTACTATAATTAAATACAGTAGAGTCTCACTTATCCAACATAAACGGGCCGGCAGAATGTTGGATAAGCGAAAACATTGGATAATAAGGAGGGATTAAGGAAAAGCCTATTAAACTTCAAATTAGGTTATGATTTTACAAATTAAGCACCAAAACATCATGTTTTACAACAAATAGAAAAAGCAGTTCAATAGACAGTAAAGTTATGTAGTAATTACTGTATTTATGAATTTAGCACTAAAACATGGCAGTGTATTGAAAACATTGACTACAAAAACACTGGCTACTAACAAAGTGACTACAAATAAATATGGAATTGCATAAAATGAATTTACAGTAACAACACTCTAGGAAATAAAATGCATAAAAAGTTCAGTCCTTGCTGCCTAGAGAAACAGCTGTGGATCTGGGTGGGAGGCAGACTGCGTTGGATAATTCAAAACGTTGGATAAGCGAATGTTGGATAAGTGAGACTCTACTGTAGTAACAACATTTCGTTACTTTTGTTACAGTAATGAATCTTTCACCAACTATACTTTAGAAACACTTTAGAAATGAAACACTACCACCTCCAGTTTTGTAATGACTTTTGAACCATATTTAATAGATCGCACATGCCTACTGAGTATTACCATAAATGTAGTGATCAGTGTGGATGGCTACCAATAACTAGTGGTCATGATGATATATTATCTATAGTATCAGAAGCTTTATGCTTCCTAATGCCAATGGCTGGGGAATTGATTCAGTAGAATTTTACTGGATCCTATCCCGATACAGTTGCCTTCTCTACTTAGAGAATGGAGTTAAGGAGGATGCGTCTATTTAAGACTATTAGTCATGACAGATATATATTCCCTCCAACACTAGGGTCAGCATGCCTTTGGACATCAATTACTGGAAAGCACAACCACTCACAACCGGCTTGTGGGCTTTCTGTTGGCATCTAATTGGCCACCGTAGGGACATAATACTGGACTTATGGTCTGATCCCACCAGGTTCCTCTTCCATTCTGAGGTTTCTTTTCTGAGAACTAAGCATTACATTTAAGACACCATATGTTAAGTCACTGATCTAAAGTGCGTGTTAAGACACCAGTCTTCAGTGTTTTGGAGGAAGCATTTTAGGTGTTTCAGTTGACGCATTTTAGAAAATATCCTTAGGATAAAATCCAGTAAGAGCAAAATGGAGACAAGCTGGATGCCTCGTGGCTGACCCAGAGATGTTTAAGAGATTAAAGCCTCATCATCGTCGCTCCCTGTATGAATTTCCCTTGATTTGGATATGCTTTTCATCTCATTTCCTTCCTGTAAGGTTATATTTTGCTAATGAAAAGAAACTTCCCCCCACAAACTTTTGCTTCTGTATTCCTTTGAGACTGCAGAATAAAAGTGAGTCAGACAGAGAAGGAAAAATCTGCCCTATTTCAGTTACAATGAATTCCTGTCCTAGCGGAAATAATTATCCCGGGAGCTGAGAATGCACCTGCTAGGCAGCCTGTCAAAACAGTGTGTGACAGTGAGATGGAGCGGGGGGGGGGGGGACCACATACACCTGACCACAAGAATTAAAGATGACAAAAGCTTAACAAATATATAAAGCAATTTGTTTTAGCTGCTGAAAAGTGCTTTTGTCTGAATATTTTTTTTTGTTCTCCTGTGATGTGTTGCAAGCCTGGTTGGCAGAGTTATCAGGAACTCGGAACTGAAGTGTTGATTATTTCTTGGGTTTACATTACCATTTGGCACTGTTATATTTTTCAGGCTGGCTGGATAAGAAGAAAATGCATCCATTAAAGTTTCATTTGTGCACATGGAAAGCACAACAACAAGGAGGAAAACAAAGGGGGTTAGGAGAGATTTTCAAATTTCACTGCCTCTTTGTCAGCTTTAAGACAAGTGTGCAGGTGTATTACATTGCTTTTGTTGTTCAGCCAAGAGGCTGAAAGACCTATGCATACATTTGAAAAGCCGTATTCACTTAGCATTTGAATCCAGCCAAATATGTCCATAAATATTATGGGGCTACTTGCATACATACCCATGGCAGTCATTTTAGACTTAATAGAAATATAGTGTTATTTTTTGTGATTGTTCCTTGTTTGGTGACCTGGAGACAATACTTACTTGCTATAGGCAACAAAACAAGTGATTTATTTGCAAATCAGAGTGGAACAATAGCATAAGTAACTTAATCTATCATGAACTTAAAATAGCTATGTGTTTACTCAAGCTGTGTATAGCTGAAAAAAATAGCCTGTAGAATCAAGACATAACACAAAAATACCAACTCCAGTTATTAGAAGGGAAAAGATCAGCTGCAAGACTGCTACATACAATTTACACTAAACAAAGTCAATGCAAGTAAACCTGCATAGCATGTATGTTTTTTGCTGTGGCCTTGTGATATTTTCAGAATGGTTATTTTTAGAATGGCAAATCCATCTGGTGCACTGGTATTTCCTTGGACTGTATGGTTGGACCAGCGTGGACCCACTGATGGCCCATTTGGACCATCAGCTGGTCCAAGTTCCAAGTTGCTCCTTGTAGAAACTGAGTTATGTGGCAAAAAGTCATTTTTTTGAGAGAAACAAGTCCATCTATGTCTTTGAGTGTGTTTAGCCAAAAGCAAAAGCTTGACATTTATGCCCAACATTTTTCTTTCTCTTGAGAAAGTCCTACTACGTCACTTACCTTTACTGGGATCACATCTATGCCATTCAGTGTCACCTTAAAGACACCCGTAGAAAGCAATCAGTATTTTAATTTGTAGCAAGATATTCACAATCAACATTGTTTTAATCTTTTTTGAAGTATGTTCAAGGGAAATTTTTAAATGACCAGTTGCCTCATTTATTTGTTTAAGACAGATTCTAGTCTCTAGTTCCCTCTAGCTATGACGACTGATGATCTGTACTAACATATTACATACCCTAGCAGTTCTAATATGTTGGCTACTGCCGTAGCAGAAACACATGAGTTGATCAATTCCATTTGTAATTACATTTGGGAAAAGGGATTATGGAGACAAATATACTCTGCTGTTTTGTTCCCCAGAGCCTAACATGAAATTAATCACTGAACCAATCTTCCCGGTGTTCTGGTTCTATTGATCAAGCTAATCCTTTCCTAAGACTGGTGTGTTCCAGTCCTAACACCGGGGTCTTTGAGAACACAAAGGAAAGCATTAACTTCACAACACAATTTGATCTCATTCAGCTGAGATCACCAGTAACGATTCCAGTGTGCCTTTGATAAAACAGTGCTTAGCTGGACCTGATGTGTATTGCATTTCCAATAGGTCTAGGGATCTCAGAAAATAAGAGAGCATTTCTTAAACACTCATGACCAGTGAAATAGCCTTTCCTTTGTATGGACACAATATGCATGCTTTAAAATTCTCTAATATATTAAAAGGATTTATAGCATCGGCTCATGTTGCTTTTTTTTTTGCTTCATTGGCCATCTCACCTATATTTCTTCCTCATCTCCAATGGAGAGACAAGATGAGAAATAATTCAGTTTTGCCAAGTAATATTGAAGGAAATGCAAGGAGTGAATAGCGAAACAGGGAAGAAAGTCCAGCAACTGGGAATTTGTTTGGTACGTTGATACAGAACAATGGAATTGGCAAACTGCTATCTCTGGGAAACCCAACAAACAGCTCTTGAGGGAACTTTCTGAATCCTTACTATAAATACTCAGATCTTCTTGCTATGACTGATACTGAAAGCAGATGATGCACTTCTTATTCAGCATGCAAGTAATTAACATAAAGGAGTAGTATGCATTTTTCTTGATTAATGGATACCTCAGTGAACATAAGAGTTCAATTTAATTAGCTCAATTGCAGTTCTAGCCCAGGCATGGGGAAACTTTGGCCCTCCAGGTATTTTGGACTTTAACTCCCACAAGTCCCAACAACCGGGAAGCTGGTTGGGATTCCTGGGAGTTGAAGTCCAAAACATCTGGAGGGCTAAAGTTTACCCATGTCTGTCACCTATTACTGCTATCCAGTTGCCTATGGGAACCAATCAGCAGGACAGTATTCTCCCGCTTGTGCCTACAGATATGGAGGAAACAAACATCCCATTGATAGCCGTATTTTCTAAACAGGGATGGACAACTGACACTGGAGTGGAGACCATTTTCAGCTTTTGTGTCATCTGATAAATCATGGAAGTCCAACATTGGGAGTAGAGTGGATGTGTCAAGAGTCAGACACCAGTTAACATACAAAACAGAGTTTATTCCGAAGATAAGCCAGAAAATAACATAAACACAGGAAATATCCTTGAAACACTTCACTTTTCAGTGTTTCGAGACAATAATAACTCAAAAACGAGCCACGCTAATTTCCCATGCTGGCATTCAATAAAAAACTAAATAACGCTTCAATTCAGCTTTGGAAAACAAATAGAGTTAATTGCTGGAAAATAAACAAACTAGAAAAGCAATAAAGCTGCTTCCACGGTGCAGATAAGCCGAAAGCCTCAAAGGGATGATGAATAGCCGTCGTCAGAAGAATCCAAGGTCAGGTCAGGAGGCAGCAGAAATTCCGAAAGACAAACCAATAGTCAGAAGCCGGGAGTAGCCGTCAGTCAGAGGGTGTAGACAGAAGCCAGGTCAAATTCAATCCAAAGTCCAAAGAGGGTGCAGTCATCCAAAACAGGTCCACGATAAGACACAGCGAGAGCCAAGCTAGGTGATATCAGCAGATTCAAATCATAGTCCAAGTCCAGTCTTCATGGAAACACAGAGATCCCAATGGCGCCTCAGCAACACCTTGCCACACGCAAAGTACAGTGGCCAAACATTCCCATTTTATTCCCCTTCCTCCTGGGTGACCAAACACTCACACCCAAACACCAGGTGTCCTAAATCTACTCAGAGTCTGAACTCCACACAGCTAGAGCTCGTGGATCTGGAGTACCTAGCAATTCATTGGAGTCCCAATCATCCTGCCCACACTTAGCCCCATGAACACTTAAAGAACCATCCTCCCTTCTCCAAGCATCCCAATTGGGATCAGCTCCTGCAGAAACCCCAGGTTCAGAAGTATCCATAGGCCCCAAATCCCCAGACATCTCCGGTGGCTGTGCCCATTCAGTGCCCGCTTCCCCAGCCACCACCTGTTCCTCAGCATCCATCTCCCCATCTGAATCTTCCTCAGAAGATCCCCCATATAGCTCTCTAAGTCGCTTCCTGCGCAACTCCTCCAGTGAATCCTCATCACGAGGGTTTTTTCTTCCTCTTCGAATTCCATCACCATCAACCATAATCCCCGAAGGCGCAGTCACAACAGGATGGGCATCAAAAATGGAGTTGAGGATCAAAACCTCCCCATAGGCTCCAAATATTGCAACATAGATATGAAATATACATGAGGCCATAAGAATATTGCAGCTGCTCATAGTGGTTATGCACTGAACATGAGTTGTTAATATCCCTTATTCAGGCAGTCATGTCTCACTTGTTAAATCACTATCCCTTTTTGGTCTGAAAGCAATACAGAATGAAGTCCACCCCTCCTCATCCTTGTTGTTTCTAGTCTTACATGCCCATTCTAAGAATTGGAGTCCAAAATCTATTTCTTTCCCTGCTCCCAAGTTGTAAGAGGGTTCACAGAGATTTACTGACTCCAAGCTGAAAATAGTTGGCTATGTTAGGGAGCACCATTTTCAGCAGGGAACATTTGTTCAGGCTCCACGATCATGATAAAAATCAATTTGAGCTTTAAGAGAGAGAGGTTCTGTGACATGTCTCAGGTCACGGATGCCAGGCCTTAAGGATAGTTCTGTGCCTTTAGGTAGAATACACAGCATCACTATATGGCCCCTTGATTTCAAGTTTCAGATGTGCTTCTCATATTATTTCCACTTTTTCTGAGCAGCTGTTAAAGGATTTTGAACCATGCGGAGAGTAGCGTAGGTGAGACACAGAGCAGGTTAGCGCATGCTGGGACTAATAATAGTACCAAGGCTCTTTGATTAGGTACTTCATCCATCTCACTGGCAATGGAAGTTTTACATCCATATTTTCCATGCTGGACTTTCAGGGATAAACTATTACTTTGAAGGCAAGGACCATAATTTTCATCTATGGGAGGTGGACCACCCCTTGCTTGGGTTTTCTACTGACAGACAGCTTGTAAATGAAGAACCAGGTTTACTCAGTTTGCTGTTGAATGAGATATTGAAGTAAAGGAGTCAGCTGTTTATCTTTTCCTCTTTTTGAAAAGGCTTGTTTTATCTTTCCTAAAGAAACACAACTGCTTTTAAGTAAGAAGCAATAGGAGCTACTTGCCTTTTTATGTGTTGTTACGAAATAAGAGAAAAAAGAATGATAAAAATAATTCAATAGATACCCCTGAAGTGTCATTTAACAGATAATGTTTTAAGCATCATAGCACAGTATAACATTCTGAAAGTACAGAAATATGAATTGAAAGCTACCTGGTCTTGTTCTTGACCTTAACCTACATATATAGCTCAGTCAACAGTCTTGGGGCCCTTCCATTCAGCAGAGTTAAAGTGCTATGAATACACTTCACTGTCAGGGCTACATTCTATGGATTTCAGGGTTTGTAGTTTTGGTCTCTTTCACACTGCAAAATTATATTACTCTGAATTCACTTTAACATCATGACTTCATTCTATGGAATCCTGGGATTTGTAGTTTGGTGAGGCATTACCTTATTTGTGTTCCAACAGACTTCACTGGTTCTATTTTTTTCCCTTCATCTGTTAGAACAGCGATTCTCAACCTGTGGGTCTCCAGGTGTTTTGACCTACAACTCCCAGAAATCCCAGCCAGTTTACCAGCTGTTAGGAAGTTGAAGGCCTGGACATTCCACAGATATATAAACCCCACTTGCCTAGTTTCCAACAGACCTCACAACCTCTGATGATGCCTGCCAAGTGGGCGAAATGTCAGGAGAGAATGCTTCATGGCCATACAGACTGGAAAACTCTCAGCCACCCAGTAATTCTGGCCATGAAAGCCTTCGACAACACATTAACTATATGATTTTACTTGTTCACTTGGGATTTCTCAACATGAAAAGCATTCAGTTCTTTCTTTTAGCATTTAGCATATTTTAAACCCCTGACTTTAAATCTTTCATTACAAGACAAGAAAGGAGGACTTTTTTTTCTAGTGGGAGAGAAATGCAAAAGCATTGACACTGAGAAGTCAGTGACGGCTCATGGATTCTTAAATAGTTGAGGTAGCCTCCCTCCCAGTCCATTAGTTGCACATGTGAGGAGTAAAACACTATGTATACTATAGAATCTTTGAGTGGATGGGAAACAATGGGTTGGACAAGAGTAAGATATGTGTCATTTAAAATCTTCTTTCATGTCATTGATAAATGGAAGCTCTTTGTAAGTTCCTTGTACCTTTCAAACCAAGTGAATGAAAGGTCAGCTCATTAGCAAGCATGGTAAGGGGCCATGGCTTCTGTAATAGAGTTCAACTTTCAAAAAAATTCCTATAAAATGTATTGAAGTTACAAATTAGACAAAGTTTGAATCCTGAGACTTTTGACTTTTACTTTCATAAACTGCTTCAGGGAAAAGAGAAGATGCCACAAGGTGAGGTGGGAATAGCATTAAAAACTGCCATCTAAGACATCCTTGAGAGTAAGTCGTCATCTTGGGGTGTATTTTATCTGAATCTTTAAAGAACAGCTGTGAAATGGAGTCCCACATGACCCATTTGTGGCCAAACTCTATTTTTCTGTCCTTGGGTAAACATTGTAGAGGCCAAGTTGATGTGAAATGGCAAAGTCGTTGGCTCATGTATATCAACACTTCACAAACTCATTTTATTTTTTTGAGTGTATGCCACACTGACATTCTTCTTCCTTTCGGCTATCTTATTGCCGTGGATGTCTTGTGGGGATCCTATGTCTTCATGCTGAATTCCTAATAAGTAGGATAAATACGAAATAAGTATAAAAGCAATCCGTGGTGGGGCATCAGATGTCCGCCACCAAAGACAGAGCTGGCTACAGATGAAACTCTATCTGCAGAATGAATAACAGGCACATTAACTCAAAGTAAATTTTCAACATTTTGATATCTCATCAGTTTTTCAAATGTTTGAGATCTTGTTCACGAAGCTAACATCTTGCAGTCAGTGTAGACATTAGCATTTGGGTTTGAAAATTTCAAGTTAAAGACAGAAAACTTGTCATTTGCTTGGCTAAATGAATGAGTGAAGGTAACAGAATATTTATGAAATTACATTTCAGCTCAATCAGGCCCATAGCCAGGATTTTGATCGCGGGGGGGGGGGGGGCTGAGTCTGAGTGAGAGGGGAATCTACCCTAGCAAACCTTCTGTATCGTATTCCAATACCCCCATACATATGGGCTATATTAAGCATGGTGATCAGATCATGATATGAATAAACATAACATTACCAGTAAGGTGGTCTCGCGGACCAGGCTGAGAATTTGGGGGGGGGGGCTCAACCCCCCCCGGCTACATGCCTGAGCTCAGTAGTCAACTACTGATGTCTGTTGCAGGTCTCCCATCAGATAACTGTTTGTAAGATAATGGACCTCATCAGGCAGGGCAAATCAAATTCAGTGGAAAACACTGATCTAGCCCCAGTCACCCACAGAGCTGGCTGGCTCTGTTCACATGATGTTGTGCTGGCTCCTTAGGTGCTGAGGGGCAGAACCAGCATGCTATCACCACCCAGGCAACATGGGAGGCTTCCTGTGTTGCCATATCTAAGGGGGAAGACACGTGCACCATGCACACTCTATGCTTCCCCATGTGATTACCCTCTCAGTGGACGAGGTGAGGGTCGCTGGATTCTCTATGCCTTGTGGTGAAGAGGAGCATTGCCACTGGCCACCACCAGACTTGTGAAGAAGTCGATTCATCAACTGTTATCTGCTATTAGGCATGTTGGCCTCCAAATTGTATGAAACATTGACTGCATTCCAATTATCCAAGATTTCACTAAAGGCTACATTTCTGATGAAAGCCAATGTGGTGTAGTTGTTTGAACATTAGACTGTGACTGAAGACCTGGGTTTGAATCATTGCTTGGCCCTGGAAACCCACCGGGTGACCATAGGCAAGTTAAACTCTCTCAGCTTCAGGGGAATGCAATGCTAAATTCCTTCTGAATAAATCCTACCAAGAAGATCCTGTGATAGTGTTGTCCTAGATTCAGTAGCCGGCTGCCTCCCAAATCTTGATACTCTGCACTGTTGCCTGCTATTGAAAAAGCTCATTATATACCAATTACTGCTGAAGGTCAGATATTGACACTTTATTCAGACTATCACTGAAAGGGAGATTGTCACTGAGTATTTGTTCATTCAAGGAATATCCATAATAACTTTTACAGAGAATTCATTTGAAGAGATGTATATATTTGGGGAAAATCCCATTCCTAGACATTGGGACTCCTGCAAAGGATCATTACCTTAGTGTGGGATAGAGGCAAAGATGAAGTAGTTTGGCCACATAATGAGAAGACAGGAAAGCTTAAAGAAGAGAATGATGCTGGGGGAAATGGAAGGAAGAAGGAAGAGGGGTCGACCAAGGGCAAGATGGATGGATGGTATCCTTGAAGTGACTGGCTTGACCTTGAAGGAGCTGGGCGTGGTGACGGCCAACAGGGAGCTCTGGCGTGGGCTGGTTCATGAGGTCACAAAGAGTCAGAAGCAACTGAACAAATAAACAACAACAAGACATTGGGAGATTTTAAAGATCTGAGGGGAAGGAAACCAAAAATGAATTTCAATGAGACAAATAATCATTCCCATTGAGGTACCAGAGTTCCCTTCATTATCTCCAGATTTTACCTGAAAGAAACTCCGAAGAAAATTTGAAGGTCCTGCAGTGCATTTTGAAAACCATATAGGTGATTCAAAAATGTATTGAGATAGAAGGGAGGGAACAGGGAGATATTACAATCCCCTACTTTCATGCTAAAACCCATGTTGAAGATCATTATGAGAAACCATGGCCTACTTAGCTCAATATCATTTTAAGAAAAAAGAAAGGGTGGTTTGCATCATGGGTTATGCAAAATACTCTGCCTACCAGATTGTACTGGGAATTTAAAGAAATTAATAAAAAACTAACTGATGCTTTTTGTTTTCTTGAGTTTGAAAAAAACAAAACAAATTTGTCTCCAAGGTAAAATAGAGAATGAGTTCAGCATGGGATTTTTCTTTCATTGCTTTAGGGTCAATGTTTTGGGTCATGTTTTTGTCAGATGATGTCCACCACCGGTGAAACTGGAATACGCATATGAAATATATGTTTGCATGTCACTCTTCCACAATGATTCTTGTGTTTGTTCTAATTTCCAGTGGCCTCTGAAAATGTCAAAGAGTGTAGTTGTTTCCAAAGAATGTATCCCTGTCCACTTTCATGGCATGGTCATGAGGGGTTGCCCTGGATTTCAGGAATCATGTGATGCAAATGATGTTTAATGTTTATGCAATGAATCCCATGTGTGATTACATCAACTACCCAACTGCTGGCTATTATATTTACAAAGAAAAAAAAAAGATTGTTGCTCATCTTTTAAGTTATAATCTTAAGCAATACCTTTCAAGTGACATTGTAAGCACAATTGTCAATAAGAACAATAATGTAGTGGTTAGAACCCTGTTGTGATTTTATGTTGGTGCATTACACAAAATGGTTGCACCTCCTTAGATGTTATAGATGGCTAGTTGTGTAAATCCTGTTATGCCAAAATAAACCATTATGCAAGTTTTGTAAGTTCATTTCTAGGGTGTAATGTCGAACAGACTAATTGTTGTCCCATAGTCATAGTGCCCATAGTAAGAATAACTGCCGAATAGTTCAGTTCAATAATTCCAGTGTAGATATGCTACTATAAATGTTTACATTATGTAAATGGACAAGAAGGTATTGACTTACATTTCTACCACGCCCTCTTTCAGGAACATGTTTTCATCTTTTTGATTTATTAAGTAAACATTCAGTCTGAGAAGCGACTTACGGAAAGGTATACCAGTTGATAATGTATATTTACAGACCTGCTAGATATTTTTTTAATCCCCAGAGGAAGGAATTATCATTAAGGAAGGGTCAAGAAGATGAAACTCTTATGTGTGTCGGTTTCTCTTTCATGAAGTACTTATCCACATTCCTGAATCTGCTTGTAACAGGCATAGATGCAAGCATGTTGTTTTCACCACCCTCAGTTATCAGCTATAGACGTTAGAAGTAGCTGTTATCTATTGCATTGCGATTTTGAAGTCTCTTAGCTGGGTTTTGAAGTGCAAAACTTCTGAGTGGGTAGATATTAAGACTGTGAAAAGCCGGATTTTTCAGAGAATGTCAAGATGATCCCAGATACTTTATCACATAACAGAAAATCCCTGATCATGTTGTGTATTTCCACCTACTTTTATCCCTTTTCAATCTTTGGCAAACTACATCTTGTGTTTTTATAAATGTTTAGCTCTAGATTTACTCTTTTACCAACATTCATTTCAGACATTCCTTTCCATTTTAAAGGTCAGCTGAGATTTTAAAGAAGTATTTTTAGACTATTGATAATGGCATAAGATATTTTCACTTAATCAAATCTTCATAACCTCTGATATTTAGTACTGTAATATATAAAAGATTGAGGACAAACATTCAAGAGATCTTAGAGCAGGGGTGGGAATTGTATGTCCTACAAGCTGTTTTTTTAAAACAATTCCTATTAGCCCTAGTCAGTAAAAGTAATGGTGAAGACTGAGTATTCTGGAGTGGCAAGAGGTTGGACTGGATGGCCTTTGTGGTCTCTTTCATGTCTATGGACATTCTTGCATGACGGTTGGGCGTACATGTTTTGTGGCTGCTTAAAAATGCATGATCACCCTGCATATTACCGTAGAGTCTCACTTATCCAACATAAATGGCCCGGTAGAACGTTGGATAAGCGAATATGTTGGATAATAAGGAGAGATTAAGAAAAAGCCTATTAAACATCAAAATAGGTTATGATTTTACAAATTAAGCACCAAAACATCATGTTATACAACAAATTTGACAGAAAAAGTAGTTCATTACACATTAATGCTATGTGGTAATGACTGTATTTACGAATCTAGCACCAAAATATCATGATATATTGAAAACATTGACTACAAAAATGAGTTGGATAATCCAGACCATTGGATAAGTGAGTGTTGGATAAGTGAGACCCTACTGTATATAATTGTTTGGCTGCACCATGTTTGGCAGTTATAACTATATACCCCCAGCAGCATACAGTAATTTGTGTAAGGTTGGGATTTTCAATATAGTGCCATACACTGGAATCTACAATGCATCCAAATTTATTATGATGGGAGGTATAGAGAGATGAACATGCATGGAAACTGGAAAAGCAGTACTGTGTGAAATCATGTATTAACAAAAAACATGAAATGGCAGACTCTCATGATAATGGAGCAAGTCTTAAAATTTTGCAGTTCTAGGAAGGGCAAAGCATGAATAGAGAGGAGATTTGAAGGTGCAGTAAATCATGTAAACTGAAACAAAGAAGGGCAATGCTGGTGTAGTCCCATTTTCACAAAGAACAGGAGTGCAACACTAATAGATCATGGCATGACTATAATTCCCAATGGTTATATGATTCTAAGAAGCCTGGGAGTTACAATTCAGCAACATTTGGGGATCCACCCAATTACCATCCTATACCAATGAATTTAATGTCCTATGAAGAATGACTTAAAGAGCTGGGGATGTTTAACCTGCAGAAGATAAGGTTGAGAGGAGACATGATAGCCATGTTTAAATATCTGAAATAATGTCATGCGGAAGAGGGAGCAGGCATGTTTTCTGCTGCCCTGGATACTAGAGCTGGATTGACACTGTCCTATATCCCAGGATCTGATTATCTGCTTTGAATTAGATTACATGAGTCTCCATTGCCATCTAAATTGGGATAAGCAGATATTCTGGCATCAGATCCTGGGATATAGGGCAGTGTTGAAGGGGACTAGGACTCAGAGCAATGAATTCAAATTACAAGAAAGGAGACTCCAGCTGAACATTAGGAAGAGCTTTCTGACTGTGAGAACTGTTCAACCGGACCGTGAGAGCTGTTCTCTGCCTTGGAATGTGGTGGAGGCTCCTTCACTGGAGGCTTTTAAAAAGAGGCTGGATGGCCATCTGTTGCGGGTACTTTGATTGTGCTTTTCTTGTATGGCAGTGGGTTGGACTGGATGGTCCATGTGGTCTCTTCCATCTCAATGATTCTATGAAACTGCCATGGCAAGACATGTATTTCCTTGCTTTCCAGGTTACCATGAAAATTTACCATATTGATATGTTTAGGGTTTTCTTCTTCATGTATCAGCAGTTTTATAATCTAGAATGACATGTGTGTTTGTGTGTAAGAGAGAGAATTAATAAATGAGAGAGAGAGAGAGAGTATACACATCTTTTCTCTTTCACATTCATTTCAATCTAGATGCTAGAAGACTTTAGTGTGTAGTATGGAAGGGACAAAGGAGAGGTTGCAAGCCAGTTGGAGAGGCCAGCCACTGAGAACTGAAGCTTCTCGGCCTTCTTCTAGGATGATCTGTGTTACATATCCTGTCCTTTTGTCATAAAACCGTTAACACTACAGAGTTTGAATGTAGGTCACATAATGCCTGTGCTACAGAATTTATGATGTGATCTCCCTTCTCAGAAAGAAACCAAAACTAAAAACAGCTACACTATAAAATCTGGAATATCTGCCAAGATGTCATGAAGTCTACAATTCATCCTGGTTGTATAGATTTATAAAAGCAAAGAAGGCAATATGACAATTCAAGCAACAGCTTAGATTAGGGTAGGAATAATGCATCCATTCAGGTGACTGCAATTACTGGCAGTCACAGCCAGCATGAGAAATGGTAAGGCATTCTAGAAGTTGCCATTCAACAACTTGAGGTATATCACACAATTCCTACATTTGGACTGGGGAAAGATGCATAGCTCTTTGATTTCATCAGGAAGGAGCTTCTAAATTGGGACATCCATGGGCTCTGTCCACAGAGTAAGCCACCCATGACTTTAAAGTATTTTTTTAAAATTCCAAAAAGTAACACTTGCTTTTGCCATTTTATATACACGGCATCATTTTACTATGCCGTTGTATATTATGGAACCTGAGCATCCAATTCCCTATGGATACCAAGGGCACACTATGGCAGGTGTTTGAAACATCGTTTATCTCATTTTGAGTAGACATTTAAGATTTGAATGTTGTCTGTAGGCCAGTAAAGGCCTGACTCTCAGAGCTTGTTAGAGCTCCTTGTTATTTATTCTCCAGAATTGGTTGTAACTAATTGATATCCAAGATAAATAGAAATGTTCTGCAATTTAGCCTTTTTTGATCTGCCTTATCAGATTGTTCCTGGGTAATAATTTTGGCTTTATGAAGAAACAATTCTTCCCTCAACTTAGGTGAGTATTGTAGTTTGAGAAATGTCTGTTGTAAATTGAAAAATAATGAGCATCTGTTTTGAGGGGTTGAGTAGACAGGGATGTATCCAAGGTCTTGCCTGCAAACAATAGATTTGGTAGTTTGTTCTGGGTGGAAACTGAAGGCATGTAAGTATGCATAGTGATCAATGAGTAGTTGAACTTAGTGCTTAGAAAAGAATTTGTTGTGTCAATTATCCCAGTTGCTGGCTGATGGAAGCTTGGAAGTTGTTAAAACCTCTTAAGTCATGGTTTTTCATGAGGCCAAATTACAAAGCTTAAAGAAAAATTAGGGCGTGAAGCCTTACACAGTAAGGACCCCTTTATAAAATCGCTACAGATTGTGGTAATTCTGGTGTTACATATCCAGCAGCATGGGAACTTGCTGCCCACATCCCACACCATCCTGGTTTCCCTCCTACTTTATCACATGGCAGGAAGCATCTGCTGGTTGGCTTGCCCCATTGAGGGCAATGCAACCGTGGGAAGCCTCCTGTGTTTCTACTGGCGGCTTTTTTTTTTTTTGGTGGTGACTCCAGTTCTGCAGCAGTTTTGCCACGGAGCCGCCCCAGAAGTACTTCATCAGTGTGTGATGGGAGCTGGCAGGCTACATGGCAAAGCTGGTGCAGAACCAGAGTTGACATCAAACTTTGCTCCATGTGAAGAGGTCCTAAGTCTCTAAACTATAATAATATTAGGGGATATATTTAAAAGGCTGGTTCTAACCAATACAATAAATGTTCAGTGTGGCCATTACCTAAATAGTTGTTTGTTATGAAACATTTCAACATAGTAGGTAACCCTTCATTTCCTAACTGTAGGAAAGGTTAGACATGTTGACCATATGTTTCACTGGTTCTTGCATTGGACAACATTTGCTTTCACTGCGTTTAGAATGAGCGAATGTATTGTAATATACAATAACCCCCTTTTCCACTTTGTTAAGCATTCATTTGAATTCCCCTACTTGACACAGGTTCCTACTGAATAGTCTGTAATAGTCATTGTGAATCATTGATGAGCAAGCCACAGGGTGAAATATATTCACAGCATTCTGCTCATCTCTTTGCAATAGCAAACCGTTTGGTTACAAGACACCTCATACTGCTTGGGAACATACTGGAAACTGCTAACCCAAGCATACCCAATGCAGATGGAACAGAAAGCATTTTCACATTTGCTTGGAAGCCTGATTTACATGCCAGATCAAAAATATGGGCATAGTTTTGCATTGCCAGGTGGCATAAGGTAATTGGGACAGGTGTGCCCATCTGTGCTGCTTTTCTGTGGCAATGTCTTTCTCAGAGATTCTTTCCACATAGAGGGCATAGACATTTGGACTTTATGGCACTGGAGATGACCAAATACTCATCAGGCAAGACTTGATTAATTAGGTTTAGTCGCATCCCTGTCTTTTTTTCTCTACAAAATTATCTCCCCCTCTTTCTTTCCCACTGAGACATCATGGTGGAATTTTGAACTAGAACTCCAAAAGGACAAGGTTTGAATCCCTGCTCAGCCATGAAAACTTACCAGTTGACCTTGGGCAATTC
The DNA here is from genome assembly GCF_035594765.1 of Anolis carolinensis. NCBI lineage: Eukaryota > Metazoa > Chordata > Lepidosauria > Squamata > Anolidae > Anolis > Anolis carolinensis. The sequence goes on from NC_085842.1 coordinate 236,983,319, forward strand.
ACACTCATTCATTCTAAGAGGACAACAATGGCAAAATTCCTCTGAATTAATGTTATCCCCCCCCCCACCCATAAATTGGAGTCAGGTTGTAGGCACATAATAGCAGACAACGTTTTCTCCCATAAAATTTTGTAATACTTTCTTATATTGACATTAGTTTAACATCAGTACTGAATAGTGCTTTGCATTCATTCAGACTCTAGATGAGGGGTGGGCAGAGGGCATCCCTTCAGAGGTTGCAACTCCCAGTATTCCTGTTTAGGAGCTGTGCTCATGAGATTGAATAGGAATTGTGGTTTTAAAACTTTTGTAAGACTCCACTCATCTGTAAGAATTCAGACTTCTGGTTGTAAGATGGGCTTGGTGAGTGGGAATCACTCACCAACTTATTGATAGGATTCTTAAAAGTTGTAAGTAATGGTATGTTTATTTTGCAAGCCTATCTATTATTTGATTTCATATCTTTCATCTGCTACTGGACTACACTCTGTCCCAAACCAATCTGGGTATGGAGGAAAAGTTCCATCTGATTCTGCAACAATGCATCTAGTAATACTTGCTCACCCTTAGGCCAATGCTTTGAAAAAGAATGTAACATGTCTGAAATAGATTCTATTGGGTGGGATTTGAAAGCATTGTAAGGTTAACAAATAGACTTCAGATTTAGTATTTCCTCTTCTCTTTGGTAGGCTGCCTGTAAAGTTATTCATTGGGCTTAAGCATTTTGGCTGAACCTTGATCCATTTCTGCTGACCGAATTCCAGGAGACTCACAAAACCATTTTCGCATGCCTCCTGAAAACAGGTGGGTTGCAAAATAGCCATTTCCAGTCTGCAGCCGAAAGATCTGGGAAAATCCAGCCCATTGGTGGGAATGGGGAACTTGTGAGGCTCCCCTTGCCTTTCCTGGGATTCTTTCCTTTCTACCTTTCAAAGAAGCCTGGATTTGAGCAATGCAGTTAAGGAAGTACCCCTCCTGGGACCCTTTTTTATCTTCCTTTCAAGAAAGTCTGGGTTTGAATAACAGGGCTAAGGAAGCACTCCTCCTGGGACCCTTTCCTATCTTCATTTCAAGGGAGTCTGGGTTTGAAGGATGGGGGTTAAGGAAGCACCCCTCCTGGGACCCTTTCCTGTCTTCCTTTCAGGGGAGTCTGGGTTTGAAGAACAGGGTTAAGGAAGCATCCTTTCTGGGACACTTTGCTTGCTTGCTTGCTTATTTATTTATTTATTTATTTATTTATTTATTTCAATATCACTTTTCTCACCCCTAGGGGAACTCAAAGAGGTCTAACAACATAGTAAATGGCAAAGCTTCAATGTCTCACAACCATATTAAAAATACTACAAGTTTAAAAACTATACGTACATCATAAATAAGCAAATTAACACAGCTTGCGTAAGTCACGTTACAGCATTCTTCTATTCTAATTAGCTCCACAGGCAGGGCTCACAGGGAAACCCCATGTAAGCAGCACGCGGCAGCCTCTCCACACCACAAGGTGCCAAATGGGGGGGGGAGCCATGATAGGCTGTCACATGGTCCTATAGTGGATGAAAAACGTGATGGCTGAGGTCTTACCGTTACAGCCATCTGGCCAAGCCGAGCAAACCAGATTGGCCGAAGGGAACCAGCCACTCTGAATCAGTGAACAAGCCTAATATTCATATTATTCTCTCTGGTTTGTATGTGGGATTGAACTGCAAATAATTTATTTCAAATATTACTAGAGGCAACTAAGAGCTAGCTTAACCATGACTACACATACATTTTGCACATTAGGTATTTCAGTAATCATTATTGAGGTCTTCTAGAAGCTCCATATCTCAGGGGACTGGTGGTTCTTTTGGTTATATAAGTCCTTCAGAAAAAACAGAAATGAATAAAACGGTGTTTTGTTTTTTAATTCTGATTTTTCTTACTTTCCTTTTTAATTTCTTTACTTCTTCTTCTTCATTCACACAGTCGTCTCTGACTCTTTGTGACCTCATGGACCAGTCCACGCCAGAGCTTCCTGTCGGCCTTTACCGCCCCCAGTTCCTTCAAGGTCAACCCAATCACTTCAAGGATACCATCCATCCATCTTGCCCTTGGCCAGTCTCTCTTCCTTTTTCCTTCCATTTTCCCCAGCATTGTGATCTTTTCCAAGCTTTCCTGTCTCCTCATGATGTGGCCAAAATACTTCCGCTTTGCCTCTAATATCCTTCCCTCCAGTGAGCAGCCGGGCATTATTTCCAGGAGGATGGACTGGTTGGATCTTCTTGCGGTCCAAGGCACTCTCAAGATTTTCCTCCAGAACCAGAATTCAAAAGTGTCTATCTTCCTTCACTCCACCTACGGGTGGAGAACCACGGCACTAAAAGTAAAGGAGATAAAAAGACATAGTTTAAGGATTTTCTGCAAGGGGGGGGGGGTCAGAAAAAAGTGGCCAGTGTGAGCCGAGTCCATCCACACATTTTTAAGTGGCTGAGAAAATCAGTCAATGCTTTTGTGCATAGAAATATACCATGGAAATAAGGAGAATATTCTGAGAAGAAGGACCCACAGTAACCTGGAGATAGTGCATTAGTTGAAATGTTAAAAAGAGCAAATAAATAGTGGAACAATGTTTTAAGCATGCTTCTAAGATACTCATGTAAATATTGAATCATATTAAAATAATTTCTTCCCTACTGGTATCTTCTTTTTGGTAGGAACAATGTAGCCTTATGGGAAATTACAGGAATTGTCATTTAAAAAAAGTACTTTATGAATTTCGCAATTTGCATTCAGGTTAATGAAGGTCACTATAATACATTTTTTGTCTATGTCTCTCCCACTTTCCCACCTTTCAGTTAAAGAAAGCACAAAGAATAAAGATTCACATGAAAGGAACTTTTGTGACTGGCTTTCAAGACTATAGACTGGTCCTTTCATCTACAAATGACTTAATTTAAGTTCAAAGTGTGGTGGAGATAACCCTCTCTATTTCCCATAGTCACATGCTGGTATTATGAGAGTTTCATGGGCTTATGAATCATAAATATTGTGTGTTTGTTCATTGGGGACTTTTTAATTAAATGCTAAATATGAGCTTGAATACTCATGAGGGTTGCTTGGAATATGCCTACTCCTCTTAAAAGCTTGCTGACAAAGCTTTGGGACTTTTAGTCTCTCTCATTTGCACTGCTCCTACTAGCCTTTTCAAAAAACAGCCTTTTTGCATGACTTTTCAAATGCACTGTCAAGGTGGAAGCCACATTTGGGCATGTAAGTGCTCCATTAAAGATGAGCAGAGCTACTATAAACTTTACTGTGACTTTCAGGGTTTCCAGCTACACTAGATGAAGATAATGGCAGGAATCTAATGGTCACCCGCAGACTTCCATGCACAGAGAGACCTGATTGGGTTATTGTGCCAGGGACAGAAGGTGAAATGACACATTCTCAGACTCTTCTTGTCTCCCATTAATGCAGTGAAGTCCTACAGGGATACACAACACAGTCTAATATTCAGGAAGGGGGTACAATACAACCCCCCACATCCACAGGGAATATGTTATTGGATTTTGTGTGAATATGTGAAGCTGCAGATAATAACAAACACTATTCTTTGCAACAGAATGAATAATAGAGCTACTGAGAAATTGTGGATAAGTGAAACCTTATCAATCAATTCCATGGATATGGGAGGGCATACTCTATACAATGCCTTTTTTGGAATGCCTTTGGAGTTTGGATACAAACCCAGTATCAACCATTTCTCTATTATCTCCCAAGGGAATAGAGCTGTGCCAAAAATAGCTAATTATTCAGATGATTCCTGCAGTGAGGAAAAGGGTTTGTCGTTTGAACTTGCAAGCTCAGATCTATGAATTGCTGATATCAGTTAAAGGAGATGATTCAAGAAATAAGAATTTGATAGGGGTGGAGGGGGAGAAATCAGCCACAGTTAGACACAGTGTTCCTTATTTCAGATGAGAGGGAAAGGTTCCAAATTCAAAGCCACATTTTTTGAGATATTCAAAGGTAAAGGGCAAACAGTGCATGCATGTGTGAGAGGGGAAAAATGAGAGATTATACAATTATCCTATTACTTGTTCATACACAGTATTTATTTTATTGTAAAAAGGGGATATCTTTTTCTTTTTATTGACCAAAGAGAAAGCACTCACAGGTCTCTTATTAAACATAATTGCAAGCCTGCTGCAGTGTGTGTATGATTCTTAGGAAGTATATAGTTTACGTGCGGTTGGTAGAAGAAGGGAAGGATGGACAAATCTGTAAGCTTCATTGTCCGCCAAGATCCTTTTCTTTTCCTTTCTAGAAAATCAGAAAACTTGCCTTTATGTTCATGAACAAAAGCCATAATTCAACACCACAGATACGTTTAAGGATTAAGAATCAAAGTCGTCTTCCTAAGTGGATGCAACTGTTGGTTTTGCTTTCTCACACATTATTTTACAAAATATTATTTCTATTCTGATTGAGAAATAATTTCAGATTATTTGAAATAAATAAATTGAAATGATTTTGATTAACCTTTAAGAGAAATTCACTAGTGACTTATGTCTTCCATATGAGTAGGGTAGAGAATCTCCTTTGGGATTAGGGTTCTGTTATCAAAAAATCCATTATAGAAACATTTATGAAGTGTAGAGAACTATTCAAAGAGTTGAATTGGTTGATTTCAGCTATCACAAGAACTCCAGGTTTGGGGACCTAGTGTATCTAGCTTCCAAGAAGGTCAAATGAGACACATACAGGTGGACACTCTAAAGAACAGGCATACCACAATTGCGAATACAGGGCATATTTATTACATTTTTACAGCAATTTAAGTCTACCTTGCTGGCTCCTGATTGTTTTAGAAACTGTCTGACTAGGATTCACTCAGTGAATGGTCCAGGGTTCTGTCCGACATTATTGCTGGTTGGCTCTTTCCTAGGTAGGAAACTTTAATAAGCTGTCATTGCTTTCTTTTGAAGAGCCTGTCCATGTATTGATCCTTCCCTGAGAGGGGAAAGATCAGAAAGGAATGTGGTGTGGCAGTTGATAATGGTCTTAATGTTCTGGCTCTGGTGTATACAAAGGTGTTAGTCCAGATAAACAATGGGTGCTTCAGGGTGGTTACCATCTCAAAGGGCATCACAAGAATGGGTCTATCTTGGTGCATGGAAGACAAAACATTCCCAGATCAGGCGAAACCGAAAAAAAGGACCCCCATACCTCTGATGCAAGCACATTGTGTACACCCCCCAAGTCTCCCTAGTCCATTGTAAAAGGAGTAGGGTTATTTGGGGGCATAGTTTCCTGAAGTCCAAGGTGTGGTGATGCAACATTCCAAAGAAATCCATGAAGGGTTATTACAGGGCAAAACAGAAAAAGTAAATCAGGCACGTTGTATGTCTCCATGGAACTGTGCCTCATAAGTCATAATCTGGGATCCAATTTTTTGATAACAGCCTCTGATTCCAAAATAGGTTCAGCAGCATGGGTCCCCCCTCTAACATTCAGGATAAAACCCAGAAATGATTCCAAGTACTGCTCATGTGGGATACACCTACAATGTAGAATTAATGCAATTTGACACCATTTTAACTGTCATGACTCAATTTTATAGGATCATGGGAGTCTTGATTTTCAAGGTTTTTAGACTTCATTGTAAAAGATTCCTGATATGCCAACAAATTACAACTCCCAGGTTTCCATGGCATTGAATCATGGTAGTTAAAAAGGTGTCACTAATTCTACAGTGTAGATTTAACCATGGAAACCTCCAACCACCACTGGGGAGCAGATTCTTGGGCTACCCTCCTATATATGCTGGGCTGTCTGTGTGAAGGGATAGATTGTACCTTACATTTGAAGTAAACTATGGCACTTCTTATCATGCTATCAACCAAAATAATTTGCAAGTACATCAGTTCCCAAGTCTTCATTCAAACCAGTTCAGGTCTCCAGCTGTTTTGTCTAGATTTTCTTGGTAATACTGTAATGTGGGATTTTCTTTCATGTGTTTTTAAGACAAGAAAAATAACCACTCTTCTTCATGAGTGCCATTGATTTGTTACGAACACCAGCTGTTTCAGTTTTCAGCTTGTGTTGACTTGGTCCCATTTGCTATTCTAGGACCAAATGCAGATAGATATATCTGGGTTCTCCAAAGTACTTAACACATATTTTTTTTAAAAAAATCAACAAGCAAGGGTAAAATGAATAATTTAGTCAACTTACACAGGAAATATCCCCCAAAAATTGATTTTAAAAAACAAAAACAAAAACCTTTAGACTTAAGCAGTTTATAATCTTCATGCATTAGTAACTGTCAGCATGGGGCATAGGAAGAAATCCATTTAAATATACACAGTAAACAATGTGGATAGAAAGACCATTCTTTTTTTAATCCTCATTAATCTGTTTTTTTATGGTGAAGTAATTTGGTTAATAGCAGAATCATTCTACCATACAGAGTCAATTCTCTTTTTTATACATAGGTGTTTTTTTTTTAAATTTAAATCCCCAGAAAGCTTTTTTTTTTTTTTTAGTATTTAGGAACTATTTCAGTCTATTTTTAAAAAGCTTACATAGGGAAAGCATTGCAAATCTCTTTGAAATCTGCAAATTAGGCTTACTTATAAGTATGATGGTATCAATCTGACAGATTGTATTCACTTAGGGTGCATCTACATTGTGGAATGAATGCAGTTTGACAACACTTTAACTGCCATAGCTCAGTGCTATGGAACCATGGTATTTGTAGCTTTGCGAAGCAATAGCACAAGATATTTGACTAAAGATGTTGTAAAACTTCAACACCCATGAATCCATGGCATTGAGCCATGGTGACTAAAGTGTTGTTAAACTGAATTCATTCCACAGTGTAGATGCACCCTAATTTATTCCAGTTATAAATGATTACTCAGTATTAAAAGCTGGTTCACACAAGCATCTGTGGAAGAGCCGCTATGTCACTGGAGGCTTATAGGTGACAGTAATAGGTATCATTGCCAAAAGCTGCTTCCAGTATCACCAAAGTGTTTATTGCCTTTCTAGGTGGAAAACCCTTTAACAAGAAATGAGCAACAGCCATGAGTTTTTTTCAGCTCTAATCCCCATAATGTTTGTCTTTGACCTCCAAGTAATACAAATAACTTGATATGATTTTGCTTAAACATTCATACCAGGTCCTGGGATGTTTACAAAGGAAAGTCAAGAGCAGCCATTCAAACCCTTTTAAAAATTTTGCTTGGAGGATCTTCACAGATTGGATAGCTATTTAAAACACAAACAAAAATTAAAGCTCTTCCAGCAAAGATCTCTGATGTTCCTGGCAGGCTGTTCATAGGCTTCTGAGTGCAATAGAGACTGGGAGCGCAGTATGCTTTTCCTGCCCAGTACAAGCAAGTCAGCTGGTAGATCTTTCACTCGCTTTCAACTTGCAAAGGCTTCCTACCTTCAAGTCTTGGATTGCCTTGAAAAAGCCAGATGATCGCTTCTGGGCAGAGGGAATCTGGAATGTGGCCTCAGAACTCATGCCAGCTGAGCTTTACCAATCCATCTGGTAACATTTGCTCCTCCAGCCAGATTTGTCTTAGTCAGCTGCCAGCCGTTGCTGCTTTAAATAAGAATGACTCTAGGGATCTGGTGATACAAGGGAACCACCATTGGAGCAGAGGTGCATGACTGAACTCTATTTAATCAAGAGCTTTGCTTGCCACAAATGATCTCACTGTTGTTCTTTCCCCTACCAAGCATTTGTTTTAGCTCTCAGAGGTACCATCATTATACAGGCGCCTGAAACAGTGAGACATGTGCAAACCGTCTGGCATGTTGGAAGCTTCAAGAGAGTTGTAGTAGTTGCTCTTCCTTTCAAATGACAACCGGAGAGCTCTAGGCTCATAACAGCGGCTGAGGACATGTCTCTTTTCTTATGCTTCGGATGTAGAAGGATGGAAATGTGCCTTCAGAAGTCAAAATCTAGAGTTAATGTCTAGAATCAACCTATATATTACAATATTTGAAAGGTAATATTATATTCATTGCAATACTGGGGGGACAGGGATGGGGTACCCTATTTGCTATCTTATTTTTTGCACTTGTTTTTCTATTACTGCCCTTTTGAGAGGGCAGCAAAACTGACTTACAAAAGAAATGATACAAAACTTCCTTAAAAATGCTTTCTAATAATTTTTGAAAATAACAAAAAATGTTGCTCATCACACTATTGGTGGAAATCACGTAGCCCTCTATGTATTGTGGGATTGCAAGTTTCAGCAACCCCAGGTAACATATCTATCTGTGAGAATTGCAATCCAGAAACATCTAGACATCTGCATGGTTGTTACCCTTGCATCTCACCAATCTAACTTTATTATTTCTTATTGCATGATACCTGGAAGGGAAGTTAATTGCTCCCTCATTCCAAAACGGAGTTGCAGGTTATCCCATTGTTTATAATTCTTTATCTCTCAGCCGAGCTCTGGTGTTCTTGCTGTCATGGTTAGGATATATTCTTGGTATCCATGGGATGGCATCATTTCATTTCTAAAAGATTTAACTGATTTTCACTTAATAAGGATAGCTCCACACTTTTTCTAGGCACAGTGCTTATAGTATATCAAGTTTGTACAATAAATGCACAAAACCCAGGGCTTTCAGTCTCATGAGTATTTAAGAAATTGTCTTGTTTACAGCTTGGCTGCAAGAAATACTGAAAAATGTATATTTTACATTATTTTGGCCCGTAGTTGTGCCATACAAGAAAAACAAGTTGGAACAGATCAACATTCTATCTATATTGATATTATATTTACCAACACACACACACACACACACACACACACACACACAAACTATATCTATATATCTTAATCTTCCTTTGGTTTGCTTAAGTTAACTCAGGTCACTTCCACACAGTCCTTATATCCCAGGATCTGATCCCAAGTTATCTGATTTGAAATGGATTATATGCGTCCACATTGCCAGAAAACCTGGGATATGCAGATATTCTGGAATCAGATCCTGGGATATAGGGACGGTGTGGAAGGGCCCTCACAAGGTTCTCCTACAAACCACATTTTACATCCTTCCAGCAACCTAGTATGATAGATTATTCTGAAGGTGTATCTACACTGTAGAATTAATGTAGTTTAACATTAATTTAAGTGCTATGGCTCAAAGCTATGGAAATTGAAGTTTGAGATTTGTAATTTGATGGGGCACCAACCCTTTTTTGGAGAACGTGTAAACCTACAACTCCCATGAAACCATAGCATTGAGCCATGGCAGTTAAAGTAGTGTCAGACTCCATTACTTCTGCAGTAATTCTACACCCTGAGAGAGAGAAATGAGGTGACTTGCCCAAGTTCCCTCAGCAATCTTCTGGTCTAATCAGGACCCAAGTCTAGCTTGACGTGAATAACTTCTACACAGTAAACTTTTACTTATAATGAAATCAAAGTTTTGTTTTGTTGTTAGAGATTGTTCTTTTATTGGCATTAGGATAAGTAATGAAGAAACAGAGAACAATCATGTTGCTCTTCTTTCTTTCATGACTTCCACATCCCTACAAGAAGTCAGTGGACATGTCCTACAAGAAGTCATAGGCATTTGCCACAACATCTGTTATTCAAAGGTATTGTACATATGATCCAGCTGCTTTGAGTCTCTTGTGGAGAGAAAAAGCAGGATATAAATAAACATAATAAACATAAACATAATAACAACAACCATTGGGAGATCTCATTCCAGATTTGTAACAATTTTGGAACATAATTCCCAGAATCTCCCAGCCAAGCAGTGCTACTGGATGTTGTAGTCCAAACAAGAGATGATGATGATGATGATGATGATGATGATGATGATAACAATAATAATTTATTTTTGTATCCCACCACCATCTCCCTGAAGGAACTCAGGGCAGCTAACATGGAGCCAAGCCCAGAAAAGTATAAACAAGTTAAAATTTAAAACCAAACAATAAAATAACAAGCAGGATAAAATCAAAAACAAATTCAAGCACAATTATACATGAATACATAAAACAAGATAAGTTTTAAAACCAAATCAATTTCACCACCAAGGGACAAAGGAATAAAAGGGCGTAGTAACTGGGTTATTCCATAAAGTGCCTGACCGAGTATTCCAAAAAATTTCCAAGATAACATTAGGGGTACGATGGGGTGGGTCCAGAGATAAAGTGCAGGATGGCAGCATGGTTGTCAAGGGGTCTATAGTTTTTTTTAATCAAATGCGTGCTGAAAGAACCAAGTCTTGAGTTGTTTAATAAAAGCAGAAAGGGTTGGGGCCAGCCTAATCTCCCTGGGGAGGGAGTTCCAGAGCCGAGGGGCCACCACAGAGAAGGCTCTCTCCCTCATCCCCACCAACTGAACCTGTGATAATGGAGGGAACAAGAGGAGAGTCTCCCCAGAAGATCAAAGAGATTGTGCGGGCTCATAGGGGGAAAGGCGGTCACGAAGGTAGGCGGGTCCCAAACCGTGTAGGGCTTTGTAGGTAATTACCTGCACCTTGAATTGGGACTGGAAGGTGAACAGCAGCCAATGGAGCTCCTTAAACAAGGGGGTGGATTGATCGTTGGACTAGTTTTAATTTCCGGGCCGTCTTCAAGGGCAGCCACACATAGAGTGCATTGCAATAATCCATTCTGGAGGTAACTAAGGCATGGACCACCATGGCCAAGTCAAATTTCATGAAGTACGGTCACAGTTGGCGTACAAGTTTTAATTGTGCAAAGGCCTTCCTGGCCACTGCCGACATCTGAGCATCAAGTGTCAGCGTTGAGTCCAGAAAGACCCCCAAACTGCGGACCTTCACCACCCTATGCCTCAATTGGCTGAACGACTGACCTGGAGGATCTCTGTCTTGTCAGGATTAAGCTTCAGCTTGTTTGTCCTCATCCAGCGCAGAACAGCAGCCAGACACTGGTCCAGAATCCGAGGGGCTTCCTTGGAGTTAGGTGGAAAAGAGTAGTAGAGTTGAGTGTCATCTGCATAGAGATGGCACCGAACTCCAAAACTCCAGATGATCTCTCCCAGAGGTTTCATGTAGATATTAAAAAGCATGGGGGAGAGAATGGAACCTTGAGGGACCCCACAGGACAATGGCCAGGGGTCCAAACAGGTGTCCCCCAGCTTCACCATCTGGGAACGACCCTCCAGGAAGGACTGGAGCCACTGCAAAGCAGTACCCCCAAAGGCCCACCCCAGAGAGCCGTCCCAGAAGGATACCATGGTCGATGGTATCAAAAGCCGCTGAGATGTCCAAGAGAACCAGTAGGGTCACACTCCCCCTGTCCAGTTCCCTGTGGAGGTCATCCAACAAAGTGACCAAAGCTATCTTGGTACTGTGCCGAGGCCTGAAGCCAGACTGCGACTGGTCCAGATTTTTCCAAGTTTCTGCCTTATTCTTGGCAAATGTGCACAATAGCATTGTGATGTTACACCATAGTTTTTGAAAACTGAAATCATCAGAGAAGCTAACAAAAAATATTCTGTGTGTACATATAAAATACATTGCTCTGAAAATCTCATCAGCATTTAGAAAAACCATGGTTTGTTCGCAAGCTTAAAGGATCACAAACAACATAGAAACTTATGCTAATACTATTTGAGGGGAGAGCCTGTGAGAAGGTTTCCATTACGGCATGCAACATTTAATTCCCAAATAAAGACCACACAGTCTACAGTCAGATGACCTTTATTGTGTGATAGTAAGGAGTAAACCCGTCTTTTAAACAGTAAAGATGTGTCCTTTGTTGTCTATAAACTATCCTCCTAGGGAAATCTATTTCGGACTAAAATGTCACCTCTGTTTAATGGAAGAAGCAAGAAATAAATGGAGCATTACTTCTGCCCAGGGCCTTAAATAAAATCCCTGCAGTTTCCTCCTAACCTGCCTTGGTCTGGTACTCATATTAATTTCCTTGACCCTTGGTGGCAGAAAAGGAAAAAATATTTTGTGCAGTTTGCTCTTTCATGGGCCAAATGAAATGAAATAAAACCTGAACTTCACACCTGGCATCATTCAAGATGAATGGTTTGTTTTTAAGATGATACAGAGGCACTTGTGATATTATGCAGACTTGGTTATATGTGTCAAAGCTGTTCCAAAAACATAACGTTTAATAGCTGAAAATATTAAAGAGAATTAATGTATAGTATATTAATGTATAGTAAATTAATCAGCAATTTTGCTGATAAGCATAAAAGTGCTTATTGCAGAAAATGTATGCAGTTTAGCTACTTCTGTACTACTTGAGGCAAAATTGCAGAAAATATATGCAGTTTAGCTATTTCTGCATTACTCAAGGTAAAATTTGACCTGAGATGATTGGAAATTACCTAATTACCAATCATTAGTTTATGAGCACTCTAGCAAGGTAATTGACAGTTGTATTTAACTGCTAAAGATAACTGCAGGGCAGTATGTAAGCTTTGATCTACAAATCTAGGTTTAGCTTTTACTAATCCAGTGGTTCTCAACCTGTGGGTCCCCAGATGTTTTGGCCTTCAACTCCCAGAAATCCAAACAGCTGGTAAACTGGCTGGGATTTCTGGGAGATGTAGGCCAAAGCACCTGGGAACTCACAGATTGAGAACCACTGTACTAATGGGTTTGGGTGTTGGATCGAAAATGGATTTCTGTCCTCTCAAATTCAGAATACAATAACAAATAACAAATAATAGAAGAAGGCCTCCTAGCTGTATATCTCTGGTTTTATTGGGCTGCCTATCAATAGAAACAGGAATAGTGTATTAGACTGAGTTTTGGTTTGTTCCAACAGGGCTCTTCTTGTGTCCTTGAAGTCTTCATTCTTTAGTCAACAGAACAATTTGATTTAATGTGGTGAGCTTGATTCAACAGGTGGTTGAGTTGAGCACATTTTGAGTGGCAGCCACCTGGAATAGGAATCAGGGAAAATGATAAAGGATCAGCCAAAATTTTATTTAAAAGAATAGTCAAGGGCAATGTGCTTCTAGCTCTTTGCTAGGACCACATTTCATGCCAAATATCTCTATGTGTACAGCAAGAACATTGAAAAGAATGAGCTGCCTCACATTCAGACACTTCATAGGCTTTTTAGAAGTTAGAACCTTTTCTTTAGATCATTTTGGGATCTTAGTACCTCCCTCTGAATATTTTCACTAAAAAATCACAAGGTTCAAGAAATCACACTTCAGAAGAAACTAGTCACATATTTGGCAAATTCTGTAAAACATTTATCATTGCTTAGTACATGGCCTCATGATCCTATGTCCGCAGCTTTCCTGCCAATAATACATGCTCTTGTTTTACACAGAGAGAGTTCATTATTTGATGAACAGGACAGGCCCAGTTTGCAGATTAAAAAAACATATGAAGGATGAAAATGGCGAGACTTTGCAGTTGCCCATTAATAGTAAGTGCCTGGATAGCAAACTGAGCAGACACAGAATTCACCTGGTCACAGTCATCCCCACTATTGTAAGCAGCATGATAGTTCCAGGGCTGGGCTAGCACAGTGGTTTAAACTGCATGCTATAGAAGATCCTGTCAACCAGAAGGTTGGCAGTTCAAGCCCAGGTAGGGGTGAGCTCCCACTGTCAGCCCAGCTTCTGCTCACCTAGCAGTTCGAAAACAGCAATGTAAGTAGATAAATTTGCCATAATATGCTCTGAGATAATGTACACTACTATTCATTCATCCCAGCAGGTAGAGTCAATGGTGCCGTTTGAAACATCTTGGAATCCCCTAGTTGGAGGAGGCTGCTATTCTCAGTTATCTGGGATACACCTCCCATCCGCACTGCAGAATTATAGCGATTTGGCAACCACTTTAACTGTTATGGTTCCATCCTATTGATTCCTGAGACATGAAATTTATTGTGGTAGCAGCACTCTCTGCCTAAGAAGGATAAACACTCAAAGTTATGAATTTCAGAATTCCATAACGTTCAGCCATGGCAGATAATATGGTTTCAAAGTGCTATAATTCTGCAGTGTGGCTATAGCAAATCACAGTAAACGTATTGGTACTTACTTCTAAGCAGGCATGCATAAGATTGCTTTTTTCGATGATATTACCCTGCAATATTCTGTGCATTTTTAAAAGAAAAAAGTTCAGCAGCATTCCACACAAGTTGAATGCATTGAGATGAAATAGCTCTAAAATACATTAGTTTCGGAATGCAGCCAGAAGCTGGGCAGCAATTTCTTTTTTCCTAATTCAAGTTCATAGCCTTTATGTGTATTAACAATCTTTCTGAGATGGCTGCTGTTGCGAATACAATCACGGGGAAATGTGTAGCACTAAACTTGGCAAAATGATCTAAAGGGGGCCTGACTGCTCAAAGTAATCATGACTTTTGAGAAGAAGAAGAAAAATCCCACCTGTTTACTATAGACTTTTGAAGCTAGGATAACAAATTAAAATTTCAAATGGTTTAGGGCACTCTTCATACCGAGGCCTGCCTCAGCATTATTGAGAAACCTGGAGAAAGGCTAATTTGCAATGAGAAAAGTCTTTGCTGGGAAATTATAGATAAGAAAACTTAGACAGCTTTAAGCCTGCACATTTCATAGTATTACTTGCGACTAGGTTTGTTTGGGGTTTCATATGGGGTATCTACACTTTAGAATTAATGCAGTTTGATATCACTCTAAATTGCCATGGCTCGAATCCAGGGATTTGTAGTATCTTGAGGCACCAGCACTCTTCGGCCAAGAAGACCAAAAACCTTGTAAAACTATGATTCACATAATTCCATAGCATTGAGTCATGACAATGAAAGTGATATCAGTGTAAATATATCCTATGACATAAGTGGTTGGAGTACAGGGTTGGCGGAGCACCTTTTCAAAGATGGAGGCTTCCCTATTTCTAAGTACCGGTACATTTCTGCAGTACATGTCAGTAACACTGACAGACTGGCTGAACTATGGGAACATTACTGAAATACTTTATATGAAGCTCTGAGGATTGTCACATTGAACATGAGGTGGGGCAGATAAGTGTTCAGAATGTCTATCCCCAGGACTGGCTCTTGTTTCCAGCTTCATTATCCAATTATACTCTACCAAAAAGACTACAGCTGATAGAACACTATGAAAATGGTCATGTTTTCTGCCTTTAAAGCAATCCTCCAACTGCTCCTTTCAGCACTTGATTTTGAAAACTCTTTGGGAGAGAGGATGAATCTTGGCTCCTTCTTGCTACTCTTGCAGCATTGATCTCAAATGTGCTGGTCTTAATAGGGGCTTTATAATTCCCTATTAAGGCCAGGCCAATTGAGGCTCATGCCACAAAGGAAGCAGGAAGGGGCTAGGCTGGTGCATCTTTCTCTCCATCTCTGCCTTTCTGCTCCCTCTCTGCCCCAGAGCCCTGACTTCCCATCTCTCACTCTCCCCATTTCATCCTCTTGTCTAATCTTGCCTGAGTAGTTGAGCAAAGCAAGCAAGGATTATTAGGACTAGCCAGTAACCACCCCATGGGCCTGATTCCCTCCCAGCAACTAAAGATTGGCCCATTGACTAAGAGCAGTTCCACACCCATCCTTTATCCTAAGGCTGATCTAAAGTGGTGGATGTGGAATGGTTTTTACCATTAGACCCCTGGCCACTGCAGAGGTGGGAGGGACTCTGGATGGCTATGAACCACTTCAGAGGTTAAGATCATCTGGAGAAGCCCTGCTCTCAGTCCCACCTCCTTTACAAGTGTATCTGGTGGGGATGAGAGACAGGGCCTTCTCAGTGGTGGCTCCTCAGCTGTGAAAATCCCTCCCCAGCGACATTAGATAAGCCCCTTCCCTTCTAACCTGCAGAAGGAAAGTAAAAACTTGGCTCTGGGGTCAGGCTTTTGGTGATTAGTACAGTGCAATAATAGACTTGGAATTATGGATAACTGACGACGGAACAGCCTTGGACTATGATTTTCGGATGATGTGATTTTAATATTGAATGTAATGTTTTAAATGTTGAATATGTATTACTTTTAAATTGAATTGATTTCAAGTCTCTTTATGTATTTTAAGGCATCTAATGGTTAGCATATGTAAGCCGCCTTGAGTCCCATTCGGGATAGAGAAAGACGGGGTAGAAATAAGGTAAATTTATTTATTTATTTATTTATTTACAGTATTTATATTCCGCCCTTCTCACCCCGAAGGGGACTCAGGGCGGATCACATTATACACACATAGGGCAAACATTCAATGCCCATAAACACATCAAACAGAAACAGAGACAGACACAGAGGCAATTTAACCTTCTCCTGAGGGGATGTTTGATTCTGGCCACAGGGGGGAGTAGCTGCTTCATCATCCACTTCCTCATTCCAAGTCATAAATTAGTTAAACTTGCCTCCCCACTTTTATAAGTGGTACCTTATTTCCTACTTGATAGATGCAACTATCTTTCGGGTTGCTAGGTCAGCAACGAGCAGGGGCTATTTTTTTATTTTTAATTGACGGGTGCTCACCCCGCCATGGGCTGGCCTCGAACTCATGACCTCATGGTCAGAGTGATTTATTGCAACTGCTCAACAGCTTGTGCCACAGCCCGGCCCCCAAATACATGAATGGCTACCTTTGCCATTCCCCTCCCATTTTCATCATTGCAAAAGCTAGCGGGTGCTACATGGCTAACAGCCATTGCTCATTATATGGAGTGATATTGGCCAGGGTGCCAAAGTGGCATGGGAGGGAGGAGAGGAAACATTGTCCTCTCCTTCCCCCTTCCACTTCATCATTTGGGTTAGCATCATTCCAAGTGACGAGTGATGGATACCAGCCACAATGCACCTGCTGGCCACCACAATGACAAAAATGGGGATAGTCAGTGCCATCCTGTGCCCCTAAGCCTGTGAAACATGGGATGGTCATGCAAACAGTTGTACCTGATTCCATTTCAGAATTAAGAGCTGCAGTGGTGCAATGGGTGCTAGTGGCACACTGGGTCTTGTGCTGGCTGAACTGCTGACCTGAAGGTTGGTGATTTGAATCTGCAAGATGGGGTGAGCTCCTATCTGTCAGTTCCAACTTCCCATGCAAGGACATGAGAGAAGCCTTCCACAGGATGGTATTACATCCAGGTGTCCCCTGAGCAACGTCTTTGTAGACTGCTGATTCTCTCACAACAAGAAATGACTTGTATTATGTTCTCAATTAGCTTCTGAGACAATAAAAAATCTCAGTATTGGCTCAACTACTTACACAGAATAAAAGTTGCAGTTTGGTCCAAACTCCTGGGGAGAATTCGGAGCAATCCGTGACTTTTGTTAATGCAGTTCCAACTGTGTTAGGCAGCCTGGGTCTATGTCAACCCTAATAATCTCTGTGGGTCATTTAGTGTTATCAAATCTCTATTAAAATAGGGGTAGGACAGTAGCCCTTGCTCCTCTAACGCCTTTAAATATGGAAGGATTACTGTATTTAATAAAATGGAAAAAAATAATAAATACAGTGTTCTCTCACTTATCGCGGGGGTTACGTTCCAGAATAACTGAAAATCCGCAAAGTAGGGGCACTATATTTATTTCAATATTTATACATATTAATATTGGTGGCCTTTCTCCCCTTTGCAAGCCTTCTTCCTGCACTGCTTCTTGGTGCCCTCCTCTCCGGCGCCTGCCAGTTTCCCTTTTGCGCATGCGTCTCCCTCTTGTCTGGCTGGCTGGACGCCGAGGAGAGGGAAAGCCCATGTGCAAAAGGGAAACTGGCAGGTGCCACGGCTCAGAAAACCCCCCGCAAAACAGTGAGGGAGCGAAAAGCGAATTGCAAAGTAGTGAGGGAACACTGTATTTAATAAAATGTAACATGCACCAGTGAGGAGAGAATCTCAGATGTTCAGATATTTGAATACGCTGTCATCCGCATGCATACACTGAATATAAATGGGTTTACAAACACAAGCTGGCCCAAGACATCTTTAATAGAACCTAAGATTATATTCCTATTACGTATCATAAAATGTGACTTACATACCCCCAGTGAGCAGAGAATCACAGACCTTCAGATATTCAAATATGCAAATACCCCCATACATACCCTAAATGTAAAAATAAATAATGTCACACTTGCCCCTCAGTTCCACCTGATCCTGACTTGGTCACAGGCCACAAGTTGCAAACAAAAAAGTCCCCCCCCCCCCGAAACTATAGATGAAAACGTGCCTTTAAAATGCATTGCAAGTCACAGACATTTAACAAAAATGCTTTCACACAGGCCCCTTCCATATAGCTGAATAAAATTCCACATTTTCTGCTTTGAACTGGAATATATGGCACTGTGGATTCAGATAACCCAGTTCAAAGCAGATATTGTGGAATTTTCTGCCTTGATATTCAGGGTTATATGGCTGTGTGAAAGGGTCTTTAAAAAACACAAGTAAAAGAATGTCTTCAAACAGGGTTCAGACTGAGGCAAGAGCCAATTATATTGCAGGTGTAGATTGAAAGGTCCCAGGTTCAAACCCCAGGAGGGGCGTGAGCAGCTGCTGTTAGCCCCAGCTTCTCCCAACCTAGCAGTTTGAAAACATGCCAATGTGAGTAGATCAATAGGTACCGCTCTGGCGGGAAGGTAACGGCGCTCCATGCAGTCATGCCGGCCACATGACCTTAGAGGTGTCTACGGACAATGCCGGCTCTTCGGCTTAGTAATGGAGATGAGCACCAACCCCCAGAGTCGGTCACAACTGGACTTAACGTCAGGGGAAAACCTTTACCTTTTTACCTTTAGATAGCTCCAAGACCTTTTCTATCTAGAATGGATTTAATTTTATTTCAATAAATACTTTTGAACCTAAAGTTTTGACTCTGCAATCCTGTGCCATCCTGTTGAATGGAAGCTTATCTTGGCTCACCACATGTAAGTTTCTACTGGTTATGAAGTTTACTTCTCATACTCTGTTATATTTATGGTGGAATCACCCCTCTCAGTGTTAATTTTGAGCCTAACAGCTCAGATTGCCCAACAATGGTGAACCCTGTATTTTGACTCCTCTTGGACTGCAAGTATACCTGAGTAGGAGGAGGAGGCAGGTTTTTTTTAGAGTGTGAGTATGTGACACTGTGGATACTGAATCTGTAGATAAGGGTGTTATACTCTATTCATAAGATTGCAGCTAAAAATGAAACTGAGAACATTCCCAAGATATCTATTTCGACAGAGAGAAACCATGACTCTGTGGCAGAATTTTCCCATCATTTTAGCACAGGATGTGGTCCAATGGATTATCCCGGTGTCCCAGCACTCTTTCCCTGTACTCGATCCTGACACTGTTGCATGGCTTTTTAAACCCAGAGAACCTCCTTCCAAATTATTTTATTATACAGAGACACTCAGCTGTTAAAAGTGTCACAACAAAAGTTGTCAGTACTTTAAAAAATAGAGCTGAGCATAGAACAGATGCACGAACACCGCCGGTGCCAAATGTATTACAGAGACAGCTGCTATCACACTCCTTGTGTCTCTCATTTTCACCTGCTCATGTGGTGCACACCTGTAGGTTGCTGGCAAGGCATTTTTCTTCCAGAGTGGAGATGTTTTTCAAGTTCAGCCCCAGCCTTGTCAACTGAGATGTAAATGAAATTATTTGTCCACACCCTTTTTCACTGCATATTCATGAATGTGTGTCCTGATAAGATAATATTTTGCAGTTTCCATGTGTTTTGGCTGTAGAGGAATTCTAGTTATCCTTTACCAGTCAATTCCCAAACAGCTTAGTCAGAAAGAAACTGTAATTCTAGTTATTCTTTACCATTAAATTCCCATACAGCTTAGCCAGAAAGAGACTAATTTGTCTCAATGGGCGCTTTGTGCTAATGCCACGGTGCTTTGAGAGCAAATATTCTTTATACTATTTTCAAACAGCCTGGGGACCTATGCTCAGAAACATTCCTTTAATGATATATAGACTGTAGTTATAGGATTTGTCACCCATGCAGGGCCGGCCGGAGATATTTTTTGATGTAAAGCGGGGGCGCTGAAAAGCGCCCCCGCCACCGGCGCCCTGGCCCCGCCCAGCGTGCCCTGGCCCCGCCTCCCACGCTGCGTGGGAGGCGGGGCCAGGGCGAATAGTGAGGGGGCGGGGCCAGAGTTGGCCCCGCCCAGCGTGCCCTGGCCCCGCCTCCCACGCAGCGTGGGAGGCGGGGCCAGGGCACGCTGGGCGGGGGGGCGGCGTCAGAGCTGGCCCCGCCTCCCACGTTACCCCCGCTCGCCCGTCTGGCCTTGTGTAGCAGGCCAGACGGGCGAGCGGGGGTAACGTGGGAGGCGGGGCCAGCTCTGACGCCGCTCCCCCCCCCCCGCCCAGCGTGCCTTGGCCCTGCCCCACGCAACGTGGGAGGCGGGGCCAGGGCACGCTGGGCGGGGGGCGGCGTCAGAGCTGGCCCCGCCTCCCACGTTACCCCCGCTCGCCCGTCTGGCCTTTTCTAGCAGGCCAGACGGGCCAGGGCGCACTGGGCGGGAGGCGGGGCACCGTCAGGGCGGTGCCCCGCCTCCCGCCCAGCCTGACGGCGCCCCCCCGGGCCTGCGCCCGAGGCGGCGGCGTCAGCTGCCGCATGAGTGGGGCCGGCCCTGCACCCATGTATTCAGTCTGTTCTTCTGATCTCCAAGAACCTGTTCCATCTTCACTTTTTCTTTTGGCAAAAATGCAGCCAAAGGGCCATAATTCTCACCTGTTTATCAGATTTGCCTTTAACAAAACAACAAAATTTTCTGGACAACACACATTTAGTAATATGAAGGCAAAAGAGCCATGGCCAATGTCAAAACGGACACTGAAAGAATTGAAGATTTGGGAAGGGATTCTCCTACAGTAAAAGGGGCAAATTATTTGCCCTTCAAATTTTCCATATGGATCAAACACCCCTTCAGATGATACAAGGGCAGAGTGAGGCAATGTATTCCTCAAGGAAATGGTAGCCTCCAACTCAATCACTTCTATTTCCTAAATTCTCCTCTCTGCCAGCATTATGGGCTGGCATTACAATGGCAAGAATGATTCACAAGTAGAAACAATTGTGTGGAAGAGATATTTCAGCCAGTGCCACAAAGTAAAAAAATGACATTTCCATACATTAAATGTACAGGAACCATCTCTAGTTTTCACTCTCCCAATCCTAAATTAGTCATATTTATGCTAAATAGGCTAAGGTGAAATAATTTAAGAGTGGGAAATAGTTTTATCTCCCCTGTGTAATCCTTCACAACACTTCATTTCGGGTACTCTGGAAATTTTGGGTTGATCTTGCTGGTTATTTGGTGGGAGGGATTTGCCATGTATCATGGTGTATCCTTCGGGCAGCATGGGGAACCCATCACCCATCACCCTGCATTGCCTCTTATCTATTTCACAGGGGAAGCATCACCGCCCAGCTTCCCCCCTTTTCTAAATGAGAACACGAGAAGCCTCCCATGTTCTTATTGCTCCCCTTTATGCCAATTTCACCTCAGTTCAGGTGTAGATGAAAGTAGATGTATGTCATTTCATGGAATCCAGTGGGCTCCATCCCTGAACTAAGGTGAAAGTGTTTTGGACTGATAAATTCACCCATGTGATGAGGTCATAGAGCTCTGTGCTTAGGAAATCTTTCCAATCACAAATCCATCTTTGTGACTTTCTAGTTTGGGGTTGAGGGGGGAATATGCCTTCTCCATTGATTTCTGATTGCTCAAACAGTTGGTCTTCATTACAGCAATTTGCAAGATCATGGTTCTTTGCTTCCTTGCTTCTTTTTAATTATATATATATGCATTTCAGAAATTCTTGCACACACACTTGTGGTGGCTTCATGGAAACACTTTTTTTATTTTTTGGAGGGAGAGTTATGCATGCCCTGAATAACTGCTTGTAAACTAATGTTCAGATCTTGTTAGGGTAGAGGAAGGGGACTGGAGTAGTGGATAAAATTTGCATGCTCACTGCCCTAACTGTTCCCAATTTTAGCCATATCCTGCCTCTCTGTGACTAGTAGTATTCTTAAAACAGAAGTTAGTGTAAGATAACAAAATGATAAAAGGATACTATTGCCTTCCATCTCTATAAAGCAAAAACTTCAGTGAACCATGTGAGTGAGAATTGCATTAAGGACAGTTTGAAATGCAGTTCCTCATATTTGCCAGCCAGCATGTTTAAAACTGCAAGTTCTTGGAATAATAATAATAATAATAATAATAATAATAATAATAATAATAATAATAGAATGGTTTTAAATCAATAAACAAACAAATAGAGGTTGGAATATTCAATCATGGTCTGAGATAGGTGACTGTAAGACCCTCCCCCCGCCCCCCGTATCCATGGGGGTTTGGCTACTTACGGTAATGATAATTCATGGCTGAATGATTCTGTGAGTTCTTATCTCCCTCAAAATGCAGTGATGAGCTCTGATAATGTTCAAAGAGGAGAAATTGTGATTTCAAATATTACAGTGGATAATCTGGAGGTTGTCTGTAGTATTGTCCATAAGATCTTCAAGAGTGGCCCTTCTCTCCTCCCTTCACCCTCAGAGGAACATCTGGTGGGAATACGAGGGAGAGCCTTTTTGGTGGTTGCTCTCAGGCTTTGGAACTCCCTTAGTAGAAGGATGAGACTAGTGCCATCCTTGCCACCCCTCCTGTGGGTATTGACTTCTTTATTTGGCAGGCCTCAGAAGATGGTTTGCTCAAGAGGAATGGATTTTATTTTTACCAATTTCTTTGTAAAGGCTTATTTTTAAAAAAGATTTAAATTTTAATAGTTTAATTATATTTTTAATTTTGTCTGTTCTTAATATTTAGCAATGATAGCTGGGTTGTGGAATCATAGAGTTGGAAGAGAAGGCATGGCTCACCTAGTCCAACCCCTTGCCAGGCAGGAAAAGCACAATCAAAGTATCCCTGACAGATGGCTATACAGTCTCTGTTTAAAATCCTTCAAAGTAATTATGGGTTTTGAGAGAGCACTACATCTATCAGGAGAGGCGCATGTTGCTTTCTTAAAAAGTGCCAACCTTGTACCTACAACTTTTTTATTTATTGTGCCTAAAACATGACCTATGCAGAGAACTGGACAGGGGGAATGTACCCCTGTTGGTTCATCTGCCTTTCAGTGGCTTTCGATACCATCAATCTTAGTATCCTTCTGAGTCACCTTTCCGGGATGGGGCTTAGAGATACAGTTCTTTCATGACTCTGTTCCTGCCTGAAGGGACATTCTCAGAAGGTGATGCTGAGAGACACCTGTTCAGCTCCTTGGCCACTGGCCTGTGGGGTCCCTCAGGGTTCTGTGTTGTCTCCCTGCTGTTTAATATATACATGAAACCACTGGGAGAGGTTATCCGGAGTTTTTGAGTGCGGTTCAATCTATACGCAGATATCACTGAACTCTATTACTCCTTTCTACCTTATTCTAAGGAAGTACTTCTTGTGCTAAACCAATTATTGACAGCTGTAATAGGCTGGATAGGGCAAACAAACTGAAGCTTAATTTAGACAAGACAAAGATGCTCCTCGTGAGTCGAAAAACTGATCTGGGAATAGGGATTCAACCTGTGATAGATGGGGTCTGCAGTTTGGGGATACTCCTGAATCTGGCTTTGAACCTGGAGGCCCAGGTATCAGCAATGACCAGGAGTACTTTTGTACAGCTAAAACTTGTGCGCCAACTGCGGCCTTTCCTGGAGAAATCAGATCTGGCCATGGTAGTATATCTGTCCTTGGTTACATCCTGGTTAAACGACTGTAATGTCCTCTATGTGGGATTTCCTTTGAAAAGTGCTCAGAAACTTCAGTCGGTCTGAAGAGCAGCAGCCGGACTGCTAACTGGGGCTGGCTACAGGGAGCATACAATTCCTTTGTTGTAACAGCCCAGTTGGTTGCCAACAGGTTTCTGGGCACAATTCAAAATGCTGGTTTTGACCTACAAAGCCCTATATTGCTCCAGTCCAGATTATCTGAAGGACCATCACTCTTTCTACGAATCTAGTAGACATTTATGGTCGACTGGGGAGGGGCTTATCTCTGTCTTGCCACCCTCTCAAGTGCATTTGGTGGAAAGACAGGAGAAGCTTTTTCAGTGGTTGCTCCCAAACTGTGGATTTCTCCCAAGAAAAACAAGGATGGCCACATCCTTGCTGGCCTTCTGCAAGCAGGTCAAGACCTTTGGAGAAGTATAAAGGCACATTGCTGGGAAGGTTGTGGGTGGGATTTTTGGGTAGATTGGGTATTTTAAAATGTATTTTAATTGTTTTTATTGTATGTTTACTGTTTTTATCCTAACACACACAATACTGTTTAATTGTTTTTATTTTTTTGTATTTGCTTTGTTTTAAATAGATCAAAATGTGTGACTTTTAGCCATCTTGAGGTCCCTTGGGGAGGAAGGCAGGGTATAAATGAAGTGGATGATGATGATGATGATACTTACCATAAGCAGGGAACCATCTTTTCCCAAATGTTTTGTCCCCACAAGTGAGAATATCTAAATATGTTATTTCACAGAGCAACAAACAGCAAGGGAGGAGCAACGTTGTGAACTTTTGCTGCAAATGTTGTATAGTGCCACATAATGTTTTCTTACTCCATACTTCAGTCTCATATGACCTTCATTTTATGGAGACTGCTGCTGTAAACTTTAGAGTTATGATTATACTATTTGTGATATTGGAAGCACATCAGAGTTTTCTGGTTTAGTGGATGAATGAGTTATTTGCCCAACTTCAGAGCTACTGTATTCTCCATAATGGTGATATGTTCTAGAGAATTATCTTGAAACCTTCACCCCAATCCTATTTAAGTTACTTGGAAACAAGTTATATTTTTGTGTACTGCACCTCCTCTTTAAAGCTGTAATCTTTTGTAAAATTGTTGTTGAACAAAGCTAACCCCCCAAAGAATTTATAGTTCACCATGAGACAAAAAATAAATATATGATTTTTCTTTTTTTTTAATTAAAAATCTTTTCCAGAGGTCTGGAGTTGTGCAAGTTCAAGGTTTTAGAAGATTGGGAATAAACCCAGCAGCAGCTGTACCCCCATGAAACACATTGTGCCTAACTTTTTAATAAATTGTATCAATTTAGAATTTCTGTGTAACTTGTATGTTTCAAACTGTGTAATGTATCTGTATCTCATATGAATTGTATATAAACTGCTTCTTAGAAATGTATCAAAATGTAGCTTAGAGACAACCACTCCTCTGTGACCCTATCCAGATAATCTCATGGGAACTGAAAAGGTTGGGCAAGTCCCTCTGGCTATTTCCCAGCCAGATAAGACCAAAATGTTCATACAATTCACATGAAGCTGAGAGTCTGCCAATCCTTCATGGAAATAGAAGCTCAGAGTATGGATATTCATTAACTCTTTTATTGGCAGCCAAACCCTTGATTTCCCAAGATGAGCATCTTTGTTCTTTGAGTTTTGCACTTTTGTCTCTTGAAATCCAAATTTTTGTTTGCCACTGAACAGGACATTTGAGCTAATTGAAAACCCATCAGCATATCTGTGCCATTGTTTTCCCTGGACTGCACCCTCCCAGTGGGCATCTTTACAGCTGACTAGTTCTCCGC
Organism: Anolis carolinensis; assembly: GCF_035594765.1. Classification (NCBI taxonomy): domain Eukaryota; kingdom Metazoa; phylum Chordata; class Lepidosauria; order Squamata; family Anolidae; genus Anolis; species Anolis carolinensis. The sequence continues at coordinate 237,008,839 of NC_085842.1, forward strand.
TCTAACTAATCCCCAGCTGCCTTTCTCCCTGTCATGGGAATCCCTGGCAACATCAATGGAGCTCAGAGTCAATCCGGATGAAGATCCTGACCAGCCTCTTTCCAGTCATTCAGGGGAGAGAGTGGAAGTTTTGAACAGTTGTCAGAACTGTATAAGATACCTTGCATTTCTCTGTATCTTTATGCTAGTACCTGTTGAAGCAAATGGCTTATACTTGCAGCCTTTTTTGGCCAAATTGTATTTCACCTCTTTAGCTTGTCTTCAACCTGGTGAGTTGGTTTCTCTGTGCTGGCCTATCTGGCTTACCACACACTCACCAGGCATGGACTCTCTAATCATAGTCCTAACTAAATAATTGCAAACTTATCTGGGAAAGATGAATCTAAGCATGCATCTATGCTGTTTAATGCAGTTTGACACCACTTTAAATGCCATGGCTCAATTCTATGGAATCTTGAGAGTTGCAGCTTTGTGAGGCACTAGCAGTCTTTGGCAGAGAAGTCTAAAAAGCTTGCAAAAGAACTACAACTCTCCAGATTCCACAGCATTGAGTTATGGCAGTAAAATTGGTGTCAAACTGCATCAATTCTACAGTGCAGATGCACTTGAAGAATACTATATAACTTACTTCTGAGAATACCTGCATAGTCTTGAGCAGAATGACTGCACAGTTACGTGCCAAACTCACTGAATGTAGTAGGATTGGATTTCTCCTAAAATGCAAATGTTAGGCTTCAAGTGCACTTAGGATCATGGCCTTTGTTTATTGAATTTATGGCTCTTTTTCTATCTTTTCACATCAGATCTCCAGAGCATATCTTCTTATCTTGCCAGCAGGAACACTAAAATCCAAGAATAATTCCTCTTTCTGACAACAATTCTATTGATCACACACCTGACTATGATAAAGCCCTGCACAAGGTCATTTTATTACCCGGTTTCCTTGGGGGTACTGATCTATCTATCTATATAGGTGCATTTTCATTTAGAAATATATCCTAATGATTTATTCAATGCACATCAAGAATTTTTTTAAAACGTGCAGTTGGAGTAAAAAAAGTTCTGCATCTAATGTACAAGTGATGTGACTAATTCATTAGTTTTGTCACTGATTTATAAGTTATACAGCAGACTTTAAGCTGTGCTGACTTGGATCTATATTTCATGGCTTAGAATGTAAATATCTATTTTATTAATAGTGGTTTGTTTATTAAGCACAGGATTAAATGTTAACCTCAAGCCATGCCATTTCATATTATGTCATTCTCTTCCTCTTCCCCCATCCTGCTTTCCTCTCCATATACAGTAAATGGCCTTTAAAAGATTTATGAAAGAATGCAACATTTTAAGCAATAGAAAGCAATTTTATTGAGTTTGCTTTCCTAACACAAAAGCCTATGCATTCCTTTTTTCTGTAGTGGATTCTCCCTGTACTATAGGGCAGGCTCATCCATCAGTAGTTTAGTTTTCTGGGAGGTAGGATGTCACTGTCTCAATTATCTCATGGTTGCAACCTTGGGGAAACTGCTGGAAGGAGTCAGGAATAAATAATGGAAGGGAGGGAGTGCAGCATTGGGGCAAGTCACCACCTGACAAGCTGTGATGTCTCAATAAATTATGGCATTTATTTTTAAAATTAATTCCACTTCTAGGGAGCTTTAGCTTTCAGTAACAATTTTATCATTTGTGTGTGTGTGTGTGTGTGTGTGTGTGTGTGTGTGTGTGTGTGTGAGAGAGAGAGAGAGAGAGAGAGAGAGAGAGAGAGAGAGAGAGAGAGAGAGAGAGAAGAGAGTTTAAGGTCATCTTTCATTAAGCTACAGTTTTTTGAATTCTCACTTGTTTGTAGGAGTGCCAGCTTGCTTGCAGTTTTTGGGTCTCATTAAAGTTCTGCAGCTTTGGGTTCAAACTGTGTGCCTGAATAGGGTTAATATTCCAACCTGATCAAGCCAAGAATCCATCCCTTTGACCTATTGCCATTAGAGGCTGCATAAGCATGCTGCACTGAGGTTGAACAATATGCATGCAAATAGGTGTATCATTACTTTCTAAATATATAGTTCAGTACCTTTGGTAGGTCCTGAGAAGTTTGGACTAAAGTCCAGAACTCATTGACATTGGATGCCTCATCTGGCCCATTCTGTTTGCCAATGAGGTAAGAATATCTAGTTAAGCTCAAGCAGGTGGTTTTATAACAAATAAGTTACTTGGCTGAAACTAAGTTAAATTTGTTTGGCTAATAACTTACTATATATATTCATGTATAAGTCTAGGAATTTTAGTTTTAAAATTGACCCAAAAATCTGCAGTTGACATATCCATGGGGTCACTGAATACCTTAACTCTTATATATATAAAAGAACCATCCATTTATCTGAGTAGAGTGATGAAAGGTGAAAGCTTAGTTACTCTGGAAGAACCTATGGGAAGCAGTGACGCCCTCTGTTTCTCTGGTGCAGTACCCTGTCTGGACTTTTTGAATGCCTGGCCATTCAAATGAGATTGGTGGCTAAAAGGGTCTGGCCACCTGAGACAGCACTGTTGTTTTCCTCTCTACAGAATGAACTTTATCTTATCCACGGGTCATATAAAATCCATAATTTTGGCCTCAAAACCTACTCCCAATTTATACATGAGGTCGACATATACGTGAGCCTATACAATATAGTTAAGAACTATACATTCATCAGCATAGCATGCAGTGTTCGCTATATTAAATGGTGCTTGAATTCAATATGTACATTTTCATTTTCTTAGCTGTCATTTTAATGCTTTCTATAAAAAATCTCTGTATGCACACTATCATTTCCATTCTTTCTCTCCTTCACAATAATTTTCAAAGCATGTAGACAGTGTTTTCCACTGCTCCATGTTCAGTCATACACAGGAATCTTACTCCCCAAAAGCCACTCCGAAGTAAGATATGAGAGGTCCTAGAAGGTTAATTTCATACTGGTGTATTTTTTGAAAATATTTCTGTCTAATTCTAGAAGTTTGCAGTAGGCAGGTAGGGAGACAAACAGTCCTTTGAAGCTGGTTTGCTTGAGATCAACGGCACTTTGCAGATGGCTGAAGTTCAAAGCGAGAGATTGTGTTGCAGCTTTGAGCCCAGATGCCATGCTCGGTTGGGTTCCGTGAGCAACCAGGTTTTCACTTCTGTTCAAAATTGGGAACAAAACCCAGCAAAAGCAACTATGAACTACACTTCTGCAAGTGAAACTTCCCCAAAGAATTATATCAGTCTAAGTGAACTCCTTAACCCTACAATACTCTTCGGATTTTTTTTTCTCTGCTGTATAAGAAACTGAGAAGGCAGGATGGCCATCTGTACAGAGAAATGAAGTACCTATAGCTTGAAGAATCAAACAGAAGATGAAGTCTTGGAAGGTCAAGGTCAGGGGGGAAACTTACCTTTTTTTTAAAACACAAGTTTCTCAGTTTCAGCTTTCTTTGATCATAGGAGCAAGACCCAATAAGAAGAAAAATAAAATGAGATCAATCTGTCAATAACATAGAAAGGAAAAATGAGGGCAGTCCCAGGAACATCTATTTGATAACATCCACTATGATCAGAAAAGAATCAACCCTGTTCTGAGAAAGGAGTCCACTGGGTACAACCAGGACAAGTAAGTTTTCACTGAGCAACTTGCTCCAACCAATGGCTTATCTGCATTGGCAAAATAAAAGTACTCACTGTGAATGGATGACTGTCTCTCCTATTATATTGATGTCAAAATTCAGCTAACCACTTAAGAAGTGGTGTGGATTTGTTGTCCAGAGCGCCTCGTATTTTTAAAACCAGATGAACACTCAGACTGGGTTTGAAGGCAACAAGAACAGAAGTTTATTACTCTCAGGCCTGAAAGGATGTCTGGGGCAGAGTCTCCACTCAAAAGGAATCAGACATAACCACTGCAATATAGTACAGACATTTTATCTCCTTTGACAGCCATTCAAAAGACCCACTTCCTCCCCCGATTGGCTCAGAAATGGTCAAGCCAAGACTCAGGCTTTCATTGGCTGGAGACTCCCTGTGATGTCAGACATGGATGGAGTCTACCTCGTGGCAGGAAAAATGAAGAGCTTCATTTGTCCATTTGAGGATGGAGTCATTTGGCGGGGGGTGTTCTCCGAAGAGGAAAAGGGTGAGGCTTGGCAAATGGTTTGAGGCAACATGCAAACAGCCTAGTATGGGATTATATAAATATGTAAAAGGAGCCAGCCTTAGAGACAACAAAGAGGCAAATAAAGACAACTCAATGGAAAACATACAGAGCAATATGAATCCTATTGAGGCATAGTTCATATCTGATATTTCTGAAACATCTGGATCTTCCCTGGAGCCTGACCCTTATTGTGTTTTAAATAGGGTCCTTTCCTGATTGCTTTGCCTACCTCAGGGGATTTTCTTGCAGCATGACACCAAACCAGTTTCCCAAGCACTTAGCAGTTTTACAAACCCTAAAAGTTTCACAAGCATACACATAATATCACATGATTTAAAAGTCTTCTGGGTGCGCTGAATGACATCTGTAGGTACCCTTGCCAGCTCATCTGAATTCCAGTTAATAAAACATATATACATGATTCTCCGCCTTGGGGATTAGCCTATTGTTTTAGGATCATTTCCCTTCTACCTCCCCAGAGCTTTGGGTTTGGTAAATGATTGAGTTAGTCCTTTCAGGAATTTCTAGACTCTGGATTCCTGTGGAGATAAACTGTTGTGAAAGACTGGGCCATTGGTCCTTTACCTCTGCAGAAGTTATATTAATTTATATATAATAGAAATAATGTGTTTCATTCATTTTAGGAGGGTGGTTAATCTTTCAACAACATTATACAGTGGGTAATGGTAAATACCATGCCCTCCCCTTTAAATTGACTTTGCTCTGTTTTGGCCTACTGCTCCTAGCTGGCCACGGAGACGTTTTATGCTACAAAGATAAAATAATAAGGAAAAGGGTTTCTGATAAAACTTTTCCTAATTGGATTGCTCCGACCCCCAATGTTATATTTGTGGACTATAGTTAAATGGCTAGGTTTTATAGAGAAAAAAAAAACTATTTAGCTATACAGTAAATAGACAGTCTGATATTTTTTCCATCCAGTTCTGCTTTTTATGGCCTGACCTGATTGACAATGAGTAGGGGAGACATCATGACTCAGAGCAGTGGAGCTAAAACACCCGGACAACAGAATCTATTAACAGCAAATAAACATTGTGTTAGGCTGAAGGCATAACAAATGTGCCTTAAGAGCCTGAGGCATTTTCAGCTAGACCCTCAGCAATCCCAGCTTTTCTGTTTGTGATTACTGACTATGAGGAGGCTCTGCTGCTGCTTTCCTATAGGGTGGATTAACTGGATTGTCTCATTGCCTGGTGATGAGTGGATAATCTTGAAACTCTGAAGGCTCCCAGAGGTAGCCACTGCTGAGCTGACTTCTAATTAAGGAAAACCAATTGTCAGAAAGCCAGAAATAGAAGCATGCTATAACAGAATCTATAGCAGTTTTCTTGCTTTCCATTTTAATTCTGGAAATGGCCTCTAAGTGTCTGTCAAACAACAAAAGGAGGAATGAGGCAGAAGTCATGTCCAAATATGATTTCTTGATTTTTAAATTGCCTCAACATTTTTTTCTGCTCCAGAATATGGTGGAAATATTAAAGGGTATAGTATGACTGCTGAATCCATGAGGGATATGTTTCAAGACCACTACCCCCAGTGGATACCTGAAACTCCATACAATCCACAAATTAATATAATATGATTCTTGTACTTACAAGGGAGGGGCCCCTGGTGGAACAGTGTGTTAAAGCGCGGAGCTACTGAACTTGTGGACCGAAAGGTGCCAGGTTCAAATCCTGGGAGCGGAATAAGCGCCCGCTGTTAGCCCCAGCTTCTGTCAACCTAGCAGTTCGAAAGCATGCCAATGTGCATAGATCAATAGGTACTGCTCCAGCGGGAAGGTAACAGCGCTCCATGCAGTCATGCCGGCCACATGACCTTGGAGGTGTCTATGGACAATGCTGGCTCTTCGGCTTAGAAATGGAGATGAGCACCAACCCCCAGAGTCATCACGACTGGACTTAACATCAGGGGAAACCTTTACCTTTATCTTTTACTCACATGGGATCCCTCCATATATACCTGAAACCACGAATAATAGCAAATCTTATATTTTGACTAAATGTGGTCTGGAAGTATACCATAAGATGACACTGGAGGACCTATTTTTGGAGGGTGGGTAAGTGAAAGCACGGATGTTGAATCCATGGATAAATATGTTGTAAGGTATAAAATTTTCAGTTATTTATTTTAATGATTTTGTTAGATTGAGCTTGTCTTTGCTGAAATCTCAATTTCTTATATGTGTAAGCAGTTAGTAAGACCTGAGTATTTGATGTTGACCTCTTTCTGTTAGTCATCTGTCAGTGTGATAGTTTGTTTAGATAGCATTAGAGTTTGAGCAAGAAAGGTTTTCCAGTTCCCAAAAGTAATCAGTTACCTCGAGTGTAGTCTTCTTCCCTGACTTCCAAGCCTCAAGAACTGTGGAGGCTGTTCCAGAGCCGTATCCTTCATCAAAAGGGTGCTAAAGGTGTGTACTGAATATTTTAATTTCCCCCCAGCTAGAGACATTTGAGGCGGTGGCTTAGTCTTAAATAACTCAGATCCTCACTCCATCACGTGATATATTAACACTCAGTAGAAGCCTCCGGTGGCCTAGGGGATAAAAGCCTTGTGACTTGAAGGTTGGGCTGCCAGGTTCGAATCCCACCCGGGGAGAGCGCGGATGAGCTCCCTCTATCAGTTCCAGCTCCATGCGGGGATATGAGAGAAATCTCCCACAATGATGGTAAAACATCAAAACATCTGGGCGTCCTCTGGGCAATGTCCTCGCAGACTCCGGTTGCTCCTGACACGAAAAAAAAAAAGAGCCTCCTGGTCTCTGACTATGGAGGACATCAAAGTATTACCATCACCATAGTGTCCTTATGCCATGTGATCCAGGTACATACTTGTCAAACATCAGTTTTGACCCCTCTGCTTTTTGGAGAAACTGTGATGCAAGCCCTTTATGTGATCTTGAAGCTGTCATAATACCTTCCACTGGTACATTTTGGAGGGCAAAAATTATTCCAGTTGCTATCTATTGGAACAGCTTCAAGGTTGATTGATGGTGATTATGTTTTTAAAGTGTCCCTTCAAGTCAATTCTGATTTACAGCAACGTTATCATAGTGTTTTATTGGCAAATTTAATGAGAGGTTTGCATATACTGTATTTACTCAAATTTAATGCTCATCTTTTTTGGCTAAATCACCTTGCCAAAATCAGAGTGCTCATTAGATTCATGTAATACAGTAATCTTTGTGCTTAGCAAAGCAAAAGGGGAAGCTGATTCAGGAGCATTTGGTGTTCCTATTTGAGGGATGCCATCTGTAATTTAATTGTCATAGTTCAATGCTACGTAATCCTGTGATTTGTAGTTTGACATTCACACTCTTTGGCAAAGCAGGCTCAAGGCCTTGTAAAACTTGAACCAAGGCAGTTAACGTGGATTTATTCTATGGCATAGATGCACCCAAAGGTTTTCTTTTCCATTTGCTGAAAACTTTCATGTTCTAACATTGCCTTTTAAAGAAGACAGCCACTATAATGGTCAAATGACAAAAAGTGAACCTTTTGCTGTTGTGCATTACATTTGACAGTAAAGATTTTTTTTGGTTTCAAGGTTTTGAAAATTGAGGTGCGCATTAGATTCAATGGTTCATTAGACTCGAGTAAATACAGGTAGCTTAAAGCATTTAGTATTCGCTAGCGACCTCCCATCCAAGTACTAGTGAGACCTGACACTTCTTAGTTAAAAAGGGACATTATTTTAAAATAGAATGATTTTTTCTGGATAATTCAGTGGCCTTTCAGTGAGACAGAGGATTCATGAAATATTGATGACATGTGGTCCTCCTAGGTTCTACAGTGCATCCAACGGTAACCAAAAAAGAAGGAGAAATCAAGACACATTGAGAAGAAACTGACAATGATGATAGTCAAAGGAAGCCTGATGAGAACCAAGGTTTTAGAGAGGTTCACATGAACCCCTAAATATACTGAGAAATATATTTTTGCCTGCCCCTTAAAAATGGATTTTCGTTACATCACCTGATCTTAGTTTCTTGGCTCAATATTCACTCCATCCCATGAATTAATGACAACAGCAACACTAGAATGGAGAATCATGGTCCCAGCTTTAAAAAAGTTTTCGAAAACAAACAAATGTCTTTAACAATTTGCAGGCCCACTTCTCCAAAAAAAGCCCCTAACACAGTTCAAATAAAGTGAATTTTCAATTGCTTACAAGGATCAAGGCATTTTTAGAAGCAATTACTATATTTGAGTTCATTTGCAAGTTGCTCATGAATTATTTCAAAGCTAGAAGAGATCTGGGTTATCTCTGTGTGTACAGTTAATTGATTATGATAATTCCTTTGATACAGTCAGTAAGTGTATCTGTGAGGCCTACATTAGTACTTTTATTCCCAACAAGAAATGCCAGAGGTGCCTTGGGGATAAAAGGAAGTTACACTTTCCTACCTTCACTATGTCAGTAGCAGGGAAATCTCTTATGTAGAATGTACATCTTATAAGTCTTACAGGTATCCTTAATTACTGTGTAAACATAGACACAGGAAACCAACAAATGACACTGCAGGTGGGACACATTGACTTTGAAGACAGTGTGCATTAGGTTAATACCTATCCTTATCCTATGTGGACAAAAGATTCAATTGCTTTAAGATCCTTCCCAAACCATAGGTAGTTCTCTCTTCTTCCTCAAATCTAAAAGTCTGCCTCTATCATCTCAAAATCCTGTCTGTATCAGTTCAGTGCCCCACTGACTTCATCTTCTAACCCTGTCAGCATTATCCCAGAGACATACTTTGTTTCCTTGAAGCCAACCTTCACAGTCATCCCGAGCCATGTTTGGTTGCCTTGAAGCCAAAGCTGTCTCGAGCCTTCTGTCTAAACATGCTTTGTTGAAATGTGATTGTGTGATTAAAACCTCAAAACTGCTCATAATTGCAAGTAATTTCGTGTTTTTAAATGCATGCAAGCAAAAATGGCTCCTTACAATCAATGGCCGGAAACTGGACAAGGTGGAGCCAAAGATGAGAGGAGTTTATGAATGCAGTAAATCAATGGAAATTATTGTACAACAGAGAAATTCTTCTTTGAAATTCATTGTATTCTCTATAAAGCTAGATGGCAAAAATCCAATTGAGTGATGCAAATAGAATAATTCTCTTAAATCAACTGCTGAATGACAACATATATAAGTTACACTGATCCAGTGTTTCTGTTTAAGTTGGGAAGAGTGATAGGTTCGAATTGTATGTAATCGTTATAACTCCTCAGACACAAACTATAATAGCAGCATTTACAAAAGTGGTTGCTTGTGATTCTAAGATTCTAATCACTAAGATACATTACATTCAACAGCAAATACATCAACAACGCCTGATCAAAATATTTTGCTGCCTAAGCAAAATGGTCCCACTTCCTGTTTCATATAGAAAAGCTGGCTGCACTGGTGGTAGAATGACATCTTTCACTAGATCTAAACCAGAATCATGGTTTAGAGATCCCAGGGCAAATCATATTTAAATAATGTGATTTAATTAATATAATTTAATAATAAATAAAATAAATCAATATAATAGGGCTGGGCTTAGCACAGCAGGCTAAACTGCTGTGCTGCAGAAAAATCCTGCCAATTGAAAGATTGGCAATTCAATCCCGGGCAGGTGAGCACTTGCCGTTAGCCCCAGCTCACCTGCTCACCTAGTAGGTCAAAAGCAGAAATGCAAGTAGATAGACAGGTACCACTTTTAGTGGTGAGGTAATAAAGGTGCCCTTAAGGACATCGATCAGAGGAAAACTCCTTGGCATGGAAAATGGAGTGACAGTACCCCCCCCCCCCCCATGACCAGGGTCGAGCACAGCCTCCAAGATGATGGAAATAAAATGGGAAAAACTGCCTTTGCCTCTGTTTGTGTATAAATACTGTAAATAAATAACTAAATAAATAAATTCTATCCTATCTATTCAATCTCCTTTCTTGCAGGCTAGTTATGAAAATATATTTAATATCCAACGTATTTATTAAGGCAAAGTCGCTACCAAAATCAACTCTCTTAACATCTCTTAGACACAACAGCATCTTAGATTTATTCCCTTATTGCTATCCACGTACAGCTTGTAAATGTCCTGAACTACTGTAATTGTTCCTGAGACCCGCTTGATCTTTTCAATCGATTGGAATTTGGCTTCCTGCTCTGCGATTGTGTAATTCCCTATCTCATAATTTCAGGAAATAAAAATTCTTCCTCATATGATTGGGATAGAATAACAATGTTTAAAATGTGCACCCTTCCAGTAGGTTACTTTAATGGAAAGTCTAATCAATAATTTTATGGAAAATCCAATATTCATTAGCATTTTACTGCCAGCAGAATGTTATTTACTGAACCTCTATCTCAGAGAAATGATAATCAAAATCCATAAGGAGCGGGAAGGTAAATATTTCTGTTTTCTTGCCCTTCCTCCAAGAAATACTGGATTTTGTGTGGTGTTAATTCATAGATCTTACTTTTTCAATTTACTGAAATCCAACTTTTGTTGCAGTGTTGTTAACTCTGTGAAGATATTGCCTGAAAAACAAATCAATGGATATAGAACTAGGACAAAACATTTGCGAGAGGTTTTTTTTCTTCCCTGAGAGAAGGAGTTACAACTTGAATAACAATGTCTCCAGATTACCTTTTAAAACAGTGCTTCTCAATTTTGTCTCTCTGGGTGTTTTGGATTTGAACTCCTAAAATCTTTAGTCACCCATCACAGTAGTTAGAATTTTTAGGAGTGGAAACCCAAGGGATCTGTAGCTGAGAACCACTGCTTCAAGCACATTTTGTCTTTGTTTGAATCTCACATTAGTGTCACTGAAGTGGTCAGACGTCACTGTGTACTGTGTATGCATGGCCAAAATAATATGGACTCACCACTCAGTCGTAGTGAATCCACATAATGCATGGGTAGAATTCACAATACAGCTACAGCATCCAAACATGACTGAATTACAGCAGAACATGGGATTTGTCAGGAGCTTCCTGGCAGCCCAGCACAATCCCACATTATTAAATGTGTGCAAAGCTAGATCAGGCAGGTCTGGCATGATCCACTTGTCCATACCACCAATGAGTTTAGTGCTGCATCACCCTTGGTAAGCAGCTGTCTCTCAGAAGTTTGTTGGTGATGTCATCTATCTAGTAATAGCATGTCAGACATTGAGTCATGTCACTGGAATTTGACATTATTATCAGCAAGCCTGTGGGAGAGAGCTGTGGGCTGATGGGAACACAGTGCGACAGTGGTGGCCTTGATATGTTCTTGTCCCAACTGGCCATGAAGATGGCCAAAGGACTCCTGGAACTGCATTAGAGTAGTCCTGAAGCCCTTTAAACTGGATTTTTCCAGTAAGTGTAGATGTCCCTAATAAAGATGGGTGAGCTTCTCCAAACTTGCTGTGGATTGACTTTTCCAAACTCCATCCCAACTTTTAAAAAGTGAAGAAACCCTCAAATATATTTTCTGTGTGGGCTAGTGGAAATGGTTGGTAACATTTTCCCAAGTCTTTGGATTGCCAACATACCATTTTCATAGTTTCCCAATACATTGTCCTTTTTCCTTTGCCTACCTTGCAAGTAGAAATGGAGTAATAGCTGAATTATGTTACCCTTGTGTTTCCTCCTTTTTCTTCTGGCAACAAAATGCGTTGAGCCCCAGTATATCAGGGGTTCAAAGCATGGGAGCAAAGGGAGATATAATTCTTTCAAAGGCTGCTACAGTTTTGGAATTGTCAAAATCCATCTCTCCTTTGAGGTGGATTTTTCATAGTCTGAGGAGTTCCCTTCCTAGAAATGCACTGAGATCCCTGATACACAATCTGAGTTTGAAAAATGGAAGCATTTGGGCTAACATATTAACACTAATTTAACACTTGATTTGTTTATTGTTTTAGTGATATTTATAAACTAATTTTCTTGCATTAATGTTATTCACCACACCATCATGCTTTTGTTTTTTTCACCTTCACCTAATAAAAAAGACTTGGAGCTTTGAAAGCTAATGCAATATATGTTGTGTTTTTTGGTTGACCTAATAAAACATCACTACAACAAAGATTTTGGATTTTGCTTTAAGATCAACATGCGTTTCTATGCAATCTCTTTTTTCCTGTACTATAGATATACTCTGAGGATGCATCTACACTGTATAGTTAGGCAGTTTGACCCCACTTTGCTTTATACTGGCTTTTTCAAGGACACTAGAGTAAGAAAATCTTTTTAAAAACCTTTTCCTGCTTGCATTGACATTGTCCATTGCATCAAAAGCTGATAAAAGATTTTCCCACTTGCATAAGAAGTTAAGGATGCAAAGCTCTTTTTTAAAAAATGTGCAAAGAAAATGGTTAAGTTGATTATTTGGGTATTTGGTGGGCAGGAAGGAGCAGTATGGGATGAAATCAGTCAGCAGGTTATGCCCTCCGGCTATGCCTCGGGCTTTTGGGCTTGGGAAAGCATTTCAGGGGTCACTCTCAAAATTGAGCTGCAGAAAATAAACCCAGATCTGCAATGCCAGTTTTACCTTTTCCCAAACTCATTAAAAACTATTTATTGAAAGCCTTGATGCAGTGTTTTTGTTGAGCCAAGTCCCCTGTTCTGCATTTCTCAAATGCAGTCACTTTTCCAGTTAAGTTGCCAGAGCAGTAAATAATAATATTTGCTTATGCAAGAAAAGTCTCCCACTTCAAGTATAAAAATGATCTTGCTGTGACAGCAAGGCAGGAGTTTATTGGCTACTGTTTGCATGCAGCAACACAAAGCTGAGAAAGGACGGGAAGTAATGAAAACAAAAATTACAATAGCAAAAGGGAAGGGGAAGGGAAGCTTTAATCATTTTCAGCAGTAGAGGCTAGGTCTTGTCTGCAGTGCCATTAAAGAGACATGTAGCGCCGTAGGGGAAAGATCTAATGGGTTCTGTTGCCTCGCTAGTGAGCTGCCTTCTTCATGGCATCATTTCTATTGCACAGTCATTTTGAATTCATGTGATTCTCTGAGCACTTCAAGTGCTCAGAGCACTTCTAGAAAAGTCTGTATAATTTCAGACCTACCAGGCAACATATGTATTGTGTTGTGGTTGATGTACAACCCCCTCCCACTTCTTTTTACAACCTTTACTCAAGTTGCAAAAAAGGGAACTTGCTGAGTCAGCTTTTGGGCAGCTACCATATAAGAATCATACGTCATGCTAAGCCATGACTTCTGTCTACCACTGTTTGTTGCTGCTTTTAAGGTGTCAACTGCACAGAAGACACTCATGCTGTGATTTCAGTAACCAGAAAATCACAGTTTCTGAAGCCTGGCACACCTCAGCAACTCTAGAAGGCCAAATCAAGAAGTGGATTGATAGAAGGCAAAAGCAGAGGTATTTATTCTTTCTGACCTGAAAGGATGTCAGCAGAGAAAAGCATTCCAAAGTACTGAGATAACACAATGGAAAAAAAAGCCCAGAGCATTATTATTTACTTTGATAGCTATTCAGAGAGCCCACAGCATCTCCTGATTGGTTCAAAAACTGTCCAGCTAGGACCAGTGCTCCAATTGATTGAGGACTTTGTGAAGTGGCTCCTCTGATTGGTTCCTGGTGGTGATAGGAAACCCAATAAACTGCCATTCATTGATTTGAAGTGTCAGTCCATTTAATGGTCCACTCCTGAGAGGGGCACAGTCAAAAGGAATGTGGTGTGGCAATATGCAAAAGAGTCCATGATGGATGTAATGGTTGGGTCCAGATGAACGCAATGGGGTGAATCCAGTGTTTACAATAGGTACTTGTAGGTTATAGCCAAGTCAATGGGAGAAGTCAGTCCAAAGCATAGATGCTGGGCCCCTGGTGAAGATAGTCCAGATTTTAGCAATGAAAGCAGGAAATTTCCCAATGGTGTTTGAAGTTTTGTCAATGGCAGCATGAGATTTATCAATGGAACCAGATTTCTCTATGAGAACAGGAGATTTCTCAATGGGAGCAGGAAGTACTCTGATGTATGTTCATTGAGTGGCTTCCCCTCCATCTCCTGATTCATTGTAAAAAGATTATGGACATTCTTTCGGTGTGGTTGGGCAATTTACCAGGGGTGATTTCATAGCCAAGATTAAGGGAAGGCAAAAGGTGACACGCACTGAATTTTCTGGGGCTGTGGTTTCCATTTAATCTAATTTTATATAATTCATAACTTGAGGGATTTGACTGCTCAATAACAACCAAAGGAAACTCTCTCATATCTTGATGAAATCTGCTTTGTTCCCTTGCTTTGGCCCTTGTGGAGGATCATGGGAAAATTGTTTCAGGGACCACAACTTTCAGAATTACCTATTCAGCAGAGCCTAGAATCCTTATCATTTTAGGGAATTAGGAAAGCTGAAGTTCCAAAAGGTAGCTTTAATACAGTTATGCCAAATGCTTTCATAGCACTTGAGCAGTAGCATGGTTTCACCCCATCACCAATTTCATCAAAAGACTATGAAATCAGTTTGACATATATCATATTCAGTCCAACAAAAAATATATTGGTGACTTGGTTTTTAGGCCTGATGCTGGGGTTATTTGGGGCACTGATTCAAAAAATTGCATTGAATAGATCACAACAGTTTTGTTCTTAGAAATGGTTATCATGATTTCTCATGGGCAAACAGATGAAGACTGGCCTATGACATGTGGTTTGTATCTCAAAAACCAGAGCTGATAGAGGAAAACTGGTGCCATTTTTGGAATCAGCAAGTCAAACATACCCAGATACAGGGCTAACATTTAAGACTCCAAAATGTATGCTGATTACTGTTAGCTAGCTTTCCTCTCTCTATTTCCTCACACAATATAAAGAGCCTGACCTTCAGAAAATTTTATCCTTTCACAACATAGCAACACAAAAGGGAATTCTTTCCTAGTTGTACAAACCCTAGACCAGAATGTGAAGACCATTTTTACAATTGTATCCCCTTCTCCCTATTGAGGTTTGACCGAAAAACAACTTTCCTCTCTGTACATAATAATAATAATAATAATAATAATAATAATAATAATAATAATAATAATAAGCCGACGAAACCATTGATCATATCCTCAGCTGCTGTAAGAAAATCGCACAGACAGACTACAAACAGAGGCACAACTATGTGGCCCAAATGATTCATTGGAACTTATGCCTCAAATACCACCTCCCAGCAGCAAAGAACTGGTGGGATCACAAACCTGCAAAAGTATTGGAGAATGAGCACGCAAAGATACTGTGGGACTTCCGAATCCAGACTGACAAAGTTCTGGAACACAACACACCAGACATCACAGTTGTGGAAAAGAACAAGGTTTGGATCATTGATGTTGCCATCCCAGGTGACAGTCGCATAGATGAAAAACAAGAGGGAAAAACTCAGCCGCTATCAGGACCTCAAGATTGAACTTCAAAGACTCTGGCAGAAGCCAGTGCAGGTGGTCCCGGTGGTGATGGGCACACTGGGTGCCGTGCCAAAAGATCTCAGCCGGCATTTGGAAACAATAGACATTGACAAAATCACCATCTGCCAACTGCAAAAGGCCACCCTACTGGGATCTGCACACATCATCAGAAAATACATCACACAGTCCTAGACACTTGGGAAGTGTTCGACTTGTGATTTTGCGAAACGAAATCCAGCATATCTATTTTGTTTGCTGTGCCATACAACGTCGTTGTGTTGATAATAATAATAATAATAATAATAATAATAATAATAATAATAATAATAATCTTTATTTATACCCCGCCACCATCTCCCCAACGGGGACTCGGGGCAGCTTACATGGGGCCATGCCCAGAACAATACAATATAACAAAATATAATAGAACAACAAATCATAGCACATTAAACAACACAATAAAAGAAAATATACACTACTTTAAACAAGATCAAAAGAACAATAAAACCAAGAGCGGGCCACATGAACACTAGGTTAAAACTCGGGATGAGAAAGGAAGTAGGAGTACATGTCATGATGGCATTCCTCTCCTTTTTGCAACTACTCTCATCATGGCCATTCCTTATCAACAAGATAGAGATGTTTTGACTTCTTTTGCTAAACTAATGTTAACAGGAAAAAAAACTTCTGGCTATAACTCAGGGCCCTTCCACACAGCCACTTAATTCAGAATAAGGTGATGGGATTAAAACCTACCTATCACAGATGAGTCCACATATGGAGCTTTCAGTCCTGGGAAATGGTCCCATGGCATCCAGAAAGTGTGGTTAATGTGGATTGAAAGGAACCACAAAAGGTATGGTGGGACATCCGCCTGAAGTTTTCTTTTAATTTTTTTTTACTTATTACACTCTGAGTTGTGCTGCACCTCATAAGCATTTTGTCAAAGTTGCAGTGGGAATGCAGATATTATACAGTGCACACAAGCAGATTTTCTGTTGTTTGTCCTCACCCTCCTAGTGCTTCTAGGTTTGCCTTGTTGACCCCATTTCCCTTTGGGGTCAATTGCCTGTGACATGCTGCTACTCAGTGTGTAATTTCAAGCAATACACAGGAAATGAGAAAAAAGAAATGGTCGGAGAGAGTTCACATGGAAATTGCTTTGTTCTCATGCTTCCATTTAGCCACCTATGTGTCCATGGCTCCATCTTTTTACATCCCCCCATCACCTGATTTTAGTTTTAAAATGTAGATAAACACTGTAGCAGTTTACCCCAGTATATTGCAAGGCACTCTCATTTTTTGGGGAGTGCTGGGACATAACACAGCTCCCTAGCAGAGCATTTTTCATCTGAAATTGGATTTTATGCAAATGATTTTATCACATGTTTTTATGCAGTCCTGTGAACAAACATTCATTAGATGTTTCTTTTTTGTAGCCCCTCACCCCTTTATCCTACTTTCTACTGGGTTTTCAGGCCTGTGTAGATAGCTTCTCAATAACACTCCAGGCCAAAATGAACCCCTTTCAGACCTAATTCATCTGCACCTGGTGAAGTGATCCTTTTAAAGGGTGAAACCAGATCATCTTACTTTTCTTCTGGAAGCCTCAGCATCCAGAACTACAGATGGACTACAGAGTAATGTTACCTTATCAGTCATAACTCAATCTCCCAGCTTAGCACTTAAAACCCAGAGAACATCCTAAGGCCAGTTGAAAAATCCTAACATCCAGCAATACAATGCAGCAGAGCCTAATTTAATCAACTAGCTTATTCTCACTAAAAGTAAGGCAGCAGAATAGCAAGTAGAAGCTGTGAGGCAGATTGGACATAGACATAAAAAGAATAAGAGATATATGGTATGTCTGGAGTGGGGAGGCATCTAAAGTTGCGGGCAAGTGTGCTGGAAATTGATGTGGGAGTAAGCTAGATGTGACACAGAGAAAAAATAATATAGCTGGACAATGTTTTTGTCACTTTAAGTCCCCTTTGAGAGGAGATAAAGCAAGATATAATAATAATAATAATAATAATAATAATAATAATAATAATAATAATAATAATAATAATAATAAGGATCTCCAGGGTCCTGTTTTGTATGGGACATCTTGTATTTGGGATCTTAAAATTAGGGTGATAGTGATGTCCCAGATCCTAAGCACTTATCATGTAGGGACCAAAATGCAAAATGAAAGAATGCAACAAGCATTCTTCATCAGAAAATATGTCTGATGAAGTCCTCCCTAACAAGAAGAGTACACTAAAATTTCTAATTTTTGTGCAGATAGCCCATTAGTTCTAGCCATCCTGGTCAATGATGAGGCATCATGGGAATTGTAGTTCATTAACAGATCTGGAATGTAAAGAATACTTATATATATTATCCCCAGTAAGAAAGGGTATTTAGACACACTGGTCACTTGATCACTTACTGTGGATCAGCTCCATCGGGTCAAACATCATGTGGAGTGGATCAGATGTAATGTGGGGCAAGGCCACCTTAACACAGCCTTGCCTCATGTTAATCAAAGTCAGGGGATAGTCTGAATTTTGACCAAGAATTCCAACGATCCCCTTACTTTGGACCCATGTAAACAGTTGGACTGTTACTAAAAAAAAACTGGCTTCAACTGTTTAACTGCCATCCTGGGATTGAGCAGCCTGTTAGATCCCAGCCAGTCAGGGCACCAAGGCCTGCAGTGTTTCAGGACTTGTACTTTGACACAGATAATGCTGAGGATTATACTGACATTTCACCCTCCACAGAGGGGCCTTTGCAGCTGCAGGTGCCTGAAGATATTGGCTCGGGAGACTTACTAATGGGGGAAGATTCTTCAATTCCTCCCTCGCAGATAGAGCCAGATGTTACTGAGACACCTGGGAACGGGGTTTTTAATCATAGAGATTTTGTAACCAGGGACAGAAGTGCAAAACAAGGGGTTCGCCGGAGCCAGAGACTTACAAATAGATGGGATAATGGTTAGTGTTCTCATGGGAAAGTTTTGGGAGTTTTACTCCCTAAATTCTGAACAGTTCAGAATTTGTTAAAAGTGCTTTGCTCAGTAGATTTTCTTGCGGTGTCAATGTTCTTTGGAGAGAGGTTCTCCATCTTCCGCTCCTGTTTCTAAGCCAAGTATTCCAGTTCCAGTCAGGCCGTGCCGCACCACAACTCTCGAGTAGACCTTGACTTTACTTCAACTGTTATTCCTTGTTCCTGTTTCAAGTTTGCTTCAGCGTTGACAACCTTGCTGCCTTGATTGCTACGAAGTATTTCCAGTGGATTGAACTCTGTTTCCTGCCAGCCTTTTTCCCCTGTTTCAACTCTTGGACTTTGATTTCTTTGGAAAACTATCGAGTTCTCATTGTGGATTATAGTATCAGACTTTTTCCTTTACCCATTTGGAACCATCATTGACTTTCTAAAAAGAACTATTTCTTACTCAGACTCTATACCTAATTTCCTTTGGATATATAATTGTTTTAATAAAGATATAGTGTGTTATATTGGCTCTTGTCTGGTTTTTGAGTGTTCATGCTGCCTTGGGGTGCAACACAGCCTGTCCCACTCCATCCTCTGTGTTGTAGTGCTCTCAGGCCACAGTATTGGTCATACTGGTCAGCTATTGCCTGCAGTGGCATAGGTTAGGTTAATAGAACTATTAGAGAAGAAAGGGGAGGCAGGAGAAGAAGCGGCAATTCCAGATCTTCCCACTCCCCCATTCCTCCTCCCCCAGTCACCCCAGCAGACATTACTCCAGGTGATAACCAACTGGTAGTTCCCATGTCATAGCTAGAAACTGCCACAACATTAACAGTATGTCTACATTGTAGAATTAATACAATTTGACTCCACTTTAACTGCCATAGCTCAATGCTATGGAATCACAGGAATTGTAGTTTTACGAAGTCTTTAGTATTCTCATTTCTACCAGAGTGCTGGTGACTCACAAAACTACAAACCCCAGTAGAGCCACTCTTAAATAATTATGTTGCAAATTTTGAGATAATATAGCAAGGCCTACTGCTCTAATATTTCTTCCACAGCGTAATCATTTTTGAAAATGCAGAAGCCATTCATTCATTCAGTCATTCATATCTTTCATTTTTCTATCACCCTCTTTTCTTTTTCCATAAAGTACTTGCAGTATTTTAGGGTGCAATGTTGGGTTGGGTTGGCATAAATGATACAAGGTCTCAGATTACACACAACTGTACATGATGAAAAATCCTTGTGCATCCCTGCAGCTTGCATAAAAAAATGTTTGTATGCCATTTGACCATGAGGTACTCCTTTGCTCCCTGTATAAGAATATGCACAGGAGAGACGGAAAAGTATTTATAGGTGTCTCTTTGTTGTTTTTGCTCAATTCAAATTGGTGAAGATGACTTGCTACCAGCCATAACAGTATCTTAGCGGAGTATTTCCCAGTGTCACTTGATGAATACAGTATTGGAAACTAGAGAATGCTTCTTCATCTCAGACATGACAGATGAACCAGAAACTGACTGGAGGAACTGTCATTAAGCTGACATGCACTGAGGCAGGAAAACTAGAAATGCATCATTTCAAACAAGAGAAGAAATATTATTATTGCTCTCATCAGCTAAACTTGTATACGAGTATGTTATGGTTCCTCCTTTAAAATACATGTACAATATATTGGTATATGCTGCGGTTTGGTTCTAGGACCCCTGTGGACACCAAAATACATGGATGCTCGTCCCATTACATATAGTGGTATAGCAATATGGTGCCCCTTCTATATAACAGCAACTCAAGGTTCACTTTGGGGGAGTAAAAATATATTTTCAAATTGTGTATAGTTGAATTCATAGATATGGCAGGCTGACTGTATTTGAAATTTTCTCTTTCTCTCGATGCGGCATGGTGGGGTTAGGGAGAAAAGGGAACATATAATGAACAGTCAAGTTACATTTATATTCTGTTCAAATTCATATGTGTGTCTTCACTCTGGTAGGATAAATGCGCAATTAAAGGGATGAAACCTTATAGTCCTAGTAGGGATGGAAACATGTATAAACTATTCAGTAATATAAACTCTTCAGAAATAACTAGTTTCACAATACCACAATACCTTTACACTCTACCTTTTTGGGCCTTATGGCTTTGATGGTAAAATTGATAGTAAGGTTGTGCATGGATTCATTTTCAAAAAAGGTTTTCAGCTGGTCCGGCTGATCCGGATGCCCATAATGGTATGAATTCTGGCACCATTTTTTTCTGGCCACAACAGAACAATGGCTGCTGAAAAACAGCTACTTTTGGTTTCTTTCAGCTACGCATGGAGTGCAGGGAGGAAGTCCGCCACTAGAAGGGAAAGGATCCCAGAAAGGGTGTTTCCTTAAGCCCTTGCCTTAAATCCAGCTCTCCTTGAAAGACAGAAGGGAAAAGATCCCGGGAAGTGACCCATGACAGCCGTGCTAGACGGGGATTATAGCAGCTGTAGTCTTCAAAAGTAATTCTTGTAAGTTCTAGTTCCAACCATCTTTAGTTAAAACAAACTAGGATTCCACTTTTTATGGTTATCCTGGTTGTTAACAACTGGCCACAGTAGAAACAAACCATAGTTCCTCAAGTACTGAAGCAATAAGGCACTGTTATTCTGAAGCAAGCTCTAATAATAATAATAATAATAATAATAATAATAATAATAATAATAATAATAATAACAACAACTTTATTTTTATACCCTGCCCCATCTCCCCGAAGGGACTCGGGGCGGCTTACATGGGGCCTTGCCCGATAAAACAATCAAATATCAAAACACAGCAATAAAACAGTTATCCAATAAAAACATCAATTACAGTAAAAACAATCGTTAAAATCAACATAAAACATACAATATTAACGCTGGAGACTTAACTTTTTGACCTCTACACAAGGAGAAGTGCAGGACTTGTGCAAGTGCATTGTTGCAATGGCAAGTCATGGCTTGTTCTCTACTGTTTATTCATCCTCCTGCAACACATCTTTTTTTAAAGTAACTTATAGCTTAATTTGTAATAGGTTCAGTGTTGTCCTGAGGCTCTCATATACTACATCATTATAGTACTTTGATACACTTTTTATTAGTATGGTGGTATCTATGGAATCCTGGGATATATTGTTTCATGAAATATTGAATATGCTAGAGAGCTCTAGGTGTGCACCGATCTGCAAATCTGAAGGTTCCACATTGAAGCCTCCACGGCATTTGGTTGAATGAAATCACTTTTTGTGTGTGTCAGGAGCGACTTGAGAAACTGCAAGTCGCTTCTGGTGTGAGAGAATTGGCTGTCTGCAAGGAAGGTGCCCAGGGGACGCCCAGATTTTTGATGTTTTACCATCCTTGTGGGAGGCTTCTCTCATGTCCCTGCATGGGAAGTGGGAGTTGACAGAAGGAGCTCACCCACTCGCCCTGGATTCAAACTGCCAATCAGTTGGTCAGCAGTCCTGCCACCACAAGGGTTTAACCCATTGCGCCACCAGTGGCTCCACTATCAAATCACTAAAAACTCTGTAGCGGGAAAAGATCTTGATCTTAGAAGGAATTATGCAGGGTGCATTTACAGTACATTGGAAATTGTAGTTTGATGAGGTCTTAGTGCTATTTCACAGAGACCTTGCATGATTCCATTCCATTGCATTGAGTTATTGTAGTTAAAGTGGTGTCAAATTACATTAATTCTACAGTTATGCACCCACAGGGCCTATACCCCAAAATGAAAACTTACTCTTCTATTTTTCTTATAAGAAAGGAAATATTCTGAGATTGTTAAAGAGAAAATATGCAATATCTGTGTCATAAGGTGTCAATGTAAAGACACATTCCTGCAGATGCGTGTTGGCTTTGGTCATGCCTGCAATGGGACCATTATTGCCTTTGAACAGACATATTTCTCTTTCTATCTCAATCCACCTGTTAGCCATGGGGACTCCTGCAAATGTTTAAAATTTTTCTTGGGTCAGTTTTAGATATCTTACATTTTAGTTTTCAGAATTTATTACAAAGAATTGGTTGATAAGTATGCCTGCTTGCTTGCTTGGGATTAATCCCTTCTAGGAGGGTGTATTTGTGTGTGTATGTGTGGTCTTTACAGAGACAACTGGAGCTATAAGCGTGAGATTTCATTTGATAATCCATATTTCATGCAAAACATTCTCACCAGCAGACCAAAATGAGATTGCTACCAGATTTTAAAAATGTATGAACAACCACCCTGTATAAATCGGTCCTCAGGACACTACCGGGCGATTTGTCATTGCCTTGCCACTATTTAAATGTGACATCTGAAGAACCCTGTATATTAGGAATACCAATGATCTGCATGTTTAGGCATATATCCCTTATCTTAGAAAACCACAGGCTGACAGAAATCCATAGAGTAGAACAGCACAGCTGTATAATTTTCTCCTATTTTAAAAGTAAAATACAATTTGTTAAAAAAAGTATGACATATTTTAGATATCCCTTGCTTAACTCTGTCTGAAGTTACATTTAAATAGTATATGTAAGAAGAAATCAGAGATAGGCAATGAAAAACCTCATTTGCATTGCACTAACTATAGAGAGTGGTTCAGATTAGGTGCAGACATTATTCACTAGCAAAAGTGTCCCGTTGTCAAGAAGACTTAAACTGGATATGTTCCTGCATGGCAGGGAATTGGACTGGATGACCCTTGTGGTCTCTTCCAACTCTATGATTATATGAACCCTATTCTGCATTTCATCTTAGAAATCTACTGACAGAAGGGCTGACTGGGAGAACCATTCTGTGAGTTCATATCTGTTGACACTAGAGTAAAAGGTGTGTCAAAAAAGCAGTGTTTATATGGGAGGGGAGGGTAGGGTAGGTATTTATACTAGATTTTAGGCTCTTCTACACATGCATTATAACCCAGGTTAAATTGGGTTAAGGAGGGAGGGGTGGCTAAATGCGGTAAGAATCAGTAGGAATTGGATTAAGGGTGAGAAAACACATGTTACAAAGGTGCCTTTTAAACCAGATTCCTTCTGAAAAAAGTGCACCTTCCCATGCCTGTGTAACCCTGCAGGCATGGAAGACAATGCTTTCCTTCCCTCTCCCCTGCTTGGAATCCTCCCTAGCATGTGCTTGTCAGGCAAGTCCAAAACAGCTGATCAACTGTTAAACGCAGACACATGTGGCTCAGGGAAGCAAAAGGGGAAAGGAAATACAAATTCTGACTTTTACACTTTGAAATCTTAGAGAGAGCTTGACTTAAGAATTGGGGGAAGACAGAGATGCAAGGTAAGTTTTTTTTAAAAAATTGCTGTGTTTTGAGCTGGATCTCATATACGCATATACGCATCTCTGGAGTGAATAAAAAAACTTCCACCAGATGTCCCATGTCCGACCAAAAGACAGCTGTGAGGATAGCAGGGGATGATGTACGGGAATTCAGCTCTCCTTGTCTGAATTGCCTCTCAGGCAAACATGCATTATGACCCAGGTTAAAAGTGGGGTGGCGGCTAAATGATGTGTGGCCAAAATGCAGGAGGAATCAGATTAAAGGCTGGAAAACACGTGTTTTAAAGTTGCCCTTTACACCTGGTTCGCCCTGAAAAATACACATTTTTCCATGCCTGTGTAAACATGTTTTGCTTCCCTCCCTCCTTGCTGGGCTCCATCCTGCACTCTATTTCCTCTCAACTTACCAGATGAAGCCTTCCATGCAGGCCGGCAGCTATTGCCTCTCTTCCTCTTCTCTGGAAGATCCAACAGGGGTCTTGGAGCAGAAATTTCCCTACCCTAACCAAAGCCCTCCTTTGGCTCTTCCAAAGGAAGGGGGCAGAAGGAGGGAGGCTCCAGGTGTTGTCAGAGTCTTCCTCCGGAAAGTACAGGGAGAAATGGAGGGCAGGGAGGGGGAGGCTGGCAGTGCCTATGCCCACCCCTACTGAGCTCACTCTCAGCAGGGGTGAGTATCTGGGCATGCTTCCTGCAACATTTCAGGGTTTAGTCCAGCTGTGTGGCCTCCATCCCAAAGGAAGTAGGATTTAAAATCCCAATTCCTCTTGGATTTTTTGCCTGTGTGTAAGGGCCCTCAGATACTGCATTTTTTAAACCCAGTTCTTTCCTGTCCCACATTTTAGAGCTGTCTGGAAGTGCCCCCTGTCCTCCTTCAGCTCAGGGACAGAACCTCTGTACCATTACTAGGGGTGCGCCCACACCGTACAATGAATGTAGTTTGACTCCACCTTAACTGTCATTTCTC
Organism: Anolis carolinensis; assembly: GCF_035594765.1. Taxonomy (NCBI): domain Eukaryota; kingdom Metazoa; phylum Chordata; class Lepidosauria; order Squamata; family Anolidae; genus Anolis; species Anolis carolinensis. The sequence continues at coordinate 237,033,644 of NC_085842.1, forward strand.
AATGCTATGGAATCCTGGGAGTTGTAGTTTTGTGAAGCACCAGCACTTTTTGGCAGAGAAGGCTAAAGACTTTGCAAAACTGCAACTTTCATGATTTTATAGCAATGAACCATGGCAGTTAAGATTGTATCAACTGACATTAAATGTACAATGTAAATGCATCCAAAGTCAAACAAGAACTTTGGCAGTCCTAAGTATTTTCAGCATCCCTGGGAGTAAGTTCTATTGAAATCAAAGAAGATACATTTGATTATATTTGGTAAAATTGGAGTCATGTGCCTCCAATTTGCTTCTGACTTATTCCCGCCCTAAGGTGAGCCTGTCACAAGGTGTTCTTGGCAAGATTGATTCAGAGGGAGACTGCCTTTAGTTCCCCTTGAGGCTGAGAGAGAGTCACATGCCAATGCCATCCAATGAATTTACATGGTCTCCAGGGTTGTAGTCCAGCACACAAAGTACTGTATCACACTGGCTCAAAAGAATTTGCTTTAAAACAGATCTGCATGTTTGCTTTCTTTTTAGCCTTTTTTCTTTTAAACTTGGCTCTCAAAGCAGTTTACTATAGTTTAAATTAGAATGAGGGCATTTCTACACAGGCACATAATGCAGTTCTAACAGGTATGAAAAATTCCAGTTTAGAGCTTCATTATGGCTACAAAGGGGTTCTGTCAGTCGCCTGCTCAGTCACATAGCACTAAACAAGGAAGCAGAGAGCTCACAGATCAAGGTTAAGTTCATCATTGAGGATGGTGGAACATGAGTTTTGGTTGGGTGCAATAATATCCTACATTGTTTCCTCCATGGAAGGAATGCTTGCCTTCCTTCCATTTCGGTTCTGCAGATCTGAGTGAAACAGAAAAACAGCTCTCTTTGTTCATCTCTTCCTGCCTTTCCTCTGTCTTCCATTTCTCTACCCTAAATTCATCACAAAGCAGGCCTTTTATAATGGTGGCCAGACACAGATTTAGAAACCTACTGGTGCCCATTTAGGAAAATAACTGGCTTCCAAGCATAACTGCCGACAAGTAGCGTCCTGTGATTGCCTTGTAAGCTTGGCTTTCTGTTGGGGTGAATGTGATCCCACTGCAATCATACCAGTTAGCGCTAGCAGCTAAGACAAGCAGCAGCATATTTGAAATGTAGCCTCGCTAATCCAAGTACTTCCCTTGGCTATGCTTTCAGACAAGGAAGGGAGGATTGCAGTATTAAAGTGTACCTCAAAATATACACTGAAAACCCCAGTCTGCATCACACCAGTAAGACAAGTAAGACACGAACAATCTGTGAAAATAATTGGGAATAGCATAGGGTTATTCCAGAGTGTCCAAAAACCTTGGGATTTGGTGTGTCTTGTAGCTATACTTATGGGGTTCCCTCCCTGAAAGCCACACAATGTGTTTCCTGTCTTGTTTACTTCTCTTGTACAACCACAACATTTTATGCCCACTGCAGGGTAGTTTTGTCCCCCTTCTGTCATACCAGTATCTGATTTTGGCCGAGTAAAATGTCATATGTCTGTATTCGTTGTTTTCATTGCTTTTGCTATATTTTTGAGTGGTCCTACTGATTTTGTTCCAAATTTGTGTCTGTCTGACCTTCAGAGGGTTTCTGTTGACTTTATATCACATTCGCACTATGATTACATACACACACAAAACCCCTGTACAACAATTCACATACAAAATCTGTGTAAAAAGAAGCATAACTTATAATGCATTACCTTTCAGCCTTTTCTACTTATGCACCAAGACGCCCCCAAATCCTTCTGAAAACAACCAAAAATAATGATCTAGCTCTTTGGAATTAATACAGAAAGTAAAGTGTAAGCTTTGCAAATCAAGGTCATACAGGAGAATTCACTGGGTTTGAGGCCAACTATTGGGTTTTGCCCATCATGTGCCTGCCAAATGTTTGTTTCAGCTTGAAAATAAAAAGTCATCTTGTGTTTCTTGGTGCAGTCTTTGAGCTTTTGAGACGATGCATCTACTATGTCTGCAGCAATAAATACACAATGATATTTTTCTGCAGTGCTTCATACTGAGGGGCCATTTGAAGTTTTGAAATCATTTTACAGGGGTGGGCAACTGTCACATTTGGGGAGCACATTAGATCCAGGAAAGCTGAACATGTATAAATACTAATCTGAGGAATCAGAGATGTTTTTAAAAAAGCATTTCTGGGTGTTTTTTCCCCTATGCACTTATTTCAGGTTTATGTAAACCTTGTTTCCAAATATAATGTGACTGGATATTTAGAGGAAAGTCTGATTCAGTATACATGTAATTTTTTTTTAAATTCTTTGAAAGGTGCAACTGGCCATTTTAGGTGCAAAGCAAAAAAACAAAAAAAATCACAGTCCAATTTGGAGGGTTCTACAGATACCGATTAGACTACTGCAACACACTCTACATGGGGCTGCCTTTGAAGACTGTTCAGAAGCTTCAATTAGTCCAACAGAAGGCAGCCAGGTTGTTAACTGGTTGTACAGGGAGCGCACTATTCCTCTGTTACGTCAGCTCCACTGGCTCCCGATTAGCTACTGAGCACGATTCAAAGTGCTGGCTTTAGCCTATAAAGCACTAAACGATTCCGGCCCAGCTTACTTGTCCGAACGTGTTTCCCGCTATGACCTACCATGTAATTTAAGATCTTCAGAGGTGGCCCTGCTCTCGGTCCCGCCAGCCTCACAGGTGCGGCTGGCGGGGACGAGAGACAGGGCCTTCTTAGTGGTGGCTCCTCGGCTGTGGAACTCCCTTCCTAGTGACATCCGGCAGGCTCCATCCATTTTGAGTTTTAGAAAGAAAGTGAAGACCTGGCTATGCGAGCAAGTGTTCAAAGTATAAGTTTTGTTGGCTTCGACTCCATCTGGACTAAGGTTTATGTACAAGGTTCTGTGGATGAATGGCTCAAGTATTTTGTATTGTTTTGAATCTGTTTTTAACTGCTTATGTTTTATTCTTTTGTATTGTTGTGTTTTGGCATCGAATTCTGCCAGTTTTGTAAGCTGCCCTGAGACTCTTCGGGTAAGAAGGGTGGGATAGAAATGATGGAAATAAATACTTGAGTTCCACATGTACTGTACTGCACTTCCCTCAGCTCTGATTCATCAAGTAATCACATCCTGCTACACTAAAGGAAAACTGTTGAATAGATTAGATTTGTATAGTTATTGCCTGGGAATGTTTATAGATATGAACTATACAGTGCTGGAACCATCTCTCTGCTGCCATATCAGCTTGAAGGAAAATGAAGGACCTTGTTCTCTCCTGCCCTGTAGGACCACTATGATCAATGACTCGAGAGTGTCTCTGGTATGACCAGAAAGGATAAAATCATTTAAAGAACTGGTAGAGTTCTATCTGGCTTTCAGAAGATGCTGATTTGATTCTAGGTTGACACTTCAGTCTGAACATCTCTTTATGTATACTCATCCAGTCTGTCATGATTGCTCAATATGGGCATAGGTTATCTGAAGCTATGCTGGATTCAATTTCTTTTCAGCCTAGAGATTTTGGGATTAAGGGATGTTGGAAATCCTAGGGATGTTGATTTTTTTTCAGGCTAAACTGGTGCTTAAATGCCTAGGAATGTTGGTAATTATTCTTAGACTTATGATCTTTGAGCATTTGGCTCTATCTAGGCCTTCTGGTTTTTGATGCTTCTCTATCATCCCCTGGGGAACTGATTTCTATTGGTGCTAAATGGTTGTGCAGCAGCTACAAAATGTTGAATAGATTGTTCTAGTTTGGAGTAGCCAATAATCAGGTAGAAAATTTATTCATTAGAAGTATGTTTATTTCACATTATCTCCCAATATATGTATGTTTAAATTAAGGATGGTTACCACTCTATATCAGTAAGTTAATTAAAGTAATGTCATCATTTTGAATAAAATTTGACTTTTGCTCCCCAAAGAGGAGAAAGCATTTGATTTCAACCTAAAAGGCATGGCTGATCCATGGTATGACAAACTTGGATATGCCACTTTTGTTTTCTTTGTACAGACGGTTAGTTAGCTTGAAGCAGGGATCATGAATGTGCCTGGGATATAATGTTTCACTTTCCCTTCTCGTTGTGAGAATGGCTTTAAAAATATGCAATTTTCAAAAGCTGCAATTTGGGACTTAATATGCGCCAAAAATGCATGTGGGTATTATATGCAAGAAACGGCACTTTCTGCACAGGAAGCAGCATTTTATGCATGGAAAGTTAAATTTCTGTATGCAAAATGTTGTTTTCTATGCAAATCAACAGTGTGCAAATTTTACAAAACCCAAATCATAGTTTTTTTCCTGTGCAAGAAATAACATTTTCTGTGCAGGAATTAATAGTTCTGTGTTGAAATATTATTTTTTCCTGCTTTCTGTGCAAAACATCCATGGGTGAATTTTGAATATCCTGCACTATGAAGATTCCCATCAGTTCAGGACTTTTGTCATTAGTTTCCTTGACACTCAAGAAACATGTTTTTTGGCAAATATAACAAATATCTTTGGATATTCAGTCCATGTCTAAAATGTGCTCATGTTTAGAGTTTGCTTGTTGGTGATAAGTGGTCTGAATCACATGTTTTTTGGTAGGAGATATTGCTCCACACCTCTGGGTCTTCTTTTTTCTAGGGAATCAAATAGTAGAGGAGAACTCTTGTGCTTACTTATTATGAATATTGAAGTTTACCAACATTCAAAGTTTGCATCAATGTGTTCAATTAGCACGGGTAGGGTTCCACGTATGGTATGAATGCCACTGCTTTGGGGTCTATAGCTGCAAACATAATGTTTTGCTTTAAGCTGAAGGGTTTTCTTTCTCTTTCGGGGGAATTTCCCACCTTTTTGAAATATAGAAAGATAAAAACAAAATGCTGGGAATCGAAAATCAATCTGTATTGAATAACTAGGAGAAAAGTTATCATGGACAATCTCCTGTAGGAATTTTAGTTCTATATCTTCTTTTGAAACTTTGGTTCCTAGAATATAGTTTGCTTTAGCTTTCAATGGCTGCTTTTTTGTATTTTGTCTTGCCAGCAATAGCCTCTTAGCTCTGCCCAAGGATGGGGAAATTTACCTCCCTTGAAGTGTCGTAACACTCAGTTTTACCCCACTCTATACAGGAAACATGATTTGTGAAGAGTTTTCCCTGAAGGTAGCTCTACCTGAGTTAGTGTGAAGGAATGGGATAGATTTTGCCACTCTTCATTATTTGCTTTGGTAAAATGCAGATATCAGGACCTCAAGCTTTCTTACAGTATCACAATCAGGAAGCAGAACCCCAGCACCAACAAAGAATACACCAATAATAAAGGGGTGCCCTACAAAAACAGAATCTACAGCATTCTTTTTAATATTTTATATGATGGAGATAAACAGAAAGGCACCATCAATCTTAACTATACAGTGACTCATGAATATGAAAAGAGCTTACTTCTAAAATTACATGGCATTCTTAGGTGATCTAGGAACCTGGAAGCTGTTCTTATCCCCACAGTATTCAGATCACAAACATTAATGCAGAGCATCCAAACAACGGTAACAACATTGGATTTAAAAGAGCAAGTTATCAGTCCTTCTAGTCCTAGAGAAAACATTTTAATGTGATGTAAATGGACAGCATATTCATGCAGCATTTTAATGATAGTTTGCATGCCAACGAGCAAGATATGGATTTCCCCTTATTCACCATGGACTTGTACCTCTTCACCTACCTGATAATGGGAAATCCTTTATTTAAAAGTGTCATAAAGTACAATCTCCAATCTGATTTTAAAAGAGCTATAAAATTGTAAAGCATGCAAATGCTTTTCACATTCCCAGAGACCATCACTTATTTTTAATCAGCAGATTTGGAATGTTATGCGTGAAGTGTTTTTATGTTGCTGTGGAATTATTCATAGTCTACTACACCTCTTTCTTGGCACACCTCCAGTTGGTTCTACTTACTCATATATTTTCAGGAAAGTGGTGTCATGTGTACACACTTCCGGAAGATTTTGCCGATAGTACTACATTATGTACATTAGTTTTTCCCTTTTTGGTATCCCAGTTACTTTCAGCTTGTGTACTGCAGTTCATAATTGCTGTGCCATATGGCTGGAAAATTTCAATTTAACCCTCATTCAGGCAGATTACAAACTTGCACAAAGTCCCTTAATATGGGGTTCTGCAGGATGACTCAATGAGAAATTTGGTCTATTTCAGGTTACAAAACTGCCCCATGAACATAAAGTTTTCTGTGGTACCTGAGAAAGGATATCCCACAATACCCTAACACTATGGGTGTGTCTACACTGTACAATGAATGCAATTTGATGCCATTTTTATCAGAATATCTCAATGCTATGGAGTCCTGGCATTTGTAGTTTTGTGAGGCACCATCATTCTTTGATAGAGAAGTAAAAAATCTTGTAAACTTCTAACTTCCAGGGTTCCAAAGCACTGACCTATGGCTGTTAAAGTGGTACCAAACTGCACTAATTCTACAGTGTAGGTGCACTCCTAGATAGGCAAGAACCTATGCAGTTTGGAAATTATGTTGCACAAAGGCATGGGTTCATGGGGCATGAGTATATGTACATAAAATGGCATTTTCTGTGAAAAAATATTACTTTCTGTACAGAAAAATGCTATTTTATAGAGTGGGTACTCCCCCCTTGAATAAATCCTAAAATGTTAATAATTTTAGAAAACTGCAGTTTTCTATTTTTAAAAAATGGCAACAAAGGAAAAATACGAGGTAGCTCATGCGAGGTAGCTGGAAATCAGTAATATTGTTTACAGCTCTTCAAGGGGCAATGCTGTAAAATTCTTGCTTGGTCCTGTGTGGTTTCTGCTAAAAATGTGGCTTTGGGCAGGTGGCCTAAAGTGCCTCATTTGGATGACTGTTAAACAAAATCTCTGTAACCAAAAAAAATGATATCTTTAAGGTTGTACCTGAGATTGAGGTTTCTCCTCTCCTTTTGTTTTTTTGGAATGGTATGCTTTACTCAGTCATATTTATCTGAACTTTCTTTCTTTTCCCCCAATATTATTTTATTGATAAAATGTCAGAAATAGGGAGAATAGATATAGAGTAGGCATTTTTTTAAAAAAACCATCTTATATTATCGTCTTCCATCAACATCTAATACATAAAAGGTTTCATTGATGTTAAAAACATGAAAAAAAAACTTCTTTTCAAAATTGTTTATACCTCTACAGTCTGCTAGGCAACCATGTTGTGGAGAAAAACCAGCTGCTTGTGTATTATGTTTAAAGGTGCATGGATGTTTGAAAAAGTCATCAGGAGTTGGTGATCACGTCATTCTTTTGCATCTTTGTCAGTTCCACCTTTAAGCAATTGAATCATTCGTATGATCATATGAGCTATATTGAAATCAATCTGAAACTTGCTGAGTGCTTTTCTCCATGCTTTTGCTTCTCAAAAATCCTCTCCTGCCAAAGAGAGGATAAAGAAGACTATGTCCTGATTATAGTGCAGTGCTGGGAATAGTACAGATATTGCTTAGTCCCCTCAGCATTAATCATCATTGGCAGTGCTGGTTAGGGATGCTGGGTATTGCAATTCATCAATATCTGGAGGGTTACTAAATTACTTTCTTATAGAGTAATAACCTGAGTTTTGTGAGATTCCGGTCACAATAGTGGAATATTTGGAACATCATAATCCATGAATTACATGAAAGGGAGGGCTGTTTAAACTAAGCTACTACATCTGAATTGTAGTCTTGACAGCGATAAAGTACAGCCTCTGTTTCCTCTCTGAGCCAGCAAGTGGCACTCTTATATCTCAAATCTGTTTCGACTCTCTCGGCTGATCCTTCTCTCTCCCCCACCTCCCTTTCATGTGGAATCTTAGCCACAGGGTTTAACTTAATACACGGCTGTGCTTTCTCCTTAAATAAATTTTACCAGATAGATTTCTTATATTGATCCAACTTTGTGGTCCATAAAGCAGAACATCTCACAGCATGCCTCTTGACCGGGAGCCTGATGGTAATGTACAGTGTGATTTATTCAGTACAGTTTAGTTGTTAGTCAAAGTGCAGTTTATCCAGGTGCTATTTTGTAGGACCAACACAAATTCAATATAGGTCTGAGAAGTCCAACTTCAAATTTACTTCTATTAGTCCATGGAAACATTTCATTGTTTATTTATGAACTTTTTTGGGCACACAATGTATATTTCTAGGAATTCATTGTTTATACACCCAGGCCACCTTCCAACACAATGTTGAGTATGCATTGAAGCCTATCGAAGTCAGTCAGCATGTTCTCTCTGACTTAACTCTCTGATGTATTCCAATATCCAGAAGCTGTCAGATCATTATTTGCAGTAATAGCTAGAGAACAGATTTTCTCAATTCATTTAGTCTATTGTTTTTGTACTGCTCATTCTGTCCTCTTCCTGATGTTAATTTAATTCAGAATTTCTGTTTAGGATGTCATGGATTCCTGGAGGAATACCTGATCCTTTATTGACCTTTTGGCACAATAAATACCTGTCCATTTGAAAAGAGATGTTGTGGTTAGGGAAGGCTGAGAATTTCATTATGGTCCTCATTTTGAAGCAAAGTACCATCAATTGGCACCTCCTGGAAGAACGTATGCATCAGAAATATATTAGCTTTTGGATGTCAGAGCTTTCTGAACATTATTGTGTAGTTCTTGGCTCGAAAATGTACGCAACTGCATAATAAATTGTACAGTGAGTTTGAGCAGTATTTGCTCCTTTTGGACTTTCCCATATGTTATCAAATTACAACCTGGAGCAAGAATGGATTTAATTGTGATTGTTAAGACTTGATATATACAAGATAGTCAACACAGATGTTTTCACTGTGGCACACAATTGAACTGAGTACCTTCAGAAATGTATACTGTGGGAGAAAATGCATTCAGAAATGTGTAAAATCATATCTTTAAAAATAGACTTATAGAATTGGAAGAGACCAGGAGGACTATTCAATCCAACCCCCTGCCGTGAAGGAATATGCCATCAAAGCACTCCCAACAGATTGCTACCCATCCTGTTTAAGAGGAGGAGACCATATTCCAAAGCAGCATAATGTTTAGATGGAATTATCTCTGTAGTTTGAATCAGTCACTCTGTCTTCTAGTCCCTTGAGCAGCAGAAAACAATGTGACATGCTTTCAAATATCTAAATATGGCTATCATACCCCCACTTAATAATCTATTCTCCAAGCTCATCTCCCTAAGACACTCCTGATAGGGCTTGGCTTCCAGACCTTTTACCATTTTGGTCACCCTCTTCTGTATTTCTGGCACTTTATTTCTGGTGAGATTTAACCGAAGCAGTATAGAGTCGTGCTATTGTTTTCCTAGATCTAGACATGATGGTCCCATTGATGCAGCCTAGAACCTCATTGGCATTTGAATTGTAGCATCACACTACTGACTCATGTCTAGTTTATGGTCCCATTTACACTGCCATATAATGCAATTTCATAATTTGGTTTATTGCCGTACTACCTCTTTACCTAGTCTGTGCATCATTTCCCCCGCTGCATCATCTGCTCCATTTTCCCCAGGTTGAGCACTCTTCTCCCTTGGGCAGAGACCGAGGCAAAAAAGGTGATGAGTAGCCTTTACTCTGTCCTCTGTTGGCATTATGCCATCTTCTCCACACAGCGGCCCTATTATTTCATCGTTCTTCCCTTTGCTATATACATATCCCCAGAAGCCCCTGTTATTGTTTATAACTCCTCAAGTAAGCCTGAGCTTGTTTTGTGACTTTCTCCCTTCACATGCTGGCTTTTCGATTGAATTCCTTTTTGCTGGTTTCCACTTCTTGTACACATTGCTTTTTAATCTTTCCTCAGCTGAAAGGTCTTTAAATATCCATGCTGATTTCTTTTCCACCTGATGGGTTCATGTGTTACCCTATGACTTTGTATTGCTTCAGCAAGCAACCACACTGAGGGCCTTCTGCACTGCCTTAAATCCCAGAGAAACTGGATTATTTTAACTCAGTATCTGCCAAGATTTTGTCTCCACCCTCAACTCAAACCCCGGGCTTTCCCTTGGGGGTGGCTAGATTTCTGGGTCAACCAAAAGTTGACCCGGGAGGACAACCAGGCACCTTCCAGCACCCTATTTTCCTCTCAAAAACATACCCAGTTTTCTCCAGATTAATCCAGGTTTACCTAAGGCATCATTTGGATGCCTCAGGTAAACCTGTTACCCTTCACTGGTTTTAGGATGGTGTAGAAGGGCCCTGAATGAGGAAAGATCAATGTTAACTGAGAAGATCATCATCATCATCATTTAATTACTTATTAATCGCCCTCTATCCATGATGCTCTAGGCAATTTACAAGATAAAATTGTAAAGGATAAAAATACATACATAAAAATATTAATAAAATTAACATAGATCAAAAGCTCTAGTAAAGAGCCAGGTCTTGAGTGCGAGGGTAAAAGGCCCTAACTCACGCATGGCTCTCATATAGGGCAGCAAGGCATTCCATAAGGCAGGGGCAGAAATAGAAAAAGCTCTGCGCCTGGTCCTTTCCAAGTGCACTTCTCTAGGACCCGGTACATAAAGTAAGTCTCGTTGGGATGGTCGTTGCGACCTCCGATGATGGGAGAAGGAGAGACGGTCCCTAAGGTACGATGGGTACTGGCCGTAAAGAGTTTTGAAGGTCAAAACTAGCACCTTATATAGACCACGGTAATCAGTTGGGAGCCAATGCAGATGCTGCAGCACTGGTGTTATGTGGCATTTCATGGGTGTTCTTGATAACTTTTTCAGTGCTGGCATCCACATTCTGATAAGCCTTCTAAATAAAATCATGGCATCTACTTGAGGTTCTCTGAGGAATTTAATGTGAACACCTTTTAAATTTCTTAGGCTTTTAAAAAGTATTTTTAAAACCATTCTGTATTACAATGTTTCTTTTCCAACATCCTTTGCAACTTTAAATACCTCTCTAAAATGTTGCATGCTGCTGAGAGTCTTGATATATTCATTTCATTTTCTGCTGCTGAGTTTTGTAACTGCATTTTTGTTTTGTTTTGTTTTTGTTCCAATTTGTATTTTAAAGCTGCCCAGAGAACTTCCATTATGGGACACAATATAAATGGTGTAAACATTATTTCTTTAAATGAAATATCTTCTTCAAGCTGCCTCCTGAGTACTATGAATTTGGAGGGAGTCTGTGAAGCTAAGAGTAAGGTAAAAGACAATGTATCTTCTGCCCCCCCCCCCCCCCGGACATAATTTCTTAATAATTATGAGATGAAAATGAATCTAAGCAAGCTAAGTGGATGTACCATATGAGCATACACCTCCATCTATACCCATAAAAAACCTAGGGGTAGATTACTAGGAGGAGTTGGTCTACTTCCTGAAGCTACTCAAACTGTTGTCACAATACTGGTCATGTTCAAGTGTTCATTTGTTTGATTTAACAAATTGCATTGCTTTTCATGCTTAACATTACTTAACACTAGGTACTTCTAGAGAAAGATAAACACATGGGTGTGGGAATAAGGAAGACAAGTGTCCCTTTTATGGACCTCCTCTGGTTCCTTAAAGAACAAGCACATTTCACTTTCAAACTATTACTAAAGGATAAACTGGAAATTGCAAATAAAATTCCAGTATTACGTTTTGTGAAATCTAAGTAGAAATATAGACCTTATTTCATACAAATAAGATTAGATTTTTCTCCTTTTTGGATGAGATTAACATTAGTTTTTGTGCCTTTTGAGGGCTTTCTTTTTTAAAAAATTGAATTTTAAATGGTTTTTGTAAAAAGGATTAGTCACCATACAAAATTCACAAAAATGATGTTTTTTCACAAAAAATGTTTTTGTGCATTTTACACACAAAATTTTGAGTCCCAAACTATGCAAATTTCCATAATAGTTTATTATTATTATTATTTTGTTAGGCTGTCTCAGTGTTGTAAAACTTGCAAACATTCTTTACACCCCTACTTGGTAGTTAACATATGTTAAAATCAAGAAAAAAATTCAGATTAGGGATGGGAAAGTATATTTTCACCTTCTTACATTTTGACATTTTCCCAGGGGAACCTGTCTCCCCATGCCTCACACTGCCCTAGCTTCCCCACTACCTTATGACATGAGGGAAGCATCTGCTGGCTGACGTGCTCTGTTGAGGGTAATGAAACTACGAGAAGCCTCCTGTGTTGCTACTGCTGGCTTTTTTTTGGCAGCAACACCAGTTCCAGAACTCCCCCGGAAGTACTTATCTGGTGTGTGATGGGAACCAGCGGGCTCTGTGGCAAAGCTGCTGTGGAACCGGAGTTACAGCTGAAATTTGCCTTGTGTGAAGAGGTCCTTGATCTGTTGTACACCAAAAGCTGTATACCTTGTTATAAGGAGATGGGTTGGTCATATACAAAATCCTGAGATTTTGGGAGCATGATTAAGATAAAAATTTAAGACATTGACATTTATTTTGTTTCACAGGATGCATCTACACTGTAGAATTAAGGTAGTTTGGAAACATTTTAACTGTCATGGCCCAATGCTATGCAAACATGGGAGTTGTAGTTTTACCAGGTCTTTAGCTTTCCCTGCCAAATAGTCCTGGTGCCTTACCAAACTCAAACTCCCAAGATCCCAGTATTGAGTCATGGCAGGTAAAGTCATGCTAAACTGCATAAATTCTACAGTATAGGTACACCCCTAGTTATAGGACTGAACTGTGGATAGGAAATCATCTGATATAATTATCATTGATGATGTAGATTTTTAGAAAGAGACTATAAAATTCTCAGGTCTACAGTTTAAAAGGCCAACTAATTTTAATGGCATTAAAATGCGTATTATCCCCATTGTACAGAGATGCTGATTTCCTCAAAGCCATCTTTGATGTACTGTAAGGAGTCTACTGGCTGTAAACAAAAGAAGATTGTGAAAGAAGGCTAAGAGTTTTTCTTTATTTATAGCAGTTGAAGAAGCAAGTCACTGTTCAATTTAAAACAGGCTTGACTCTTTGGCAGTAAGACTTTGTTAAGTTCTGTATGTGCATATTTGTGTTTAATACCATACATATATCCACCATAGTGTTGCATAATGAGATCTTAGCCTATTGCTCTGTAGATTCAGAGAAAGCCTAGCCTTCTGAATTAATTATCTGGTGCAGAACAACAAAATAATGTGCTTTAATTCTTTTTCTTTCTGGGCAAGATGCCAATCGTGATGGGCTAAAAATATGCTTTAATGTGCTCTAGTGATAACTTTAGTGCATAAAAGAATGGTTTTGTATTGTATTGTGTAATAATAATAATAATAATAATAATAATAATAATAATAATTCTTACCCGCCTCTCCTCGTGGCTCGAGGCAGGTTACAGCATAATTAAAACATTGCAAAGATTCCATAAATTCACATATCAAATATATATTTTTATAAAAGATAATATTACAACATATTTCTATAAAATACATATTAAGAACAGGAGTTAAAACACAGGACATGACTTTAAAATTCATGCTTATGTCTGGCTGGGGAGGCCTGCTGGAAGAGATAAGTCTTTAGATGGTTTTTAAATTTCAACAGTTCATTTAGTTGTTGCCGCTCTTATGGCAGGTTGTTCCACAGTCTTGGGGAGCCTGATGAAAAGGTCCTCTGGGTGGCGATCACCAGTCAGGTTCTGGCAGGCTGGAGTAACTGCCCCTCAGAGGACCTAAGTGAGTGGGGCGGATTGAATGGGATAAGCCAATCCTGTAGGTAACCTGGACCAATACCATTGCATAAGCATTTTGTGATGGCCAATTTCTAGCAAGTGGGAAATATATATTTCAAGGCCTCGGCCTTCCAGATTGGCAGCAGCATGTTTGTCTCCCTCTTCTGGACCTGGGGAAGGCAGGCTTCTGCCTTCCTGAGGGCCCAGAAGAGCCGGGGAGTAAAACCCCACTGCCAAGTTAAAGCGGCATATTTGTCTCCCTGGAGGCAGACACGCTCCTTTCCTCTCCCAGTCCCAGCCCCTCCAAGGCCGCAACCCCATCCCTTCCAGCCCTGGCCATGCCCCTTCCAGATCATGACCCACACTCCCTCCCAGCCCAGCCCTTGAACCAGGCCCACAAGGCGGCCCCATGGCAAAAAAGTTGGAATAGATCAAATATTCAGTTTCCCACTAGGTGAACAGATATTTAGTGAGTGGTGCAATCTGTTCCTTATAAATTGGTAACTTCTTGGCAGGGCTTTTGTGCCTTTAGCAGATGTGGGGCAATTAGGCATTTCTCTGGCAGTACTGTTTCCAGCTCTTCTTCTCCACCTTAGGAGAAGCTTTCCCTACAGAATCCAGTTTGTCACACAATAGTTATAAAGGCACAGGAGCCCTGCCAGCAAAAAGACTGTCACTCCTAGCAATGGTGTTGAACTGAGTTGAAAACAAAATAAGAGTATCATTCCATAGGTTGTTCTTTCACATATGTGGTTTTGACTTTTGCAGATTTGATTATCTATGGTTTTGATTAACAATGCTCTCTCTAGGAATTGTTAGGTCTTCCAGTGCAACTCTATGGTGACTTCCATCAATCACATTGAAAGAGAAATTTCTAGAGAGACTACCTCTAGAGAGACTCTAGGTCCTCCAATCTAATTCTATGGTCAGCTTCTAGCAGATGTTGTCCAGAGAATTGCGCTGGAAATGCTAGAAAATCCCAGATAAAAGTTATCTCAGAAAAAAACCCCAAGCAATTTATTTATTTTCAATTTTCCACTTTTCACCTAAGCCCAACAAATGTGGACAGCTGGTTGTAATGACTTGAGTTTTTTGCCCTTCTCATGGTGAAAATGAATACTTTCCCACAATATCCATCCTGTTTTCAGACATCCCAAAGTGCTGTGGAGAAAGAAATCATCATCATCATCAGGCAAATCATCATCATCATCATTATCATCACTATAGGATTGGGTTACAATTGACTTGAGAACAGTATATGCAAAAGGGATCTAGACATCTTATTAGACCATAAGCTGAACATGGGTACACAGTGTGATCTGGCAGCTAAATACATCAGTGTGATTCCAGGATGCATCAGTAGGAGTACAGTTTCCAGAATGAGGGAAACAATAGTTCCGCTCTATTCTGCTTTGGTCAGACCTCACCTGGAATGCAATGTCCAGTTCTGGGCACCACAATTCAAAAAGGATAAGCTGGAAGGTGTCCAAAGAAGGGCAACCAACATGATCCAAGGTTTGGAAACCAAGCCCCATGAGGAGCGACTTCAGGAGCAGAGTATGTTTAGCTTGGAGAAGAGAAGGTTTAGAGGTGACATCAACATATTTAAATATTAGAAATGATATCCTATTTAAGATGAAGCCGACTTGTTATCTGATGCTCCAGAAACTAATAAACAGCAAAAGATTCAAATTACAGGAAAAGAGATCCTGCCTTAACTGTAGAAAGAATTTTCTGACAATAAGAGTTGTTTGACAATGGAACATGCTGCATCACAGTGTGATGGAGTTTCCTTCTCTGGACAGAATGGGTGACCATCTGTTAGGAGTGTTTTGATTGTGTATTCCTACTTGTCAAGGGTGGGACTAGACGGCCCTTGGGGTTTCTTCTAACTCTATCATTATATATATATATATATATATATATATATATATATATATATATATATATAATTTTGCAAGAGCCCTGTTTACTGCACATAAAATGGGTATTATCCCCCAAAAAACTTTTTCCTGCACAGAAAACAGGGTTTTATTGGAACAACTGTGATTTATCATTAACAAAAAAAATTCTCCACAACACTTTGGGATGGCTGAATTCTTGTTGGTCTATTATTCTTCTAAAAAGGGCTTTTCGGCTGTCAGAAAATGTGCTATTCCACCTGAGCATGAATATTTATTTATTTATTTTCTTCTCAAAGGAGGTACTGACTTCTGAAGTATTTCATGAGATGTGGCTGAGATAGTGTGGAGAACATCAATGATAATGTGCAAATGTGTGGCATACCTACAGACACACATTTTCATTTGCAAAGAAATATATTGTGAATTTCAAAGGCTGTCAGGGTCCTGGCTGCAGAGCACCAATAACCTTACACAAAGGCCAGTCTCTATCTAATATCTTTATTAAAGAAATATATAAAATCAATAAAAACAAGTGAAGAATATAGTTCAGAAGCAGACCTTTCAGATAAGGTCAAATATAGTCCAGAAATGTATTGTCCAATATAAGATATTAGAGTTCAAAGTTTTAATCCACTTGACCGAAACACACACTTTGCCAAGCAATAGTGTGGGGAAATAACAGAGTCTTTAAAGTCCAATGAAGCTTGACAACAAGGCTGGAAATAAACTTGATTCTCGACTAGATCCTTGACTGAAGGCAAGACGAACATGAAGCATGAAACAGAGTCCGTGGTAAAACGTGAGACAAGGCTAGGCTTGAAGCTTGATCCGGGAAGCAAGGAACTGGGATTACGAAGTCCACACACGATCTCTCTCCTCAAGCTGATCAATTGACTCCGCAAAGTATCCCTCGCGCCAAACACCTATATTGGGTCTCGTTTTCCCGCCAACAGAACTCTTTCCCTAGAGAACGAGAAGCGAAACCCAACTCTGTCCAGATGCATGACTCCTTAGAATTTCCCAAGGGAAGCAGACCTAATCAGCCATTTGTTTGGCAGCGATTCTCAGGCTTCTGCAATTAGCCTCCCTGGCTCCCCTATCTTTAGAATAATTTTCCCTCCTGGAAAACGGGGGGGAGTTCTGCCCAAGGCCTGTTTGGCTGAATTCTTGTGGGCAAACATCAACATCTTGCAGGTGAAGAGGCTCCGGCTCTTGCTGAACCGGCGAAAATCCCATGTTTTCCTCTTCATCTGCCACAATAGTACTAGGAACAGGACTACAAGGCCCATGAGTCATCACAAAGGCCCACCTCTATGAAATCGGAGACAAAATGGATTTCATAGGGGAATACAAAGTAGGAACGCATGCAAAAAAATTTCTGATTTGTATACATTTATGGTGCGATAGTATTGGATTTGGTATGCTCTGAGTTTTCTACTTTAAAAGACTTGTTGGACTTTGGTATAGACCAGGGGTCCCCAAACTAAGGCCTGGGGGCCACATGCGGCCCATCAAAGCCATTTATCCGGCCCCCACGGCACAAGGGCAGAAGGGGGTTGGACTAAATGACCCAAGAGGTCTCTTCTTCTCTTACAACCATCATCATCATCATCATCATCATCATTATTATTATTATTATTATTATTGTTATTATTATTATTATTTGAAACACAACAAGATGAGTCCACAGCAGATACTCTGCTGGCTGTTGTATTGGATCACATGTTGGACACTTCCCAAGTGTCTAGGACTGTATGATGTCCAAAAGAGAGTTTGGTGCAAAATATTATTATTATTATTGACACAAAGACATAGTATGACACAGCAAACAAAATCTATATGCTGGATTTCATATCACAAAATCACAAGTCGAACACTTCCCAAGTGTCTAGGACTGTGAGATGTATTTTCGGATGATGCGCGCAGATCCCAGTAAGGTGGCCTTTTGCAGTTGGCAGGTGGGGATTGTGTCAGTGCCGATTGTGTTCAAGTGCAGGCCAACGTCTTTAGGCACTGCACCCAGTGTGCCGATCACCACTGGAACCACCTTGACTGTCTTGTGCCAGTGTCTTTGTAATTCGATCTTTAAATCCTCATATCATGTCAGCTTTTCCAGTTGTTTTTCTTCAATCCTTCTGTCACCTGGGATTGCAACATCGACAATCCATACTTTGTTTTTTAGTACGATTGTGAGGTATGGAGTATTGTGTTCCAAAACCCTGTATTATTATTATTATTATTATTATTACTACTACTACTACTACTACTATTATTATTATTATTAACATTGAGGCTGGGTGGCCATCTGTTAGGGGTGCTGTGCTTGTGCTTTCGGTGCACAAAGGCAGAAGGGGATTGGACTCAATGGCCCAAAGGGTCTCTGCCAATCCTCTTTATTATTATTATTATTATTATTATTATTATTATTATTCATTGCTCAGTGGCCAACTATAGTCCGGCCCTCCAACGGTCCGAAGGATTGTGAACTGGCCCCCCGTTTAAAAAGTTTGGAGACCCCTGGTATAGACAGAAGGGGATATGTTATTACCCTTATGATCAACTTTTTTACCTCGCTTTTCTATATGGGATCTCCAGACTCAGAAAGACTACTCCCAAATAACACACACACAGCCCACATCTGGAGGGTTCATGTAGAGTTAAGCATGTGTGCACATATGTTCATGTGCTGCTTGCAATTGAAATAAAATGATGGAAGTGGGTGAAATACCACACCATCATCTGTTGTTGCAAATGCTAGAAAACACAGCAGGGTAATGGTGGAGGCAGAATATTTCAGTCTCTGAGGACATCTTCTTGCCAGCCTCAAAGTGGCTATTGTGGAGGACGGGATACACTTCAAGGGGAGATTCAGTCTGGTGAAATGCAATTTTTCAAAGTGCTACAGGATTCTCTTGGGTTTCTTCAGCTGCAAACAGACAAACTGAAGCTTCTTCATTGCTTCACAGTCTGCTGAAACTTCAAGGGAAGGAAGGTGAGAAACTGTTTTCAGAAGAGACTGGGGGAAAAGGGGGGGGGGGGGAGGAAAATGATATGTAGAAAATGTTAAGGGGCACACACACATTTCAGAATGCACACAGTATGTCCTGTAGGCTCTTTCTGTGTATCGTTGTTTATTATCAAAACAATAACAGATCAGTATGCATTTTGTTCATGAGCAGCAACAACAAAACAGTAATTGCACTCCTCCCATGGTGAAGTGGAGTTTGTGTCAGTACTCCTTTGATGGGAGATGCACAGAGGGGGTCGCAAGTAATTTACACATCACTAGTGCAGTTCCCAACATTTGGAACTGACATTCAGAGGAACTCTTTCCTCCTGCCACAAATTGCTAACCCCGTCTTTCAAAATAGAGCATATTAGCAGAGACCATTTCCAAACTGAACTTAGGGTAGATGTTCATACATCCAGATTAGTACACTAGCTCTACTTTCACTCATTTGAGAGCTCACGGAAGACCTAGAGTAGATTACAAGTGTTTTGTTGTAATTATAGAAGTGGGTAGGCCTCCTACGAGGGATGAAGATCCACATGATGCCATTTTAGTTGTTTTTGGAGGGCTGCAGTGCCCCACTGTGAGTACCATTTTGTAGAACCAGAAATGACATTTTGGCTACAAATTAAATAAATGATGTTCCTCCAATAGCTATGAATGGCCTAATGTGAACCCAGTGAGTGGGATAGTTTTTGGCCTTTTTTGTGTGCTAAAATCTCAGTTTTTCAATTGAATTTCTCATTCAATTGAAATTCAAGTGTCGGGGGGGGGGGGGACCTGAAGTTTTTCAAGGAGCACACAGGATACTCTCAACAACCACATTCAACTCATGGACTGTGTGACTTCCTGCTTTGTAGATACAGATGCAGAAGATTTGCCATCCTGCAACAGGTTCCAGACTCAGATCCTGAATACCAAGATGTTTATCTTTACCTAATTCACAACATTCTCTGTTTCTTTCCATGATTCTCTTTCCCATTCAAACCAAGAAGGCCCTCTTTCTTGTCACCGCCAACTGTAATTGTGATGCAGCGGCAAGGAGAGAAGGGTCTTTTCAGAAGATCTTAATGATTGGGCAGGTTGTTAAAGGTGATGCGGTCAAATAGGCAAGTTGAACCTGAATCATTTAAGGTTTTAAAGGTCAAAACCAGCACCTTGAATTGGGCTCAAAAACATTAACAGGAGGGTGGTATATTTCCTGGGTCCAGCACCTGTTGATAACCTGGCTGCAGATCTCTGACCACCCCCAGACTGTGAACCTCGGTTTTTAGAGGGAGTGTGACCCCATCCAGCACAGGTTGCTACCCTATATCTTGATCTGCCTTACGACTGACCAGGAGGAGCTTTGTCTTGTTTGGATTCAATTTCAATTTGTTCATCCTCATCCAGTCTGTATCCAGAGCAGTGACTGTATTTCCAAGCTCTGATCTCTGATGGAAGTATATTGCCTTCTATTGACTTTGGTGGTTGGTTTACAGAAAGAATCAGTAATTGAAAGAATTACTTTTAAAAGTAACTTTCCAAGTCCTGCCCTGTCCTTCAACTTCAGCCCACAGAAGGCCGTGTCCCCAGCTGTCTCCATCTAGACAGGAAGCTCTGACAACCCAGTTGATATTACCATGTTTGTCCATTAATTAGCATTCACAGTTCAAGTTAAGTCAAGCCAAAGCTGAAAGAAGACTTTGAATACAAGGAGAGAATAGCTTGCAACAATATTTGAAGTGCATACTTCAAAAGTCTTGGGCAGGGTATGCCAGCTGGTGCTTTTCTTTTTTGATTTATTTTCCTACCAGAGATGTGTGACATCCTTTTCAGAAATGTCACTGGTCTTATCAAAGCAGTTTTGGCTTCTGTTGAAATTCACTTTAGGTGCCGCTTTAGTGGCAGTTCTACTTACTGTGATCCTGTGAAATTGGTATCTATTTCCCTCTGTCCAATATTGAAGTCGTTGTTTTCCTGTTGATGTTCTGTTAGATGTGCCCCTATTTATCAGTGAGAATTTTGATATTTTCTGGTTATTTGTAGTGATGTTCCTCTTTTTAAAAAAAAATTCAGGATACTTTCCCAAAAGGTCATTAGTGCACAAATGCTAGGTTTGCTTTTCAACCCTTAACCCTGGTCTTTCTTGAAATTAAAGCTGCATCCCTTTATCCCAGGGCCTCTTTTTACCTAGTATGTTAAAACCCAGAAATATACAGGCATCCGACTTACAAATGACTCATAGTTATAAATGGGAATGAGACCAAGGGAAGTGAGGGAATCTGTCCCTCGGAAGGAAAATTCACTACTGAAAGAGTTATGGGGAAAAGAGGTCTCAACTGAAGCTTCATCACCAATCCTAGTTTAACAAGCCCAATTTTTCTCAATCCAATTATCACAGGGACAGAAAGCGAGGGAAATCTTCTGAATAGGGGAACAGATAGCAAAACACGGTAGGAATGTTAACCATTTCCTACGCTACCCAAAGCTTACATATATATGTTTTTGGCTGGAGTTACACTTAAAAATGTACCTATCTTGACTTACATACAAATTCATATTGAGGACAAACCTACAGAACCTATCTTGTTCATAACTTGGGGACTGCCTGTATATAAAGGGCAGCTTAGCCTGGTGTAAATATGCCCCGGAGCAGCCCTGGATTCAGCACATTCAAACCAAATCCGGGTAGTTGCCTGGGGGTGCATCCGCTCTGTTGGGATGGCCTGCAACTCATTCTCTCCATTTCATTGCTACTTCTGTTCCTAGCCAATCATGGAGCTCTTGCTTGTCACAGACATCAGAAAAGGATGGCCACATGACCACAAAGAAGGAAAGTGGATGATCTCCCTTCTTACTTCCTGGTCATGTAGGCACATCTGCCAATGTCAGAGTGGGTAGGAGTGGAGATTGGTTTTCTTTTTTTGCTGGATGTGTGGGTGTCCCATTCTGATATCAACAGAGCCACCTGCAATGGCCAGGAGATCAGATGGAGTTTCATGGCTGGCTTGTTGTACTGGCAGCAGCAACATGAGCATGATCCACCCCCTCTCCCTGTGTTGATGAAACCAAGGAAAGGGTGAATAGTGCCTTCCTTATCCAATCTGGACAGCAGATTGGAATGAATGGGACCTGGTCCCAGTAACTTTGATGATTTCATATCTGGCTTTGTTCATAGCAGAGGGAAGAAAGATGCATCAATCTTTGCAGTGACTGCAGTGTGTGTGTGTATTTTGTTGTGGAGGGAGGGTATATCAAGCTCAATAATATTATCCCTCCAATAATAATGATTTCATAGTTCAACAACAAAAATTATTAGTGTCTTGTTTTTTCGGTCTGTTCCTAGAGTTACTTGGAGTGCTGATTCAGAAAATTGTACTGGATAGGCTGCATCAGCCCTAATTTTTTATAAATGTTATCATAACTTTCAATGGGTGAACAGATGAATACTGTATACGGCATATGGATCTCAAAAATTAGAGCTGATAGGGGAAAATTGATGCTGTTTTTGGAATCAGCAGGTCAAATGCAGCCAGAAACAGGGCTAACATTTAAGACACCAAAATGAGTGTTGACCGGTGTTATTTTTACTTTATTCGTATACTGCATTCCTCCCAATATAGGGACTGTAGGAGGTTGATGCCCAAAAGAGGATGCCAGACAACATTTCTTGTGCAGGGAAGCTATTTTGTCTGACAAAAACAGTGGTGTAGTGGTGGTGGTGGTGGTGGTGGTGGGGGGGGGGGGGTTGCACAAAAACCCCACTTATTTTTTTCCATAGAACAATGTCTTTGCAATGCATTAGGTTATTCAAATATGGAGTCAAGATTGTAGTGAAGAAAAAATTACCATATCCATCTCACATGCAGGGATAAAATATCCCTATTGTGGACCCATTTTATCTCCTAATCCAGGTGAATGAATATTAAGGTTCTAAGTAATACACTGTCGCAGCATGGAAAGCGTGCTTTTCTTAAAGACCACTGGCCATGCTGATATGAGAAGTAATGGCCCCCAAAAGTAACTTTTCCCATGTTGTGTCCCTGCCTATTGACAAATGGTTGTAAACAGATTGCAAACAATTATATTTTCTGTCAGATCTATAAACGGAAAAACACACAGACCTTGGTTTTTGAATGAGTTCAGGCAGGGTTATTCCATGGGAAATTAATACTGCATAGAACAGGTGGAAAAGATCCTTCTGCAATACATTCTGGGCAGAACAGGGATATGATCCTCAGTAAGAGAATAGCGGTATTATTAGTGTGTCCTTGTTTTCATCAGTGAAATGTTTGAGGGGATGAAGAGAATACACAATCTTAAAAGTGTTCAAGTACTACCAACTGCACTTCAATATTGAAAAGCTTTCCATAACATATTTTCCCCCTGCAATATTTTATTCAACCTCCATGAGTTTGGGGGGAAAGGGGTGGGAGGAAGAGAAAAACAAAACATTGCTGCGGAGAATTGAAATGAAAAAGTTTGCACTCAGCCATAGTTATTTATTTATTTAGAAGAAAGCATGCAGGTCTGACATCTTTAACTCTCACATATTTATAACCGCACCGCTCAAATGGTTTTTTGATTTGAGAGAGAAAAACAACAACTCGCAAACAACTCCTATCTTCATTCTCTTTATGACCAAAATCAAAGCATCCAATTGATGTCTCTCAGGATTTTTTTTGCTTGGACCGTTAAGCTTTACCAGTGTTAATGGCTGAGCAATATATTGACCTAAAATACACTGATTACTTTGTTATGTTAATCCCGGACGTGCTAGAATTAGGAAGATATGTGCTCAGAATGAAATGCGGGGAGAGAAAGTATTTTACTGACCTTGGATGGGTGCAGAGGGGTAAATAGGGGAGAGCAGAGATAAGAATAGATATCCTATAACATTTGCTCAAGATTTGTCTACATGGAATTATTGATCTAGATTAACTGGAGGTGTACATTTTAAGCCTAGGCGAGTTAAATTGGATTAGGAAACATGTAGACATTCGTGATTTTGATTAAAAGTGATTAGTGTAACTTCATTAAAAGACAACCTAGATAAAGCTGGAATAAATAATTACTAATCCAAATAAATGAGATTTAGGCAAAACCATACATCAGATTTAATAGTGTAGTGGTTTAAAATGAAAGCAGCGATGCCATTAGAGTGAAGTCTGCTCATGGGAAATGTAACTATTGAACATAAAAGAGAGACTCCTTGCAGCTGTGAAAGCAGAAGGCAGGGAAAATGGGACTACATGAACCCAAAGCATGGGCACATGATGTTAACATTTGGTTTAGCATGCCATATAACCATAGTCATATTTTAGCTCCTTCAGTCTTAGATCCTTAGGAGATGGGGTCATAAGCAAATGCCGCCATTTTAAATCACAGGCTTTCCCTTTTATTTGATGTTCTTATATTCAATACCACTGAACTGTGATTTTCCTCATATGAAATAAAAATCCTTACTGTTGAAAGGGAAACAACAATGCTTCAATGCAAAATACATTTTTGTGTGTACGTGTTTCACTACTTTCATTTTTCATCTATATTCCTTGCATATATGTCTTTCTTGTTTTTTTTTCTAGATTTCTGAATCATAGAATCATAGAATCATAGAATAGTAGAGTTGGAAGAGACCTCAAGGGCCATCTAGTCCAACCCCCCGCTAAGAAGCAGGAAATCGCATTCAAAGCACCCCCGACAGATGGCCATCCAGCCTCTGCTTAAAAGCTTCCAAAGAAGGAGCCTCCACCACATTCCGGGGGAGAGAGTTCCACTGCCGAACAGCCCTCACAGTGAGGAAGTTCTTCCTGATGTTCAGGTGGAATCTCCTTTCCTGTAGTTTGAAGCCATTGTTCCGTGTCCTAGTCTGCAGGGCAGCAGAAAATAAGCTTGCTCCCTCCTCCCTATGACTTCCCCTCACATATTTGTACATGGCTATCATGTCTCCTCTCAGCCTTCTCTTCTGCAGGCTAAACATGCCCAGCTCTTTAAGCCTCTCCTCATAGGGCTTGTTCTCCAGACCCTTAATCATTTTAGTCGCCCTCCTCTGGACGCTTTCCAGCTTGTCAACATCTCCCTTCATCTGCGGTGCCCAAAACTGGACACAGTATTCCAGGTGTGGTCTGACCAAGGCAGAATAGAGGGGGAGCATGACTTCCCTGGATCTAGACGTTATTCCCCTATTGATGCAGGCCAAAATCCCATTGGCTTTTTTAGCTGCCGCATCACATTGTAGGCTCATGTTTAACTTGTTGTCCACGAGGACTCCAAGATCTTTTTCGCACACACTGCTGTCAAGCCAGGCGTCCCCCATTCTGTATCTTTGATTTCCATTTTTTCTGCCGAAGTGAAGTATCTTGCATTTGTCCCTGTTGAACTTCATTTTGTTAGTTTCGGCCCATCTCTCTAGTCTGTCAAGATCGTTTTGAATTCTGCTCCTGTCTTCTGGAGTGTTAGCTATCCCTCCGAGTTTGGTGTCATCTGCAAACTTGATGATCGTGCCTTCTAACCCTTCGTCTAAGTCGTTAATAAAGATGTTGAACAGAACCGGGCCCAGGACGGAGCCCTGCGGCACTCCACTTGTCACTTCTTTCCATGATGAAGACGACGCATTGGTGAGCACCCTTTGGGTTCGTTCGCTTAGCCAATTACAGATCCACCTAACCGTAGTTTTGTCTAGCCCACATTTTACTAGTTTGTTTGCCAGAAGGTCGTGGGGGACTTTGTCGAAGGCCTTACTGAAATCTAGATATGCTACATCCACGGCATTCCCTGTATCGACCCAACTCGTAACTCTATCGAAAAAAGAGATCAGATTAGTCTGGCATGACTTGTTTTTGGTAAATCCGTGTTGACTATTAGCAATGACCGCATTTGTTTCTAAGTGTTTGCAGACCACTTCCTTAATGATCTTTTCCAGAATCTTGCCTGGTATTGATGTGAGGCTGACCGGACGGTAATTGTTTGGGTCGTTCTTTTTTCCCTTCTTGAAGATAGGGACCACATTCGCCCTCCTCCAATCTGCTGGGACTTCTCCTGTTCTCCAAGAACTCTCGAAGATGATTGCCAGTGGTTCTGAAATAACTTCCTCTAGTTCCTTCAATACTCTTGGATGTAGCTGATCTGGCCCTGGCGACTTGAATTCGTTTAGAGTGGCCAGGTGTTCCTGGACAACTTGTTTCCCTATTTGGGGTTGGATTTCCCCCAATCCTTCGTCCATTCCATGTTGCTGAGGTTGAAGATGGCTTTCTTTTTGTGAGAAGACCGAGGCAAAGAAGGCATTAAGCAGTTCTGCCTTTTCCCTATCCCCTGTCACCATCACCCCATCTACTCCTTGCAGTGGCCCTATCGCCTCCTTTTTCTTCCTTTTTCTACCAACGTAAGCAAAAAAACCTTTTTTGTTGTTTTTTATGTCCCTGGCAAGCCTGAGCTCATTTTGCGCTTTAGCCTTGCGAACCTTTTCCCTACAGGAGTTGGCTATACGTTTGAATTCTTCTTTGGTGATTTCTCCCCTTTTCCACTTCTTGTGCATGTCACTTTTGAGCTTTAGCTCAGTTAGAAGTTCTTTGGACATCCATTCTGGCTTCTTTGCACTTGTCTTATTTTTCTTCTTTGTTGGCACTGTTTGCATTTGCGCCTTGAGTATTTCACTTTTGAAAAACTCCCATCCATCCTTAACTCCCTTGTTTTTTAATATCGGCGTCCATGGAATGCCGCTCAGTAATTCCTTCATTTTTTGGAAGTCAGCTCTCTTAAAGTCCAGAATGCGTGTTAGACTTGTCTTAGTTTCAGCATTCCTTTGTATTGCAAACTGCAGGAGCACATGGTCACTTGCCCCTAAGGATCCAACCACTTCAACTGTATTGATCAGGTCTTCCACATTTGTTAAGATTAGATCAAGAGTTGCTGATCCCCTTGTTGCCTCTTCTACCTTCTGGACCATAAAATTATCTGCAAGGCAAGTGAGGAATTTGTTGGACTTTGTACTCTTGGCTGAGTTTGTTTTCCAGCAGATATCGGGATAATTGAAATCGCCCATGACTACTATATCTCTTCTTTGTGCCTGTTTGGTCAGCTGTTGACAGAAGGCTTCATCAAGTCCTTCATCCTGACTCGGAGGTCTGTAGTAGACACCCACGACAAGATCTTTTTGAGTCCCGGTTCCCTTGATTCTTATCCAGATGCTTTCAAGCTGGTTTCCCGGATTACAGTCTTGCATTTCTTCTGCAACGTAACTGTTTTTGACATATAAAGCTACTCCCCCTCCTCTCCCCTTTGCTCTATTTCTGTGAAAGAGGTTATAGCCCTCAATGGTTAAATTCCAGTGATGGGAGTCATCTCACCAGGTTTCAGTGATGCCTATGACATCGTATGTGTGGTGCTGTGCTAGGAGTTGGAGTTCGTCTTGCTTATTTCCCATGCTCCGAGCATTAGTGTAAAGACATGTAAGCCCCTGTGACCTCCCCTCGAACTGTTTATTTGGGATTATTGTGCTCTCTGTACTTGGTCCTTGCTGTGTTTGTGCAGCCCTCCATTTAGCCTTTCGGCAGTTCCCTGTGGTCGTGGGTAATATAGTGTTCGCCAGGCTGTTGTTCCCCTCCCCCAGTGGATTTAGTTTAAAGTGCGCCTGATGAGGTTTGTGAGTCTGTGTGCAAAAAGATGTTTTCCTACTTGTGTGAGATGCACCCCATCGCTTGCCAGTAGTCCATCCTCTTGGAAGAGTAGACCATGGTCAAGGAAGCCAAAATGCTCCTCTTGACACCATTTTCTGAGCCAGTTATTGACCTGTACTATTTTTCCGGCCCTTGTAGAGCCATGTCCTACAACGGGGAGGAGGGATGAAAAGATCACATGTACATTATACAGTTTTAGCTTTGTTCCCAGAGCTCGAAAATCATTTGTGATCTTTTGAAAAGTATGCCTAGCGGTGTCATTGGTACCTACATGAATCAACATAAGGTGGGGAGGGTGATGGGGCTTTAGGAGCCTGTTGAGCCTCTGAGTGATATGGTGTATTTTTGCCCCCGGGAGGCAGCATGTTTCTCGAGCCATCCCATCCGGTCTGGAAATGATGGCTTCCGTTCCTCTAAGGAGGGAGTCACCTACTACCAAGACCTGTTTCCTTTGAGGATTGACAGGGTCCCTTTTGTGCAAGACAGTGTGTATGTCCCCTGAAGAGTGTTCCTGTTGAAGTGAATCATGTAGGTGTAAAGTGTTGTCCTCCTCCTCAACATCCCCAGTGCATTCATCAATGACAATCCATTGAGATACATCCGAGAGCCCATTACTCTCCCAAGGATGTTCCTGTTGCTCCTGGTCTATGATTGGGGATTGAGCATTTGCATGATTACATAAGTGTGACTGTGGTGATGCACTGTCCCTGTCAGGGCTATCCCCTGCGCATTGATCCAGGATGGTCCACTGAGTGGTATCTAAGAAACTGTGGTCCTCCACAAGATGTGTTTCCTGATTGTATGTTAATGATGTAAGAATTTCAAATCTGTTGTGTAAATGCAGCTGAGCAGAGGAGTTCTGTGGAGGCTGCCTGGTCCTGCGTCTCCTTCTATGGGTGACCTCCTTCCAAGCCTGAGGGTTGTCTACCTTTGAGTTGATCTCCCCATAAGGTTCCTGATCATGGTCTTGGTGGTGTTGGTGTGATGCAGGCTGCTGATCTACAGCAGCGTGTTGTGCAGTGTCCAAGAAGAGCTCGAGTGCCTGAATGTCCTTAAGGGTCTTAATACGGTGCTCGAGCTGTTGGATCCTCTGCTCCATCAGAGTCATCTGTTTGCATTTGGAGCAGATGTAGTTGTCTAGTTTTTGTGTGAAAAAGCGGAACATGCCACAGCTGGTGCATGTGATGGGAATGTTTTGCTTTTGTTGCATCTCTTGGTGAGCGTGGTGGCCAAGTGGGATCTTTGTACAGTTAAGTAATATGCACGCACTTTATGTGCAGACTGCAACAGAGTACGTCTTGGTGTATTTGTTTATGTTGCTTTGTTTCCTGTATGTACTGCAAAGGATAGTTAGTCACTGACATATTGGAGCTGTGGCTTTTCCATTGGATAGAACAGTTCTTTTTTGGTAGTTTCAAAATCCAATAAAGAGATGAAGCTTTAGTTCAATATTTTGTGCCTTTGAACCATTCATTCAGAAGTCAATTTTTTATATCTGGAGAACAAGCCCTATGAGGAGTGGCTTAAAAAGCTGGGTGTGTTTAGCCTGCAGAAAAGAAAGCTGAGAGGAGACATGTGAGGGGAAGTCATAGGGAGGAGGGAGCAAGATTGTTTTCTACTGCCCTGGAAACTAGGATGTAGAACAATGGCTTCAAACTACAGGAAAGGAGATTCCACCTGAACATTACGACGAACTTCCTCACTGTGTGAACTGTTCGGCAGTGAAACTCTCTGCCCCGGAGTGTGGTGGAGGCTCCTTCTTTGGAGGTTTTTAAGTAGAGGATGGATGGCCATATATCAGGGTTGCTTTGAATGTGACTTTCCTGCTTCTTGGCAGGGGGTTGGACTGGATGGCCCGTGGGGGTCTCTTCCAACTCTGTAATTCTATGATTCTATGATCTCAGTCCATTTATTCTTCAAGAAAACTCTGTTCATGGTGTGAACCCAGCACTAGGGAATAAGGTTAGATTGGCTCTTTGATTTCATTGCCCATATATCTATCCTAAATCAAATTGTCAGGCCCAAATACAGTAGATTTATCGAAGTGTTAGGAGCCCCTGGTGGTGCAGTGGATTAAACTCTTGTGCCAGCAGGACAGATGACTTGAAGGTTGGGTTGCTGACCTGAAGGTTGCTGGTTCAAATCCAACCTGGGGAGAGCATGGATGAGCTCCCTCTATCAGCTCCAGCTCCATGTAGGGACATGAGAGAAGCCCCTCACAAGGATGGTAAAAACATCAAAATATCCAGGCGTCCCCTGAGCAATGTCTTAGCAGACAGCCAATTCTCTCTCATCAGAAGCGACTTGCAGTTTCTAAAGTCACTCCTGACAAAGAAAAAAAATTGAAGTGCTAAATTGCTGAATGGAAAGCAAACACTTATATAACTTGGTCAGTTCAATTGATCTACTTGTTTGCTAGTAAGAACTGGATTTAGGCTTTTCTGATATTTTGGTGTGTAGAGGTTTTAAAAAATGAAATCTAAAGCACATTCCATTTCCCCCTTTAGAATTAAAGGGTGGGCTTCTTGGAATCAAATCTGGTTAGAGAACAAATTTACAGTAGAGTGTATCATATTTTTATTTCCCATAAAAGGAAGGTGGTTTTCTGATATCTAAACAGACATTACCATCTATCCCCACTGGTTAGCCAGTGTTGACCAATCTTTACTACAGCCCTGATCAAACAGAGATTTGATAGACCTTTTGCAAGGCAGGACAAAAATCTTGTTCCTAGAGTTCTTTCCACTTGCAAAGGAAAACAGTAAAAATGTAGATAAAGCATGCCTTTGCATGTAGATATTGTAGGAGAGATCTTTTACAACTCCCTCATCAATTTCTGATCCTTTTGTTGAGTGCACATGTGCAGGCACACAAAATGGTGTTTTGCCCATCCATTAACAGAAATGACATCAGACTTGCTGATGGCCAAATGCCTAACAAGAAACATGCAATATTTAGTTAACAAGTCTATTGAGATACTCTGCGAATAGTACATTCCTTGTAACCTACTTTTGGAGCATTAATAGATGAGAAGTGAGTGCACAATGTCACTATATGAGCCTTTCCTTCTTTCCTTCTTTCCTTCTTTCTTTCTTTCTTTCTTTCTTTCTTTCTTTCTTTCTTTCTTTCTCTTTCTTCCTTTTTTTTCTGTCATGGAGCCATCTCAAATGACAGTGCTTGATAACAATACGCATTGGGAAATTCTGCCACTTTACTACTTGCAAGAATAAAATGTTGGAAACTTACTTTTAAAAAAGACTGCTGTTTTGGCAGAGACATTTTTTTCTCCTAAAGTATGTTCATAATCCAGCTGGAAGAATCTAACTGATATAAATGCATGGAAGGCACTTATTGCTATAGCAAAGTGTACATTTCCCAATCCTTTTAACAATATCTGCTTTAACTAAATTTCAGGAGGAATGACATTAAGAAAAAATGAAGCCATTTAACAGTATAGGTTGGTCAATGATCTGCTCAGTGGTAAATCAT
Organism: Anolis carolinensis; assembly: GCF_035594765.1. Taxonomy (NCBI): domain Eukaryota; kingdom Metazoa; phylum Chordata; class Lepidosauria; order Squamata; family Anolidae; genus Anolis; species Anolis carolinensis. The sequence continues at coordinate 237,064,382 of NC_085842.1, forward strand.
ATACATTCATTTTCTGGCATCTCTAGGAATACAGTGTCATACTGAAGATGGACTCAGCTTGTTTTCTGCTGTTCAGGAGATTAAGGCCCCTTCTGAATGAGTCACAAAATTCAGGCCTGGTTCAAAGCATTGTCGCTTTGATCCTGCCCCAGATTCCACCATGGTCTTTGCATCACTATGCTCCCAAACTGTGACATGTGTAGGAGTGGAGTCCTCACTGTCCAGCTCGGCAGCCACTCTTATCTTTTCCCATCACTAGGTGCCTTCGCCAATGCCAGCAAAGAGTGCCCACATGACTCAAGAAAGGGAGGGGGAAGGAAGGAAGTGAACCCTTTCTCCTCTCCAAATCCTCTTCAGGTGGCATTACTAACATTAACAAAGTGATGGCTGTTTGGAGCTCTTTTATCACCTCTACAGTGGTGAAAAATGACAACGTTAAATGCTATCCCATTTTGCTTGCATTCTGACCTTATCTAATGCAAGGGAAAAGTATATTTGGGAATAATATGGACCTGTGTGTCATGTAACCACCACAGGGTGTCTTCTTTGGGGTATGTGGGCTGTGTAGATAGGCCCTAGGACACAGCAATGGATAAGAAAAAACATACTCTCCTGGTAGCTGTCATGACATATGACCCTCCAGCAGTGAAAGTGCTTCTTTAAGGCTTCTTATGAAACAGTTTCCAGGAAAGTACAATCTGATGCAGTTTTTTTTTTTTTTGCTACAGGTATACAATCTAGATTGGGAAAACTTTAGGGGAGGGGTGTGGGGCAGGTTGCTGGGATCTGAAGCTGGAATGTTACTTGCTGGCGTGTATACTTTGCAACATTTTTCATTATGTGAATACCACAATTCCTGCTCAGAGCAGGGAAGGGGCAGTTTACTTATGTGGTAACAAGTGGAGGATCATTGCAGCAATGGCTGTGGCACAAGTGCCTTCCATGCATTTATATCAGTTAGGTTTTTCCAGCTGGATTATGAACATACTTTAGGAGAAAAAAATGTCTCTGCCAACACAGCAGTCTTTTTTAAAAGTAAGTTTCCAACATTTTATTCTTGCAAATAGTAAGGTGGCAGAATTTCTCAGTGCGTATTGTTATCAAGTGCTGTCATTTGGGATGGCTCCATGACAGAAAAAGAAAAAAGAAAGAAAGAAAGAAAGGCTCATATACTGACACTGTGCACTCACTTCTCATCTATTAATGCTCCAAAAGTAGGTTACAAGGAATGTGGCAACAGTTCCGAAGCAGCTCTGCTGGCCATCCAGCCTCCTAGAAAGCTAAAGGAGAGGGGTACCCCATCATTGCTGGAGCTTGAAAAGGAGCTAGCCCAGGTATGGGCAAACTTTGGCCCTCCAGGTGTTTTGGACTTCAATTCCCACAATTCCCACAATTCCTAGCAGCCTACTAGGCCTTTTGTTGCCCTTGACTCTGCCCCCCCCCCCCCGCCCCGCATCCTGCTGCTTTGTGCCAAATGCAAAGATTTCTGATCTTCTGTGATGGAGGCTATCAAAGGTGACTCCTTTCCCACAACAACGTTCACT